>NC_062544.1:108822171-109441490 GCF_016906955.1 Phacochoerus africanus
TTATGTCTGATTTTCCACACACAGCGCAACCCTTCTAACTGAGGAAGCAGTAAAAGCATAAACACCGGCTCATTCTCCCCCCTTAGACTCTCCACTCCCACTGCCCATGCCTGCTCTCTCAGGGCACATGCCTGAGATGGCCCACCTGCTCCACACTTCAGGTTGGGCTGGTCCTTGTTTCACAGTCTCCTTGGTTATGATTGGACACCTGTCTGGCTGCACAACTCGCCCCATAAATAGGCTAAACATTAAGCTGATTGAATTCATTCCTAGCCACCTTCTCCATGAAGCTTCTGGGCACCGCAGCCTCTGCTGACTTCTCCCACCGCAGAACAGACAGCAGTAACCACACCCTGCTACATGTTAGTGTCCACAGTGAGGAGGAGAACAAGCAGCATGCCCTGTGCCAAGCACTGTGCTCCGTGTCATTTACTTAACTGTCTTGACTGAGTATCTTATGATGTGAGTGGCTATCAGTAACTGTTTCAGACTGCTTAAAGAATAAGGAATTATAGGAGTTCTCTTGTGGGGCTATGGTTTAAGGAACTGGTTGGGCCACTGCTGTGGTGCAGCTTGATCCCTGGCCTGGGAACTTCCACATGCAGCAGGCACAGCCAAAAAAGAAAAACCAAAGTAATAAGAATCATTTTTCTATATAACAAGAAATCCTGAGGTCAGGCAGCCAGTTCAGACTCTCCTGAACCTCCAAAGCCAGATTCCCTTTGGGTAATACGTATTCCTCTTCTGAGTCCTTCACAATTTCTTCCTGATACTCCATTCCCCATAGAAGAATTCATAAAATTCATAAAAGCAGTAGGGGATCAGGTAAGGGGGAAAACAACTAAAATACATAGCTGCAAGAAAATACAGGTGGATGGAATTCCCATTGTGGTGCAGTGGAAATGAATCCGACTAGTACACACGAGGATGCAGGTTTAATCCCTGGTCTCGCTCAGTGGGTTAAGAATCTGGCTTTGCTGTGAGCTGTGGTGTAGTTTGCAGATGTAGCTCAGATCCTGTGTGGTTGTGGCTGTGGCATAGCCCAGCAATGTTCATTTTGCCTTAGCTGGAGTTTATGACATCCTTCCTCTAAAACCTATTCCATGTGCCCTTTCTCTTCAGCAGCATCTTAGCTGGATAGAGTTCTTGACCCAGTGAGATGCCCCAAACTCTGATTTTTTTGGAGCATCTGAATCTTTGGTGGGCCTGCTTCAATGGATTTGTTGAAGTCTTCTATTAGCTTTTTCCACATACTGGGCTTGATGAACCAGGTGTTACCCTCCCTATTGTGCAGGCATTATTGTCCCCAGCCCCTATTATTTATATAAGAGCATCTGTATCTGCAGGCTACTGTAACCCTCTTTATGCTTGTTCCCCAAGTGGCATGAAAACATTGAGATGGACAGGTGTCAGTTGCAGTTTTCAATATAATGAAATCATCCTCTTGTCTCCTTTCTTGAGTGTTAGCCCTCAAAGCCAGCAGAGCTGAGCTACAGAAATAACATATCAGCCAGGATCCCAACAGGAAACTGCATTCAACTCACTTGATTTAAATGAAGAGATTTTGCTGAGGGACCACTTACAGAGGGGAGGCCAGGGTTAGGGAGTCTATCATAGGTTGAGGCACCCAGAGACTAACATAGAGCAGAAAGCAGATACCACCACTAGGCTTGAAAAGGTAAGTGGAGGAAATACTATTATCTGAGCCCAGGAAGAATGGAGCTGAGGTGGGATCACCTGGAAGAAGTAGCCCCTGAAAAAGATGTAATGCCAAACCTTGGAGAGAAGGAATAGGAATGCCCAGCTCTCTCTCTCCTCTGGCTTCACTTACCTGTCTGTGCTGTCTCTTGGCTGATCCAGAGGCAAGCCAGGATGGGAGGCCAGGTGAGACAGTCAACAGGGCAGAAAGTGGAATATGGAATAACCAAATATGGAATAACTGTAAATAGGAAACGAAAGCATTTGCAAGAAGGTTGCTAGATGGCATAGTGAAAGATGCCACCCACTTCTACCCACTCTTTCATGGTTTCCCAGAGCCAGGTGTTCTGCCTTTGGAACCCCCAGCAGCATATACTGGTTTCTAGCTCAAAGCACAGGCTCATGTAGGAGGACAGCAGCTCAACCTTGAAAGGGGTTTCTCAAACGCTACTACTGAGTCTTTCTTTAAGAATTCTAACCTCCTAGAAGACCAGTGAGTGCCATATATTTCATCTCATTTCCTTTAGGGTATCTTATTATTCTAAAATAAATTCCTTGCTGCGATGCATGTGGTGTGGGATACCACAATGGTGAGTAAAGCATTTAGTAAGTCTACTGGTGATGTTGCCAGAAGAAACACAGTGGCCAGGCAAGGCAAATCCGAATCCCTAGTGGGCTCTCCCTACCTGAGGACAGACCATTGCCCCCTTCAAGATGGAAGGGGTTATAAGTAGCCTGCCACTGGGCACCCGAAGTAGGTACCATATCAGATGTCTAGCATTGGTCTTTGCTGCTGGCAAACTGGGGAAACAGAGTGGCAGTAGCCAGATCATCTCGGTAAGGGGAAGCCCCTGTTGTTGAGCTCATGCATAATTTCTTCCTGTGCCACTACAGCCTCTTTGTTTGAGTGCCTCATGGGGTAGCAGAAGTGACTGACATCCATGGTCAGATTGTCCATCTCACTTTTGAAAGCATGCTCTCCTGAAAGGCCCTTTTTGTTATCATTCATGGGAAAACAATATCACACACTCTGTACTCATTCTAAGAGGCTTACTGTCATACGTCTTCCCTAAATTTACTTGACACTGAACCTCCATTGTTGTCCTTTCCAAATTTCTGACCAGTTAACTGAATCATTAGCCACAGCCTATGAACCATGATAGATCCATTCTTCTGGCCATCTTTCTTTCCAAGAAAAGCAGATGACTCTAAGTTCTTCCCTTTGGGAGTTTTCACTTCTTATTGTCTTTCAAAGTCACCTCTTAATGAATCTATAGAATTTCAGGAAATAGAAAGCCACCTGTAGGCTATACTTGCCATCTTTGTCCTCATTCCGTGGTCTCAGGAATGCCGTTTGAAGCCACAGGTATGCATTGAAGGCAAGGTGGCAATTCACCTAGAGAAGCTACACTGGAGAAGGTGGGCATCCTACTCATGAAGCTCATAGGTACCCCTTCTGCTTCCACTCTGTATGCTTTTATGGCTGTATATCAGATAATATCCAGTTATTAATGGGAAGTTCAGATCCCGTGGTTACTTGGTGTCCTTCAGTCAGGCAATCAGACTCTACTAAAGCTCAAAAGCCAGCCAAGAATTGTTTTTCAAAGGGAAAATAGCTATTTGTAAATCAGATCTGGTTCTTCTCTTAAACCCTTGGACTTGCACTGTAACCATCCTTTCAGAGCTTGCTATACGCTTTACATACTTTCCCCATCTGCCACACCCCGTGTGAGCACTGGTGCATCTGTGGGTCATCACCTCTTAGAGACAGAGGATTTTTTTTTTTGGTTTTGGTTTTTTCTGCTTTTTGCTTTTTTGGGGCTGCACCTGTGGCATGTGGAGGTTCCCAGGCTAGGGGTCGAATCAGAGCTCTAGTTGCTGGCCTACGCCACAGCCACAGCAACGCAGGATCCGAGCTGAGTCTGTGACCTACACCACAGGTCACAGCAACGCCAGATCCTTAACCCACTGAGTGAGGCCAGGGATCGAACCTGCAACCTTATGGTTCCTAGTCAGATTCATTTCCACTGCACCACAGCGGGAACTCCAAGACAGAACTTGTACTACAGTCTGAACTAGCAGGAGAACTGATTCTTAACCTGAACCAAACTCAAATGTGGTAGCCTTTTGGGTGACTTGGTCAATAAGTTGGAGCAACACACCCAATCATAGTGTATATTTGCTCTTAAATACAGTGAAGCCCAATGAGTATTGTGCCTTTTTCTTAGTGTTGGGTACCACTACTTGTCTTTCATTTTAACAGAGTTATTGTATCATCTCCCAGACTCCTGAATCCCCAGAAATTTCACCAAGATGTTGGGAATTCATGGGATTTCTCTCTCACCTTATGGCATCTGTGTGTCTTACTAAGGCCTCTGGAGTGCTGTCTACCTCCTGCTGTTTGGATTCTAGAATCATGCTATCACTTTGGTACCATATGACGTCTTGGAGGATGGAGAAACAAGCAAGGTCTTGTAGAATGAATTATGGCCCAGAGTGAGGAAGTTGACATAACCCTGAGGCAAAATGGTGAAGGTGGACTCCTGCTTCTGTCAAGGGAAAACAAACTGCTTCCAGTTTTTCTATTATTCAGGAAAGAGGGGAAAGAAATCTAGATGAATAGCTACAGTTCCAGAGACTAGATTTAATTGTAAAGATATACATTTGGATGGTAGTTGCAGTTGGGATCCTCTCCTAATTAAGCTTATGATAGTTTGTGGTCATGATCCAAGACCCCTCTTTAATCTGTCATGGATTAAATTGGTGAGTGAAATGGGAGTGAGTGATATGATAGAAATCAATACCTCTACCTTTTCAGGTCTTTGAGTATTGTCAATATTAATTTTTAATGAACTGGTTTTGGACATTCCCTCATGAATGCAGAATAGCTTTTTGTTTGTTTGTTTGTTTTGTCTTTTGTCTTTTTACGAACGCCTTCACAGCATATGGAGGTTCCCAGGCTAGGGGTTTAATCAGAGCTGTTGCTGCTGGCCTTTGCCATAGCCACGGCAATGCCAGATCCGAGCCACATCTGGAACTTACACCGCAGCTCATGGCAACACTGGATCCTTAACCCACTGAGCAGGGCCAGGGATCAAACCCAAAACCTTATGGTTCCTAGTCGGATTTATTTCCACTGCACCAAGATGGGAACTCCAGAATTGGTTTTTTGTTGTTTATAATATTGGAATGCAAGAGAAGCTCTAGGGTTTCCCTCCCTGCTTACTATAATTGCCTTCCATCCAAGGTCAAAGGGTCAGTGTGGGATTCTTCCTCTTGCTGAACTGGAGTATGAGCCATTATGTGCTAGGAGGTAGGTGTATCTAATACTGGGGGTCTGATTGAGGAAGTCTGGCTCTTTTTGGTAGCATAGTGGAATCCTGGGTCCCTCTGAGCAGGTGTTCAGTTCTCCCCAAATGGTCTGATAATTTCTCTGTCCCCAGAACACAGTTACTGTGAAATGGCCACAGGTCCCTTTGGGAAAGTGTAGGGAGTCAGGACAGCCTGGAGAAACTTGGATTTCCCTGTAAGAATAACTCTTTTTTTTTTTTTGTCTTTTTGCCTTTTCTAGGGCCGCTGTGGTGCCATATGGAGGTTCCCAGGCTAGGGATCTAATTGGAGCCATAGCCGCCGACCTATGCCACAGCTACAGTGACGCAGGATCTGAGCCACATCCTGCAACCTACACCACAGCTCATGGCAACACCAGGTCCTTAACCCACTGAGCAAGGCCAGGGACCAAACCTGCAACCTCGTTGTTCCTAGTCAGATTCGTTAACCACTGTGCCACGACGGGAACTCCAACAATAACTTCGTTAGGTGATACCATTACAGGGCCTCCAGCAAGGTGGGAACAGCCTTTTCAAATTGAGAAGGAAGGGGCACTTTCTGGACAGTAGATTAGTGGGGCATGATACCTCTCTTACTAAGCCTGCTGCTGGAAGATGCTGGGTTATCCCAGCTAGGTATAAGATATCCTGTACATACTTTTGATATTATCACGCTATCCAGAAATTCTGGGTCTTCTAAATAACCGAGATCTGGGAACTGCTCTGGTGACTTAAGATCCAGTTGGCTTTGGAGTTCCTGTCATGGCTCAGTGGTTAATGAACCCAACTAGTAACCATGAGTTTGCAGGTTTGATCCCTGGCCTCACTCAGTGGGTTAAGGATCCGATGTTGCTGTGAGCTGTGGTGTATGTTGCAAATGCGGCTTAGATCCTGCATTGCTGTGCCTGTGCTGTAGGCCAGCAGCTACAGCTCTGATTTGACCCCCTAGCCTGGGAACCTCCATATGCCGCAAGTGTGGCCCTAAAAAGACAAAAAGACAAAAAAAAAAAAAAGATCCAGTTGGCTAAACTAGAGTTTTGGGGTTATATGGTCAAGTAGGACCATAGTTAGCCACCAGCCTATTTTAGTCCTAAGGACACTGGGATCACTTAGCCAATCCAAAAAGCCCTGGGGTCAGACTATTCTGAGTGCTACCCCAGCCTCTCTGGATTGCTGTACCCTGAAGCACCTTTTGGGAGCTAGTGTCACCTCTTGGCCTCTGTATCCCTTCAACCCTTGCTGATATCAGGGAACTCATTTTAATGCAGTCTTTCCCACTAGTACATCCAAACCCCAGGTTAAGAGCTCTAACAGCACCTTCCAGGGACTCCGATTTCTTTCTTTATTGATGTAATTCTCAGTACTTTGGCAAGAAGGGTGTCTTCAGGGCCCTTTCAAGAGACTGTTAGGGAATGAGTGAGCGGATCTCACATAATTAACCAAGTCCAGTATCTATAGCCCCTTCCTCTATATCAGACTTCCTAACCTTGGGTAGATATTTTACTCTTCTGAGAAGCTTTGACACTGGTACCCAGGCCCCATCCACAGATATTCTGATTTAATTGGTCTGGAGGGCAACCCTCGAAGCAGTGGTTTGAAAAGCCTCTCGGGTGATTCTAATGTGCAGCTGCGCCTGAGAACCGCTGTTCTACACCAGGTCATGGAGTTTCCAGAACTCCATTTTACATTGGCTGCCATTGAATTCAGGATCAGTCAACCAATCAATTAGAACAGTAATCACCTGCTCAAGATAGTCTGTTAAACAAGGAATCTCTGGTCGGAGCACTCTGGGTGACAAATGCAGCTCTATCTACATTATGTTCCTCCCTTCCCAGCCCAGTGTCTTCAGAAGTAATCCCCATACACACTTCCATGCTTCTTCCTGGCACACTAGCAGGTTCTTGCATACCTTTGACTCTAGATGCCTTTTGTTCCCAGGTTTGACTTTATGTCTGACCTCCTGTGACTGTTGGGTTTTGATCTCCTGATAGGTGGCAAGGCAGTGAGTGGTGGCAGCCAGGGCTCAGGGGAACTTGGAGGGTTTTGGACCTCCCACACACACTGGTCAAGTCACTTCTGTGGGTGAGGCATTCCAGGGCCCAAAGCAAGGCAGGTCATGTGCCTGTGTCCCAGCAGCAAAGGAAGTCAGGGAACTGATTTTTCTGGGTTCTGCTCTCCCCATGCAGAATTCACAAGGCTGGTATGTGAGGTTCATCTCAAGGAATTGGCTTATGTGATGGCGAAGGCTGGAAACTTTCAAGTAGAGCTGATGCAGTGGTCTTGAGGCAGAAGCTTTCTTCCTCAGGGCAACTTCAGTTTTGCTCTTCAGGCCTTTCAGCTGATTAGATGAGATGCCCCCACCTTATCAACGATGATCTTTATTTAACATCACCTGACTCTAAATGTTAACCTCATCTACGAAACTGCTCCACAGCAATACGTAGATTAGTGTTGTATTGAATCACTGGGGACCCTAGCCTGGTACCCAAGTTGACACATAAAATTAACTACCACAGGAGTTCCCTGGTGGCTCAGTGGGTTAAGGATCTGGCATTGTCACTACTATGGCTCAAGTTGCAGCTGTGGCACAGATTCAGTCCCTGGCCTAGGAACTTCCATGCATTGCAGGCATGGCTAACAAACAAGCAAAAAACCCAAAACTAACCATCACAGATGGTTCTTTTCCAGAGTTAGCACTGATGTTCAGAAGGTACTGGGAAGCCAGAAGATATGGTGGATGTTTATGACACACCCTGAACTCACCACTGAAGAGGAGGTGATGATGATGTTGACGATAACAACTACAACAAGCTGTTGTGCCCCCACCATGTGGCAAAGTCCTGGTATATTACTATCTCATTTAATCCTCGCAATAATTCTTTAACACACTTGTGATTATCTCCACATTATCAATAAGGAATCTGAGGCTCAAAAAGGTTAGGTCATGGTCACAGTGCACATGGAGGAGAGAGGAGTATAATCCACTCTGCCAGAGTCCAAAGCCCACTGCCACCACCTCTATAGCTGCCTCTCTGTCTTAGGAAACCACTTTAGTAATTTAGCTAATCCTTAACATTCGTGCTAAGGGGGGACTGAAGGAAGTCCATTAAAGCAGTGATGCTCCAACTTTAATGCACATGAGTGTCACCTGGAAAGGTTGTTAAGGCTCCACTAGCTGAGATTCTGGTCCAGCAGGTCAGAGGTGGAGCCTCAGATTCTGCTTTTTTTTCTTTTTTTCTTTTTTTTTGTCTTTTCTAGGGCCACACCAATGGCACATGGAGGTTCCCAGACCAGGGGTCTAATTGGAGCTATAGCTGCCGGCCTGCACCACAGCCACAGCAATGCAGGATCCAAGCCACGTTTGCGACCCACACCACAGCTCATGGCAACGCCAGATCCTTAACCCACTGAGCAAGGCCAGGGATCAAACCTGCAACCTCATGGTTCCTAGTCAGATTCGTTAACTACTGTGCCACGACGGGAACTCCAGATTCTGCATTTTTAACAAATTCCCAGATAATGGTGCTGGTGCAGAACCAAACTTTAGGTAGCATAGGGTAGAGAAATCCACACGTGAAGAGCACCTCTCCCTAGAGAAACCTTTAAGAGCAACATCTATAAATAGCAGACAGGCCAGGCTGGCTGGAGTGGCGTCTCTCCTCTCCAGCCTGGGGCTGACAGTGAAGTGATCAGAAGTCAAAGGGGGTGATCAAGGAGGAGAAGCAGCAAAGGCAGCTTGCTAATCTCCTTGTCAAAGAGGAGCTACTGACGGAGGGAGAGAGGACTGGGTTTCAGTTGTGTGAGTTTTTCCACAAGCCTGCACACTCCCTGGTCCCGGGTTCTGAGGGAGCCCTGGGAGGCAGAGTTGACCCAGCATCATTTTCCCCATTGAGGAAGCTCCAGACAGAAGTTCAGCTCTCAGGAGAGAAGAGAGGATGGGCTGGGCACGGCCAGGGCTGTAGCCAGCTCACTTGTTTCCAGTACAAGATCTCGGAGTTCTGCCCAAGCCCATGCTGCCTCCATGTGAGGAGACCCTACTGCTCTCTCCTGACAGTTTACTGGAGTGGGGATTTGAGACATGGTCCTGAGAGGTACCAGGAAGGGGATGAACATTCAGAAAATGGGTAAGGGTTCCAGTTCAATCATTTAAGCTATAAAACATCTGACTTTCAGTTTTGTCACTTGCAAAATGGGAAAATACAAGAATCTACCTTACAGAGAAAAGTTTCAGTGCGTGGTTGTAAAATTTTATATTGCTTTGAATCTTTCCCTGCCTCATTTCCTTTTTTAATTTTATGTGACAGATACTCCAATTGAGCACAAACTGTTTTCAATTTGGAAGAAAGAACAGTCACTTCTAGATTCTTTAAGGATTTGGATAGTCTGGACTTGATCAAATACCTGAGTGAACACCAGGCAAAATAATGAGAAGGGTTTCTTAGCTTGGGTCCTCTGGAAAGCAGAGCCTGAAGCAAAGATTAAAACCCTGACATTCATTGTTTGAGAAGTGTCTAGTCCAGGATGGTGAGAGTGAGGAAAAAGGGAAGTCAGGGGCAGGGGGTGGGGAGATGAGGAAAGATGTAAAACAACATGATGCAAGGTGTTACCGCCCTGGGTACCACTTGAGACAGGCTGAGAAGGGACAAGCAGGTAATTTAGCATGCGTGTTTGTTCAGCACATGGGACTCCACCAAGATAAATGCAAGGGAGAGCTAGCCTTTTACGGGAGTCCATGGGAGAGAGTAAGGAGGGCAGCCTTGGTGCTGCCGTTGATGGATGGCCAAGGGGAAAGGCTTTGCTTCCCTCCATCTCTCATTGTGTCTTGTAAACATGCCCACCTCAGGCTTTAGCTGGAAGCTAACTGATAGTCCATGGCCCCTTTGCTAGGGATGATGGTGGGTTCTTTGATTCAGTTCCACGCTCCGCACCCATGCTAACTGTAGCCAGTTCCCCTACTAAGTTTTGCAGGAAGCAAGCAACCTAACCAAGGTTGACCTTGTTTCCCTCAATGTCTTCCTGCCTTGAGCATGACTCTCATACCCCTGGTATAACTGTGGCAAGGTGAATTTGACTTTTTCTGTCCCTGCAAGTTTTGCCAAAGTGGCCGTAAATGGCCTCTCTCTCAGCTACCTGCATGGGAGGTGCCAGTTATGATTAAAAGTGGTCTTGATTCCAGTCCACTATGATACAGTGGCTGATACATAGGAGATGTACGATGTAACACCTGCCCCCTTCAATACTCCTCTTATTAATGATGATATTGGTATTGATCCCATTAAATAACTGTTTTCCCCCATCACCTCTTTCTCGTACGTTTTCTCCCTCCTGTCTTTTATTTCTGACCTCATCTTGATGATCTCCTCTTTGTGAGTTTGCATATCCCTTTTAATTATGAAGTGGATGGGCTCTTTGGTGATAAATTATTGAGAAATTCCTACCAGAGAAAAACAAGAAATTTAAAGTCTTCTCTCATCTCAACAAAGAGCTGTGGTTCTGTTTACATCACTAGAGTTGCAATCAGAAAGTACTAAACAGCCCAGATTAATGCTCCAAACAGCTTCTGTGTGGGTGGGCAAGGCAATTAAAAGCTAGACATGTTCAAGTTTTTAGCGGATGTCTAGGTGATAAAAATGCTGTCAACACATCCAAGGAGGAATCTGCAAGCTTGTGGTGGAACAACACAATTCTTACGTCCACAATGGAAACTCTCATCTTTTCTTCAAGTTCAATGTCAAACTGTAGAGGAGTATTAATGGGAGTCATGGACTGGGGATAGAGTAGAGACAGCAGGTGGCTTTGTGTTTAAAGGAAAGCCAAGGAGACACCCATTAAAATGACAATTATGCTACAGAACTTTTAAAAACCAATCTCTAAACTTCTAGATGGAAAAAGAGATGAATTGCTTTAGGATATCTTAAAAAAAAAAAAACCTTCAAAAAGTGTGAAGGGTCCTTCAGCACCATCTGGGTCTGCAGCTTGAAATGACTCACTGTCATTGCCTTTAAGTTCTGTTGATTCTCCTTAATGTAGCAGGAATGTTGCTATGTGCTTCATGTATACCGTCTCACTCTTCACAGCAGTAGGTATTACTATCTTCATTTTGCAGATGGCAAGACTGGGTCTCGCACAAGTTAGGAAGCATAGCAAGGAGATCCCTTGTGGCTTAGGAGGTTAAGGACCCAGCATTGTCACTGCAGTGACTCAGGTTGCTGCTGTGGCAAGGGTTTTATCAATGGCCCAGGAACTTCCACATGCTGCAGGTAGAGCCAAAAATGAGAGAGAGAGAGAGAGAAAAAAAAAAGCCTAGCAAAAGTGACACAGTTTTCAGGGGCAGGTTCAAATCTTAGGACTGAGAGCTAACTCCAAAACCTATTGCATTCCCACCCTACCACTTGTTGTAGCCTACTCTTTGAGAAGGCACTTCAGATTCTAAGCTATAAGTAGATTGAAAGTAAAAGAATGGAAAGAAATATACCATGCAAATGGCAACCATCAGAGAGCTGGAGTAGCTATGCAAATACCAGAGAAAACAGACTTTAAAACAGAAATGTCACTAGAGTTAAATATGGACATTTTATAATGATAAAATATGTTGTTGACCAAAAAAATACACAACCTGAAAGTTGAGAGTTAAGTTTTATTTGGGGCAAAACTATGACTTAAGCCCAGGAGACAACATCTCAGCCCTGAAAAACTTCTCCAAAGCAGTGAGGGAGGAGCTAGGATATATAGGAGTTTTTGCAACAAAGGGCAAGGAGCAGGAACAAAGGAGACCCGGACTCAGTGAAATCTTTCCTTTCACCTCCACCATCAGGGCCAGCATCCTGAGTCTTCACAGTCTGCAGGACTCTTCACTCACCCTTGGAGACATTCTTTATCCTTAACTACAGACTGGACTGAAATACCACCCAGGGAGGAAAGGGGGAATATCAGGATAGGATAAAGGTGAGGAGGAGGTGCATGCAGCCCACACACATTTTATAAAAGTTTGTTGCTGATCTCCTGAAGGTTACTGCTAGTCCCAAGGAGCAGACATTACCGTGAAGGATTTTAGCATTTTTCTAGATATGAGGAGATGCAAGAATTGGGCACATAAAATCTTCTCCTAAAAATATATGACTATCTGAAGTTCTGTTCTTCCAGTTTTCCTAGAGCACGGAGTGTCTCACTCCTGGTCTCCAATCTAAGCTCCACATAGGGGATGCTATGGGTTGGTAGCTGCAGTGGCTCATGTTTTACTCCATGTAGAGGCTGATGGCAAGTGCCAAACTTCAGTTTGCGGTGTCATGTTCCATCAGATCATAACAACTATAGATATATATGCACCTAACAACAGAGCCCTAAAAATACTTGAAGCAAAAACTAGCTGAATTGAAGGGCGATATATAGAACATTCAACAATAACAGTGGAAATGTCAGTACCCCACTTTCAATAGTGAATAGAACAACCAGGCAGAAGAGCAGCAAGAATAAAGAAGATTTGTATGATTTCATCCTTTAAAATTCATTGGGGGAGTTTGGCCCTAAAAAGAAAAAAGAAAAGAAAATACTTTAAGATGAGTTAAAACAAAAACATGACATTCTAAAACTTATGGGATACAGCTAAAGGAGTGCTTAGAAGGAAATTTACAGCTTTAATGCCCATATTTTTAAAAACAAGAAGTAATTGCAAATCAATAGCTTAACCTTCCATCTTAGGAAACTAGAAAAAGAAGAGTAATCTAAATCCAAAGCAAGAAAAAGGAAGAAAAGTAAGTATTAGCACAGACACAAACTAAATTCAGAGTAGAAAAACAAATTTTATGTTTTATAAGTAATCACACATTTTTTGAGGTATGTACTTTTATTCCATTTTACAGATGGGAAAAATGAATTTCAAAGAATGTCAGTGATTTATAAAATAAGTAGAGAGACAGCATCTAAAAGGAGGCAGTCTATTTTCAGCCAGTGGTCTTGACCACTAAACTACGTAGCATTTAATCTCATCCTCAACTGCTGGACCCTCCACATGAACCCTAATATTCTGACCAGCACCCAGTGTTCTCAAAGTGGAGGGGGGGTGGTTCTTCTACAGGCCACGGACAGCTATATTCTAAGCAGAGGCAGGAAGAAAGCCACAGTCATCCACTTGGTTCTATATTGGGTCATGTGCAGGCCAAAGCAGCCCCGCTTCAGTTCTGGTATTTTACAATTCTTCATGAAACCTACACTTCAATTCTGCCATAACCTTTCTAAAGGCAAGGCATACATCCATAGACCACAGTTTTAGCCACCCTCCCTCCCCAAGTCTCCCATCATTTGGCCTATTGTTGTGTTTTCCTTGTGAGCAACACTGCTGTGAACATTCTCAAGCTCACGTCCTATTGCGCATGTGCAAGTTTATCCTGGGAATTCAACCAAATGCAGAATAGCTGGGCCACAGGTAAGAGGATGCTCAACTTTACAATCCAGTGTCAACCATTCCCAGGCAAGCATGACTCCAAGTTTAGATTCAAACAGGAACCCATTCCTCAAGAAAGTAGCTCCTCCAGAGATGTGATTCAGCAGCCAGTGTAGATCTAGATGTTCTGGAAGCTAGAAGTCTGAAATCAAGGTGTCGTCAGGGTTGGTTTCCAGTGAAGCCTCTCTTCCTGGATTGGAGATGGCCGTCATCTCTTTCAGTCTTCACATGGCCTTTCTTCTAAGATTTTCTTATTCTTCCTCAAAATGACAGACGGTGTTAACACGGCTCCAGCTGTCCTGAGACCAGTAATCAAATATTTTTAAAGAAAAAACTTTATATCAGTACTTTAATAGCACTTTCCCCCTGCTTTTTGAACAAGGAGTCCCACTTTTCATTTGCACTGGGAACTGCATATTACGCAGCCCTGCCCCTTAAACAGGAATTGTTCTAACATGCAAATCATACTTGTCCTTCAGCTGCTTTGAAACCCTCTGCTCTTCCCTGGCTCCCCATTACCTCAATGCAGCTTTTCAAGGCTTCTCACAATCCTTGCACATCCTATTTGCCATTATTCCTCAGATCACAACTTGTACTTCCCATGTGCAGACCATCTTATCATTGCCAGGACACCCCATGCTGCTTTTCACACTGCAGTGCCTTTGCACGTACTGCTCTCTGTGTGGTGTGTCTTCTCCTGCTCTGCTTTCTGCCCCCCCCCCCCACCCGCCTTCGCTATCCCAGGGCTTCACCTCCCCCCTGAAGCCCTTATCTGAAGCCTGAGTTAAACTAGAGCTCTTTTTGTTATTTTCATACCTTGTACACACTTCCCATAGCATGGACCACACTTTAACTGTCTTTATACTGGGTGACTGCAGGGCTTCTAACACAAGGACTGTTTCCCATTGACTGCTGTATTTCAGGAATCAGAGTAAATCAGAACTGAACCACAAAGACAGCACAACTCTGCAACACTTGAACGAGAGAAAGCATAAAAAAGAAGGTAGGTTAGTATGTTATAACTTTGAGCAGAGCTGGCGTCTGACAGCAAATCTTAACATCCCCAGTTTTCTAACCCGTAAACTGGATGACAGTACGGGTCTCCAAAGGGTTATTGTGAAACCAGTGCAAAACAATGAGTAAAGCAGTTAATGGAGCTGTTACTATTTATCATCATCGGACTCTTTGAGTCAATAGCATTTGGAGAAAGGAATAAGATATTCCAAATGAGAGGCAGAATTGACCTGCAGTGTCTTCAGGGTTTGCATACCACGTGGTGTCACAGAGGCCTCTAGTAAATGTGATTACTCTTTGAAGCCATGAAGACCAGAACAGTGGGCTGGTGATAGCTAACGGTAATTGAGGTTCCGTGACCAGCCACTTCTGTAAGCGCTTCTATAAAGATATATGACCTATTATAATTAGCCTATTTTATGATGAGTAAACTGAAACAAGCCTAACTGTGTTATGTGTAAGCTGAAGTATAGTGATAGGAAGTAGGTTGCTAGTGTGACACACTAGTAGTGGCAGAGCAGGGATTTGAACCCAGGGAGTGTGGCTGCAGAGTTTAGGCCCTTACCAACCAAGTAAAAATGCATTGTGCACCTTCTCTGTGCCAGACATTGCACTGTTTCCCATAGAGGTATTGGCTTACTCAACATCCTTTCCAACCTCTTTCTAAAATACCCTGCTACACTGCAAGAGTGGAAAGCGAGGCATTTCCCATGACTCCTAACAGCTTGTTTCCAGATTTCTCCTATGAGACTTTGATCTACAACTGAGTTACTTAGCAGAGAAGCAGGGTACCAGGCATCCATTTTCCTGGCACAGGTCTCCAGGCTAGAGGGGCGTGGTTCTTGAGTCAGCATCTGTATTGGCTGCTTCCTAACCCTGCAGGTTCCTGATTAAGCAGAAGAGCAGATTTTTGGTGGCCGAGTTTGGTAGTATGGCTTTGGCAGTTATTCCCAGAAGCTCAGTCCAAAGCCCATTTCCTCAGCCCCTATAAAGATTCTGTAAGTTTTCTAATAAATTCCTTAGTGAGAACCAATTCTGTTGCCTGCAACCAATAGTCCTCATTAATGCCCTTGGATTGATATCTTCATAAGGAAGTTGAAACTCCAAGAAGCTAAAAGATTTGTCAAAATCATACAGCTTTCGAAGTGGTAGAGCAGGAACTCAGATTTAGTTCTGTCCAACTCCAAAGCTTGGGATTCAGCCACTATATTTCTCTGTTTCAGTGCCCCCCCACCCCCTCCGTTTTTCTCTTAGGCTCAAATGCGATCACAACCCATCATTTCTGAGATATCCTTATTATCGGAAGCAGCTATGTTCCTCTCTTCCTCTCTCAGTCTTCCTGGAATGTGGTTCTGAATGTCTGGCAGCTGCAGCAACATTGCCATCTCGTGACTTAAGTCCATGGTCATGCATTGAGCAGGCCTCAGGCTCAGAGTTTCACATCATCCTCCAGAGATGGATAATGTCATCCTCATTCTCAAAAAGCAGAAAAGAGATTCTGAGGGCTGTCGATTGAAGATCCTAGCTGGTTAGTTGAGGTCACACACGCTGTTGGAACAAACAGTCCTAACAATATGCTCAAGCATGATAGGAATTTATTTTATATTCAACCCGAGCTTATGTTCCTGATTGGCAGTAGCTCACCTGCAAGGGGGGACTGAGGGACCCAGGCGCTCAGGCTCAGTTAGTGAGGGGGACAAGGACAGGAAAGGCGGTTGAGGAGGCGGGGGTTGGAGGGGACAGATGTACAGAACCTTGTCATCCCCGCAGAGCAGAGCCTTTGCTCAGAAACAGTGGGTCCCACGGGCAAGTGATGTGTTTAAACAGAGAAAGAACATGGTCCTGATCACAAGGTCCCTCTGGCTGCTGAGTGAGGAGCGAGCTGCATGGGGAGAAAAGGAGCAGGACATGGAGAGAACACCACACCCCTGCGCCACGCGCCACTGGTCAGCCTTCTTCCTCTGCCATTTGATTCTCCACAGGTTCTGAGTTACTTGGGCAGACTTTTTCTTCAGTTTATTAATCAAGTTCTGGTGCTTGATCTAAAAGGTGAAACTCCTTCTATTTGTTTTTTTTTTTTTTTTTTTTTTGTCTTTTTAGGGCCAAACCCACAGTATATGGAAGTTCCCGGGCTAGGGGCCCAATCAGAGTTGTAGCCACCAGCCTACATCAGAGCCACAGCAACATAGGATCTGAACAGTGTCTGTGACCTACACCACAGCTCACAGCAATGCCGGATCCTTAACCCACTGAGCGAGGCCAGGGATTGAACCTGTGTCCTAGTGGATGCTAGTTGGGTTCATTACTACTGAGCCACGACAAGAATTCCGTGCAAGTCCTTCCAACTGCTGGTGAAAGAATTCTCATCACACAAAGGAAGAAAAATGATGTCTCCTTCCCTGCACCTGTAGAAAAGCAGATACTGTTCTGTATCTGAAAACTGTCTTTTGCAAATGCTGTTTTCTGCTAAGGCCTTCTCTAAGGTGCTTGGGTTTTGGAGATGGTTTCTCTCCCTTGTAACTCTGACCTTTAACTTCTAAAATGTCTCTTGTTCTAATTGAGTACCCTCGTAATAAGATTTTAAATAGCATCGTTATTTTCTAAAAGTGATAAGTATTTGCAAGGTTTCTGTCTTGAGCCTGGAGGAGAATATTAACCCTCCCCTCTTCTTTCTTTATATATATATATATATATATATATATATATATATATATATATATATATAAACAAACCTCTTTTTTGAACAGAGTTTGCTAGCTTTGGCTTATTTAAATTAACCCAGGAGATGCATAGGGAGCTTTTGCAAAGTCAGGTGACAGATGCTACGGGCTTGGATTAGGGTGGGAGTGGTGGGGATGAGAGAGCTGGGAATTGGGCAGAATCAAGGAAGATTCTGGAGGTAGAACTGATAGGACTTGGGGAAAGACTGAACTGAGTGTGGGATGGGCAGGGATTTTGACAGATGATTCCCAGGTTCCTTACATGAACCACATGGAAGACTGTCCCTGAAAAGAAGTGGCAGGGTAGAATGTTCCTCAGAAGGAAATTTGTTTATTCCACAATTAGTGAAGTATTAGATTCTTTGTACAAAATTTCCCTCCTCAGAGGCCTGGAGTGAAAACTGAAAGGTCATTGACTATGTCTGAACAGAATTAGATGGAACGGGAATAGGCTGGTGGTCACCTGGGCTCTTGGTGACTCAGCAGGTGGATTTTCCTCCGTAGATGTCTCTGATGATGGATTGGGTTGTGAATGGAAGCAGAGCTCCACCCTGAGTCCCCAAAGAGGTGGCATTTCTGCTTGAGCTCCACTCAGCTGTGTCCTTTGCATGCTGCGAGCCTGGGGGCTGGGGCACTGGATTGTTCTGTGAGGAGTAAGGATGGGACTAAGTGGCTGAGGATGTGCGCTGGGAACTGAATTCCTTGTGAGGGACTCCATGAACAAATGCACCCAGCCAGACCCCATTTAGAAATCGAGCTCTGACCCACAGTCTGCTGCCACCGGCTCAGGAAGACAACCCACAAGCCTTGTACCATTCAGCCCCAAAAGGCTGGGACACTGTAATTGATAACTGCCAGCGTCCCCTTACTAATCCCTTAGGATGCTCTGCTTCCAGTTCCCAACCGGCAGCTGCCCCTGCCCATGCCTCCAGCCAGGGCACACCTGAGACCTTCCCTTTCTCCCCTGCAGAGCTTTCCTGCTCCTCTGCCCGCCCGTGAGTCTCTGCCCAGGACAAGCGATGGCGCCGAGTCCCTCACTACGCAGCAAGCTCTGAATAGATGGCCTTTGCCTGTTCTCATTTGGATGGTCTTCCCTTATTTCCACATCTGGCCCCTCCTAGGACCTCATCAAAGCCACCTCACTGGGGACTTGGGAAGGGGGAAAGCAGACTTGGACCTTGAGATGTCTCTATTTCTCAGTTTTGGGGGCCTGATGCTTCATCAAAGGTGATGCCGGCAACATCTGGCAATTTATCTGACATCTTCCCAGTGCAGCAGAGGAGCATGATTGAGTAGGAGGAGGGCCGTCTGCTGGGACAGAGTGAGAAACAGCTGTTTAAAGGTGTGTATGTGTGTGTTCATATGTTTAGCTCCTTTACAGGAACAGCTATCATAATGGCCAGCAGTATAACCTTAGAGTTTGGAGCTGTGCAAGTGGCCCACACAGTGTGTTCTCTTCCCCAAAGAATACGTACAGAGTAGGTGCACCTCTGTCTGGAGCTGGTTCTGAATCCTGGCTTTATCACTCTCTGGCTGTGTGATCTTGGACAAGTGCCTCCCCCCTCTCCCTAACCCCAAAGTCTCAAAGCCCTCCTGTGTTCAGCTCATGGGCTTTTCCATGGTGCAGTCCTGGTCTAAGTGTTGTCTACACACCACCTGCCTCTGAAATCCCTGGGGTATTTGTTAAGCATACAGATTTCTGGGCCCCACCAAAGACCTAATGAATCAGAATCTCTGGCCATGGTCTGGGCATCTATAAGACTAGCCAGCTCTGTGAGTAATTTTCCTGCTCACTGAAGTGTGGGAACTTCAAGGTGACTGCATCTTAGGTACTTGCATGGTCACAATGAGGATCAAACCTGATGACCCTCCTGACGGAGGGCTCGTATGCAGATCTATCCAAGGCAAAGCACATGGCAGTAAATGCAGAAATGGAGGAACGAAGAGCTGTGGGGAAAGGGATAAATTCCAACCTGGGGAATCTTAGAAGGCTGCCTGAAGGAAGTGGCTTCCAGTGTAGGCCTTAGGGATGAAGTAGACTTTCATCCTGCAGATGTGGAGTCCTCTTTGGGGAGCTGGTGGTGGGAAAGAGGAGAACCTTCTCCCTCCACAGGAGAGAGGCATCAACTCAGCAGTGCCAGGAGGTCACTTATTACAGCAGCACAGGCCTATTCTAAAGCCTGATTAGATGCCACCTGCCATTGGGGTAGACCACACTGTCCCTGTTTCATGCATGGGGGACTGCAGGGCCAGAGAAGACCAGAGACATGCCCAAGAATGTGCAGCTAGGAAGGAGGTCACTGGAGGTCTGACTATGGAGTTACAGAATCTGTGGAAAGAAGGGGTTTCTGTGGAGCATTTGAGGAAAAGGAGCCCCTGTGGGCTGGCTTTTTGGAGAGGGTTGTGTGCTGATTTGTTGCTATAGGAAACCTGGCCTCAAGGTGGGAGCAGGCTGGTTTATGGTTAACTGATCCCCAGCTCTGAGCAGAGCAGGAGACCTGGGTTGTAGCGTTTGATGATGGCTGTAGTGTAATCACTCCCACCACAGTGCATTTCAAGCTATTGACATGAAGTGACTGATTAAAGTTGGGAAGAGATGTGCCCAGTGGGCTCTGGAGTGGGCAGTAGTGGCTCCTGCCCCCTGTGGTTGAGGGTGTGAATGAAGGAGAATCACGGATGAAGTGATGCTGTGGGCTGACTGTGGCCTCTGGCTGGTTCAGAATGCCGCTCGGTTTCCTTGATGAACTGTGCCATCCTTATGGCTTCTCAGCATGACTTTGTTGAAGCATTTGCAGCTGAGGAACCCTGGGTGTGAGGGAGGCAGGGAGCTGAGCACTGCTCTTTGCTCTCAGAAGGGAATCCACCCAAGCCCTCTTACAAAATTGGCTTTTGAAAAACAACTGGTCTCAACATGGTGGATGGGGCTCTGTGGGCATGTGGAGGAGCCAGAGAATGAGAGCATAGCTGGGAGTCGAGGTGCTAGGAAATCACTGAGAAATGAAGGGGACCTCCCAACCAAGCGGGGCTTCAAGGCAGGGAGGCAAATTAGAGGGAAGGAGAGGAATTTACTTTCAACAAACCTATGCAGAACCATGGCAACCAGATAATTAAGAAGTTAGTATAATTTCAGCTTGCATATAAATTTTGTGCTTTATGATTTTTATTTGGAATTATATATAGGGAAGAGGCATAGCAGACGACAGATGTCTTTTCTTCCCAGGGCACAAAAGAGATGTACCCAGTCCAGCCACTGCCTCCTGACCCACACCTGCCTCATCCAACTACCTGAACCCCACATTTGTAGTGGGAGATGGAAGAGGTGCTCTTACTCCCCCTTGGAGAGGAAGCCAAGCTGACCCCCTCTGAGGACATCCTCAGTGACAAAGGGGGCCAAGTTGAGGCAGAATTCACCTCATGTGGGCCATACCCAACATGTATGCAGAAAGCACCCCACCAACAGATGCCACCAGCACCCAGCAGAGCCAGAAGGAGCCAGAGAGACCCGAGATCTCGCCATGTAGTGGGACACCTTCCCTGGTCCTTGAATCTCTTAGGTCACCAAGACCCAAGGACCCAGGAAAAGGCATTTGGTACTGTAGTCATCCTCTGGTGGTATCTTAGGACCCTCAGGGATGGCATGATGCCTGGCACATGGCATGCACTCAGGCATGTGTATAAGAAGGTGGGTACTTCTTGTGACACACTCTGTAGAGGACGGATGGAACCCAAGAAGCAGGAAGAGAGGCTAGGAGAATGTGGCAGTAAGTAATAAAGAGCAAGGGGTAATGATGAGGATGGGGGCACTTCCCCTCTATGCTCTTCCTCCCAGAAACCCATCCCCTTCCTAAGCATGAGAAAAAGCATCAGACAGACCCAAACGGAGGCACTGCACAAAATACCTCACCAGCAGTCCTCCAAAGTGTCAGGAACATGAAAAACAAGGAAAGGTCGAGGAGCTGTCACAGATCAGGGGCACCTAAGGAGAAATGACAGCTGAAGGTAATGTGCATCCTAGAGGGGATTCTGGGACAGAAAAAGGACTTGAGGGAAAATCAAGGACATCTGAATGAAGTGTGAAGTTTACTGCATCATTGTGGACCAAGGTAGGTTTCTTAGTTTTGGCAAATGCACCACAGTAACGTGAGGGGTATATGGGAAATCTCGCTGCTGTCTTTAACCAGTTCTTAGATGATTAGAAAGGGGGTGAGGTGAGGAGGCACTGCTTCCAGGTGGGGCACGCAGGAACAGCTTGGTGTTGTCTGAGCAGTTGAAGGGTGTGCAGGGTTTGGGTGGGGTAAGCTTTACAGGGGGCAGAGCAGCAGAGACCAGGGAAACCCAGGGGGCTTGGTGGTCATGGGGTATGGGTGCTGCCCGTCTTACAAGCAAATGTGGACAAACAACACAGTGATTTCAGCTAGTATTCCTTGTTTTGACTTAAGGATTCTCTAAATCAGGAGGTGATTAGGCAACCCCAGGCTGATGAGAGCACACACAGTTTTCTTCTGCAAGCAGAGTGGTCCGTGGTGACTGTGGTGACCAGGAACTCTGCCATGGAAGGTCTCAGAAGGGCTCGGGTAGGGCAGGAGAGGTGCAGTGCCTCCCTCTTCCTGCTCTGATGAAAAACAAGTATGTTACGTGCACACCAAAACCTGCACCCAGTGTTTATAGCAGCTTTAATGATAACTGCTAAAACTTAGAAGCAACCAAGATGTCCTTCAGGAGGTGAATGGATAAGTAATGGATGAATAAACTTTGGTACATCCAGACAATGGAGTATTATTCAGCACTTACAAAGGAATGAGCTACCAAGCTATAAAATATGTGGAGGAAGCCTAAGTGCATATGCTAAGTGAAAGAAGCCCATTTGAAAAGGCTACACACCGTAGGCAATTTTACATACCTCAGGGTTCCAACTATTTCACATTTTGGAAGAGCAAAACTATGGAGATAATAATAAGACCAGTGGTTTCCAGGAGTTGGTAGGGGTGTGGGGGCTGGTAGGATGAATGGGTGGAGCATAGAGGAAGTTTAGGACAGTGAAAGTACTCTGTGTGATGCCACAATGGTGGATACATGTCATTAGACCTTTGTCCAGACTCGAATAATGTACACCACCAGGAGTGAGCCCTCATGTAAACTGTGGACCTTTGGTGACTGTGATGTGTCAACACAGGTTCATCGGTTGGAATAAATGGACACTTTGGTGGGGGAGGTTGATAAAGGGGGAGGCAGTGTATGGGCAGGGACTAGATGGGAAATCGCTGTACCTTCCCCCTCAATTTAGCTATGATCCTAAAACTCCTCTTCAAAGAATACCCTTTTAAAAAATGAAACATAGCCACAAAAAAAAAGCAAGATGAAACAAGTTTGTTAGGAGTGGAGTTGGGGTCCACACAAGCCACTCAGCTCCCTTTGCAGGTCCCCAGCCCTGGTCTGTCTGGGAGGCTTAGCCTGAACTAGTCCTTCCGAGGGCCAGGTGGATATGGTCATAAGGGGCCCGGGAGCACAGCAGACAGAACTTTGGATTTTACAAGGAGTGATTTTTGGAGGAGGAATTATTGGAGCTGGAGTTCTGTTGACTTCACCATGTAGCTGAAGTCCCATCCCGGCCTCTCCATATGTTCACAAGTCCTTCCTACATGGGATTGTTTTGTTAAATACACTTCCACACAGGCACTGCTCCCAGTTCATCATGTTCCCGCCACTCGGCTTGTCACTGGGCCCCCTCCCAGCCTGGACACTGAGGTCGGAGTTCATGTGGTGTGACCATCACAGGGGAAGGAGTCATGGGGCTGACATGCTGACGGGGTCCCAGGCAGGCAGTTCTCCTTGCACAAAATTGGAAAGATAAGGTCACGAAGGCCCCTCCCTGCCTTAGAAACCCCAATATAACCTTACCATGGCTGCTCTGGAAAAGGCAGAGGGACAGAGTCAGAAATTCTCATTCTGTTCATTGCGTCTTGATTCCCAAAGAATTGACTTGGAGGTACCAATGAGCTCCAGCCTCCAGGGAAGTCTGCCTTTAGAAAGAAACCAGGCAGCTGCTAAGGAGCTGATGCTGCTTTGAAGGGCAGACAATGGCTGTCCTCCAAAGCCCGGTCTGGACTGTTCCTAATGCATATGGTAGCTGCTGGGATGGGACCCTAATTGGAAGAGAATCCTGTGACCTCCAGACCAATTAAATCATGTCTCAGGAGCTGGAACAGCTGTATGAGGCTTTGGGGAACAGGTGAATTCTTTCCTCCCATCAGAAGTCACCTTAGCTATCGTAGGAGGTATTGACTGTTGGTGCTGTACTGGTTGAGAAAATTGGTCTCAGGAGAAGCAAGAAAAGTGACTTGAGCAAACCTGCCTTTTTCAACAGAGGCTCTAATAAGGCGGAGCTGGTTTGGGGGGGGAATTATTGCCTCCAACAATTAGGAAAGTTGCTGGGCCAGAATTAGGAGAAAGTACAGGAGACAGGCTCCTTTGAGAGGACAGAGAGCTGGGAGGATTAGGATTTGAACCTCTACCCCCAATCAGGCCACTGGCACTACATTCCAAAGCATCTCTCAAGACTCTTTTGTGGTGATGGAACTATTCCATGTCTTGATTGTGGTTGATGGTTACACAATCATGTGCCTCTGTCAAAACTGTCATAAAACTATAAACTGCAAGGGCTCAATTCTACTATGTGTAAATTATCCCTAAATTCAAATATACACTGAATACACACACACAAGGACCCTTAGGCCAGCTCTCCCCACCCAGACCTGGGGAGAGCTCTGGTGCTTGGTTGATAGTTCCATGTCCTGTCTACAACTCCTGAGGGTCCTTGTGTAATGTTTTTTAAGGGGGAGAAATGCCAACACAGGAGGTCTCTGAGACAGGGATTTGCCACTGCCCCCCCCCCCAGCATCTCCTAGGAGCACTGACAGCCCCAAGCCATACCCAACCAATGAAGGCAGAATCCCTGGGGCTGGGACCCATCCTCAGGATTTTTAATCCTCGCCACCACCACCCCGTGATAGCTCTGTGGGAATGCACTGGGACCACTAATGGCCCTGAAGTCATGAGGAGTGCCTTGTGTCTCCCATTCTTCACTGTTACATTTTTGGAAACAGTGTCCAAAGCCTACATCTGAGGCTCTGGGCTCTCCCACCCCCATGCCTTCCCCACAGGTGCTGGACACCCTGGGATTTCCATCTTGCTGTTCTGTCAGTAGGCTCCTTCCTCTCCCACTCAAGGATCAATTTGGAACTTCAGGGTTCCCACTGCTTCCTGCCACCCACCACTCTTCCATCTCTCCCTGGGAATGTGCATACATGTCATGTCCCAGAGAAAGAACATGAACTCGGGCAGTCCCCATTGTGGTACAGCAGAAACAAATCTGACTAGTATCCATGGGGAGGCAGGCTCGATCCCTAGTCTTGTTTAGAGGGTGGAGGGATCCTGTGTTGCTGTGGCTGTGGTTTAGGCCAGCCACTGCAGCTCCAATTTGACCCCTAGCCTGGGAACCTCCATATGCCGCAGGTGAAGCCCTCAAACAAAAAAAAAAAAAAAAGCAAACAAACAAACAAAAAAACCATGAACTTGGAACTGAAGTCTGGTTCTAGCTTCCATCTTGGTGAAATTCCCTGACAGCCCCAGGTCAGGGCGAATCACTCAGCCTCTTTTAGCCTCAGGTTTCTCACCAGCAGGATGGGGAAGATGGATGGAGGATGTGTAAGGACTCACTTTGGGAACTCAAGCCTCAAGCCCTTGTTAATATTTTCACTGATGGCTCCACAGAGGACAGGACTCCGTATCTTCTATTTCTTGGTTTCCAACAGTGTTCTCCTAGGGATGCCTGATCATCATTTGCTAAAATTAATTATTCTTAAACCTTGTTTCTCATGGGGAAAGGGATGGAGATATTTTCAGGCCAGTGGGTTAGATTGGAGCTCCATGCAGGCCTCTGAAACAGCTGCTGGTTCCTGCTGGGAGGTTCCTGAAGTGGCCCAGATTCCTAAGTGCTCCTGTCCTAATGGAAAGGCTGTTATCATGCCTACTTGCTCACCAGGAGGGAGGGAGGACGGCAGGCCCTGCCCTCCCACGCACTCTGTTCTTTCCTGTGCAGCTCAGATGGGGTGTGAGACTGTCCCCTCTGGAGGGGAAAATTGAGAGACATAGTGGGGAATGATGTGTTCTGAAGCTTTTCCAGAATTGAGTAGCTAAAGGATGTATTTTTTCAAGGGTCCATTCTTGAATGTCGCCCAAGTGGCCAGACTGCCAGAAAAAGGTGTGACATGAACAGCATCCCTCTCTCCCCATTGTATTTCCTCCCCACTTCAGAGCCCAGGGAGGCTGCACATCCCACCCCTGGGCCCGGGGTTTCCATTCAGGTTGTGTGCTGCACTTGGCAGGGCAGGGTGGTAGGAGCAGGGATGCTTGAAACAGCAGAAGTTTATTCTCCCTCAGTTCTGGAGGCTGAAAGTCTAAAATCAAGGTGACCCATCCTCCCTCTGACAGCTCCAGGGAGACACCTTCCTTGCCTCCTCCTTGCTTCCAGTGACTGCCAGCAATCCTTGGTGTTCTTTGTTCTGTAGCTGCATCGCTGCCATCTCTGCCCATGGCCACATGGCCTTCTTTCCTGTGTGTCTTCACATGATCCTCTTAAAAGAATGCTGGTCATTGGATTTAGGGCCCACTCTAATCCAGTATGGCCTCATCTTAGCCGCTTATATCCACAGAGACCCTATTTCCAAGGAAGGTCTGAGTAGAGATGAATTTTAGGGGGATTCTGTTTCACCCAGCACAGTATCCCTGGGACTTACACGTTCTTATAAAGCCTCTGTCCAAGGGGGGTTTGGGCAAAGACCGAGCAGGGTGAGCCCAGTGCCACAGTTGTGAAGACAGGTATTGCAGTGTGAGGGAAGGTATAGGGCCTGGATCTGAAGGCTTGTATCAGCTTCCAGCCAACCTGAGCAAGCCACTACCCTCAGAGCATGAAGCCACCTACAGCCCCACAGCTTCGTAGGATTAAATTCTAAGACTGTGTATATTAAAACTAATCTTCTGCTCTCTGCAGAAAAGTCCTGCCCGAGAAGATAAAGTTACAAATAATTGTATTACTTGTTTCATGAACTTCCTGAAAACCTATTTATCTGAATTTTTATTTATCACTTCACTAGCCTTCATCAGGGTAAAATAGCCCCTTTCTCAGAACAATGGACCACTCACGTGGCTTAGCAAATGGCTGTTTACTCTTAAGGTTCATTCAAAAACCTCTTTCTTTGTGTTTCCCAATCCTCAACTCTTATATCCAGAACTTAGTCCAGTCCCAATCAACACCCCGCAATTGAAGACCCATCTTAAACCAGACCCCACACATCATATAAACATGGCACTCTTGACCTCTCTGCTTGTTGGAGGGAAGTAAGCTGAGCTTTGCTGGCCCTACAGGCTGCCCAGGTGGTGTTTTGCCTGGAGTTGGTAGTTGGCACTTCTCTGAGTGTCAATCTCCTATATTTTATATTTATAATATATATGTAAATACATATTCTTATATATAAATATATTTTTACATTATATATATTTACATTACATTAAAGTCTATCAAATGGGAATAACAGCCCCCTACCTCACCCATTACACAGACTTTTGGGTTCCCTGCTCACCCCACCACTTCACCAAAGAGGAAAATGGAGACAAGCAAGAATTCTCATCGGCCAAGACACACTCCAAGTCTGAAAGGAACAGTTGCCCACTTGGGAGCTTTGGAGTCTTGTAAATGTGATATGTCTGTAAAAGAATTCTATAAATCGTAGGCTGCTATATAAACTACACAAACAGTTATTAGCAGTTAGATATTTTTGTCCCCTCACTGGCAAACAGAAGCTTTTGAACCAAATAACAGAATCTAGTGAAAATTGGACAGTTATAAAAATTGGGACCCCCACCAAGAGTTTCCTATCTTTTTTTTTTTTAAGAATTTCCTGTCTTTGTGGGAGTTTCCGTCGGAGTGCAGCAGAAACGAATCCAACTAGGAACCATGAGGTTGCGGGTTTGATCCCTGGCCTTGCTCAATGGCTTAAGGATCTGGGGTTGCCATGAGCTGTGGTGTAGGTTGCAGACTCAGCTCGGATCCCATGTTGCTGTGACTGTGGTGTAGGCCAGCAGCTACAGCTCCGATTAAACCCCTACCCTGGGAACCTCCATATGCTAGGGTGCAGCCCTAGAAAGACAAAAGAAAAAAAAAATTTCCTATCTTTTGCTAATTAGAAGTAGACATACCCACTGGATTCAGGATCCACCTGAGGGATGTCAGGTACCTGTGGGGAATAGGGGATAGGCTGAATGGCCTCCTTTGTCTTCCTGCACCCCACCTGCAGCATCTCACATGTCCCCACTGGTTAAGAATCATGAGGGAAATGACTGAGAGATGGGATTAAGATGGCAGAATAGAAGGACTGGAACTCACGTTCTCTCATACAAACAACGAAATTACAACCAAATGCTGAACAATCTTCAACCAAATGAACTGGAAACTTTCAAAAAGATATCCCACTCCAGAAGACAAAGAGGAGGTCACCTTAAGATGTAAGAGGGACAATTATGCAATATAAGCAATCCCATACCTGCTGGATGGGAAGCCCACAGACTGGAAAGTAACTGTATTACAGAGACTCACCTAAAAGAGTGAAAGGTTTTTTTTGTTTATTTCATTTTTGTCTTTTTGCCTTTTTCTGGGGCCGCTCCCACGGCATATGGAGGTTCCCAGGCTAGGGGTCAAATCAGAGCTGTTGCCACCGGCCTACACCACAGCCACAGCAACTCAGGATCCAAGCCATGTCTGCAACCTACACCACAGCTCACGGCAACGCTGAATCCTCAACCCACTGAGCAAGGCCAGGGATCGAACCCACAACTTCATGGTTCCTAGTTGGATTCGTCAACCACTGAGTCATAACAGGAACTCCTATAAAAGAGTGAGAGTTCTGAGCCCCACCTTGGGTCCCCATGCATGGGGATCTGGCATTGGGAGAAGAGCCTCTGGAGCATCTGGCATTGAGGGCTGGTGAGGCTTGTGCACAGGAGCTCCATGGGACTGGGGGAAATGGCGACCCCATTCTTGAAAGGCGCACACAGGCTTTCATGTGCACTGGGTCCTCAGGGCAAAGTGGTGGCTCCAATGGAACTTGGTCAGACCTGACTGAAGTTCTTGGAGGATTTCCTGGGAGAACAGGGAGTGACTGTGGCTCACTGTGGGGCAGGGGGACATTGGACGCAAAGCTCTCAAGAATATATATATATATTTTTTGTCTTTTTGCCTTTTCTAGGGCTGCTCCCAAGGCATATAGAGGTTCCCAGGCTAGGGGTCTAATCAGAGTTGTAGCTACCAGCCTGCACCAGAGCCATAGCAATGCAGGATCCAAGCCGCGTCTTCAACCTATACCACAGCTCACAGCAACGCCGGATCCTTAACCCACTGAGCAAGGCCAGGGATTAAGCCTGCAACCTCATGGTTCCTCGTCAGATTTGTTAACCACTGAGCCACAAGGGGAACTCCTCTCATCCTCTCAGGAATAT
Source organism: Phacochoerus africanus (assembly GCF_016906955.1). Classification (NCBI taxonomy): domain Eukaryota; kingdom Metazoa; phylum Chordata; class Mammalia; order Artiodactyla; family Suidae; genus Phacochoerus; species Phacochoerus africanus. The sequence goes on from NC_062544.1 coordinate 108,850,923, forward strand.
TTATCAGCGTTTGTTCCTCTAGAGGTGGACATTTGGGGAAGATCTGGCCCCACCCATCACTGCTGAGAACCCTCAGGCCAAACAATAATCCAGGTAGGATCACAGCCCCAACCATTAGTGGACAGGCTGCCTAAAGACACCCCAGGGACAGAGCCGCCTCTGATCTCACCCAGAGACAAAGCCCCACCCACCAGAGGGCAGGCACCAGTCCCTCCCATCAGGAAGCCTACAGCAAGTCCCCATATAGCAACTTCAGCCACAAAGTGGGCAGACACCAGAAATAAGAGAGGCTAAAACTCTATTGTCTGCAAAAGGGGCACCACACCAAAAACCTATAAAAATGAAAAGGCGTAGAACTATATCTCAGATAAGGGAAAAATAAAAAAACCCAGAAAAACAGTTAAGTGATCTAGAGATTAGCAGCCTCTAGGAAAAAGACTTTAGACTGATGATACTGAAGATGATACAAGACACTTGAAATAAACTGGAGGCAAAGATAGATAATTTACAGGAAACTTTGAGCAAAGAAATACAAGATTTAAAACTTAAGCAAGCAGAGATGCAAAATACAATAACTGAAATAAAAAATTCATTAGAAGCAAACAACAGCAGAATCCAGGAGGCAGAAGAACGAATAAGCAAGGTGGAGGACAGATTAGTGGAAATCACTGATGCAGAACAGAAAAGAGAAAAAAGATTGAAGACAAATGAAGAGAGACTCAGAGAACTCTGTGACAACGTTAAACACACCAACATCCATATTATAGGGGTGCCAGAAGGAGAAGAGAGAAAGGGACAGAAAAAATATTCAGAGAGATAATAGCCAAAAACTTACCTAACATGGGAAAGGAATTACTCAGTCAAATCCAGGAAGCACAACAAGTACACAACAAGTACCATATAAAATAAACCCAAGGAGGAAAACCCTGAGATACATATTAATCAAATTAACCAAAATTAAAGACAAAGAGAAAATATTGAAAGCAGCTAGGGAAAAAAAATAACATCCAAGGGAATCCCAATTAGGTTATTGGCAGATTTTTCAGCAGAAACTCTGCAGGCCAGAAGGAATTGCCACAATATACTTAACGTGATGAAAGGAAGAAACCTTCAACCAAGATGACTTTACCCACCAAGGCTCTCATTCAGATTTGTGGGAGAAATCAAAAGCTTCACAGATAAGCAAAAGCTAAGAGAATTCAGCAACATTAAACCAGCTTTACAACAAATACTAAAGGAACTTCTCTAGACAGAAGAGAAAAAGCCACAACCAGAAACAAAAATACCACAAATGATGAGGCTCACCAGTAAAGGCATATATACAGAAAATGTAGGAAATCATCCACACACAAATATGCTACCAAAATCAGAAATTATGAGAAGAGGAGGGTAGAAATGCAGGATACTGGAGATGCACTTGCAGTTAAGAGACTAACAACTTAAAACAAATCATATATATATATAGAGAGAGAGAGAGAGACTCCTATATCAAAACTTGAGGGCACCTGCAAACCAAAAATCTACAATTGATACACAAGCAAATAAGAAAAATCATCTCAAATACAACAATAATAGTCATCAAACCACAAGAGGAGAGAATAAGAAAACGGAAGAAAAAAGAGCAACAAAAACAAGTCTAAAACAGTTCATAAAATGGCAATAAGAACATACATATCAATCATTACCTTAAATGTAAATGGACTAAATGCCTCAACCAAAAGACATAGGCTGGCTGAATGGATACAAAAATAAGACCCATATATATGCTGTCTTCAAGAGACCCACTTCACTTCTAGGGACACATACAAATTGAGAATGAGAAGATGGAAGAAAATATTTCATGCAAATGGGAATCAAAAGAAAGCTGGAGTAGCAATACTCATATCAGACAAAATAGACCTTAAAATAAAGACTATTTTAAGAGATGAGGAAGGACGTTACATAATGATCAAAGGATCAATCCAATAAGATATAACAATTTTAAATATATCTGCACTCAACATAGGATCACCCCAATATATAAGGCAACTGCTAACAACCTTAAAAGGGGAAATTGACAATAACACAATAATAGTGGGGGGCTTTAACACCCCACTTACAGCAATGGACAGATTATCCCGACAGAAAATCAATAAGGAGACACAGGCCCTGAATGAAGCATTAGACCAGATGGACTTCATAGATATTTATAGGACATGCCATCCAAAAGCAACAGAATACACATTCTTCTCAAGTGCACACGGAACACTGTCTAAGGTTGATCACATTCTGGGCCACAAATCAAGCCGCGGTGACTTAAAGAAAATTGAAATCTTATCAAGCATATTTTCCGAGGGAAATGACTGTGCAGAAAGCCAAGATGTTGATATTTAGTAAGTGGTACTGACTGAAAATTTAGTTCTCAAAACTGACTTCAGATAGTTGTTTAACAGGCATTTAATGTAAAATGGAGAAGGAAAATGTGCTATTTGGAAGCAGTGCAGAATTCCCCTCAGGTGTAGGAACGTACTGTGATGGCTTCTCTGAGTGTGTCTAATGTGGATGTGAGTCCAGGGGAGGGGTTTTTGCAGATCAGGTAGTTGCCATCTGGGCAGCAAGTCTGTAGTTGGGAGGAGATGGAAGTGCAGACCCAAGCTTCACCTTCCCAAATCATCCCTACAGTGTCTTTTAGGCCTGGCTCTGAATCAGGGCCCAATCAAATTTGGGCATGGCATTTGGTGGTATGCCTGTTTAGTTTTCATTCATCTAGAATGGTCCCCCCACTTTTCTGTTCTTTGTCATATTGATTTTTGGAGAAAGTCATCGGTTTCTTTACAGAAGTCTCCACCCTCTGGATTTTGTCAAATTGTTTCTTTGTGGGGTCCTTTCACCTGTTTCTCTCTCGTGCAAAGTGGGAGTTGCAAAAATACATCACAGATTTAAAAAAAAAATTTTTTTTCCTATAGTGGAATCAATTCTAAGTCATTGAGGGAAAATTTTAAGAAAAAAAAGAAATAAAGCCAGCCCATATATTATCCTGAGATAAATACGTTTTAGTAAATTTCCTACCAGTCATCTATTCTCTGCATGAATAGAAAGAGAGACATAGAAAATATATAAATATTCTTTTAAAGAACAAAATTAAGCTTACAGATTCTGTGTGGGGAAGTGTGTTTGTGTGTGTGTCTGTGAGTGTGTATGCTCCATCCATCATTTGATCAGTTTTCCTATTGTTGAGCATTAGAATCTCTTCCAATTTTTGTCTTTCACATATATGACAAACATCCTTGCATACAAATCTTTATCTATCTTCTAAAATGGAATCACTAGACTAGTACTCGGTGCAAGATTGCTGATGCACATTGACAAGCTGCCATAGTTGATTAATTGATTCATCCGCCAACCATGATGTATCTGCCCATTTTGTCAAAACTTCACCAAACCAGAATTTTCTTTAAAAATGTTTTGATAGATGAAGACATAATGGTATATGATTTTAGTTTTCATACCTGATTCCTTAAGGAAGCCAAGCACACTTCCATGTGCTCATTAGCCCATTGCGGGGGTGTTGTTTATCTTTAGTATAATTTTATCCACAATTTCTTGATTACACAGTCCTTTCTATTAAGAAGAATAACCCTATGTCGTATATGTTGCTCTTGCCATGTTGGAAAATGAAAGGTGACCTCAGATTTCACTCACAGCCCCTCCCTCCTTGGGATGCACACTGGGATCTAGGGCCTGAGAGGATAGGAGTGGTGGTATAGAGAACATCCTTGGCACAGGGCCTAGCACACAGGAGGCACTCAGAAGAGGTTGGGAGCATGCTGGTGATTCCAGCAAGCCCTCAGAACACGTCCCCTCCCGTGACCACAGGGACCCCATAATTAACCAGCAGGATGAAGCTCAGAGCTCCTCCAGACTTGCCTCCCCCTTCCGCACTTCATTCCTCTCTCTCCATCTGCTCCTCATCGGCCCACACCTACCTAGATTTGCCCTTGGATTTTCCATCCCAGTCTACAGGGCCTGATGTGCAAAAGCCCCAGCCCTAGAATCGGGTTCCGAATGTCTGTTTCAGAGGATCTCACCTCTGAAAGCCGCAGAAGGTGGGGGCTGGGGTGGACACAGAGGGAGAGGCATGCCTCCAAAGAAGTCTGGTCCAGGCTGGCCTGAAGCAGGAGGACATCCTGGGCAGGCCCATAATTTGCTGCCCGAACTCGCTGATGTATTTTTTTCAATTCTTTAATGGGAAGTATATAGGAAGTGAATTTCTGTTTTAAAAAGTAGCGTGTGAAGAGAGCTCTTTGCCTCTGTGTTCCCAGTACAGCATCTCTAAACCTTTGCTCTAGTTTCCATGTTACAATAGCCGGCCACTGTCTGTCTCCTCCAACCAGACTGTGAGTGCCTGGAAGGTGGAGACTTTCTCTCTTGGTCTGGTGGGGTGGTGTCTGGCACAAAGAAGGCTCTGGCATGAATTGCTGGCTCTCTTTCTGTGAAAGCCTACTGTAGACACATGGGCTCAAAGGGAGGAGCAAGAAACCCACATATTGCTGATCTCAGCTCCTCTGGACACTGGGGCCAAGCCCTTCTGACCTGGAGCCCATGCCTGGGCTGTGGAGGGACGCCCAGGACACCCCTGGCTCCCCTTGGCTGTTCTGGGAACTCTAGGCATCCTGAGACACAATTGGCTGTTCTTGTCCTGGACTAACTTTAAAACTCAGTGATTCTGCTTGGAGGAAGAGATGGAGAACAAGCTGGAAGCCATCTGAACAAGGTGGGGGGGGGGGCGGCTGGGAGGACCACCCAAGCAGGACACCACCCTGCCTGGACACCAGGGACTGGTAATTAGGTTGGAAGCTGAGAAGTGCAGGTAGAAGGGCCTTCAGAGAGGATCCTGGGCTGCCTTGAACAATTGACATAGCTTCCTGTAGCTCTTGCCCACCCAGCTGCATATTTTAAATGATTTAAGTTCTCCTTCTGCTAGACATCCTTAAAGGAAAACAGCTATTAAAAGCCTGTTGTGGACAAAGAGAAAAAGATGAAAAACAGTCATCCATTCCCTAATTTTCTTGCTCCTGGCCCAGAGGTGGCAAGATGCTTTCTTCCTGTCAGGGTCCTCTGTCCCCAGGACAGAGGCAGCCTCTAGGAATGGGATTCCACAACCCCCACTCTCCAACATACACACACTTCCCGGCCCCAGGCTGAGAAACCGTCCCTCTGGTCTCCCTCCCCACAGCCTACACCTTTGAAAACAGTGTCTTTTTTGAACTCTCCTGGGAGTATCTTATTTGATTTTGCTGGCTTTTATGATACAGTTCTGTTTGGATCTTTTCCAAGAGCTGTTCACCATTTTGGAAAATCATGTCGCTAAGAGCAATGCCATGATGGTATCTGGGATGCTAATTCAACTCACCTGCATTTCAGAGCAGACAGGTTTGAGTCCACGTCAATGTTTTCTAGCATAAGCTGGCTCAAGTTTTTCTGTGTTGAAATAAATGCTATTTTGTTACAAATTCCTTTCCTTTTGTTTCTTCTTTGTGTTGCAGTTAAGGCATTGTGTTAATTTGTTTAAATCATGTGTCTGGGTCAGTTATTACATTCAAGGTAGCGGGAGGGGCATCACAAAATATGGGTTCCAAAGAGAAGTCGCTGGGGCTAAAAGGTTGGGGGACTCACTGCCCTAATCCTGTTCCCAGCTCTCTGTGCTACTTTGCACCGTGAGAAGCCTGGACTCTCACGTTTATGCTGACCACATCCACCTCCGGCAAATAATCATAATTGCCATTTGTGAATATCTTCTAGGAACTCTGCATCACAATACCCTTCCTCCTTTAATGTAGTACTCACCACACCTGATCCGCTATTTGATATGTGATGATACCTATCCTCACTTCCTTTTGTAGCTGTGATAAAAATCAGTAGAACAATAAAAAAGCAATAATTTGTATAATTAAAAAAACCTACAGATGGGATATTATCAACCCCTCTTGGAACTAACCTTGGCTATGCCAGGTTCCCAGTTATAATTGATAGGCTTGATCTCAGAGGATGAATCTCTGAGATGGGGCATCACACAGGTGAGCCATGCCCTGCATGCCCTTCCCACAGCAGCACCCACTCCAATCGCCCAACTGCTCCCTCTTCCCAAGGCTGCCATATCCAAACCCAAAGCTTATGTTTGTATTAATGCATCATTTACCTATATGAAAGTTTACCCACTTAAAGTGGACATGTTGACGAGTTAGAGTATTTGTGTACAATCAATCATGTAACTACCATCACAAACTGGACCAGGACCAAGACCATCCCCTGGCCCTAAGATATCCCTTGTGCCCCTGTGCAGTCGCTCCCCTCCCCACCACCGGCCTCCTGCAACCACTGGTCTGCTCTCTGTCATTATAGTTTTGCCTTTTCTAGAATTTCACAGGAATGCTCTCATTTGATACATTGTCTTTTGTGTTGACTTCTTTTGCTTTAGCATAATGTTTTTGTAATTTGTCTCCATCATTCCATTTATTGCTATTTGTGTTCCTTTGTATTGCTGAGTAGTGTGCCATTGTATGCTTATTCCACAGTTGTTTACCTGTCCACCAGTTGTTGCTTCCAGCTTTGGGTGATTATGAATCAAGCTGCTACGAACATTCACACACACCTCTTTGTGTGCACATATGTTTGCATTTCTCATAGGTGAATATCTAAGAGTGGAATGGCTGAGTCAGATAATATGTTTATATTCAACATTAAAAGATACTGCCATCCTGTTTTCTGGAGTGGCTACACCATTTTACATTCCCATCAGCAATAGGTGAGAGTCCCAGTTGTTCCACATCCTTGTCAGCACTTGGTATTGTCAGTTTTCTTTTTGTTGTTTTGTGCATTTGTCTTAGCTATTCTAATAGTTGTGCTCTGGTGGATTATTGTGGTTTTAGTTTGCATTTCCCTAATGACTAATAATACTGAGTGTCTTGTCTCATGCTTATTGGCCATTTGAGTGTATCTTCATTGGTGAAAAGTCTGTTCCAATCTTTTGCCTATTTTATATTGTGGTATTTGTCCTTCTATTATCAAATCGTATAATGCCTAATTCTTAATAGCAACATGTTCCCTCTGACCCACTCTGAGGCATGAAAGTCTGATTTCTGTTTCAGCTGCTTTATCTTACTTAGAAAGACATTTAATAATAGTAAAATTCAGAACATGTCTCCATCCAAGTCATGCTGACCATTGAAAGGTTATTTTAATCCATTGTGCCTTTTAAAACTAAACACGCATTTGTTCTCTGAACTCTAAACTTGGTTAATATGACTTTTACTTCCTTTTTTCAAGAACATAAACATGTAACAATGCTTGGGTAAGAAAACACCCAAACATTAGCTGACACCTGCTTTTTTTCTTCTTATGTCAATTGAAGTTAGGTAATCAACAAACAGAACTTGGAGAAATCTGTTCCACAGATAAATCCCTTTGCTTCTTGATGCTCTGATGGGCTATTGCTCTGAGTAAGAAAATCCTTATATCAAGAGATGTATGCCTTGGCTCGAAGGCCTGGAGTTTCTGATTTTTACATAAAGTCCTGACCATTTCAGGGTACACTTATATACAGTTTGTCCAAGTGTCTATGTTCATTCAGTTCTCTCCCATGGTGGGCCACAGAATAAACCCAGTAAGTTGATAATTTAATAATGGTTACCAGCTGCAGATGGCTCACTGCACGCCTGGCCCTAGGGACTTTGAGTCCATGATCTCATTTAGTCCTCAGGTAAACCCTGAGAAATGGCAGCTATTGTTATCTCCATTCATTGGTATGGAAGCCAGGGGTTACATAGGAGAAGTGACTAACCTGCCCATGGACTCACAGCCAGCAGGGGTTGGGCCAGGTTCAAACACCAGCTCCAGTGCTGCTCACCACTCTACTGTACTGCCTCTCCTTTTGTGTGTCGGGATTGCCTCGTCTGTTTAGCCAGCACACGGTGCTGTGCAAACACCATTTGCAGGCTTTCCCCTTTACTTGCCCTCACTCGATGAGTTGTAAGGTTAACACTGCATTTCCTAGACTTGTGGATATGAAGGAGGTTTTGCCACTGAGACGCAAGTTTATGAAGTATTATGGGTTCAATCGTTGCTCCCACCCCCAAATATATTGAAGTCCTAACCTCTAGTACCTGTGAGCATACCCTTATTTGGAAATGGGGTCTTTGCAGACTTAGTCAAGTGAGGATGAGGTCAGTGGGGTGTGTCCTGATCGAATAGGACTGGTGTCCTCGTAAGAAGAGGAAAATGCCATGTGACGACAGGTGGCGATGGGAGTGATGCAGCGTTCAGCCGAGGAACACCAAGGATTGACAGCCACCCCCAGAAGCTAGGAAGAAGCAAGAAAGGGTTCTACCTAGAGCTTTAGAGGGAGCATGGCCCTGCCCCCACCTTGATTTTAGACTTCTGGCCTCCAGAGCTATGAGAGTATACATTTCTGTTCTTAGGCCACCCAGTCTGTGGTACTGTTCCCAGCCCGCACCGACTCACACAGGAAGGTGAACTCGAGACAGAGGCTGCTGGAGGGCAAGCTGGGGGCTGGGGCCATGAGCAGTTTCAGGGGCCAGCTCCCTGCCCACTGCCATCGCATCTCTGTAGCCAGAGATGGTCACAGCAGGGTCCTGGCTCTGGATCTTGGCTGTGAGGCTGCTCCTGGACTCCACATCTCTAGCCCCTTCAAGGACTTTGACAAGAGCTCCATTCCCTGGATTAAATCTTTTTCTGATCTATTTCCTGTACTGAACCCTGATTGACACACGTTCCCAATGCTGCCAAATACTGCACAGACTTTAAAGAGGAGACAATTCTGTGTGGAAATCAGGGTGAGCTATACTAGAAGTGCAGGTGCTGGGGTGGAGGACTTCAAGCTGGCCTGGGCCTGCCGTTCCCTCTCTGTCTCCAGGGGAGGCACTTTCCTGCTTTCCAACAGCCTGCATTTCTCTCACAGACTACCGTTCTCAGTGGGCTCCGCCCCACTTGTGTTGGCAACCTCTGCTGGATTGTCCTCTTGCTAACTTGTTTACTCTGGGAAGCCTGTTTTCCAAAATCCCCTTCTGGTGTGGTTCTGAGTGTGATTTGGCTACAGGTGAAGTTTTGCAAGGTCCAAGAAGTAGAAGCGAAGCAGTAACCCTGAAGGTCGGCAGTGGTGGGAGGCCCTGAGAGAGGGTTGGTCACATAGCCTTGCTCTGTCCTCCCTCCTGATCCCCAGGTTCCTGACCAGCAACAGCCCTGGGTCACTGTCAGCTGCTGCACTGCAACCTCCCAGAGGCAGTAGCTGTTGCTCCTTGGTTAGGGCTTAGGATGGCTAATCCCTTCTTAGAATATCCTGTTTTTCCTTGTCCCAGGATTAGGGGCTCCTTCTGCTCACAGTTCCTGCATTCCCTCCCTTTTCTGGGCTTTTTCTGTTCTTTTTGGGAGTTGGGATGCGATAGGACAGATTTCATTGCAAGCCTCCCTCTCTCTCCTCTTTGCTTCACACGATTCAGGTAGCTTTGATGCCTGTCCTAGTTTGAGGTTGAGTGCTGGGTGAGGGGAGGACATGGAAAGATTTAAGGGTCATTGCTGACAGCAGGATCCACCGGGAACAGTTACAGAGCTAACTGTGCATGTTGTGTGTCTCAAAATGCCAGAAACCACAGGCAGATGGGAGGGTTGAGAAAACCCCCAGTGAGAATCATCACACTACTCAGTCTGCCTTGAGAGCTGCCCTTGTTATTATGGGCGGGGCGGGGGGGGGGGGGCGGAGGGCTGATTGGGGAAGGACTTGGTGTTTTGGTTTTCTGTGATTATTTCTAGGCAGGGGTAAAACTTGTTAAGTTGAACCCTGTACGTTTTCTTCTCTGATTTGTGCTTAAGACCCATTCCCTCAACATTTCAAAGGAGGAGAATGCAGCTTTCTGCAATTCCCAGACCAGATCAGCTTCTTGATGTTGCCCAAAGACCCACAGGGAACCCACAGCTACTTAAGAAGAGGACAGGGAAGAGCCAGGGCAGGTGACCCAGTGGCTGGGAATGGACATGTTTTATCGGTCATCTTTCCATCCACTTATTGCGGGCTCTAGAATTTGTACATTTTGCAGTGGAGTATGTGGGTGTACTTTTTTTTAAAAGAAAGAACTGGAATATTTTATTTGAGCCAAATTTGAGGATTATAGCCCCAGAAGAGCATCTCAGAAAGCTTTGAGAACTGTTGTGGGGGCCCTTCTGAACTCATCCTAACTTTTTGATGGTTACAAATTGCTTTGACTGGCAAGAAAAGACACGGAGCCTGCCTGGAAAAACCACACGTCAGACTTGGGTAATTTGTCCTAAGGAAATTCCTGCCCCACGGAGTCCTTCTGTGCAATTCTGGCTGACCCCTCATTGATTCACATATGGAAGAGTCTGGGGAGACAGTCTCCATAGCTATCACAAGACTTCTGCCTCTGCCTGAAATCTTGGGACCACCCAGACCTTCTCACCTTTGGCGTCCATGGCTCAGGGAAGCAAGCACATTGCCACAAGCTCCAGGAAGACTTGGGCTCGCTTCACGCACACTGATCTTGACTGCTGGCATTATCCTTGCAGACAGAGGCTGTAATTATACCAATCACTCTCCCGGATAGACCTGGAGTATCCCCATGATTAATGGGAGAGGTTCACTCAAAACACAGGATGTCTCATTTCCTAGTTGGGAATACAAGCAAAATACTGCGGAAACACAGCCTCCACTACTCCAGCTGAAATGTCTCGGCAGGTCTCCTTCTATTCCTAGGCAATTGAAACAGCAGGAGTGTCTCCTTAAAATCCAAAATCACTTTCAGGAAGAGGTGAGGGAGGTAGTCGTTACAGGTCCCAGGTGGTTTTAACAAGTTTTGGGAATATCTAATTCCATAAGTTGTTTTATATAAGTTCACTCTAGAAAAGTTGGAAAGTATAGAAAAATATGTAAAAGAAACCAAAAGTCAATCATAATCCCACCAGCCACAGGTAACCCTGACTGTTGTTTTTTTGTTTTTGTTTTTGTTTTGGGGTTTTTTGGTTTTTTTCTTTCTTTCTTTTGTCTTTTTAGGGCCAAAGCCATGGCATATGGAAGTTCCCAGGATAGGGGTCGAATTGGAGCTGTAGTTTCTGGCCTACACCACAGCCACAGCAACGCCAGATCCTTAACCCACTGAGCATGGCCAGGGATCAAACCTGCATCCTCATGGATGCTAGTCAGATTTGTTTCCACTGGGCCACGATGGGAACTCCTGATTATTGTTTTTGAATATCTACTTCCATCTCTTTTGGTGCATACATATAGTAATGGCTCACACAAAATATTCTGGTTTTTAACTTTTTTTTTTTTTTTTAGCATACCCAAATTATTAAATACTGCCAGGCATCACATATGAAGCATGAGCTATGTAGCAGAACCAATTTTCCATACTCTACCGATATTATCTCACTTAACCCTTTCAAGTACTAGAAAAACAGATACTTTTATCTCTTCCATGCTACAGATGAGGAGACTGAGGTGCAGAGGTGTTAAAACAACTGGCCCAAGGTCATTAGTTAATACACAGCAGAGTTAGGCCACAAACCCGTGCTCTTAGCTGCCACCATGCCTTGCTTTGGTTTTCAGTGCTGGCTCCTACATTAGTGAGCTGTTGATCTTGGTAACTCCCTGGTCCTTCCTGTCGCAGCTTGTGTAGGCCTGGCACCCAGGCATGCTGTGCAGATGTTTTGTGAGTACCTACTATGCGTAAGGTGCTGTGGGTGCAAATTTAACAAACATAGGGTCTTGTCCTTAAGAGTCTCAAAAATGTCCTAAGGAGGAGTTCTCATTGTGGCTCAATGGTAATGAACCCAACTAGTATCCATGAGGACATGGTTTCGATGCCTGGCCTTGCTCAATGGGTTAAGGATCTGGTGTTGCCATGAGCTGTGCTGTTAGGTCACAGATGAGGGTCAGATCCTGTGTTGCTATGGCTGTGGTGTAGGCCAGCAGCTACAGCTCTGATTTGCCCCCTAGCATGGGAACTTCCATATGCCATGACTATGGCCCTAAAAAGAGCCTCCCCCCCCAAAAAAAAAAAGTCCTGGGAAGATAGACAGCATTTCCTTACAACATGACATAGCCAGGGAATTCATGGAAACAACTCCAGGGCAGAGGGTGGGGGGTGCTCCTGAAGCGAACAGAGAGCAGCTGTTGGGGTGATCTTGAAAGCAGCCAATGGCCCAGCTTTCAGCACTAGAGCCAGGGGAGGGGTCACTCTCAGTAGCTGCAAATCCTCTTGGGGTCGACCTAGCTAGGGCTGCTCAGAATCAGGTGGTGGAAGAGCCATGGTTCCTGGAGGTGCATTTGTTGCCATGGTGCCCAGATAGCAGGAGGGGACCAGCCAGAGAGGAGTCTCTGAGCTGCCTGCCCTCTCCCCAGGAAGACAGTGGGGAGGAGGAGCCCAGGAGAAATCAGGGTCCAGCTCCAGCCGCAGGAGGACAGGAGGAGGATGACATTCCTGGCCACGGCCTGGTCTCCTACAGATTGGGCTCTTAGAAACCTGAGCTTTGAGTGACAAGGATGCTCAGGGAAGCCGATGCCATGTGGCTAGTCTTGGCTAGGACCACTTGTCCTCAGAGCTTGCAGCCAAGTGACACCTGGGACAGGCTGGCCTGCCTCTCCTATGTTCCCCCTCCTTCATCTGTTCTGCTGTGTGGATGAGAGGAAATGGGAGATGAGGGAACACTTTGAACCTTGGAAAGCAGCAGGCCAAGGTAAGACATCTATAGGTGTGCTTCTGCCTGCAAACTAGGTCACCATCATTAAGGCATGTCTCGAAAATTGAGCCCGCCCCCCTCTGAGCTGAGGACTGGGCTGTGCCCCTCTTCTGTCAAAACAGTCAGTGTCTGGTAGGCTTGGATGGGATGCATTTTGCTGCTAAAGGATCCTGCCCACAGCCCCCTGCATGTCCTCTGGGCAGTCATCGGGCTGAGACTTTTATACATTCTCTCACAGAATCCACAAGTGTGAGGCAGGTTCCAGGATTTCTCTTGTGTACACAAGGATATGAGCCTTGGAGAATCTAGGGCCTCGCTGAGGCCATGTCAGGGCCACACTGCTACTGAGTGGTAGAGTCTGGATTCAAACCTACAGCTGTCTAATCACAAACTGCTCCCTTGGCCTTGTTGTGTGACTGTATCCATTTGTGATCCTTGAAGCTCCCTTTGGCCTGGAAACAAATTAGCAATTTACAGCTTTGGGCTCATTTAGTGTCATTTTGTTCAGGCAAAGGATTACACCAGGGGACTAGAGAGGTGGTAGTCGGGTTCTGTCTTTATTGGTCCCAGAGCCCACGTGCCTGAGTTCCAGTCCCCAGTGGGGGCTCCAAGGAGAGCTGGGAGGGGGCGGGGGACACCGGATATTGCTGTATCCACAGCAACTGAACCAGTACCTGCCCTGCACCCAGGGCTCCATCCACAAGCTGGATGAAGTGGGGGTGAAGCTCGGGACCCCTAGGCTAAAGGCAGAACTCCCACCCAGCAGTGAAGCTCTTTCTTACTGTCTCAACCAGCCTCCTCCCCTCCGCCTGCATTTAATCAGAGGCCATCTGTACCCACTTCTGCCCCACCTCACGATTTTGTTGCTGATGTTCCTCCTACCAGGCATGCACCACTCTCGTCTCCAAGGCCCAGCCTACATTCCTCCCTCCTGCACAAAACTCCCCTCGAGCCAGTGGCTTCCTCCTCCTCTCCACTCCAGGGACATCTGTCTATACTGACCCTTCCAGTAGGCTCCCCCTCCTCTCCTCTCCCACCTTCCCTCTCCCACTTGTCATTTTATCCTAATCATTTGCACAATGGGGAGGGGAGGGGCAGGGTAAAGAATGGTTGCATCAAAGCTCTTGTGTTGTTACAGGAGGTATGAAATTATAAAGACATTATGTTTCTAGAATGATGCTTGAAGAACACTGTTTGTAGAATAATTTTAGCACTAAGCATATTTCAGGCTTAGCTGCTTCTTCTCTTGTTTTTAAGACTGTGCAACTCCAAGTCTGATTCTTGCATGCCCATTTAAAAATTGAATTTTCCTGCAGCCCTTCACCACCACTGTCCCCCAGTTTCATTAGGAGCTCACATGAGCTGGGTACTCACACTGCCACCACACAGGCAGTGGTCCAAACACACACCAAGCTCTGATTCTGGACAGACAGAGACCTATGCCAAAGCAATGGGAGGAAAACCAAATCCCATTCATTCTTTCACGTGGCAGATATTTGCTGAGTATCTGCTGTATGCCAGGCATTGTGGTGGGGATGCAGCAGTGAACTAACATTCCAGGGCAGGGAGGCAGGAATAGGCGGACAGCATGGCATAGAGGGCGAGGTGCTACGGAGAAAGTAAAGCAGGGAGCTGGTTGATCCTAGGAGCCCCCCTACCCCCGTGGACTCCAGGCAGAGGAGCCAGTAGGAGCAAAGGCCCTGTGGTGGAAACCTTCACGGCAAGCCAGGCCTGCAGGAAGGGAGAGGAGTGGGCCGTGGGTGTGGACCAGGGGAGAGTCTGGCACCGAGATGGGGGCAGGGGCAGATCATAGGACCTTGGACATGACCTGACATGCCTTTGGCTTGTGTCCAGGTGAGCTGGGGAGCCTTTGGAAGACCTTGATTTGTTTTTTTACTTCTGGGTTAAAGAATGACTTGGCTGCCGAGTGGAGAACAGACTTGGGGGCAAGGTCAAAAATGGGTGCAGAAAACCCAGTTTGGAACTGTTTGTGGTCTAGGGAATGGATTCTAGGTATGTTTTCAAAGATAAGCTCATGGGATTTCCTGATGTCTTGGATGTGGGTATTAGAGGAAAAGAAGAGATTGGATGATGCCAAAGATGATTTTATATGGAAACCATTTTCAGAGGGCTCATGTACATATCATTAGAGTTACTGATGACCCCTGGGAGGTGGGAGGGACTTCTCTTTACAGATGGGGAATCTGAGGCCCCGAGAGGGAAGGGGCTTGTCCCACGTCACAGGTGTTGTTTCTTAGGTCCATGTCATTGGCTATTCCTGTGGCATGTAATCTCCTTTCTTGCTTTATGTTTTGAGAGAGCCCCAGAAGGAGAGCTGTGCAGGGCAGGAGAGGAGGAGCTGGGCTCCAAGAGGGATTTGCACAGAGGCAAGTGTGAAGGGAGGGCTCAGCTGTGGTTGGAGGTGTCTCTGCAGCCCCAACCCTGCACAGCAAATGGCCTTCACTTTCAAAAGAAAGGTGGTGGACTGGGAAGTTCCCGTCGTGGTGCAGCAGAAATGAATCCGACTAGGAACCATAAGGTTGCAAGTTCAATCCCTGGCCTTGGTTAAGGTTCAATCCTTATCCCCTCATGAGTGGGTTAAGGATCAGGCGTTGCCATGAACTGTGGTGTAGGTTGCAGATGCGGCTCAGATCCTGCATTGCTGTGGCTATGGCATAGGCCGGCAACTGTAGTTCCAATTCGACTCCTAGCCTAGGAACCTCCACATGCCATGGGTGTGGCCCTAAAAATAAAAGTCCGAAAAAAAAAAACAAAGAAAGATGGTGGACTGGAGTTCCCACTGTGGTGCAGGGGAAATGAATCCAACTAGCATCCATGAGGATCTGGGTTTGATCTGGGCCTCACTCAGTGGGTTAAGGATCCTGAGTTGCTGAGAGCTGTGGTGTAGGTCACAGACGTGGCTTGGATCCGGTGTTGCTGTGCCTGTGGCATAGGCCTACAGCTGTAGCTCTAATTCGACCCCTAGCCTGGGAACTTCTATATGCTGCAGGTGCAGCCCAAGAAAGAAAGAAAGAAAGAAAGAAAGAAAGAAAGAAAGAAAGAAAGAAAGAAAGAAAGAAAGAAAGAAAGAAAGAAAGAAAGAAAGAAAGAAAGAAAGAAAGAAAGAAAGGAAAGAAAGAAAGAAAAGAAAGATGGTGGAGGCAATGCCATCTGCTCTGCTGGCCCCTCTCAGTCTAGTCCTATGTCTAGACTGCAGAGTAGATTCTTACTCTACCCAGAGATCTCACTCCAGCACCTTCCATGGTGGGCACAGCATGATTTGCCAGGACATGCAGAGGTCCCACTGGCCTCAGAACAGTTGGGGAAACACAGACCCTTTGCAGTAATTCAGCAAGGAAATAGGTAAACATGCTACCTGAAGGGCAGCATGACATCTTGTCATCCTGTTCTTCATTTGGGGTCCTGGGCAGAACAGAAGCTAGCCCTTCTGGTTCAAGAGACTTCAATGCTGGGGCTATTTTTACAGAGTCTGGGCAGCTTAAAGAAACCTGGGGCAGAGAGGTCTTGTCATTCCTGGACCTGAAGAGCAGAGAAGGAAGAAAGATACTTCAGGAGGCCTGATGAGCTAGAGCATGAGGGAAGGGCAGCCCCAGGGAGCAGTGGTCATAGGGCCATGGCCAAGGCCAGAGCAAAGCCAACGGGGAAGTCATTCCCTGGCTCTCCTGCCTCATGCAGCTCTCTGCTGGTGCCTTGCAGTGGCCAACCCATCCAGAAGCCAGATGCCAGGGAGCCTCAGGCACTGCCATCCTCAGGACCAGCCTCAGGGTACACAGGGCAGCGCGGAGAACAGATGAATTGACAGGCAGAGAGAGAATAACAAACACACCAGAGATGCCTCAACCCTGGGGAAATGTGTGCTTAAAAACCACATTGATTGTTCACTACCACTTTCCCTAGACCCTTGCTTAAGTTGCAGCTGGAGAACATCAGGTTCTCAGGAAAGAATATCCTAGTAGTGAAATAGAGTTTTAACTAAAGAACAACCCCCCTTGGCTAAGAAGGCAGCTGCAGGCCTTTACAGCTATGCTCATCACTATACCACCCTTCTTGTAATAATGTAACAACTGTGTGCCCTCTGTCCAAGCCAGCAGTCCTGCTAATCAGGTACCCAGCATTGCTTATCAGTTCTGCTTCTGTAACCTTGCTTGCTCAGTTTCTGTCTGCTTGGGGATGGGGGAGGTCCGGGATGCTTACATGGGAAAATCAAGACCTTGTAGTGTATAAAAGTTACTGAGAACAAAGACCTGGTGCTCAAACTCTGGAGGTGACTCCTCTGAGCCCGCACCGGTGCTGAATAAAACTTGCTTTTCCATATCTCCAAGGGCTGTTTGTCTCCTTCCGTTGCCACGGTTTTTGCGGTTTCTGCAACAGTAGGAGTAGGGATTAGGTACTAAAAACCATAGATGGTGAAGTCCTGGCTCCCGGGGGGTTTCCAAAACAGACTTAAACAATCCTTGGCTTCAGATGTCAGAGCTTCCAGAGGGCAGAGGGGTAGACCTAAGGCCCTGGAAATCATTTCTAGGTCGAGTGTTCACATCTTTGATACAGTATTTTCCAAAACAGCCTATATAATTTTGATATGATGGAAACATAAACCATTTTCCAGGCAGAGTCTGTAGTAGCAGATGGACTACTACTATGGAACCCTTTTCAGGACAGACACATCTGGATAATTGAAATGGTGTAGATGGGTCTTAAAGTCCATAAATTCGAGATAATTAGAATGCTTTGGAACCAAAAGGAGTTGTAAACTGAGAATAAACACATTGCCTTCTTAGTGTGATTTTTTTTTGGTCTTTTTTTTTTTTGTCTTTTTAGGGCCACACCCACGGCATACAGAGGTTCCCAGGCTAGGGGTCCAATTGGAGCTGCAGCTACCAACCTACACCAAAGCTTACAGCAAGGCCAGATCCCTAACCCACTGAGCGAGTCCAGGGATCAAACCTGCAACCTCATGGTTCCTAGTCAGATTCATTTCCGCTGAGCCACAGCAGGAATTCCAACTGTTATTTTTTTTTAATTCAGACTTTGTTTATTCTTCCTTTTCCCCAACTGAAATCTAGGTTTTCACAGGCAATCAGCTGGCCTTTTGATTTGAGCAGAATTTGCAACTGCTTTTAAAGTCAAAGATCAATGTTTATCAAAAATCTAGTCACCCTGGAAATCTTTTTCTTTTCCTGAGCTGTAGAGGCTGCTTTTCTGGTAATGTAGGCTTACCTCGCGCTGCATTTGGAGGTGATCTGCATCTGGAAAGAGCCCTATAATCTTCTTTCCCTCCCAGCCCCCAGGCAGATTGGTTGGCAATTACCATCAGTCCTTTGTGGCTGCTCCGGGGACCAAGTCTGGGTCACACAGCTCTGAATTCACCCATCTATCCAGAGAGGGGGAGAGGGGAGTGCAGGCCAGCAGGGGGGCCTCCAGACTTCACTGGGATGCACCAGACTCCTCTGCCTTCCCTCTGTGGCTGTCTCATTGTGTTTCAGTCTTTTCACTCTTTTTTCCTTTTCTCCTCTGATAGGGATTTTTGGGAGAGGATCTTAAATAGTAAGGGTTTGCATTCCCACTCCTTTAAATCATCTCTAGATGACTTATAATACCTAATACAAGGTACATGCTATGTAAACAGTTATAAAGAATTGTAAATGCTGTGTAAATAGTTGGCAGTATGCAGCAAATTCAAGTTTTGCTTTTTGGAACTTTATGGAATCTTTTTTTTTTTTTTAATATTTTCTATCCTCTGTTGGTTGAATCCCCAGATGTGGAAGGCCCATGGTAATTCCAAAAAAAAGAAAGCAGCTTTCACAGACAATGCATACATTCCTCCGGCCAATAGGTGGCGCTGCACTTGATTACTCAGTCCCCCTAGAAATTTAAACGGAAAAATCTGTATCCCTAGATATCAACACCTGTGATTTCCACTTCATTTTTCTTCCTTTTCTTTTATCATGCCGTTTCTTTATGTTCTATATAGCAAGAAAAAGGATGCAAAGGGAATTCCAAGCCTATGTAAAAGCTTGTGCTGATGAATTAAATCAAAGTACCTCATTTGTTCATTCATTCATTTAATCATTCGTTCAATGATATCAACAAGGGACACTTTTTGAGTACTCTGTGCTAAACTCTATGCTAAGAACTTTAGATGATTAACTCATTAAATCTATATCATTACTCTGAGATATCTGGTAATATAATTTCATTTTTTCATAAGTAAGAAATTTTCAAGAAATATTTATTTTGCTAGGCCCTAATGCTAAGTGGGGAGGAATAGAAAAAAAAAATTAACATATTGTCCTAGCATCAAGGGCTTAGAATCAAGGAGGAAGAGATACATGCATAAACAAAAACATGTAATAACATTATGGGAGCTGCTGTAAGCAGCTGTTAGTGTCTAGATGGGCACAAAGAAGGGTGTGGTCCCTTCTCCTTAGTGTTATTCAGCTGGCTATAATTCTTGAGGCTCTCTAAAGAATTGGGAAAAAATGGACCTAGGGCCAGCATCTCAATACACCCTTTTTTTACCAAACCTATTGTCCACCCCCGCCTTTTCCCAATGACCTCTGCTGGCAGGTTCCCCCTGCACTCTCATGCCTGTGCTATCCCCCAGGTCCTTGGGTATGCTCACCCTAGAAAGAAAAGCCAGATACTTCCCATGATAACCATGGTGTGATATAAAAAGTTCACTCTCCTAACAGCAGGTCCCTAAAAACCCTCTTAAGAAAGCCAGCTTGGGAAGATACCCTGATCACCTTCTTGAGGGCAGAGTGGACAGGTTACAAGGTAAGAAGCCAAAGGTAAGGATTAATGAAGAGAGAGTAGCAGTTCCCGTGTGGTTCAAGGGATTAAGGACCTGACTTATTTGTAAGGATGAGGGTTCGATCCCTGGCCTTCCTCAGTTGGTTAAGGATCTGGCATTGCGGCAAGCTGCATCATAGGTTGCAGATGTGGCTTATGTCCAGTGTTGCTGTGGCTGTGGCTGTGGCGTAGGCTGGCAGCCGCAGCTCCAATCCAACCCCTAGTCTGGGAACTTCCATATGCCGTGGGTGCAGGCATTAAAAAAAAAAAAAAAAAGTTGAGAGAGTAAAAGCAATTTATTGTGCTCCTGAGAAGAAGGAAAGAGAAGAAATGAGGCAGAGAGAAGCCAGAACTACCCAGAGGGTGGATCCCTTGTTGTAAAATTAGCAGAAATAGATGGTGGATGCTGGTGGCCAAAGGAAACGTCTAAGAATGAGGACGCCTAGTGGCCAGTTGTAGTTGTGATCCCTTCCTTCACATCCCCATTGCCTTCACCCCCAACACACACACACACACACACCACACACACACACACACACACACACACACACACACACACCACACACACCACACACACACCATACACACTACACACACACACACCACACACACACACACACCACACACACACACACACACACGGAAGAGAGCTCTACCTTTTGAACGAAAACAAAAGGCCAAGCCTTGTGTGGGACTGGATGCCTTGAGGCACACAGGGAGGGTTTAGGTACAGGGACAGATTCAATTGTATGGAATCTGAAGTTCTTACAGTTCAGTGAGATTCTCTTTAAAAATACTGTAAAAATATCAAACTTTTGCAAATTTTACAAAAACATATGACAATGTGGACATTTTGCTCAGGCCTCCCACAAAGGAGCAGCCATGGAATTTAAGCATCAGTGGCTTTCTTATAAATCTTCCACAGGGCAGATGTGCTCACAGGAGAACCAGACCCCACTGGAAAATCCTCAGAAATCTTGGAGAGAGCTGTGGGTGCCACAGGCCACACAATGAGGGGGTTTGAGTCAAGCTGATCTTGAACTCAGAGGCTGGCTGGATATGACTGACAGCTGGGTTATAATCACTTTCCTGCTCTCAAAAGCAAAGTACAATCTCAGAGGAGGAGAGACCATGGTGAAGGCAGCTGCGGCCAGATCCTGGAAGGGCACGTCTGAGAACCTGTGCTTCTGGAGGGGGTGGGAGGGAGGACGACCACTGGCCTGCACAGTGAGATGAGCCAGCTCTTTAAAAGCTCTTCAAGTCTTATTAGAAAATTGCAGTGGAGAGACGCCCTGCCCTCTTTTCCATCCCAGGGCACATGGTAAGCTCTGCCCTCCACTCTCATTACCCTCATTTTGGAGCTCAGAAAAAAGCTAATCAGAGACCTCACATCGCACAAGCTCCTTCAAGTGCAATTTAGAATTCAGCATGATGAAGGGAGGCATCAGGTGTGTGATTATAAGGAAACCTTCGAACATAATTAAGGAGTGAAGGTGCAGGGGTGGGAGGTAGACAGGGCTGGTCAGAAGCAAAGGGGCACAGCTCACCACCACTCTCCAAGGCTCCCCACCCTGCACACCAGCCAACGAGGAAACACAGCTTCACCACATTCCTCTACATCCTGCAGCATCCCCAGTAAGCCTCACAACCCTCTGAGTGGGGTGTATTAGTTTTCTCTTGCTGCTGTAACAAATTACCATAAATGTAATATCTTAAAATAACACATTTATTTTCTTATGGTCCCATAGGTCAGAAGCCTGAAATAGGTCTCACTGGGCTTAAATCAAGGTGAAGCTGACTCAGGGCTGCATTCTGTGTTGGAGGCTCTGGGGAGAAATCCTTCTCTTGCCATTTCTAGCTTCTAGAGGCTGTCTACACCTTGGTCACGTTCCCCTCCCATCTTCAAAGCCAGCAATGCCCATCAGGTCTTTTTCACATCTCGTAACTGTGACATTGACTCTCCTGCCTCCCTTTTCCACATTTAAGGACACTTGTGATTACACCCAGATAATGCAGAATAGTCTCTTTATTTTAAAGTCCAGCTGATTATCAACCTTACTTCCCCTTCCCATATAATGTAACATATTTACATATTCCAGGGATTAGGGAATTAGGACATGGACATCTTTGATGTCCTTATTCTGCCTATCACGATACACAACATTATCTCCTGTCTTCCAGGTGAGCAGAATGAGGCACAGAGGTCTTGTGGCTGGCCCAAAGTCAACACAGCTGGTAAGCAGCAGAGTTGGGATTCACCCTGGCCATCTGATGCCAGACCCTATATTTTTAAGCTCTAAACTGTACTCCTTCCATATAATCATTGTTATTTTATTCAAAGCTTTATTGTATTTTATTTTGTTCACCACTTTTGTTGATGGAAATGGAAGGATTTGGGGTGAGGCAAATCTTGTGGTGGCAGGAATTGCTGGTGGTATGGATGTGAGGAGTGGGAGAGGCATACTGTGTACCCTGGAATAGTGCCAAATGGGGGCATGGTCTTCCTGTATTAGGTCACAGGAGACCTGGGTTCAAATCTCAGCTCCATCGCTTAAATCTGTGTGCTTTCCAGCCAGTTGCTGGATCACTGAGTTTCCTCCTCTGTGAAATGATAATAACAGAACCCACCTGTGGGCTTATTGTATTAACTAAAACAGCATGTACAAGGAGTTCCCATCCTGGCTCAGTGGTTAATGAATCCGACTAGGAATGATGAGGTTGTGGGTTCAATCCCTGGCTTTGTTCAGTGGGTTAAGGATCCAGTGTTGCCATGAGCTGTGGTGTAGGTCACAGATGTGGCTCGGATCCCGAGTTGCTGTGCCTGTGGTGTAGGCCAGTAGCTACAGCTCTGATTCAGCCCCTTGCCTGGGAACCTCCATGTGCTGAGAGTGCGGCCCTAAAAAGAAAAAACAAAACAAAACATAAAAAAGGACAAGCATGTAACAAAAGACCCATCTGTTTCAACCCCACATTTTATAGCTGAGACTCAGGTCTGAAAGGCTCACATAGCAATTTAGAGGCAGGATCTCTACTGGTTCTTTCTATTAAACAACCCAGGCCTTTGGAGTAGCAGTGTCTCATCAAGAGGGGGCTTCCTCCCATCTACCCAACCAGGATGTGAGTGGCACCTCCTGGTGTCCGTGGTGCAGTATAATCCTGAAACCCAGCACCATGTGACGGGCTCCTGGGCCTTGGAGCAGGCTGGCTGTGCTTGAGGTGTGGGGAATCCAGAGTCAGACCATCTGTGCCCCTGAGGGCTTAAAAAAATGACAGAAAAAGAAAAAGAGAAACACTTCCAATCTCTGATCTTATAGAACAAGGCAAATTTCTCATTTTGACAGAATCAAAACCCAAATCCATCTTACCTGGAGACCAAAGGAAAAGACAAAGTTCAATAGATTTTTTTTTTCTTAAACTTTTGGATCCCATTTGAAAGGAAATAGGTTTCTTTCTTTGACGCAGAGAGACAGGTGACAGGAGAGTCCCTCCAGGATGGAGAATTCAGAAATGTAGTGCGTCCCCATGTTCTGGGAAACCGGGGGAGGGTTGGCGGTTTCAGGGTGTGGTTGATGGGGGAATTTGAGCAGGGGTGCAGAACTGGACGAGGGTTAGGTTTCCAGAGGGACTTGCGGGGGGGGGGGGGGGGGGTCTCCTGCTGTCCAGTGACTTCCAAGTGTCATCCTTCAGTTTCAAGAAGGGCAAGGCAGGGTCAGCCCCTCTCATTAAAGCTGGCCCTGCAGTGCGACTCCAAGCTCCACTTCCAAATGCTTGGCCAGGCTGTCTTGCTCTAAAGTGGATGGAACATAAACCCCAGCACTTCATTTTACCTTTAGTACATTTCTAGGCTGTTCTTGCCTCCCTCCCCCAGGCTTTTCTTCATGAACGGGCCATTCAAGTCAAAAGCAAAACAAAATAACCCAAGACCATCCAGCAAAATGGGGCAAAACCAATCATGTATTTCACCAGGAATAAAATATCCTGTTGTTTATTTTTGAATGCAGACAGGCATCGCTTCCATATCACATATACCTCATACCAATTTGTTTGGGCATCAGTTGGTGGAAAGTTTTTGGAGCCCTGCTCAAATGTCATCTTATCCAAGAGACTGGCCAGCCAATCCCCAAGAGAATCTGCCCTAATACCTAGAAAACCCCTGGCATGTATTTTCAGAGTTCGGTAAACATTTGTTGAATGAATGAATAACAAGTTCTTTTACTCAGATGTGCCCAGAGCTTGTTGTGTTGAAGCCCAAGAAGCCAGTGGGTCATCCTACAGTAGTCCTCGCCTACCCTCTGAGGTAGATACAGTGGGCACAATGTGGGGAAGCATAAAAAAATGGTAGACAGAGCTTGGCCATGTTGGCTGTCATCATTGTTGTGAGTCACATGTTAGGAACCCAGGTATCAGAGCTGAACTGGCAGTCAGAGTAACTTAATATGGAATCCTTGGAATCCCTTAACCTTCTGCCTCATAGATCCCTTGCTGGGGGTGGAGATGCCAGGTTTGCAGGTGGGCTCCAGAGCCAATGGGAGGGAGAAGACAAATACAGAGACCAGGCATGGATGATGACATGAAGCGCGTTTGCTCAGGAAAGGAGGAAAACCCAAGTGTGGGGCCATCAGGGGTGGCGTGGGGAGGGGGTGAGCTGTAGTTGTACCTTGTAGGCTGGCTCAGGTGCAGGCGTGAAAGAAGGCAGGGAAGAGTAGCAGAGGTGGAATCGGGGCCTCACTAGGTGTGTTCTCAGGATCTGCCTGGCCACAAACAGGTGTTCATGCTGATGAGCTAGTCAGAAAAGTAAGGTAGGGGGAGTTCCCATCGTGGCGCAGTGGTTAACGAATCCGACTAGGAACCATGAGGTTGCGGGTTAGGTCCCTGCCCTTGCTCAGTGGGTTAAGGATCCGGCGTTGCCGTGAGCTGTGGTGTAGGTTGCAGACGCGGCTCAGATCCCGAGTTGCTGTGGCTCTGGCGTAGGCCGGTGGCTACAGCTCCGATTCAACCCCTGGCCTGGGAACCTCCATATGCCTCGGGAGCGGCCCAAGAAATAGCAACAACAACAAAAAAGACAAAAGACAAAAAAAAAAAGAAAGAAAAGTAAGGTAGGGCCAGGCCTTGATCAGCCTTAAACGGCACCATCAGGAGTTTGGCGCATGGAACATCCTGTTTCTACATTCCACATTCCAGGAAGTTATGTCTGGCCAGGGGTAGGCCTTTTTGGAGGGAGAAGAGTTGGGCGACCAGATGGAGGTGGGAACTCAAAGAAAGTTCATGGGGTGTAGAGATTGGAGTGACTGATTCTCTGCCCAGTTCGTACAAGCAAAGGACAATTTTGAGGCAGGCAGGTCAGTGGGGTAGCTGGAGGACGATTTTAATGTTACTTGCCTTTAGCTATCCTTATTTCTTGATTTTTACCAATGTGAAATGGTGAAGAAGAATCTATATATCATCTTTTTAAGGCTAATAGACTCTAGCCATGAACTCAAAGGTTCCTGCTGGCTTACAGGCACACCCCAGCTGAACCCTCTCCCTCCATGGTCACACAGTCCATCAAATGGCACAAATGAGAGCTAATAGCTAGGACTGGCTAGTTAGGTCAGACACCACATCTCTGCACTGAGCTTGATTGGTCTAGAGGTGGTCTTGGGACACCAGCGGGGCCAATCAGTGTCCTCTCCTGGCATCATAAGTACTCTGGAAGAGAAAGGGACCTCTTGTGGTGGTTTTAAGACATGCCCCCAGGGAGTTCCCGTTGCAGCTGTGGTTAACAAATCCAACTAGGAACCACGAGGTTTTGGGTTCAATCCCTGGCCTCACTCAGTGCATTAAGGATCTGGCGTTGCTGTGAGCTGTGGTGTAGGTTGCAGATGCGGCTTGGATCCTGAGGTGCTGTGGCTCTGGTGTAGGCCAGTGGCTACAGCTCCGATTAGATCCCTAGCCTGGGAACCTCCTTATGCCGCGGGTGCTGCCCTAGAAAAGACAAGACAAAAATAAAATAAAAATAAAAATAATTGTGGCCCGTGGCTTTCCTCTTGAATTTGGTTATTATCATAACTGCTTTTACCACAGAATATGATGTAAGTGAAACCAATTGACATTTAAGGTTCCAGCTTAAAAGATTATGTGGCTTCTGTCTTGTTTGTTGAATCACTTGCTCTTAAAGCCCTGAGCCATCAAACTGGAGAGGAGAGGAGAGGAGGGGAGGGCAGGGGAGGGGAGGGAAGAAAGGGAGGGGAGGGAAGCGGGGAGGAGGGAATACAGGGCCCTTAAGTCATTTGAGACATCCCATCCGTTGTGTGAGACATGAAGTGAAAAAGCACTAGAAAGATACTAGCCCCCAGCCATTTGAGTCTTAACTGGAACACTGTCCTTCCAGAGCCTTGAGTTGGGGACCATGGGAGCTTTGAGCTTCCAAAGGCCATATTAGTTAAAAAATGGAGAGAGAGAAAGAGCTGGCCAGGGAAATAAGCAGGCATAGAGCTGGCAATGAAGAGGAGGAAAAATCCAGCCTTCCTTGATAACTCTCAAATACATTCATACCCCTGGATGAAGCTGGGTCAAATCTCTCTTCAACTTTTCAGTTACTTGAGCCAATAATTTTTTTTTTTGTCTTTTTCTAGGGTGGCTCCCGCGGCATAAGGAGGTTCCCAGGCTAGGGGTTGAATCAGAGCTGCAGCCACTGGCCTACGCTAGAGCCACAGCAACACGGGACCTGAGCCTCGTCTGCAACCTACACCACAGCTCACAGCAACGCCAGATCCTTAACCCACTGAACAAGGCCAGGGACAGAACCCGCCATCTCATGGTTCCTAGTCAGATTCGTTAACCACTGCGCCACGACAGGAACTCCCAATAAAATTTTTAAGTCCTCAGCCGGTTTGCGAAGGCTTTTATTCCCTGCAATTACAACTAGAATGGGGAGATTACAAGGATAAAAAGGAGGAAGAGAGAAAAGGAGGAAGGGATTGGGTGGGAAAGGAGACAGGTCCAGACCTGTTCTGATCTCCGTTTAAATGAAAGTGGTATCTGTGGCAGACACTGTAAATTGCCCATTTACGACCCATGCCTCACCTTCCTCCTTACTGAAAGAACCTCAGTATCTTGGAGGTGCCATATTCACCCTCCAATCACTGAGTTAAATCCAGATTGGTTCTAAATTAATGTAGAGAGTCCCATGTTCCTTACCAATAATTGACTCAGGGGTGGGCATGTGACCAAGTTCCTCCAATTAGATGAGAGGGGGAGGTCTCTGGGCGGAGCCTCTGGGAAAGACTTCCTCGGCTCCACAAGGAGACTGCTGGGGACGTGGACCCCCGCGCCTCTGAACAGGTAGAGTTGGGACTTACACCTGGACCACAGCCACTTTGTATCACAAGGTACCGTTAAACACAGACACAGAGGAGGTACCTGGGCTTCCAATGACATTGAGCTGCTGTTGTACTGTGCTTGAGCCTCACTCTCTTCTGCCTCTTGTGTAAAATAACAAAATGACAAAGCGGTTAAACTGGAGTTTTATGCTACTTGCAGCCCTGATATTGCAGAGCCCAAGGAAGATGGATTCACCAATATCTTATTTTACTGAGGAAGGAACCAAAGCCCAGGGAGGCAGCTATGTGTCCAGGTCTCAAAGCCAACTGATGGCAGTGTGAGAAAACAGCCTTGCTTCCCTTCTCTTAGGCCATGTCCTGTTGTAAAACAGGTTCTGGAATCTTCAGTCGTGTCCCTGACCTCCTCAGCCCAGAGCCTTCCGTAGTCAGTTGTGTCTACGGAAGCTCATCTGATTTGAATCCAGCAGGCAATACTACATCTAATTAAGCAATTATAAGCAGGAAGGCTACATCTCCAGAAAGTACCTGTTTTTCATGATGAGCTTTATAAACCCTCCGTGGTGGTTGTGACTGATGCCAGGGGCTTCGGAGACTTCTGGAAGCTGCGTCCAGCTGGGCTGAGGGGGCTGAGGCAGTGTCTGTTTATGGAATCTGAGGTCCGCTTTGGGGTAATTACCTCCATGTGATTGTCAATTAATGTCACCTGGACCAGAGGTCTGCTGTTTTTTGATTAAGGGAAGGAAAACAAAACCCTTCGGAGATGTTCAATGACTGTGAACTTGGACATAGCCTTAAAAGTTACTGAGCCAGTGTGGGGAGGCCAGAACACAGCTAGGAGCATGCTTAGCTAATGTCTGTGGGGGAGGTAGAGAGGAGCTGGAAAGAAAATATATTGATTTTCCTGCTTTCCTCACACCTGCACAAGGGTGTGCAAATTCACTGAGAGGCTGGCACCGGTGGGCTTCTGATATGGCACCCTCTGTCACAGGCGACCTCTGTCAGGAAAAATTCAAGCTGGAAAATTCAGAAAGAAGAAAACTCAGGAAAACTGAGTCTACATAGACGCCACCTTCATCTTGGACATGGCAGCCATCGCTCTTGTTACCCAAGGGTCCGACCTGCAGCTTAAATTCATGGGCAGTAATATTTCAGCATCAAGGCAAACTCCTCCTCTCAGAAGAACCCCTCAAAGAGACTGATGCTATGGGTAAAGGTGCCACCTGCCAGATGCCTACCCCTCAGCCAGGCAGAACAATGCTGATCTGTGAGCAGGAGGCACCCCAAGCAGACAGTCTGGAACAGCATGTTCCCTCAAGTCCAGTGGAGGAGTGGGGTCCTCAGGCGGGTACTTTGTAGACAGGTCTTGGGGGTTGT
This sequence comes from Phacochoerus africanus, assembly GCF_016906955.1. Lineage (NCBI taxonomy): Eukaryota > Metazoa > Chordata > Mammalia > Artiodactyla > Suidae > Phacochoerus > Phacochoerus africanus. Next base: position 108,879,179 of record NC_062544.1, read on the forward strand.
TTCCCTAGCGGCTCTGTGGTGTAAGTGGTGAGTGCTGGGGTGGAGACAGAGAGTGTGAGCTGTCCTGCACTTGTGGGATTGTGTGTGTGTATGTGTGTGTGTGTGTCTGTGTATGTATATGCATGTGCGTGAATGCACATGTGCACATACACCTAGAGACCTGTAGCTTTTTGTGTATCCCTGGATGTGGGAAATGCCCAGTTCTTGCATGGAGAGCACTAGACCAGGGGTCGAGTCATGCTAATAGAATTATATGAGCTTGGTATGTATTGAAATTTTCTGATAGTTGTATTGGGGAAAAAAAGAAAAAAATCAATTTCAAAAATATATTTTATTTAACCAAGTATATCCAAAATTATCATTTCAGGAGTTCCTGTTGTGGCTTAGCAGGTTAAGAACCCAACTATCCATGAGGATGTGGGTTCAATCCCTGGTCTCACTCAGTGGGTTTAAGGATCCGGTGTTCTCATGAGCTGCGGTATAGGTCCCAGATGCGGCTCGGATCCCACGTTGCTGTGGCTGCTGTGGCTGTGGCGTAGGCCAGCAGCTATAGCTCTAATTCAGCCCCTAGCCTGGGAACTATGACCCCAAATAAGAAAACAAACAACAGGAATTCCCATTATGGGGTAGCAGAGATGAATATGACTAGGAACCAAGAGGTTGTCGGTTTGATCCCTGGCCTCGCTCAGTGGGTTAAGGATCTGACGTTGCCGTGAGCTGTGGTGTAGGTCACAGACACAGCTCAGATCTGGCCTTGCTGTGGCTGCAGGGTAGGCTGGCGGCTACAGCTCTGATCGACCCCTAGCCTGGAAACCTCCATATACCTTGGGTACAGCCCTAAAAAGGCAAAAAAAAAAAAAGAAAACAAAATTATCACTTCAAAGTACAGTCAATATAAAAATATGTAAATGGAATATTTTGCATTCTTTTTTTTTTCTCTTACAAAGCCTTCAAAATCTGATGTGTTTTTTTACACTTAGAGCAACATCTCAGTTTGCCGCACGTGTGACTAAGTATCCAATAGTCACATGTAGTTTGTGGCTATCATCCTGGACAGAGTGGGTCTAGAGACTGGAATTTGAGCCCCTGCTTGTTTTGGTTTTTTTTTTTTTTTTTCCAGTATTGTGGCCCTGAGAAAATGATTCATGTGCTCTGAGCTGCACTGTTACCATCTGTATAAGGCCATTAATAGCCCATCTCGTGGCAGTCTTTCAGGTGTGTCCTGTGTGTTGCTGGATATCTAGGTCCAAATCAGCACTGCTGGGCTGGCTTGTACACAGGTGTGCTGAAGCTGGATCCTACAGGCTTACAAGAGCCAATGGTTAAATATTCAGGACTTTGGTAAACTGGCGTTAAACCACTGATCTCTTGAAATCAGCCATGGTGGGAGAACATTTATGTGATGGAAATGAGCAAATGCTTACACATCAGTCTTTGCCACTCTGGAGAGCTGGTTGTTAAACATTTACCTGCACACCATTGGACTTGTGTATATTTGAGTGTGATTGCAGCGGTGAGTGTGGTCTGGGGGCTGCTTCTCTGGCTGTTTTTCCTTTGCTGAGGCCTTGTCATCTCCCTTTAGGTGCCCTTGTCTTGTGGCAGCCCCTTCCAGGTTACTCTTTCCCACCTTTAAAAATATTTGTTTATTGAAGTATAGTTGATTTACAATGTTGTGTTAATTTCTTCTGTACCGCAAAGTGACTCAGTTATACATACATATATTTTTCATATTCTTCGCCATTGTGGTTTATCACAGGATATTGAATATAGTACCCTGTGCTATACAGTAGAATTTTGTTCATTATCCATCCTGTATGTGATAGTTTGCCTCTGCTAAGCCCAAACTCCCAGTCTAGCCCTCTTCCACCCCCTCTCCTCCTTGGCAACAACAGGTTTGTTCTCCATGTCTATGAGTCTGTTTCTGTTTTGTAGATAGAGACATGTGTGTCATATTTTAGATTCCACATATAAGTGATATCATACAGTATTTGTCTTTCTGAATTATCCATCTGGTATGATAATCTCTAGGTCTATCCATGTTGCTGCAGATGGCATTATTTCATTCTTTTTTATGGATGAGTAATAGTCCATTGCATGTTTATTCATATGTATATAGGCCACACCTTCTTTATCCATTCATCTCTCAATGGCATAGAGGTATGTGTATCTTTTTGAATTATAGTTTTGCCTGGTTATGTGCCCAGGAGTAGGATTGCTGTATCATATGGTAACTATGTTTAGTTTTTTGAGGAACCGCCATCCTGTTTTCCATAGTGGCTGCACACATTTACATTCCCACCAACAGTGTAAGAGAGTTTCCTTTGCTCCACACCCTCTCCAGCATTCATTGTTTATAGACTTATTAATGATGGCCACTCTAACTGGTGTAAGATGGTACCTCATTGTAGGTTGATTTGCATTTATCTAATAATTAGTCATGATGAGCATCTTTTTGTGTGCCTGTTAGCCATCTGTTTGTCTTCTTTGGAAAAATGTCAAATAGGTCCTCTGGGAGTTCCCACTGTGGCACAGTAGAAACGAATCTGACCAGTAACCAAGAGGTTTCGGGTTTGATCCCTGGCCTCAATCAGTGGGTTAAGGATCCAGCATTGCTGTGAGCTGTGGTGTAAGTCACAGATGCGGCTCAGATCCTGAGTGGCTGTGGCAGTAGTTGTAGTGTAGGCTGGCAGCTGCAGCTCCTATTCAACTCCTAGCCTTGGAACCTCCATATGCCACAGGTGCAGCCCTAAGAAGAAAGAAAAAAAAAAAAAAAGGTCTTCTGCCCATTTTTTTATTGGGTTGTTGTTGTTATTGAATTGCATGAGCTGTTTGTATATTTTGAAAATTAAGCCCTTCTTGGTCACGTCATTTCAAATATTTTCTCCCAGTTTGTAAGTTGTCTTTTTTTTTAATTAGTGAAAATTGCCTTTGTATTTCCCTACATTCAAACAAGTAAACATTCATCTGTTTGTTACATTGCAAAGCTTTATGTTTCTAAGCATGTGCCAAAACTACATTTCTTTCATTAACTCACCTTCTCATTCACTCATTTGTCAAAATTTTTAAAAATAACTTGTATACCTACTATGTAACAGGCACTTTTCTTGGCTTTTGGTATAATGTAATGATATTCAGGTAAAACACCACCTCTATTCTTCAAGAAATTCCTAGTCTGTCAGGCAGGTAGATATAGGCAAATAAGGAGTGATATTAATCAGTGTTCCTGGTAAATAGAAGAGTTGATTTGAGGTAGTGAGGAAATCCCCTCAGAAGAGATGCAAGCACTGGTCATGATAGATGACTAGCGTTAAGAGGCAGAGGTGGGGCTGCAGGTGTGGGTAATGAGAAACTCCTTGTAGGAAAGGAGGTCATCTTGCACAAAGGCCATAACCTTGAGGCTGGAAACTGGAGCAGTACTTGAGAGTGACAGGAAATGGCACTGGAAAGCCAGGCAGGGACTTCATTTCTTTTCAGTCTTTTTTTCTCTTTTCTGTTCTGCATCTGTAATTTCCACTAGTCTGTCCTCCACCCCGCTAATTTGTTCTTCTGCTGCCTGGATTCTGCTCTTGGTTGCTTTGAATGAATTTTTTATTTCAGTTGTTGTATTTTGCATCTCTGCTTGCTTAAGTTTTAAATCTTGTATTTCTTTGCTCAGTGTTTCCTGTAAATTATCAATCGTTGCCTCCAGTTTATTTCCAATGTCTTGCATCGTCTTTAGTATCATTAGTCTAAAGTCTTTTTCCTGGAGGCTGCTAATCTCCAGATCACTTGGCTGTTTTTCTGGGGGTTTTTTGTTTGTTCTTGTTCCCTTATCTGAGTTATAGTTCTCTGCCTTTTCATTTTTAGAGGTTTTTGGGGTGGTGTCCTTTCTGCAGACAATAGAGTTGTAACCTCTCTTACATCTGGCATCTGCCCCCCTTGTGGCTGAAGTTGGTAGGGGCTTGCTCTAGGCTTCCTGATGGGAGGGACTAGTGCCTGCCCACTGGTAGGTGGAGCTGATTCCTATCCCTCTGGTGGGTGGGGCTTTGTCTCTGGGTGAGATTAGAGGTGACTGTGTGCCTGGGGGTCTTTAGGGAGCCTGTTTACTGATGGGTGGGGCTGTGATTCCACCTGGATTATTGTTTGGCCTGGGGCTTCTTTGGCTGACTGATGGGTGGGGCAAGATTTTCCCCAAATGCCCACCTCTCAAGGGACACATGCTGATGAATATTCCTGAGAGCTTTGCCTCCAATGTTCTTCCCCCAGAAAGAGCCACAGTCAGCCCCTGTTTTCCCAGAAGACCCTCCAAGAACTGCAGTCAGGTCTGACCCAGATTCCTATGGAGGCTCTGCTTTGCCCTGGGACCCAGTGCACATGAAAGCCTGTGTGTGCCTTTCAACAATGGGGTCTCCATTTCCCCCAGTCCCACAGAGCTCCTTTGCACAAGCCCCACTGGCCTGCAGTGCCAGATGCTCTGGGGGCTCTTTCTCCCAATGCCAGATCCCATGTGTGGGGACCTGAGGTGGGACTCAGAACTCTCACTCCTGTAGGTGAGTCTCTGTGATAGTTACTTTCCAGTCTGTGGGCTTCCCACCCAGCAGGTATGGGGTTGCTTGTATCGCAAAATCGCCCCCCTCCCTCTTAATGTGCCCTCCTCTTTGTGTTCTGGAGGAGGATGTCTTTTTGAAAGTTTCCAGTCCATTTGGTTGTAATTTTGTTGTTTTTATGAGAGAAGATGAACTCCAGTCCTTCTGTTCTGCCCCATCTTAATCCCGTCTCTCTCTCATCAGTCTTTCAATTTCACTAAGTCTTCTCCTGCTCTCAGACATCAGTGCTTCTGGTTGTCAGTCCTTCAAACTCAGGATGAAATACACCACTGACTTTCCTGCTTCTCCAGCTTGCGCAAGGCAGATCACAGGACTTCTCAACCTCCATAATCGTGTGAGCCAATTCCCTGTGTCTGGACTCGCTACGGCTCAGGTTCTTTATGCTTCCAGGCAGGGACTTGAAAACAGAGGGTCAGGTTTGTGAGAGCAGACTTTATTCCAAGGACACAGTTAAGAGTTTTATGAAGAGAACCAAATTTTTAGTGTATAAGATCATCCTGACAGCGAGGTGGAGAATGAATTAGATGTGGGTGATGTCACCCCCCAAACTGGGTTTGCCTCTTGGTGGGTGTTGAGCCAAAAGACACAACCAGGGGGAGTTCCCTTCGTGGCTTAGTGGTTAACCCGACTAGGATCCATGAGGATGCAGGTTCGAACCCTGGCCTCGCTCATTGGGTTAAGGATCCAGTGCTGCTGTGAGCTGTGGTGTAGGTCACAGATGCACCTCAGATCCTGCATTGCTGTGGCCATGCCGTAGGACAGCAGCTACAGGTCTGATTCCACCCAAGCCTGGGAACCTCCATATGCTGCCGATGTGGCCCGAAAAAGCAATAAAATAAAATAATTTTTAAAAAATTTTAAAAAGACCCAACCAAACAAAGCTTGGGAGAAAGGAGCATTTATAGCAATGAGTAAGGAGAGGGCTGCCAAGGGTCTTTGCCAAAACAGTGGCTCCCCAGCACTCTGTAAGTTGTCTTTGTTTTGTTTTCAGTTTCCTTTGTTGCATAAAAGTTTATAAGTTTGATTAGGTCCCTTTTGTTTATTTTTGCTTTTATTTTTATTTCCTTGGAAGACTGACCTAAGCAAACATTGGTACAGTTTGTGTCAGGGAATGTTTTGCCTGTGTTCTCTTCTAGGAGTTTTATGATGTCTTATCATATATTTAAATCTTTAAGCCATTTTGAGGTTTTTTTGGTGTGTGTATGGGTGAGGATATGTTCTAACTTCATTGATTTACACGCAGCTGTCCAGCTTTCCCAGCACCACTCGTAGAAGAGACTGTCTTTTCTCCATAATATATTTTTGCCTCTTTTGTCTAAGATTAATTGTCTGTAGGTGTGTGGTTTATTTCTGGGCTCTCTCTTCTGTTCCATTGATCCATATGTCTGTTTTTGTGTCAATACCATGCTGTTTTGCTGACAAAACGTCATCTGATTATCTGCAATCTGGGAGGGTTTGTTTTCCTCAGGATTGCTTTGGTAATTCTGGGCCTTTTATGTTTCCATATAAATTTTAGGATTATTTGTTCTACTTCTGAGAAAAATGTTATGGGTAACTTAATAGGGATCACATTAAATCTATAGATTGCTTGAGGTAGTATGACCATTTGAACAATATTAATTCTTCCAATTGAAGAGCATGGGATATCTTTCCATTTCTTTGAATCATCTTCAGTTTCCTTTATTAATGTTTTGTAGTTCTCATCATATAAATCTTTGACCTCCTTGGCGATGTTTATTCCTAAGTATTACTCTTTCCCACTTTGAGAGGCAGCATTGAGAAGTGGTTAAGCCAACGGAGTCTGGAGCAAATCCTGGTTTCTTCATTTACTCATTTTGATTTCCTTTCCTTTCCCCTCCCCTCCCCTCCTCTCCACTCCACACCTGCAGCATACAGAAGTTCTCCAGCTGGGGTCAAACCAGAGCTGCATCTGCTGGCCTACACTGCAGCTTGCAGCAGTGGCCCACTGATCGAGGCCAGGGATTGAATCCGCTTGCTCTCATTTACTATTTTGTAACTGTGGACAGGTTCCTTAACCTCTCTCTTCCTTAGTCCCACATTTGTTAAAAAAAAATATATAATACCAGCTGAGAGACAGGATTAGATACCATCCATGTAAAGTGATAGAATAGTGACTGATACACAGTATGTGCCCAATAGATGTTGCCTGTTCTATGATGAGGATTCGACTGTTTGCAGCTCCTCCTGGCCTGTAGGCTCTGTCAGTCATTGTAGAACATTCATGAAGGAGCAGTGCTTATCGCATCCAGAGGACGAGCTGGTGTGGGGGTGGGGTAGGTATCACTTCAGTCACATTGGACCTGGGGTTGTCCCCATTTTCCCTCCATCCTCTTTTTCATCTTGTCATAAGAATTGACCACCTACTGAATGTGAATTCTTTGTGGGGGTGGGAGTACATACAAAAGTGAGAAAGAGCTGGTCCCTGCCCCTGCCCTCAAGGAACTTACAAAACTTCTTTGGGATCTTCAGTGATTTTTAAGAGTCTAAAGTGGTTCTGAGATGGAAAAGTTTGAGAACCGCTGAACTTCGAGTATAATGGAAAAACCTCTAAATATGGGAACTGGGTTTTGTCACATGTGTTTCTAATCTCTCTTTTTTAAAAATGATTTTTATTTTTCCCCCATTGTGTCTAATCTCTTGGCTTCTTCATTTCTTCCTCCGTAGAATGGGAGTGATAATGCTAATTGCTACACTGGCCACCCCCAGAGTGCTGTGAAAGCCAGTTTGAAGAGTTTAAAGGCCCAGGGGTGTTGATTCAAGCAGAAGCTGGGCCCTTTCTGAAACTCACATTTTACCCTCCAGGGCATCTCACTGACCCCCCCTGAAGTGAAGCCCAGAGGGTACCCCACATGCTATCCCAAGCCCTGTCATCTGGCTTCCTAGAATACCTGGGGCCCTTTGGGGATAATTCCCTTATCAAAGCATGAAAAGCAAAACCAGCACATCCAGGTGACTCTGGAAACATTGCTAGAAAATGCAGTAGGGAAGGGATTTGGAGCTCGAAATTTCCAGATCCTTGCCACCTTTCTTTGACTGGCATTGACAGCCTCAAGTGTGTCACTCACCAAGACCAGTCCCAAATGGAGGGCTGTTAAGACTCCAGAACAGCCAAAAGGGGACTCCTCTGCTTGCCCTGCCCTTCCTTCTGTTGTCTCTGACCTCCTCCAGGCTCCATATTTTCCTCCCCAAAGGATTGTGTCATGGTAGTTCCTATGGTTCCCACCCATAGGAACCCCTAGATTGTCTCCCACCAGAACCCCTATCTCCTACCCCATTACCCCAGGGGCCCCAGCCCTAACCTTGGCCACTGACTAGGTGGGGTGAGGAGAGCCCATAAAAACTGAAGAGCTTTTCCCAAAGAAGAGCCTCAGAGCTTCCTGGAATGTTTAAATATGTCAACATTAGTAGAGACTTTTTAAGTAGAAGAAAATGCCAAAATTAGAGCTGGTCAAAATGCTGAAAAACACTCCATGCCAAACTCAGCAGCGAGCAGGGGGGCGAGGACAGATTCCCCTTAGCAATGCCCTGGCCAATTAACTCTGCTCCCTGTATTCCCCCCACTGAGCTATAAGCCTTCCCAGTACCTCTCCCTTGCCCCTGCCCCTTAAGGAAGGCAATTGGCATCTGAGCAAAGGCCTCCAAATGATATCCTGTCAGTTTTTCTGTCCAGTTCAGTACCATTTCCAACAATGACTTTCAAAATGGAAATTTTTTTTTTTTTTGGTCATTTACTTCCAATTTTTGATATTTTAAATCTGTTTTATGGAGTTGTATGATTGTGTTCTAAAAACACTTTAATAGGCTGTTTAACATTTTAATGTAATAAAAACTTTCCTTTTTTGTTTTATTAAGTGCATCTTCTTTTTCCAAAATGGAAATGATTTTTTCAATGTTCGTTTCTTAATTATAAAAGTAAAGCTTCATTTAAGAAAAAGTTCAAGAGTGCCTGCTCTGGCACAATGGGGTCAGCAGCATCTCTGCAGCTCCAGGATGCAGGTTTGATCCCCTTCAATCCCCAGTCCAGCACAGTGGGTTAAAGGATGTGGTATTGCATAGGTTGCAACTGTGGCTAGGATCTGATCCTTGGCCCGGGACTCCATATGTCTCAGGGTGGCCAAAAAAGAAAAAAAAATGTTTAAAATAAGTAAAAGAAAAAAAAAATCACTTATAATCCCCCCTCCCCAATGCTAACACAACCAGTACCATCATACTGGTACGTTTTCTTGCAGTCTCTGTCCCTGTAATTGTGTTTTATTTGAATGCTGTAATGCTTGTCTTGGCCTGGTTCCCCAGAATGCAGAGTCTGAGACAAAGGTTTCCATGCAAGTATTTTACTGAGGAGCTTGATTCCGGGGAGCAGGAGTGAGGAATGGGGAGCAAAGCAGGCAAGAACATGTTATGAAATTGGCCACAGCTGAGTGCCCCTGGGTGCTGGCTCCAAGATCACCTGTGAAGCCATAGGAAGACCTTGCATGGGTTGGGGGAGAAAGAGAGAAGCATTTTTCCATTGGTTTCCAGCCCCCATGATCAAAGGCTTTCCCCGTGAGATAACTACCCCACATTTCTGAGCTACCCTTGCATAGGTGCTGAGTGAATTTCCCCTGGGCCCTAGGCAATGGCATTGACAGAGAAGCCCCAGCATGAGAAGCATAAGCAGAGGACACATAATATCAGGTTGCCCCTGCAAGAATCTGCTGGCATTGATCCAAGACTGATCATCCCACTCTGGGCTGGACTAAGAAATAGGTGGGGCCAAGCGGATCTGAAGAGATGTCCAATGCAGTCTTTGTGATGCCCATAGAATTTTATCCTTGCTTTTCCCTCTGAACCTTATATATTCTTCATATCATCAATAGTTCTCATAATTTTATTGATGTATTATTGGTTTACAATATTTCAGCAAATGATTCAGTTATATATATATATACATAATATATAACATATATATTCAAATTATTTTCCATGACAGGTTATTACAAGATATTGAATACAGTTCTCAGTGCTATACAGTAAGTCCTTGTTGTTTATCCATTGTATAATAGTGATGTGTATCTTTTAATCCCAAATTCCTAATTTATCTCTCTCCCCCCCTTTCTCCTTTGGTAACCATAAGTTTGTACTCTATGTCTGTGAGTTGAGGTCTGTTTTGTAAATAAGTTCATTTTTATCATATTTTAGATTGCACATATAAATGATATATGGTATTTATCTTTGTGTGACTTAGTATGATAATCTCTAGGTTCATCCATGTTGCTGCAAATGGTGTTATTTTGTTCTTTTTAACAGATGAATAATATTCCATTTTATGTAGGTACTGCATCTTAGTCCATTCATCTGTCGATCGACATTTACATTGTTTCCATGTTTTGGCTATTGTGAATAGTGCTGCAGTGAACATAGGGGTGCATGTGTCTTTTTCAATGAAAGTTTTGTCTGGATATATGCCCAAGAGTGGGATTGCTGGGTCATATGGTAGTTCTTATTTAGTTTTCTGAGGTACCCCCATACCGTTTTCCATAGTGGTTGTACCACTTTACATTCTCACCAACAGTGAAGGAGGGTTCCCTTTTCTCCACACCCTCTCCAGCATTTATTTGTTGACTTGTTAGTGATGGCCATTCGGACTTGTGTGTGGTGGTACCTCATTGTAGTTTTGATTTGCATTTCTCTAATAATTAGCAATGTTGAGCATCTTTTCATGTGCATGTTGGCCAACTGTATGTCTTCTTTGGAGAAATATCAAATAGGTATTCTGCCCATTTTTTGATTGAGTTGTTTTTTTTTTATATTAAGATGTTATCAGCTGTTTGAATTTTGGAAATCAATCCTTTATTGGTCACATCATTTGAATATTTTCTCCCATTCTGTAGGTTGTCTTAGTGCTGATAATTTTTAATGGCTGCTTTCTAAGTAGACAGAAGAGTTTAAATTTTAAATATAATCAATTTTTATACATTATGTTATTAGGAAAACAGTGACAACCTAGCCCACTGAGGTGACCTGTGAAGGGTCATTTTATACCTTTGAGGCTTGGAGGGAGTGCCATTCCTCAAGTCAAGTAGGTAGTGGGAAGGTGTTGATCTCCTTACTAAATACTTCTGTTTCTATTTTAAATTTGGAGCTATTTGGAATATAGTATTTGGAAAACATGGATGATTGGAAGTCAGGAGGGAAAAAACCCTTACTGAGTTCAGTATTCTCAGTAAAAATCTCTTTTCCTCCTTCCTAGTAGCAATACTTTTAGGACTGCTGGAGAACTCTGGATAAAGATGGGTTTAGGATTCCATTTGTCTCTTTGCACTCATTCACTCAACAGTATTCATGGAGTACCTACCATGTGTCAGGTATGGCACCAGGCACTGGGGACCCAGAGACCAAGGAAGATCTCTGTCCTCAGGACACCAGATGATGCAGGATATAAACCTTCAAATGTCACAATGCTGCTGCGATGATAAGCATGAAACACAGGAGGAAAATAACAGGTGTGACATTCATTCATTCACTGACTGTATTTGTTATTTATTGAGGGGAATAAACTGCCCCAACACTTAGCTACCTCAAACAACAATAACTACTGTCACACAGTTTTGCTGGGTCAGGAATTTAGGAGCAGCTTAGCTGGGTGGTTTTGGCTCAAGATGCTAACTAGAGCTGCAGTCCTCTAAAGGCTTGACCAGGACTCAAGGAGATACTTCCAGAATCATTCCCTCACATGGCTTTTGGCAAGAGGTTTTAGTTTCTAGTGAACCTGTACTGCTTAAGTGTCTATGACATGGCAGTCCCAGAGCAAGTGATCCTAGACAAGGAGGTTGAAGCCACATTGCCTTTCATGAGCTAGCCTCAGAAATCCCATACCATCACTTCTGTCCCACAGGACAATGCTTTTCGGTACAGGAGGGGGACTACTTGAGTCATTATCAGCAAGGGACCACCTTGCAGACTAGCTTCCACATTGCTTTATTGATTCATTTGATTGCCATTTATTAAACACCTGCTGGGAGTCTGGCACTGTGCTCAGAACCGGAGATACCAACATGGTTGGGAATAATTGAGTTCAGGGACAAATTCTTTGTTTAATTTTGTATTCGTAGTGCCTGGAACCCAGAAAATCTCAGTAAAGGCTTATTTACTTGTCCAGAGGAAGCAAAATGCAGTGGTTCAGAGTTGGACTTGTGGAGCCAGTCCTCCTAGGTTCAAATCTGGCCTCCTCCTCTTCAACCTGATGGTTTCCCAATAAATCTGGTTTATGTTGCTTACAATCATGAATCCTCATGCAGGAGTTCCTGTAGTGGCTCAGCGGGTTAAGAATCCAACTAGTATCCATGAGGATGTGGGTTCAATCCCTGGCCTTGCTCAGTGGGTTAAAGGATCCATTGTTGCTGCAAGCTGCATTGTAGTTCGCAGATGTGGCTTGGATCCCGTGTTGCTGTGGCTGTAGTGTAGGCTAGCAGTTGCAGCTCCAATTGGAACCCTAGCCCGGGAACTTCCATATGCCGTGGGCATGGCCCTGAAAAGACCGAAAAAGAAAAAAAGAATCCTAATGCATATATGCCCACTAGTTTTTCCACTAATCTCCTTTTATAGTTCAGACTTCACACAGGATCCCACATTGCATTTAAGTGTCATGTCTTCTTTAATCTGAGACAATTTCTCGGTCTTGCCTTGTCTTTAATGATCTTGCTACTTGTGAAGAGTACTATGCAGGCATTTTGTAGAATGTCCCTCGGTTTGGGTTTGTCTGAGGTTTTCTCATGGTTTTATTCAGGTAAATGCATTTTTGACAAGAACAGCCGGAATGAGATTGTGAATCGTATCAGGAATGCATGATATCAACATGTCTTATTACCGGTGATGTTGATTTTCAGCACTTGGTTAAGGTGACAGGTGTCTGCTTAGTTTCTGTTTTTTCCTTTGTAGTTAATAATTACCTTGTGGTAGATACTTTGAAACTGTGCGAATACTCTGTTTCTCATTCTTTTTTTTAAAAAAATTTTAACTTAATTTTATTACATTTATGATTGTACCATGGTCATCACAAGCCAATTTTATAGCACTGTTTCTCATTCTTTTGTCCCCTAGTTTTAGCATCTGTTGCTGATGTTTTCGGACAACAATAATTATAGTGCTGTTTGCCTATTACTGATTTCTTATTTCTATCATTCCTTCTACATTTATTAATTGGAATTATATTGTAAAGAAGAACTGTCCCTTCTTTTTTATTTATTTCAAGTATTTATTTATATGATTAGGGACTCATGGATTTTTCCCCCCTATGGTTTATAATCCATTACTATGGTTATTTGTTGCTCAGATTATCTCAGTTTTGGCCACTGGGAACTCTCAGAATGGTTTTATATGGTTTATACCACAAAATGGTTTATACCACAGCCACAGCAATGCCAGATCCGAGCCATGTCTGTGACTTACACAAGCTCATGGCAGCACCAGATCCTCAACCCAATGAGCGAGGCCAGGGATTGAACCTGCAACCTCATGGTTCCTAGTGGGATTCGTTTCCACTGCCCCACGATGGGAACTCCTAGAAGTATTTTTTTAACTTTTCTTTTTTATTACAAAAGTAATCTATGCCTGGGTAGAGGGTATATGAGACCTCTCTCTATTATTTTTTCAATTTCTTATACATCTATAATTATTTCAAAGAGAAAGTTTTAAAAAGTAATGTATGCTCTTTATAAAAAATCAGTAAATACATAAAAATATAAAAAATTATTATCTTACCTCTTCAACTTAATCATTTTCTGTGTTCTGTTATGTTTCTCTCCATTCATTCATTTTATATGGTATCATAGCACAGCTGTGGCAGCTCTGAGCACTTACATGCTAGTTCTGGGATGGAGAGAATGCCAGTCAGGGAGACAGGGATTAATAAAACAATAATACTACCAGACCAATATCTGTGTGTCTGTCATATGCCCTCAGCCTTCCTGGTGCTGGACCACATTTAATCTCTCCCCACCAGTGTATGAGGTGGGGTAGGGCAGTGTGGGCAGTAGATCACATGGGGTAATGGGAGGTCTCAGTGTGTTGAGTCAGAGAGAAAAGGTACCAGGGTTAGTAGCAACAGGGGAGTTAAAGCTAGTAAATTCAGGAGTTCCCATTGTGGCTCAGTGGGTTAAGAACCTGACTAGTATCCATGAGGATGCAGGTTTGATCCCTGGTCTTGCTCAGTGGGTTAAGGATCCGGTGTTGCCTCAAGCTGCAGTGTAGGTTGTAGATGCAGTTTGGATCTGGTGTTACTGTGGCTGTAGGCTGTGGTGCAGGCTGGCAGCTGCAGCTCCGATTCAACCCCTAGTGTGGGAGCTTCCATATATGGCAGGTGGGGCCCCCAAAAAACAAACAAATTTTAAAAGCTAGTAAATTCAGGAGAATATACACAGGTCAGGCTGATTTAAGAGAGAGGAAGCAAGGAAAAGAGAGGGGGTGGGGAGAGAGAGATTAAGATGATTTGAGGGAGAGAGAAAAGAGAAAAACAGAAAACAGAATTTTTACATTCTTGCTTCCAGCAAACAGAGGGCAGCCATGAACTCAGTGGGTGTTTAACCAAACAGGCCTAAAGTCTTGGTCAAGGATGAACTTCTCGCCTCCACTCTGGGTTGCCCTGACAACCACCTCTTTCTGGTATTGACATTATGGTGATAAAAGGAAGAACAGGCAAATGAAGAAAATAGTCATTAGAGGCAGAACCAGCTGTGGTCTGGCTTGCTTCATCTTGGGAGGGAGTTCACGGGAGGAATCTGGAGGGGCAAAGGGCTCTTAGGCTTTTGCTGCAGATAGAGGCATGAGGGCCAGAGGGAGAAAAGAGCTTCTCTGAACAGGGGTGGGCCTGAGCCCCCATGCTAGGGACACCTGAGTCTCCTCTCAGAAATTCTGGTGAAGCCATTCCATGTAAATAAAATCGCAGGGTTTGCATATCATCTTTGCTTCCCCTGATCTTTTCAAATTAGGTAAGGTCACTTAGATGGAAACTCTAGAGCCCAGGTTTAGGAAATGGCAGCCTCTCACTCCTCCAGCAGGGTTCAGAGTCATCAGCCTGGGGTTTACAGCCCTCTCTCCCTTCCTATCACCCAGAAGGGTTGGGACCATCAGAGGAGGGAGAGAGAATGGAAGAGGGAGCCAGTGGGAGTCACTACCTTCTTCTCTTTGCAGATAGGGAAACTGAGGCTGAGACATTTAAGTAACTCACCTATGATCACAAAGCTAACGTGTGTCCAGGATTCAAACCCAGGTCAGATCAAGTCAAAGTATTCGCTGGGTAGTTACCTCACTCTGTGATACAGAGCAGTGGTTCCCAAACTCTAGCTTGCATCAGAATCTCCTGGAGGGCTTGTTAAAACACAGATGGCTGGGCCCCACCTCAGAGTTTCTTTTGTCTTTTGTCTCTTTCTTTTTAATTTTTGCTTTTTAGGGCTTCACATGCAGGATATGGTCCCAGGCAAGGGGTCAAATTGGAGCTACAGCTGCCAGCATACGCCACAGCCATGTCAGATTCTTAACCCATGAGCAAGGACAGGGATCGAACCTCCATCCTCATGGATTCTAGTTGGATTCATTAACCCCTGAGCCTGAAGGGAATGCCCACTTCAGAGTTTCTGAGATGTAGATCTGGGGTATGACTTGAGAATTTACATTTCTGACAAGTCCTGAGACTTGCTGCTGGAGGTTCAGGGACCACACTTTGAGAACTACTTAAAGAAAGCAAGCCATTTAGCTTTGGGCCTCAGGTGTAGTCTTTGTAAAACAAGGAATAGGACTAGATTTGCAGTCTCAAATTGTGTTCTCAGAACCTTACACTTTTTTTTGAGGTGACTTAACCATGGGCAATGACATTATGGTTGAGAGAGTTCCAATACCCCTTCCTTACATCTAGCAAAGTTGCTCCTTGGGTCTCCTTACATGTTAGGGTTCCACATGAGATTTTATTGGAAAAGAGTTTCTGCTGTTAAACGTAATACCAAGAGTTATAAACTACTGAACTAAAAGATAGTTTGTTTCTGTTATGTATTGCTATGGCTTAAAGCAACAATGATTTTAATACATTGTTGTGGTTCATGCATGTGGGTCAGAAAAAGAATTTTCCACATTCAAAGCAAGGTGAAGAAAAGACAAGTTTATTGAGGCAAGAGACACTGTTAACATGATGGGCTGATTTCCTGACAGTCAGGGAGAGGTGACCCCGGGGAACATGGTTGTGTCTGTTTTCATAGCACAGAGGCTAAGGAGAGAGAGGAGAAGGCTTACCATACACCTGCTGACCTACTGATTGCGGAAAGATGAGGTCTTCTGATTCACTTGCTGGTTGGTTGGGGGTAGTATTGCCTCTGTAGGGATGGAGTAAGGAGTGGGCACATACCTTTCCTAGTTGGGGGTGGGAAGGAATAGGCTAGGTTTCTGGGGTGGGGAGGTCCTCAGGAACATTGTAATAATTACAGTGAAACAGGTGGGAAGATAAGGTTCTGGTAATTCTTATTTTGCTGGAGACGTTTTGAGTTTTATCTCCTTGGAGAGGCCTTGTCCCACATAAATGATTTTGCAGTTTAGGAACCTGGGCTTATCTACCCCTCATGGTGCCCACTAAGGTTACTGAATGCAACTCAGCTGGTGTCCAGCCTGGTCCAGAGGGTCCAAGATGGCTTCACTACCCTGTCTAGAGCCTTGTAGGGAGTGATGAGAAGGCTGGGCTCAGAGTGACTGTTGACTGAAACTCCTACCATGACTTCTTGAGCAGGGTGGTCTCAGGGTAACTGGATTTCATGGCAGTTCACAGAGTCCAGAGCAAGTGCTCCAAGAGACAGAGAGTAGAATGCATCAATCATTTAAGGCCAAGGCCTGGAAACTGGCACAACATTGCTTTGCCATCTGCCATTTTCCAACATGGTCAATAGAATACCCTGTCCCCAGATTCAAGGGGAGGGGACATATACCCCACTTCTCAGTGGGCACAATGTTTTGTGGCTCTCTTTGAACGCATGCTTCTTCCACACCTGAACCTGGTTTTGATGATGAGCTCCCACCCCCACGCCCAATCCTCAAGCCAGGTGTGGTAAAAGGATGCAGCTTGGAGGGTGAGTGTATTTTGCATATGGGACAACAGTAAATAACTTTAGGCCTGAGGGTATGTTGTAATAAGCCTTAGAACATCTGCTCTTAACTCCAGTCATCCTGCTGGAGGAAGCCTAGGCAGCCTCACCAAGAAGTCCATATAGAGAAAAAACAAGACCTCCCCTCACCTCCATTCCAACAGCCTAGCTGGGCTCCCAGCCCACAGCCAGCACTAACTTGCCAGCTCTGTGAGTGAGCCAGCTAGGAAGATCTGGTCCTCCAGCTCCAGTTAAACTTAGCTGATACCATATGTAATAACATGACAACAAATAGGACACTGGATTGGTTCATGTTTTGTGTCACCTTGGCTGGGCCACAGTAGCAGACATTTGGTCAAACATTATTCTGGATGTTTCTCTGAAGGTTTTTTTTTTTTTTGGATGAAGTTAACATTTAGATCAATGGACTTTGAATATGTTGGATTACCCTCCATAGTGTGGGTGGGCGTTGTCTAATCAGTTGAAGGTCTGAGCAGGACAAAGACTGACCTCTCCTGAGCAAGAAGGAATTCTGCAGCAGAACTTGAGTCCTCTGGACTCAAATTGTAACCCTATACTTCATGGAACACTAGGTTTGTTTGTTTGCGCATTTTTTTGGGCCCACAATGTCAACATGTGGAGGATCCCCAGGCTAGGGTAATCTGAGCTGCAGCTGCCAGCCTATGCCACAGCCATAGCAACACCAGATCCGGGGCACATCTGTGACCTACACTGCAGCTCACAGCAATGCTGGATCCTTAACCTACTGAGTGGGACCAGGGACTGAGGCTGCATCCTCATGGGTACTAGTCTGGTTTGTTACCACTGAGCCACAAGGAATACCATGGAACAATAGTTTCTGATGACTGTTAATAAGTCCTCAACCATTTAAAAAAAATGTTTCCAGAGTTCACATCGTGGCGCAGTGGTTAACGAATCCGACTAGGAACCATGAGGTTGCGGGTTCGGTCTCTGCCCTTGCTCAGTGGGTTAACGATCCGGCGTTGCCCTGAGCTGTGGTGTAGGTTGCAGACGCAGCTCGGATCCCGTGTTGCTGTGGCTCTGGCGTAGGCCAGTGGCTACAGCTCCGATTGGACCCCTAGCCCGGGAACCTCCATATGCCGCGGGAGCAGCCCAAAGAAATAGCAAAAAGACAAAAAAAAAAATGTTTCCATGGTCAGTTATGTTTGGGGAAACCCTTTGTCAAGCAATGCTTAAAAGGTTTCTGTGTTGCAGAGCTTTAATTTGGCCATGAATCTCCTTCTGTATGGCACATCTGGAGCCTTGGAGAGGGCTGATCTGGGTTTATTGTGAGCTTCCTGACAGTGAATCTTTCTTTATTCTATTTTGAAAGTGGGTCACCCTGGTCAATTTGCACTCTTTTAAAGGGTCTCAGTTATAGGCAAAAAGGGGTCTTCTTCATCATTTGTAAAGGGAAAGTGAGGCATCGATTTGCTTTCTTCCCTTAGAGCAGCGCTGCGATTCCATGAGTGAAGACTTCCAGCCTGAGAACTGATGCTCCATCACAGCCTTCCCCCAGCCCCTAAGGCTTCCACTTTCTGCGAGGGAGTTTGGACCATTCTATCAGATATTCTAGAGCAGAACCAATGAATTATTTATGTGCTTTCTGCTGGCATAGATGCTAATGAGAGGCTACTGCATGTATTAGTTGTAATTCCTGGAGATTCATTTTGCTCAGGACCACTGCCTCTGCCTCCTGTGGACCATGATGGGGGCAGGGTATGATGTGGCAAGGAAGCGAAGGTACTGAAGAATTTCCAGCCAGCAATTCATGACTAGAGAAGTCAGAGGACTCCAGAAAGTGCTCTTCTGGCAGCAGACTACCCATCTTGCTAGATCCAGTTTTGGGAATTTGAAGAATGAACATCCAGAGCTGTTTTCCAAACACACAAGCAGGATAGGGCTCAAATCACCTCCTCTAGGATGCCTTTCCTGATTTATCCTACCCACTGCGCCCTTTCCTTCCTCTCTAGAATGAGAGATGTGTCCCCCCTCAGTGTGCAGAAGTCCCTGTCATAGACGATGGCAGGGTTCTGATGTCTGATGTCTGTCTCTACTGCTAGACCCTGAGAATGTGCATTCAGGGTCTTTCTTCCCTTCCTCTCCAGGACCGAAGGTGCTGCTCAGTAAGAATGCTCAGATATTGATGGGTGGAATTGAATTGTTCATACATGATTAGTTCAATTCTGAAGGAAACGTGGTTATTTTGATAGGGATTAGTCTTTGCCTTTGGATCTGCTGAGCAAATTTAATATGTAAACAAGATTCAGGTAGAGAGATGTTAAGCACTCTTAAAAAAAAATCTTTTCCAAGCACTTTGGCTGCCTCCATTTGATGAACAGTTTGCTACTTTCATATGATTTAGATGTATTTATTCAAGTAAGTTCAATAGGACCAGTCTCTATTTGGGACAATTCTCTTAATTCTTGTTGTCTTTTACTGTATGGCCTTAGAAGTCATTTGCTTTCATTTCATCTCTCTTTTTATTAAGGTGTCATTATTCAAGTTTCCCACTCTTTCGAATGGGACTTTGCTCTCCAAATTAAGACAGTAAATATTAGGAAGTAAATCAGTGGTCATGTATCTTCTGCATTGCTTTCATATTGTGATGGACTCTGTCACCGAAGCCATGGGTTAGCTCTTTGCTCCTAACAATGCCATCCGTGGGCTGGCAGCATTGCATCTCCTGGGAGTCTGTCACAAGTGCAGAATCTCAGGCCCACCCCAGGCTTTCTGACCCCCAGGTGATTCATATGCATATATATGTTTGGGAACAGAGGTTTAACTAACCTGGACAATGATCCTGTCCCATATCTTGGAGATGACATGGGGACTGGACCAGGAGAAGAATATTGCATACATACCTCTTTGCAGTTTATCGGCACTATGTGGCCTACCCCTTCACAGGATCTACACACTGGAAAGGTATCTGCCCACACCTTCTAGGAGGAGCAGCCCTACTGACCCTAAGGGAGTGCCATTAACCACTTGATATGTGTTTGTCCCTCAGTCCTTACAACACATCTGTAAGGTTGGTACCACTCCTATCTCTTTACAGATGAGGAGCCTGAAGATTAGAGAGGTTAAACAGCTTGCTCGCTGCCACTCAACCTGGCATAGTATCTGGCATGTAACAAGGGTTCTATGATGGAAGGCTCTTAGCATCCTCCTCTTCTTTCTGGGGACAGGGTAGTCCAGATTTAAATGGCTGCAGAAGTCCAACTGACTCATAAACTGCACTGGTGTTACCTGTTTACAGACCCTAAAATGGCCTTTACTAACCTGAACAGCCGTGACAGTATCTCATTGCCTGCCCCGTCCCAGGGCTCCCTATTCCCCGCACTTCTCCTCCTCAATCTCTTCCTCTTTCTCAGCCTCCTCCTCCTCCCTTCTTCCTCTCCCCTCTCCTCCTCTTTTCCTTTCTGGTATTCCTCCTCTTTCTTCTGTTCCTTCCCCTCTTCCCTCTCTCTTTACTCTTCCTTCTTCTCTCATGGTCAAGAACTTGAACTCAGCACAGCTTCTTTTCTCCCTCCTCCTCCCTCCCTAATTTCTCTCTGGGCTACAGGAGGAGAATTTAGCAGTTGATGATGGGTTTGTGATTGTTACTGTTTGACCATCCATTCAAGGCAAAAGGATTTTCAGTCCCCCCTTTTTTCCCCTCCTTTATCCTTTCATCTTCTACCCAGGTGGGAAGGAGGTCATTCAGCATAAGAGCATGGAATCCTGCTATCAAGGCAGCAGATATTAGGAAGAGAAAGGCAGATTTGTCTTAAATATTTTAAAACTCTGTGGGGGAAGGGGAGGAACATGATGGGTTAAAAAAAAAGAGTACAGGGGAGTTCCCGTCGTGGCACAGTGGTTAACAAATCCGACTAGGAACCATGAGGTTGCGGTTTCGATCCCTGGCCTTGCTCAGTGGTTTAAGGATCTGGTGGTGCCGTGAGCTGTGGTGTAGGTCACAGACGCAGCTCGGATCCCTAGCCTGGGAACCTCCATATGCCACAGGAGCAGCCCTAGAAAAGGCAAAAAGACAAGAAAAAAAAAAAAAAGACCACAGGGATTGAGGAGGAAGAGGAAAGAGGGAAGACTAGAAAGAAGGAACTGCAGGTGTTCCTCAGACACACAGTCTGCTTGTGTGGAAAGGGGATTAGTGGGAAAAGCATAGACTGTTTGGTGCCATCCTTTCTACTTGGGGTGTTCGGTGTTTGTCACCAGCCACTGGAAAGCCACCAGCCACCAGTTCCTTAGCTCCCTCCATATGCCCACACTTAAATTCTCTCCAAACACAATACCTATACATCACACATTGGGCAGTGTAGGAAACTGAGCCCTATGCTTTCTCTGTTTGTCTCTTGTACAGCTTGGACTGTAACACACTCAACTAGCCCTTTGAGAATGTTACACAATTTGCTGTCCTCTGTGTACAAAACTACACTGCTGATCAAGGATCAGAAGAGCATAATCATTGGCTTAATTAGTGTGCCGTCTACTTGGGAAGAGAAGACATATACACATAAATTCAAGGGCTAATTACCCCTACAAGAATACAAGAGATGCCAAAATACAGTATGACTAAATGCAAAATTAATGGCAGATCTTATTAACAGGGGCTTATTTAAATTGCAGATATTACCTAGAGACGGGCAAGATACATTTCATACATTTGCAAATAAATATATGTAACCCATAGCCCACTCTTAGACTAACAATAGCAAATTCTGAATATCTTCAGGTCAAATGTAACTCAATACTGTTTTACACATTCAGTATTTCTTCAAATAGGATTATCTTTCTAGAAGCAATCACAAGGCCTAAGGAGATTTGCAGCAATGGAAAGGATTTTTTTTCTCCCCTATAATGAGCAGATTAAAAGATTAATCCAAAGGTCTGCCTCTGTATCCAAGGATAATTGTGGTGTGAGTCACTCAAAGTAGATTTTTTTCATATATGCCCAAGAATTGTAAGGCGTCTGGGGGTGAAAAAAAAGTATATATACTTTGTACCCTGGAAGGGATGCCAAAACAGGTACTTTTCATATCAGGTGCCTAGGAAAGTATGTACTGATTTTACTCCAGGCCACTCAAGGCCAACACTGCTCTTCCTGAGGACATCTACTCCCATTTTCTTGGTTCCTGACCTCTCTGACACTGATCTTTTGACCCATCAGTGCTAGATTTATCTTTCAGGCCAGAAAGAACTGTTAAAGAAAAAATTATCCATGGCACTAGTTAAAATAGTGAGGTAGGCTTTATTCAGTGAGACTTTTGCTAGAGGTATAGGGATTACTGCAGTGGGGTTTTGCAGTAAGGGAGA
Source organism: Phacochoerus africanus (assembly GCF_016906955.1). Lineage (NCBI taxonomy): Eukaryota > Metazoa > Chordata > Mammalia > Artiodactyla > Suidae > Phacochoerus > Phacochoerus africanus. The sequence goes on from NC_062544.1 coordinate 108,901,218, forward strand.
AAGACTGGGCTTAGATCGGAATATAACAAGGAAGAATGGGAATGTATAGCCAAGGAGCAGAGTGAAGGTCAGTGGATGGAAAATTACTAATAGGAAACATCAAGGGTAAGGGGAGAGTCTGGCTAAGCCGACCTAATAGGATTCTTACTAAAAGCAGGCCAGGGTGATCAGACATCATCTGCAGGATGGTGGAGGCTGAGGAACCTAGGGTAGGGGGAATCTGGCTAAACTAACTTAGTGAGATTCTTGCTAAGACTGGGCCATGCAAAGATAGACACAGAAGTCCAAATGTTGAGGCCTAGTTGGGAAGAGGATTCAGAGGCGACTGGCTTCAGGTAGGGCTTGATCTGGTAGATCCTCCTGGAGCACCAGGACCCAGTTCCTCTTGGCTTGCTGCCTTTAGTCTTAGCAGGCTTGTCCATCTGGTTCTGAGAAGGCTGCTGCAGCTCCCAAAAGTTTGATTTCCACACAGCAGGAAAGAGAATCTGGCTTCTGGTTTTTCTAGCAGATGTCCTGTGCCTCCCTCTGGTTAGTTTGGCTTAGATGATGTATCTACCTCAACAGTCTCCAAGGTCGGGAGATGGAAGGGTGGATTGGGTTAAGCCAGACCTCAGACCTGGGACATGGAGGAAGGGGGGTCATCAAAGTTCACAAGGCTAAATGGCTCTGAGTTAGGACAAGGGTGGTTTTTTATTTTTATTTTTTTTGCTTTTTAGGGCCACACCCACGTCATATGGAAGTTTCCAGGCTAGGGGTTGAATCGGAGCTATAGCTGCCAGCCTATGCCACAGACACAGCAATGCAGGATCTGAGCCAGCCGCGTCTGTGACCTACACCACAGCTCATGGCAATGCTGGATCCTTAACCCATTCAGCAAGGCCAAGGACTGAACCCGCATCCTCATGAATCCTAGTTGGTTTGTTTACCACTGAGCCAGGAAGGGAACTCCAAGGGGTGGTTTTTTAAAAGGCTGTCCAGAAGCAGTGATCAAAAAAAAGGGAGAGGAATAGGTAAGGGAAAAAAAAAATAGATGATAAGCTGATCTACACCTTAAGTGATTTGATTATCACGGCTGGGACATTTTTATTGAAAAACAATCCATTCAGTAGCAAGAATCTTGCTCTCATCTATATACTGGAAGATTGAAAGTTGCTCCCAGCAGATCTGAATCAATGTCTGAAACATGACAGCTCAGATAAGAATTTACATGGCTGCCCCAGGATTTTGTTTTTTGAAAGGTCACAAAAGCATGGAAATAAATGTCAAGTAGGGAATTATTTATTACTCGTGCACCTCAAGGTCATTTCTAGTGCATTTGCTTTACCTGGTGAGGTAGACAGGGGAAAATTGTCTTGTTTTTACACTAAGGAAAAAAAATGGTTAATGACATGGAGATACCTATTCCTGGAAATTTCTGACATGTATGCTTTTGCATAAATCAAAAAGAGTGCAGCACGAGGTGCGAGTAAGGAAAGTGAACAAAGGGTAGAGAAGTAAAGCTGCAATGATTCAAACAAAATTCAGATGTTAGTGAAGGCTGCAGAGAACTCAGGAAATTGGTCATTACAATTTTTAAAATAGTGCTTGAAAGAATTCAGAACGTCTAGGAGTTCCCGTCGTGGCCCAGCGATAACGAACACAAACACTGCTAGTATTAGATCTGGCGTGGCTGTGACTGTGGTGTAGACTGGGCTGCTGCAGCTCCAATTTGACCCCTCCCCTGGGAACCTCCATATTAAAAAAAAAAAAAAAAAAGATTCAGAATGTTTAAACCTTGGGGTAAGATGAGGTGGGCGGGAGGAGGTGGCATGGGAGGGGCCAGAAGCACCCATTTGAGAGAAGGGTTGGGAAGACAGATCCCGTGAGGGAGGGAGAAAGAGAGGGAGATGGGAGAAGAAGAAGAAAGGGGAGGAGGAGAAAGAGAAAGAGTCAGAAGAAGAGAGGCTCACAATGTGAAAGGCACACACATGAGGCGGGGGCAGGTACACGGGCAGAGAGGGCTAGAGAGAGACTGTGAATGTGAGCATCTCCCTAGGGTCCAGGAACCTGTGTTCTCCATCCTTGTCCACCTATCATTTCCTGATGTGGGCTTGGCTCTTACAGTGGTTGTGGCTGTGGCTGAATGAAAACCAAGGCGCAGGAGGCACCCAAGAAGGATATGGGGAAGCTGGAGGGGAAGTCCTGGGGGAGGGAATTGTGTAAGGGTTTAGGCTGAAGATCAAAAGGCTCTTAGAGGAGATGACTGCATACTGTTGGAAGGAAAGTAAAATTTGCAAGTATCGGCACTGTCGAAGCCTTTCACAACATGGAGGGAATGGTGGTATAATCTCTGAAACCAGATTGAGCCTGGAGTTAAAAAAAAAAAAAAAAAAGTGTTTTTCATTTTTCAACCACAAGAGTCATGCATGTCTGTTGTTAAAAACCTCAGAGATTGAAGTTCCCATCGTGGCGCAGTGGTTAACGAATCCGACTAGGAACCATGAGGTTGCGGGTTCGGTCCCTGCCCTTGCTCAGTGGGTTAACGATCCGGCGTTGCCGTGAGCTGTGGTGTAGGTTGCAGACGCGGCTCGGATCCCGCGTTGCTGTGGCTCTGGCGTAGGCCGGTGGCTACAGCTCTGATTCGACCCCTAGCCTGGGAACCTCCATATGCCACACAGGAGTGGCCCTAGAAATAGCAAAAAGACAAAAAAAAAAAAAAAAAAAAAACCTCAGAGACTGAAATATGAAAGCCTACCTCTGGGAGCTTGGCATACCCACCCACCCACCTCACCTTTTCTCTCCTCTTATTCCTTCCACATCCTGCTTTGATTTCTCCTTTGACTTTATCATCTCCACCCCCTTACAAATATGTTTGTGCATTTTCTATTCCTTTTCAAAAAACGCACCCAGAAGGGCTCAACCTTCTGTGACATGTCTGCCTCAGAGACAAATCCTGAATTAAATCAGGAATGACCTACAAAATACCTGACTGGTTCTTTTCAGAAGTGTGAAGGTCATGAGAAACAAAGAGGAGCTATCCCAGATTAAGGTGACCAATAAGAAGCAGATTTTAGTGTAGGGGGATCCTGGACTAAGTCCTAGGCCGGGTAATAGAAGGACACTCTCCCGATGTGATAAGGAGTGCATGAGTTCTCCACCACTGAGAAAAAAATATCCCAAAACATATCAGTGTTACCGGAAAGATGTTACCAGAATCCAGGTTCCTGTTCACGGAGCTGAAGAATGAACTTCGCCAATGCAAAGGGGGGCAAACAAGCAAAAGCCTTTATTACAGGAAAGCAATTAGCTCCCAGCACAGACACTGGGAGGGGGAGGAAGAGTTCCCCCCCCCCCTTCCTATTGTTCTTTGCAGGTTTTTATTTCTTAAGGATGGGATACCAACTTGGGGTCTTGATATCATTTCTTTTTCCCATTGGCCTTGTCCAGTCACCTATATCAGGCCTTATCTAATAGGAGTCTTAGAGATGGATATGCCCCATAAGCTTCATGGCTGCTTTGTTCTTCTTTCCCCTAGACTGGGAGTCACCATTCCTCTCATTCCTTCCCCATCAGTCAAGGGGTGAGTTAGAGATTAAAGTCCACCTAAATGTAAAGCAGATGTATTTTCTATAGAAAACAAGCCCTAGGAGAATGTTACTTCCTGGAACTCCTACGTCATAGACATTAATCAACAACTATATCAAAGAATACATCAAAGCCCATGTTCCTACACTAACTACCTAAATCATTATTCATCACTCTGCCTCACCAGCTTAAAAGTACACGCATGAACCATCTAAGGCAGCTTCTGAGAGTGGCTTAGCTGGAGTTTTTCTTCAGGGTCTCTCCTGAGGTTTCAGTAAAGCTGTTGGCTGACTGAGGCTGCAGCTCTTAGAAGACTTGTCTGGACTGGAGGAACTGTTTCCAAGCCTACTGCCCTGGCGGCTGGCAAATGATCTCAGTTCCTCACCATGTAGCTTTCTTCACAGGCTTGCTCATGACATACCCCCCACCTCATGCCTCCCACGATGGGAGCTACAGTGTCCTTTCCAACCTTGTAGAAAGTCCCATACCCTTCCTTCTGCTTATTTTCATTTGTCCTACAAACTCAGCCTGGTATAACATGGGGTGGGGGCTACACAAGGGTGTGAAGGGAGGTGGGGTTATTGGTAGTATTGGTGGTATCCTGGAGGTGGGATAACTCAAAGGATATTTACCATAAACTTAAGGCAAGCATTATACTTTAAGGTAGAACATTAGAAGCAACCCCTTTCAAGTGAGTGACCAATGGAATGAGACAAGGATGCCCACTATAATGGCTATTTGCTCTGCTGACTCAAGAGTGAAAGAAGGCTCTCCTCTTTAAGGATGGTTTGTGGTCTGTGGCATGTTTGACCCTGCCCTGCTCTTCAAGTTGAGTCAGCCAAAGAGGACAAATAATGTTCAGGTTTGACTCTAGGGAATTAGGCTCCTTTGACGAGAGGGTGCCATGTAAAGAAACTTTCTGAAAATCCGTAAGTTAGAATGCTAATAACATACAGCTCCTTATAAAGCATGAAATCAAAGATAAAATGAGGGCATCAATTTCTTTATTTAATCATATTCTTAATCTTTTCCTGTATACAAAGTCATAGAAGCTGGATAGTAGGGCAAGTTACTGCACACTTGGTGGCTTAAAACAATACACATTTCTTATAGTTCTGAATGTCAGAAATCCAACAGTTTCATTGGGCCAAAATCAGGTTGTTAACAGAAATGCACTCCCTCTGGAGGTTCTAGGAGAAGATCTGTTTTCTTTCCTTTTCTTTTTAAAATTGTCGTAAAATAATCATACAATCTACCATGTCAACTTTTTTTTTTTTTGCTTTTTTTGCTTTTTAGGGCCAAGCTCGTGGCATATGGAGATTCCCAGGCTAGGGGTAGAATCGGAGCTACAGCTGCCAGCCTATGCCACAGCCACAGCAATGCAGGATCCAAGCTGCGTCTGCAACAATCCAATGCCAATCCCTGACCCACTGAGCAGGGCCAGGGATCGAACCTGCATCCTCCTGGATACTAGTTGGATTCCTTTCCACTGTGCTGTAGTGGGAACTCTCATCTCAACCATTTTTAGGTGTACAGCTCAGTGGCATAACATACACCCATATTGCTATGCTGTATCACCATCATTCATCTCTGGAAATTTATCTTTTCAAACTGACACTTTGTACCCATTAAACTCTTCATTCCCCCTCCTGCAGCCCAAGAAGCCACCATTCTACTTTCTGTCTCTATGAATTTGGTGACTCTAGGTAACTCACACAAGAGGAATCAGAATCCTTGTCCCTTTAGGACTGTTTATTTCACTTAGCATAATGTCTCCAGGGTTCATCCATGTTGTAGCATGTGTCAGAATTTCCTTCCTTTTAAGGCTGAATAATATTCCACTGTATGTATGTACCATATTTTGCTTATCCATTCATCCCTTGTTGGATGCTGGGTTTGCTTCCACTTTTTGGTTATTGTGAATAATCCCTCTATGACATGAGTGTGCAAGTATCTCTTTAAGACCCTGTTCTTAATTATTTGGGGGATCTACCCAGAGATGGAGTTGCTGGATCATATGGAAGAATCCATATTCTTGTCTTTTTCATCTTCTAGAACTGCATTCCTTGCTTTCCTTTGCTCATGTCCTTTCTTATCTTCGAAACCAGCAGGGAAGCATCTTATTCACTGCCCACTTTGCCTCTCATTCTGTCTCAGATTTCCCTCTGCCTCTCTCTGTGATTGCATTTAGGACCTACCAGGATAATCCAGGATAATCTCATTTTAAGATTTTAATTTAATCACATTGCCAAGTTTCTTTCTTTCTTTCTTTTTCCTAGGGCCACACCCGGGGCACTTGGAGGTTCCCAGGCTAGGCTAGGGGTCAAATTGGAGCTGTAGCCAACAGCCTACACCACAGCCACAGCAATGCCAGATCTTTAACCCACTGAGCAAGGCCAGGGATTAAACCTGTGTCCTCATGGATGTTAGTCAGATTCATTTCCACTGAGCCATGACAGTAACTCCTGCCAAGTTTCTTTTGCCATATAAAATAATACAGGTTCCAGGAATTAGGACCTAGATATCTTTGGGGACCATTACTCAGCTGACCACACAAGCTAATAGAAAAAGCAAAAAAATAACATAGAAAACGTTCCTATGCTCATGAAGAGAAAGGCCCATAGAACCCCTCTGTCATTAGAGATCATCACAGGAAATGGTTCGAGACATATTTCTTTCTAGATTTCTTTCCATGCATATACTAACACATGCATTTCATTTATTTCCTTTCCTTTTTAAAAAATAAGATCGGGATAACTTTTTATGTAGCTCCGCAACTGGTCTCTTTAATAATATTTCTTAAGAGTAAAAGAAATTTACTTTCATGCTACTGTTTTCTTTGATGTAAAAATAGCAACTTTCCAGTAAAGCAAGTGAATGCTAAGAAAAATTATATTTGAAACGATCTCCTAGAAATGTCAATGTCAACTTTAATTCATAAGAGATATTTTGAATCAAAATAAAGGTAGCGGCTACTTAGAATTTAGTGTTTTGGGTAAATCAGAGAAAGGGCACTCTAGGTATATACTGATACAGCCATGACATCCTTGAAGGTTAAGTAACCTTGTGTGGTATGTTAATGTGAAGGTCAGTTCTTCCATGGTGGCCATTTAAAGGAAGCGTCTGGTTTCAGGAGTAGAGAGATCAGGAGGGGATTGGAATCCTGGCTCTGCTGTCAACTAGCTATGTGACGTCAGGCACGCTATATCCAATCTCTGAGGCCACTATCCTCATCTTTGTAATGAGAGGATTGGCCTGGAAGTTGTCTCAGCGATTAATGATCTTTCACTCTACAGTGTTGGAAGGGCACTATTTTATTTTATCAGGCTAAGGACCTAGTTTTGAATACTAAACCTTTTACAATCAGCCCATTGCATCTGTGGGTTCTACATGAGTGGATTCAACCACAGACGGCAAATATCCACCCCCACCAAAATTCCACAAAGTTCCAAAAAGCAAAACTTGAATTTCCTAGCAACTATTTACATAGCATTTACATTGTAGTTACAACTATTTGTATAGTGTTTACATTGTATTAGGTATTATAGGTCATCTAGAGATCATTTAAAGTATACAGGAGGATGTGCATATGTTATGTGCAAATATTATACCACTTTAATAAGAGATTTGAGCATCCAAGGATTTTGATATCCTCAAGGGGTCCTAGATCCAATCCCCCTGGGATGCCTAGGAACAACTGTACTAACTTGCTATGATCTTGAACTGGACAGCTCTTTTGACCCTGAGTTTATCCATCTGTAAAATGAGCAGCCTGCCTGGACTAGAGTGTTCTCAAGATCCTTTCTAATTCTCACATTCTAAAACAGTAACTCTCAAACTTCAGTGTGCCTAAAAATCCCCTAGAGATTTGTTAAAGTGCAGAGTCCAATTCAGCAGGTCTGGGGTGGGCCCTGAGATTCTACTCTCCTAGCAAGTTCCCAAGTGAGGCTGATGCCTGTCTAGAGACCACCAGGAATAACAAAGTATTTGGATTTTAAACTGTCAGGAAAGTTTGATAAAGACTTGGAAATTGGCAAGAGATTGTATGTGGGTGGAGTGCTGGTCTGGGGATTATCTGGTGTTATGGAGTGTGCACATTTACTTGTCTTCTGTTGTTCAGATCTACAGAAATTAAGTATGATGTAGAATATAGAATAATGGGATAAATTTTGTTTGACAGAGATACAGTTGATTTCAGCCTGTAGAAAGAGATAGCTCTAAAAAATTACTTTTTCTTGTCCTACAGGATATCAACCAGTTTTGCACAATTAGCAGATTCTTTTCAGTATTCCTGATTGCCCACACACACACATATATATATATATATTCTTCAAAATTTCCTTTAAACAAGTTTTACATTTTAAAAAATTATACCTATCAAGTGTTTAATATGACTTATGTATACGAATAAACACTTTCTAGGGATGGGAAAGTTACAAGTGGAGTGGGGGGATACATAAACTCTTCTAGGAAAGTGGTTGGTCAGGCATCATGCTCTCCTGACTCCCAGCCCACATAAGGGATGAGAAAAGTACACTTTACTTTCTGTCGTGGCTAGATAATGCCTCTCCCAGAGCTAGACCACATATATGGTGGAAGATTTTTTAACAATCATGTGGCCCATTAAGGTTCAAGAGATTGACAGCCCCTGGACCAAGCACCGTAGAAGGCGGAAGCTATAACAGTCGTTGAACCCTGGCTCCGCGACTCTTCCAGTGGTTTTCACACCACCTCCTTACTGATAGCTTTCACAAGTCTGCTTTTCATAATTGATTGTTAAAAATTCGAGCCCCCGCCACGCCCCAGGTGTTTAGAATTTTTGCTGTCGCCAGCCTCAAACAAAGGTAGGACTGGGCCCAAGAGCGGGGCGTGGGTGGGGGGGGGCGGTACCAGTGTCGGAACAGCAAAACCCTAACTTCACCGCTGAGCAGCGGCCGCGGCCTCAAGGAATGCCGGGAGTCGGGACGGGCAGCACTCCGCCTCCTCCGGCTCCGCCCCCGCCTGTCTGTGTCTGCCGCGGCCGCTATCTATAAAGTTGTTGTTTTGCCAACATGGCGGCGCCCATAGTGCCTGGACAGAGTGTGTTCACCTAAGGTGGGAACCCAGGCGTAAGGAGCCGCAGGCCAGAGCCTGTGAGCAGGTAAACCCCTCACCGGCGCTTAGTGGGACAAGAGACGAGGCCCGATCTCCTTTACCCCCGGATCGGTAGATTTCGATTTGCTGGGAGCCGGAAAGGAAAGTGCGGGCCGGGTTTGGCATTCTCTGAGCTGTGCAGTTTCCGAATTGAAAAAGTCTCTTGAGATCTAGATCTTCAGATTTTTTGAGCCGCTGATCTTGTTGATAGCTTTGGACCCTTTGCCAGAGAAACGCACGTGCACACATTTTTGTACTCGGGTTCCTTTCTCCACGCTCCCCTTCCTCACTTCCTCCCTGGGCTGAAGGTTTGGACTCATTAAGGGCCAACCATTGCCTCCCATCGTCTCTGTGACCCACAGATCATTGTCACAGCCTGTTGGGGCTCGAAGGTCCTCAGAAGTCATCTTAGTTTACCCCTTCTTCTTAAGAAACTGAAATAATTTCCCCGAGGTCACATAGTATTTTCGGAGGCACAAAACTTGGTTCCTTTCCTGATTAATTTCCCAGGTACTTTCTCACACTCGGGCGCTCGTACTTTTACCATATGTTCCTTATCCTTGCCTGGCTTTTCCTACTCTTCTCCCAAGTTTCTCTACATATGTGATGGTCATTCGGGGTCCATTTCTCTGTACATATGTGATGGTCATTCGGGGTCCATTCGGGCTCCTCCCTTGTGGTCACATGCTGCTGCCCCACCATTTTCAAAAAAACTTAACCTTAAGCCCCAAGGTCAGGGCTGACTCTTAAGAGGAGTGGAGTAGTGGGGGTTGATACTTTGGAAGGATGTGGAGGGAGAGAAAAGATCCCAAACATCTAGGCAAGGAACTGAATGTGAGAGAACTAAGGAAGGAAAGCGCCAAGTTGATCCTAATACAAGACATGAATTATTCCTTTCACATTCATGATAATGAGCGTTTCTCTAATAAAATTGCTGCTCCTTGTTAGGAAGAGGCAGTGCCTATCAAGGTGCTGGTGATGGAGTAGCCCAGAGCTGGGCCAGGGAAGTAAAGGAAGGGAACTGGGCTTCCCATGATTTTCCTATGTGGTAAACTATAACCCTGAGTGTGCTGTATGCTGAGCCTTTCTGAGTCTTGGGGCTCCCCCTAAACAAGGAGTGCAGACTTTTCTTAAAAGATCTTGACACATATTACCAGATTGTTCCCTGGGGAGGTGGACTTGATTTATATTCCCACCAGCAGTGTATAAAAATGCACATTTTTAAAAAATAACAGGGTTTTGCCAATCTGATGAGCAAAATATTTTGGTGTCTCAGCTTACATTTCTTTGATTAGTTGTAAAGTCAGTCATTTTCATGTATTTATTAGTCATTTGTATTTCCTTTTCTCTTTGCCAATTTTTAAAATTAATTTTTAAAAAATTTTTCTCTTCTCATATGTGAACTCTTTATAAAGAAGGATAATCTTTTGTTGCAGCTTTGGCAATTTTCTTTCAGCTTATTGTTTGCTTTCTAATTTTGTTCATGATGTTTTTGATATACAGGTATTTTACATATTTTAGGAAGATTTATTAATATTATACGAATTCTTCTATTGCTTTTATACTCAGGACAGAATACCCTGTACAGAATTAGTAAATGCTCATCTATATTTTTTCTTGTTTTATGTTACTTTAAAAAATTATTTATGTGGGATTTACTCTGGTTTATGGTTTGAGATGGGGCTCTAATTTGAAAATTTCCCCATTTATTGAAAAATCTGTCACTTTCTTATCTACTTGTGCTTTTTCCTTCATGAATTTTAAGTTCTTTTAAATAGCTCAGATCTGTTTCAGGATTCTCTAGTCTATACCATTGGATTAATGTACAGGAAAGGTTATTTTGTAAACCAGGTATTATATAAACATTTTTAGAAAGTTTATTCTTATTGGGTAGACAGAAAATGTTGTTATAAGTTGTCATTTGGTGCAGAGTATAAATTAGAGAGACAGGATTATAATTTTAAGTGAAAGAATGACCACCTTGTTGCTCATATCGGTAATCTGTCTACGCTCTTTGTTATTTCATCTTTCACAATGGCTAACAATTATTGAAACAAAATTTGGAAGACTACAGTTCAGGGCAGTTTTGTTATTTTTATAATTTTGTTGTTTCCCATTATTTCTATTCAAGAGGAGTATTCAAAATACTCTCCTCCTGTGTTCTTAGGGAATGCAGTCTAGGAGAGAAATGGCAGGTATCTTATCTGTGTTCCCTCTGCTAACCTTGCATTCTTTGGCTTTTGAAGATATGAAAATTAAAAAAAAAGTTTTCAGGCCCAAAACAATTGCAATTAAAAAAAAAATACTATAAGAATAAAAACAACAACAACAAAGTTATGAAAATGCTGACTTAGCAAGAGAACCGTAAAACCCATTACTTCTGTGGATAGTTTTGTTTGTTTTTTAAATTTTTTGGCCATGTTTATTAAATTCTGCATGTGGCACACAGAATTTCCCAGGCCAGAGATCAAACCTGCACCACACAAGCGACAATTCTGGATGCTTAACCCCAAGAGCCACCAGGCAACTCCCTGAATAGTTTTAATTATATAGAAATTCAACCCCTAAAAAGAAAGGCAATTGCCTTTATTGTACAAAATGTCTGTATATTAGGTTGGTCATACTGAATTGCTGGTATTCCACTCTTTTCATATAGTTTACCTTCATATCTGTGTCACATCTATACACTTTAAAACAGCCAAGCTCAATAGATGGGAAGGTTTCGTGGGTTTTTTTGTTTTGGTTTACTTCTGACTCCACCCTCAAAAAAGTAAGAACTATTGAATATAGTGGGAATTGGTATGTCAAAAACTTGGGCAGAGCAATTTGTAAAATGCCAACGCTGTGATGCCATTTTATGTGTGTGAAACTCACTTGTATAAGCCTATACTGAACCCTCTTGGCAGCATTTGTGAACCAGAACCTTTGCTAAACAGGCCAAATCTTCCTGAATGGGGATGTTTTGAGAGGATCAAGAAAGTCAGCTTAGAGTTTCATCCTTTGTTTCTCTTTGATTTTGAAAGGTCTGTTCTTATCTGTTTCTTCACTATAGCTAATGCTATTATGTAAGAAGGCAGAAAGTTAAGGCTATTTAGTAATAAATCTTAAATATTTAATAAACTGTCACCTCAGCCTTTTACACAGTGGTAAAACATGCAACTTCTTCCATGAGGTCCCATTTCTGGAATTCATCTTTGGTGGAAACCAGTGAAACATTCAAGTTGAATTTTGAATCACAGCTGGATCTGGGTAGGCCCCAGCCTATGAGCTGTATTCCAAGAAACCATAGCACTCATCACTGTTACACGTGTTATTTATTTGTCTGTGTCTTTCTTGCTTTTCTCTGTAGTAAATACATGCTATAGAAGAAGAGACTTTGTTTCTGTTCACTACTGTCTCAGCAGTGCCTAGAACAGTGTATGGACCTAGTGGCACTCAATAAATATTTGGTAAATGGATGAAGAACTAAATGAATGAGCAGTCTTCTAAATAATGGTTATTGCCTGGCTCAGCCTACTGAGTATATTTAACTTATGAAGAATGCTAATCATAGCTCAGAGTCTCTGGTCCTCCTGGGAGACCTGCATTCCGCTCTCTTCTGATATATGAGCCTAAGGCCAAGCCCAGATGTGCTTGTAGGTCTTCTGAAGTCTGGGCAATGGGGAGTGAAACCTGCTGGACAGACCCTGGGTTGGCCTACAGGGCAGGAAGGAATGGGGCTCCACTCCCTCCCATGCAAGTTGTGAGGTTGTGGCAGGAGCTAGCCCAGGTGGTGGTCTCCATTTGTTCCCTTGCAGCTTTTGTATCTTTGCTCTTTGGGAGCAGTGAACACCTTTAATTTTCCATTAAAAAGCTTGTGTTTTGCTCAATTGCACTTCTAAAGTAGTCTTTTCGGGGAAAGAAATCATTGGAATAGGAGGAAAGCACATGGTCGGGCAGGGAGCACTTTCTGAGCTGAAGGGAAGGACGAGCTTGGGGCTGATCCAGCTGGCTCACACATATGCTCTCTGCCCTCTCTTTCAGGGCTTTCCTACCTTCTGAAGAATGGCTCCTTGGCAGAGACTGAGGTTTTATGCCTTTCTTCTGCAAAGGCAGCTAAATGGTGGGCCAGATGTCATCAACTGGGGAAGAGGAGTGATTCCAGGATGTTCCAGAGGTATTTACAGTGCTACAGGAAAGTGGACCAAAGAGTATACGTTGCAGACAAGAAAGGATGTGGAGAAATGGTGGCATCAACGAATAAAAGAACAGGCCTCCAAAATTTCAGAAGCTGATGTGAGTATTCTAAGAGCTGCTGAAAGGGTAGAGAAGAGGGGCCCAGGGCTTGGACTGGATTCACATAAGTGATTAAATATGTGACCTTGAACCATATGACTGAATCTATCTGTGCTTCAGTTTTCTTATCAAAAATGGGCAGTGTTTATAGTAGTTCCCACCTGCTTCCAAGGATGCTTTTGAGGGAAGAGACAAGGATGGTGCTTGGAGGAGGTTCAGTGTGGTGCATGTACACACAGGGTGCCTGCAGGTGGTGCCACGCCAGGCATTCTGGAGTGGCATTATTGAGCAGACTCATCAAGACAGGAGCCACCACAGATGTCAGGTCCATCATGGTCCATTGCTTGGTGGGGCAGCACACAGTCAGATGGGAGACTCTAGGAGAGCCACCTGGGCCCCTCAGCTGTGGGATTCTAAGCTGCATGTTTTGAGAAATACCTGCCCCTCCCTGGCATGACATTGGCCTCCAACCTGTTCTGCTATTCACGGTTTGGAGAGGTACCAACCTTTCCCTGGTGGGTCTAACCTTGCAGTAGCAGCTGTGTAAGTTAGTATAGCCTTGGCTTGTGGTCTGTCTGTACCAGCTCAGCAATTTTCTTAAGTACTTGTCTATAGCCAGTTTCCATTGAGTGCTCTGCTGGAGGCCCACTGCTTCTCCAGGAGGCTAGCCTGCTAGAGGTCAGTCTTGAATGTTTTAACCCTTACCCCTCAATGCTGGTCAAAATGACAAATGGAAGATGTGATTTGTTACATGAAATGTTGAATCTACTCAGAGCACAGCACTATAAAATAGAGTTTTACTCTTATTAATTCTGACCATCCCTTCATAATAGTTACCAGTCAAATAATACAGATCCTCTCTGTCTAATTAAAAGAGACTAGGCTGAAGGCAAGCAGTTGAGTAAATTTATACCTGCACAAGTCCACACTGCTAGAATGGCCTTTTCCTAATTCTCACTCTTATCAAATTCATTCTTTTTTTTTTCTTTGTCTTTTTTTTAGGGCCACACCTGTGGCATATGGAGGTTCCCAGGCTAGGGGTTGAATCGGAGCTGTAGCCGATGGCCTACACCACAGCCACAACAGTGTGGGATCCAAGCTGTGTCTGCAACCTATACCACAGCTCATGGCAACACCAGATCCTTAACCCACTGAGTGAGGCCAAGGATTGAACCTGCCTCCTTATGGTTACTAGTCAGATTCATTTCCCCTGAACCTTGATGGGAATTCCAGATTCATTCTTTCTGTGAGGTTGATCATTATGAAAAATGGGGGTGGGGAGCTATTTGTGTTAAACCAAAGGATGGTTTTTGGCATTGATTACAAAGAAGATCTAGTATTGAAAGAGATGGAGTGTGTAACATGTGAAATGATAAAAAGGAAGGCTTGAATGTAACATATAATTATATGATAAAAGCTTGACTTTTACGTCATTAGGAAGTGCAACTTCTTCATGGCAGCATGACCAGACTAATGCAGTTAAATGTATTTTGGAAGCAAACCTTAGGGAGCAGTTTAATTCTGAATGAAGGACATAAAATTAGCTTTTTGCTTTTTGCTTTTGGTTTAGAGTATAGGTTAGTGACTTCCAGACATTTTGAAGTTGTAGCTTATTGATCTTGTGACATCACATTCTTAAGCATATGGTTTGCTAAAAAATTAAATGGATCAAGGGAGTTCCATCATGGCTCAGTGGTAGTGAACCCATTCTTGAGGATGCAGGTTTGATCCCTGGCCTCACTCAGTGGGTTAAGGATCCAGTTTGGCCGTGAGCTGTGGTGTAGCTCGCCGATGTGGCTCAGATCCCGAGTTGCTGAGGCTGTGGTGTAGACTGGTAGCTGCAGCTCCAATTAGAGCCCTAGCTTGGGAATTTCCATATGCTGCAGGTTTGGCCCTGAAAAGAAAAAAAAATTAAATGGATCAAAATAAACTGTTTTACCAATTGGGTAAATAGCTTTAGGGACATTGTGGGTGGTCCCGTGGCAGCGTTCTATCAGGGCTTGAATTGGGGAATGGTGAAGCAGGGAGAGCACTGGTTGAGGAGCCTAGAGCCTGGGCAATAATACTAGCTCTGCCCCCAAATCAGTGTGATCTCCCATTTAACCTCTCTGATCTTCAGATTCCTTGCATTGTTTATTTCACAGAATTGTTTTGAAAATCAGATGAGAAGATATGATTGAGTACATTTTAAAAACTGAAGTGTTACATAAATGAAAGATACAAGAGGATAAAAATGGGTGATGTGTCTTTGTCAGGAATGAGAACATGACTAGATGCCGGTAGATTCTCAAGCATCTCTAACCGACCTCGCTCTGATATTAGCTACATTTGAAATTTACTGGAAGGAGTTTCTAGAACTGACTATCTTAGCATCATCATCATAGTCATTGTTAGAAAAAGAACTTCGATTTAATGTGCACTTTACTGTGTCAGGCGCCACCTTTCCACGTATTACCTTTTTAACCCAGAAACAGCCTTGAAGGTGGGTATTATTATCCTCATTTTCAGGGTAAGAAAACTGAGGCTCAGGGGGGAGGTTTGGTAATTTGTCAGGATGCACAACTATCCTGTGTCAGAGCCTAGGCTTCACACCCCGACACGTTTGATTCCTGAGCTCATGCTTTCACTGGGAACCTTCTTTTGCCGCACTTTTGATTTATAGATTGTAAACTCAGCCCAGAAAGACACAGGGATTTGTGTAAGGTCTCACAGCTAGTGGCAAAGCTCGCTCGCACCAGAATCCAGGCTGCAGGCTCCTATTGGGTGGTCCTTCCTGATGGGTGGGACTGGTGCCTGCCCACTGGTAGGTGGAGCTGATTCCTACCCCTCTGGTGGGTGGGGCTTTGTCTCTGGGTGAGATCAGAGGTGGTTGTGTGCCTGCGGGGGGGGGGGGGGGGGGGGGGGGGGGGGGGGGGGGGGGGGGGGGGGGGGGGGGGGGGGGGTTGGGGGGGGGGGGGGGGGGGGGGGGGGGGGGGGGAGTCTTTAGGCAACCTGTTTACTGATGGGCAGTGCTCAGCAACAGCTTAAGAGCTTGATCTATAAAGAGGCAGAAGTTGTCTTTCTCCCGACATCAGAAGCTGACAAAAACAATAGGACCCCCTTATAAAAGCCATCTTTTTTCCATCGCTTCCAATCTTAATTTCTTTTAAAGGCTTAAATTCTTACAGTTTTATATAATTATGAAAATTTCCCTTTCAATCAGATTCCTGCTCAATTATAATATAAACTCCCATAATCCCTTATGTCTTTTCCGCCCCCAGAGGACAGAACTCATGTCATTGTCACAGAGGAAAATGACTTAATTCACACAGAAAAGCAAAAGGCAAGGGCAGGCAGTAAACTGAATATGTTTTCTGCAATAAACAAAAATTCATGAATAGTAAATTAGACTTGTGCTAGTAGAACTTTTCTTTTTTTTTTTTTTTGTCTTTTTGCCATTTCTAGGGCCGCTCCCACAGCATATGGAGGTTCCCAGGCTAGGGGTCGAATCGGAGCTGTAGACGCTGGCCTACACCACAGCCACAGCAAGGCGGTATCCGAGCCGCGTCTGCAACCTACACCACAGCTCACAGCAACGCTGGATTGTTAACCCACTGAGCAAGGCAGTTGAACCCGCAACCTCATGGTTCCTAGTTGGATTCGTTAACCACTGAGCCACGACAGGAACTCCTAGCAGAACTTTTCTATATATCTTCTATAAGCTCAGTTTTGTAGTTCTGCTTAGCTAGTATATAACTATCTCTTGATTTTACTGTAAATTTAATCTGTTGGACAGACATACAGAAAGGAGATGTTAATGAAGAAGCTATACGTGGAAAATGTTTGGGGCAAATTGTTAAATAAGTATAATTAAAAAAATATATGTCCCTATAAATAAGAGTTCCTGTGTGGCTCAGTGGGTTAAGAATCTGGCATTGTCACTGCAGTGGCTCAGGTCGCTCCTGTGGCTCAGTTTCGATCCCTGGCCCAGGAACTTCCCCATGCCTTGGGTGCAGCCAAAAACAAAAATAAAACCAAACCAAAAAAATATATATTTATATCTATCTATATCTGTCTACCTACCTACCTATCTATGCCCCTATAGTAAAAACAAGGTGATTATAATGAAAGCATAGATCTAATATAAAAACTTTAAAATGAAAAACTAGGAATAATTTATATCAAATATTTGATTGTTTTTTCAGGTCCCAGAGAATTCTGTAACAGCTGTTTTCCCACATCCCTAAAAATTCCCAAAGGAAAGTCACAAGGCCTAATCCACTGCAATGAGTACGGTTTGAATCGAGTGGATAGTTCACTTATTTCCGGATTCTGCACCAAGTAGCAGAACGAGGTTTTGCACCTCCTTTAAGAGACTTGTTTACAAGCTGAGGAGAGGGTTAAAGAAGGAAATTCTTGAGTCCCCATTGACTCCTGCATCTCAGATCCTCTCTTAAGCTCCTGGGGTTTTCCTAAGAGTTACGGATCTGCAGTTTCTGATTAAAGTGTGTGATCAGCGTGGCGCTTTCCATCTATTTCTAGAAATCAATAGCAGCTATCACTTCACTATTTCAAATCTCCTAGTTTGCATGTTATCCAGACACCTTACTTAATCGCTTTTCCCTTCTCTTCCTTCAGACCACTTTACTTACCACTCGGTAATTTCCAGAGTGTGAACAGCCAGAGATAAGTGCCACTCTGGCCTATTTTGCCGCATGTTAGCGGTCCTGCTAAAGATTTGTTAAAATTCTTTGCTGAAAGACATTTAGAGCAGGGGGTCAAATGAAATCTGGAAAGAATCTGATTTCTGGTTTCTGCTCCCCTGATTACAGTTGGCTGTCAGTTATCAGTCACGCAAATACTTAGCAAAAAATACCCCCCTCCCATACATACACATACACAAAAGAATGGTCATGAATATTCTGTTTTGCATTTGTTTTCACTAATTTTGGAGAAGCCAAGCCTTAAAGAACTCTAGTAGAGCTCTTAGAAGGGAGTAAGGACAGAAAAAAAAACAAAAAAAAACCGAAAGCAGAAATAAATAAAACAGTGATGAAATCAGATGGTCCAGACTCAGTAACGAAATAGTAGTAGTTACCTGTTCTCCTCCTTTCTTCAGAGATGCCCCTTCTCCCCAGTGGGAGGAGGTAAGGCTGGCTAGGGGGACCGTTCCTGACACGTGGACAGGATAGGTGAAGCGTCCTGGGAAAAATGCCCTTCGGTAATAAGTGCTGTGCAGAGGCATGTTATCAGGCTTCAGATCGCAAAGGCCGACAAACATGTATCTAACAGTTATTAAACTCCTGCTGGGGCAGTTGGGAAGGTGGGGGTGGGGTGGGGAGAGATAATTAAAACACGGTCCTTGCTCTTGAACAACAGTTCCTCAGTAAGGAATCAGTTAAATGACAGCCACATTTCCCGTGGAGCCTTCTCCCCTCGTGTGCACAAACTCGTGACAACATTCCCCATTTCACGGTGGAAGAACTAAGGTGCCAGAAGTTGGCGTTCCACGAAGGACCTCCTTCCTGCCCTGTGTTCATTCTCTTCTGATTCATATCCCATTTTTTCTGTGTTTCTCATGATGCAGCTGTGTCTTTGGAGGCCAGAGAGTTACATAATCCTGCCCTGAGGCTGCCTGCAGATCACCCCCTGGGAAACAGCAGCCTGGCGAAGATTTTCTCATTACTTTCCCATTTCAACTTTTTCAGTTCAAAGATAAGCTCACAATACAGCCGAGGAAGCCAGCCCCAGCTCGTACTGCCCAATCCAAGTCTACAGGGAATTTAGGGAGGGGCTCCATTTTTAGAGATGTTGCATCTCTGTGATTCACTATTGTTCCCTGGTATGATATAGACATGTGTCAGAGCTTCATTTGGAAAAAGATATAGTTGTTTAAGATCTAGGTAGCTATTCTAAAAGAGAAGCTTTTCCAAGAGAAAAAGATATAAAAATATACGTGTTGGAGTTCCCATTGTGCCTCAGTGGTAACGAACCTGACTAGCATCCATGAGGATACGGGTTTGATCCCTGGCCTCACTCAGTGGGTTAAAGATCTGGCGTTGCAGTGGTTGTGGTATAGGCCTGCAGCCGCAGCTCCAATTCGACTCCTAGCCTGGGAACGTCCATATGCTGCAAATGCGGCCCTAAAAAGGTAAACAAAATAAAACAAAAAACACATGGATAATTAGCATTTTGAGGTTGTCTGGTATTATTTTGGACATTCTTTAGGTTAAGCCAGGGCTTTAAATTTTGGTATTTGATAATATTAAATTATGCTATATTTTGGCATATAAAAAGCCAAAATATTATGTGCATAGAGAGTTCCCTCTGAATGCTTAATTAATAGTCCTTGTCATTTTTTGTCATTCTTCCCTAGAAATCGAAGCCCAAGTTTTACGTGCTTTCCATGTTCCCGTATCCCTCCGGCAAGCTGCACATGGGCCACGTGCGTGTGTACACCATCAGCGACACCATTGCACGCTTCCAGAAGATGAGAGGGATGCAGGTAAGGGAAGACATCAGCTAGAACGGCACCTTCCTGCCCTACTATGTTCAGGACAAAGGAAGGAAACCAATCTTGGTGAAGATTAGGACAGCTTTGAAGACAAACATGAAAAGCACAGGGTTTCCTCTGAAGAGCTGGAAGACATAATAAAGCATCTGGATTAACTGGGGGGCAGCTGGGCCCTGGGTGTCAGACTAGGGATGGAGGCAGGGTGTGGTGTGGTCAAAGGAGGTGACAAGTGTGGGTAATGCATGGTGTCTCCCAGGAGGAGTGCACAGTCCGCTGGGGCTGAAACCTATAAGTAGATAAACATTGTACAGGGGAGTGAATCCAGCGGTACAAGTGAGGACCAGATGCTCTGAGTAGGAGGTGGAGCCACAAGCTTTTTCTCCTTGTATTTGATATATTTTTTCTGTCTTCTCTAATGAGCATGTATTTGTTTTATAATGAAAAAAGTAAAAGTTTTATAACAGAAAATATATGGGGAGTAACAGCTCTGGGGGAGTTGGGAAAGTCTCCTCTAAAGAGAGAACATGTGACGTGAGTCTGGAAGGACAAGGTGAAATGTACTGGGAGAGGGAGAGAAGGCGGCATGTGGCTCAGACCCCTTTACCTGATAGCCGGTTACTCCAGAGCCTGCACTTTACTCTTTAGCAACATGTCATCTATCAGATGAGGTGGGAATGATCGCCGTAGCTTCTTTAACAGCTTCCCTAGAGAGGTGGGGCCGAAAGGGGGCTGAGAGCATGAACCGATGAACCAGATGGCCAGCATTCAAATATCAGCTCTTAATACTTACTAGCTATATGACCTTTAGCTAATGACTGAATTTACCTCTCTAAGACCTAGTTTTATCTCATCTGTAAAATGGGGATAGGATAGAGCCTGCCCATTGGCCTGGTACAAGGATTCAAAGAGGATGACTGTGAAGTACTCAGCACGTACCTGGCACATAAATACATGACCAATAAATATTAGCTTCGCCAGCAGACAGGGGGAGCCTGTGCCTATCAGCTCCTGAGAACCCACTGTGCACATCTCTGCCCAACTTCATAATAATTATCAGTCACCCTAGCAGCGTGAGATCTGCCATGGTGGGAGCCTTTACATTATGGGAATTAGTAAACCCTACAAATCTGGGCTTTTTCTGCCAGAGAGTCAGTTGTTCAACTCCCACTGGCAGTTGCTATTATTAACCTCTCAGGGCCTGTGTAAAGGGTATCTGTCGCCTCCCGGTTCTTTGTAAGGATTTTCTTTTAGAAAGTTAAATGCAGAGTTCCCATCGTGGTGCAGTGGTTAACGAATCCGACTAGGAACCATGAGGTTGCAGGTTCGGTCCCTGCCCTTGCTCATTTGGTTAATGATCTGGCGTTGCTGTGAGCTGTGGTGTAGGTTGCAGACACAGCTCGGATCCTGCGTTGCTGTGGCTCTGGCGTAGGCCGGTGGCTACAGCTCCAATTGGACCCCTAGCCTACGAACCTCCACATGCCGCGGGAGCGACCCAAGAAATAGCTAAAAAGAGGAAAAAAAAAAGAAAAAGAAAGTTAAATGCATCCATTGTCATAATTGGTTTGAAAATTTATGCTGAACTGATGTTGGCAGCAAGAGGTGTTCCTAAAAAGAAGTCAAGTTACAGTGTCTCCTTGTGACTTGAAGAGTTAATCACTTTTACTGTCAGATTCAGGGATGTGCCTTCCCCAAGTGATGCCTCCCTGGGCTATGCCAGGTGTTATTTTTCCCAGACATTGCTTTCCATCACTTCTGCAGTGTTTATTAGAAAGAGGTGGTGCAGAATGAATTGGCTCTTGGCATGAAGTATAATTCTTTATCTAACTGTAGTTTTTCAATTAGATTTAGCTTTTTTTTTTTTTTTTTAAACTTAAGCCAACTTATTTTGGACAGTTAGTAAGTACACGCCAGTTGCTAAAGATTAAGCTTTTACAGCAAAACTACATTTCTGGTACATTAGCAGATAGGTGGTTGAGGGACTGTAGGTAGAATTCTGATTCCCCTGGATGGATGAGATGTTACAGAGAAAGCTCAAGGTAGGACTCCAGACTCAAAGGCATTGGGACCCTTGTAGGCAGCCCAGGCCCATAAGACAAAAGGGAGTCCCTTGCAGTAACTGAAGCCCAAGGTCACGCTGGACCCTGGGATTGGGCAACCTGGGTTTGAACACCATTATACCACTTCCTCACTGGGTGACCCTACACAAGTCATTAAATGTCCTTGAATCCCACTTTTCTCATCTTGGAAATAGGGATAATAACTATTCTTCCCTCCTGGGCCATTGTGCAGGTTAAATGAGATAGTACATGTGTCTGGCACATGTATCCCTTAGTAAGTGGTAGCCATGATTATTATTTATACCAATCTGACTTAACTGTGCAGAATCATTCAGTGCCATTTAATAAATGAATCCGTGCTCTCTTCTGCCCGGGGCCTGCTGCACAGAGTTACCTTCTGAGAAGCAGCTTGACTGTAAACCATTACCTGCAGTTTGTATTATCTGTCCTGTGACTTGGTTGGTGCCTGAAACCATTCTTCATTATTTAGTTTTGGTATCTTAGTCAGTATGACCAGCAGGCAGCTAGGATTTCCTCTGTTCCTGAGTTTCAGTTGCTTTTTTGTTTTTGTTTTTTTGGTCTTTTTGCCTTTTCTAGGGCTGCTTCCTCGGCACATGGAGTTTCCCAGGCTAGGGGTCTAATTAGAGCTGTAGCTGCTGGCCTATGCCACAGCCACAGCAACTCGGGATCCGAGCTATGTCTGCAACCTACACCACAGCTCATGGCAACACTGGATCCTTAACCCACTGAGCAAGGCCAGGGACCGAACCTACAACCTCATGGTTCCTAGTCAGATTCGTTAACCACTGTACCACGACGGGAACTCCTCAGTTGCTTTTTTTTAAGATCATAGGCCTTCTCTGGGGTGGGGGGGGTGTCCTCCAGATATTCCTGAAATTAATTTCTTGTTAATTTTCAGGGCCCATATTTAAGTGAGATCCAACTCCAAATAACTGCCAAATACAGTGAAAACTTGTTCTGCTATTTCTAAGCAATAATGGCAAAAGTGAAACAGAAATCTCTGTAATAGTCAATAGTGTGAAAGCCTGTTGGGCTTCCTGTTGTTTTAAAACCCTTCTTTCCCAGTGTCGGGACTAGTCCCAGGGATAGAGTGAGATTGGATTCGGGTCAGGTTCAGTGATCCTTACTCTAAGGAGGGAAGGAATATTGGATCTGGAATATCAATACATCTGACATATGTATTGATTAATTCATTCAATGCATAGCCCTTGAGCCCCAGCTTTATTCCAAACACTATTCTTTCTGCTGTATTATATAGTAATATAGGAGTCTTAGGTTCAAAATTGGTCAGTAAGCCTAAGAAAAATTTAGTATAGTTTGCCTTTTTCTATAACTTGTTACTTATTGGTTGATTTACTTAAGTCCATCTTTTGTTTCGTTTTGTTTTGCTTTGCTTTTTAGGGCCACACCTGTGGCATATGGAAGTTCCCAGGCTAGGGGTTGAACTGGAGCTGCAGCTGCTGGCCTGTGCCACGTCCACTGCAACGAGGGATCCGAGCTGTGTCTGTGACCTATACCACATCTCATGGCAACACCGGATCTTCAACCCACTGAGTGAGGCCAGGGATCGAACCCGCAACCTCATGGAATCTAATCAGGTTCATTTCTGCTGAGCCACAGCGGGATCTCCGATTTGCTCAATTCTTGACTGGAGATATAGAAATCATTCTAAGGTGCACCAAGAACAGCATATGGGAAATAAAAATGGAGTGACCCATGTACCAAGTCTGCTCTCTTCTAGGTCACCAGTGACCTCCCTGGATGTGTCTCTGTCCTCCTCTTTCTCACCTCAGTAGCATGTCATACAGTGGACCATTTTCCTGTCCTTGGAAGACTGTGCTCTTGGCATGAGACCCTACTTTCCAGGGTTTTCTCCTGTGTTTTGATTTCTTCCTCCCAGCTTACTCCGCAGGGTTTTCCTGCTCTGCTGCATCTTTGCATCTCTAACCAGGTTGGAAAGTTCCCTATTACAGTTAGGCCTTGGAGATACTGCGAGTTCTGTTCCATAGGATTGTAATAAAGCAGATAGCGCAGTAAAGCAAGTCACACGAACTTTTTTGGTTTCTCAGTGCATATATGTTTAGGAGTTCCTGTTGTGGCGCAGTGGAAATGAATCTGACTAGGAACCATGAGGTGGGTTCGCTCCCTGGCCTCGCTCAGCGGGTTAAGGATCTGGTGTTGCTGTGAGCTGTGGTGTAGGTTGCAGATGCGGCTCGGATCTGGCGTTGCTGTGGCTGTGGCGTAGGCCGGCGGCTACAGCTCTGATTAGACCCCCTAGCCTGGGAACCTTCATATGCTGCAGGTGTGGCCCTAAAAAGCAAAAAAAAAGCAAAAAAAAATAGTATGTTTACATTACACTGTAGTCTCTTCTGTGCAATAGCACAACAGCAGCATCTCTAAAAAAATGTACATACCTTGGAATTCCCATCGTGGTGCAGCAGAGACGAATCCGACTAGGAACCATGAGGTTTCGGGTTCGATCCCTGGCCTTGCTCAGTGGGTTAAGAATCTGGCATTGCAGTGAGCTGTGGTGTAGGTCACAGACACAGCTCAGATCCTGCATTGCTGTAGCTGTGGTATAGGCCAGCAGCTGTAGCTCAGATTGGACCCCTAGCCTGGGAATCTCCATATGTCACAGGTGCAGCTCTAGAAAGACAAAAAAAAAAAAAAAGGTACATACCTTAATTTAAAAATAATGCTGTTAGAAAAATGCTGCTGATAGACTTGTTCAATGTAGGATTACCACAAACCATCAGTTTGTAAAATAAACACCCCATCGTATCTGCCAAGTGCAATAAGGCTAAGTGCAGTAAAATGAAGTTATGCCTGTATTCCTAGTTTGCTGAGAGTTTTTATCATGAATGGGTATTGATTTTTGTGAAATATTTTTTCTACATCTACTGAGATTATACATGGTTTTTCTCCTTTAATCTGTTAATGTAATGTATTATGTTGATTGATTTTTTTTAAAAAAAATGCTAAACCAACCTTGTGTTCCTAGAACAAATTTCATTTGGTCAGGATGTATTTTTTGAATGTCTATATATATTATGTATTCTTTTGTTAATAATTTTTTATAATGTCTTTTTGTTTAATATCAGAGTTATGCTGGCTCATAAAAAAAGTTAGGGGAGTTCCCATCGTGGCGCAATGGTTAACGAATCCGACTAGGAACCATGAGGTTGCGGGTTCGGTCCCTGCCCTTGCTCAGTGGGTTAACGATCCGGCGTTGCCGTGAACGGCGTTGCCGTGAGCTGTGGTGTAGGTTGCAGACGCGGCTCGGATCCCGCGTTGCTGTGCCTCTGGCGTAGGCCGGTGGCTACAGCTCCGATTCGACCCCTAGCCTGGGAATCTCCATATGCCGTGGGAGCGGCCCAAGAAATAGCAAAAAAGACAAAAAAAAAGTTAGGAAGTGTTCCCATCTTCCCGTTTTCTGAAAGCATTATTATTGGTGTTCTTTCTTCCTTTATTGTTCAGTAGCATTTACCAGTGATGGTATCTGACCCTCGAGTTGTCTTTGTGGGAAGTTGTTCTATTTCTTTAATGGTTATAGGGCTATTGAGATCTTCTGTTTTTTTTTTTCTTTTTTTTTTCTTTTCTGTGTCAGTTTTGTTTTGTGTGTTTTGATGGATTTGTCCACTCTACGTCAGATTCAGTTCTATGCTGCTTTCTCTTTTTCTCTCTGTCCGCTTTCCCTAGGTAGTCTCTACCCCCTGAACTTAATTAGGATACTTGAAAAAGTTAATAGCATTTCCCACATAGAAGTGCAGAGAACATTATCATAAGTACTCAGACCTGCCATCCTGATGTAATAGATATTACCGTTTAATCTTATTAATCTCAGCTTTTTTTTTTTTAATGTTACAGATACAGCTGTGCCTCTCCACAATCAGATTCCAATCCTCCAGTTTAAAAATAGCTGGTGTATAACCTTTGCCTTCATGATTTCATGCTTTTATTCTATATGTTGTTTATGGATATATACCCTTACGTAGAATATTGTGTGTTTTCCATTTTTTATGAAAGATGTCTTAATATTCTGCATGGTTTTTTTCACCAGTATTTTGCTTCAAGATTTACTCATTTTTTTCCAACTGTGTCTCTAGAGTTAGTTCATCTATTAGAAGTGCTGTATAATTGTGACCGTATTTAATTATCCATTTTCACATTGATAGAGTTTTAGGTTGTTTCAGAGTTTTGCTCCAATGGATATCCTTGTCCCTGACTCCTTAGCCTGTGGGAGAAGTGGCATTTCTGGGTCACAGCTTGTGCACAACTTCAGCATGTATATATCTTGCCAAGTTGCTTTCCAAAGTCTTGGTGCCAGCAATGAATGACATTTCTTACTGCCCTATATCCTTGACGACACTTATCAATGTTAGACTTTTTAATCTTGCTAATTCATTATGTAGGAAATGTCCTCTAATTGTGTTTTTAATTTACATTTTCCTGAGTACCATCCTAGTGAAGCTGAGATAGTTTCAGGTATTTATTATTCATTTAAGCTTCATCTTCTCTAATTGGCTTTCTCACATTATTTGCCAAGCTCCTCTGGGATTGTTTGTCTTTTTCATGTTGTTCTATAGGAGTTATTTATGTAGTCGAGATTATTGGATTCTTTGTTAGTTAAATGCAGTGCAAATATCTTCTCCCAGTCTGTGGTTTGTCCTTGCATTTTGTGAGTTTAGCCAGACCACAAATTTGTAATTGGGTTTGAGAGTGGGTGAGAATGATGATTTGGAAAGTTCAAGGTTACTTTTGCTTTGGTTTCCTCCTGTAGTGCAAATAAGTTGTGCATAGGAGAGAAATGAGACAAAAGTGCCAGTAGGTCATTGGGGTCCCCCACGTTCTTATTGTAGTTTATAGAGATAAGCTGTGAGTAGTGGGTTAAGGGTCCGGCTCTGCCTCTGTGGTAACACAGGTTCCGTCCCTGGCCCGGCGCAGTGGTTAAGGATCCAGCATTGCTGCAGCTGTGTCGTGGGTCATAAGCATCACAGTTCTCTCGGGGGAAAGCTAAAGTCACAAAGAGCTGGGCAGCCCTTGGGCACACAGGTGGATTACATGTGGACTTGACATGTGGAAGGGGTGATGAATTGGTCAGGAATCTGTGGCTTCAGTCAATGGCTGTGGCTTCCCCACCTTCCTCTTCACAGATTTGTTGCAAAGTTCATGTGAGATGATCTATGAGAAAACTCTTTAAAAACCGTAAAGCAATTTTCTTGTGTAACTCAATTATTAATAGCAATAAGAAGGTAGTCATGAGGTTTGGATATTTAAGCAGGGGCCACTTGAAGCCAGAGATAAATGATTCTCTTTCAGGAATCAGAAAAGGCCACACTGCCAATTGGTTTTTTCTTTAACTCGTACAATGTCTGATGACATATTTAAAGCTTAGTACCATATGGTGATTTTGTTGTGTTTTCATATGTTGTATGCACAGATGGTTAGAAAATAAAATTACCCACCTCCCACTTCAGCGGGTCTTCTCAGCATCTTCTGGGCCAGAAGCAGGACCATTAAAGCCTCACACTTCCAAGTCCCCCTCACCAAGCTGGACGTGGACTAATTTGTCTCAGCAGGACACTGCAGGGCACTACCTAAGTAGTTTCCTTCTTGGGCCTTTTTGCTTTTCACTGTGGAGAAGGAAGGAAATTTAGGCTATGTGTCTGGCAGCCACATGATCATAGTGCAGTTACCCACAGATATCAGGAAGCAAGAGGAGTTCTTAGTGAGTGAGCCGTAATATACGTTTCATCACTTTTCACTTGAGCCCCCATCAACAAGTGTTTATGAAGTGCCCAGAGAGGGCATCACATGGCATTTCGTTTTCAAAATTTCAAATCTCCGAAGCATCTGGAAGTAGAGAGTAGATTTCCAGGGCTTATCCTCTCAGATGTAATTTGCAAGGGAGAATATTGCTGGTTCAGTATTTTGATTGGAAACTGGCTGATTTATCTGCCTCCACATTCCCAGAGGAAGGCGTCTGCTTTGGGCCTAGGTCCTGTCACTTGGATTCGTTACACTGAAGTATTCGCTCGATTTTGATCCCCAACCCACAATAACGATGGGTTATTAAACTTGCTAAACAAAATTAAATGTTGTGTTTCTCATTTCTTGGAAATAAAGTGTTGAATCTACTCCAGAGAAACCACAACACTCTGAAAATAGCAATTTTTTGAGAAGCAGTAACCATGGTTGCTCTCAATTAGAAACTGAATTGGTTTCAAGTATACAGTTTTGTTTTCTGATGAAAGGGAGAGAAAGCTGGTCATTCCTGGGAAATTGGTACTTCTCTCTCTTTGGGAAGGCAGACAACCAGCTGCCCCAACTTCCTTCCCTTCTATCTCTAAAGTCTTAATTCTACTTGATCTTCCTTCCTCATCTTAGAGGAAGAACTGTGGTACCTTTGCCTGTTCTTTTCTTCCTTCTTAAAAAGGTGTTTTTTAATTGTACATAAAATTCCATATTCTCCTCTTTAAAAAAGAAAAATACAATACAGATAAGGCTGTAGTCCCCTTTGACCACCGTCTCCTCCCCTGGGGCCCTTCGGCACAGTGACCCCTGTCATTTTCCAGTGTCCTTCCCTCTTGAGCTTTAGCTATATACATAGTCACACATGGCAGTCCTATCCTGTATCCCTTCTCCTAGTCTGCTTGCCATCTATCTTGCCTGCCAACTCTGAGATGCCTGCAGCTCTGCCTGAAGGGAGGCAGGAGGTCCAGTTAGGGAAGAGCCATGGTCATCCAGAGGCAGGCCTTGCCCCAGCTTCCAGGCCTTGCTTCCTGTCCTTCTGGTCCGACCTGCCAAGGCTGTCATCCCTGTGTCTGCCCCTCATCAGTAGCTGGCCCAAACTCCTCTTTGATGTCTTGAATCATAGCAGATTTTGCAGTCCTGCTAGTGTTCCTGTGCTGGTCTTTGGCTAGTTTGCTGTCAGATCCATCCTCTGCTTTGCTTTGTATGGCAGAAGGGCAGACCCCTGCAGGCCACATTTCCCAAGCTCTGGTGTCAGTTGGCCTCTGACTAATTTTGGACAAGAAGAAATTCTGGCAAGATTGTAGGGTAGGAGGAAAGAAGAAACCAGGAGGTTTCTCTCTCTGCTCCTTCATTAATCCAGTTCATTAAATCTGCCTGTTTCAGCTTCTGCAGTTGGGCTCAGCCATTGGGCTCTAGTATCTCTGCTTCATCCCTTTGTTCTTTCAGTCTAGAGATGGGGATGGTGTCCTGCTCATCCTAATTTCTGGGTTGTTATGCTGTCGCCTTGGCTTCTCACTCAATTTAAAATACTTAAGCATGTGTTAGAAGAACAGCAGGAAATGATGGTTTTTCACACCTTGGAAGTTTATTTTGAGGACTTCCAAGTTATACCTGCCAGGAATTTTTCTTGATTCCCTTGTTGCTGAAAACACTCATCCAAGAAGAGGTTAATACCTAAGGAATCAGGAGGGTTCACGTGGCCTTAGAATGTAAATCCAGATGTCAAGTTTTTTGTTTTGTTTTCGTTTTTTAGAATAAATTTTCTAGTTGGCATATGTGAGCTATAGGTTGAGTTAATTGTAGAGCTTTGGAAAGCTTAATCCAAGTTATGGTGGTAGAAAAGAATAGGAAGTTTAGAACCAAAAAGGAGAGTTTAGAGTTTCTCTAGTGAATCTTTTGGGTAGAGAATCTTGTTGATGGAGAAATCACAGGCAAGAAAGTGGGCTTTTATATCTGGAATGGGATGTTTGATTTGATGATGTACACGAGACCAAGAGGTGAAGGAGGCTGGCAAAGGCAGCACTGACATGGTATCTTTTATATAAATGTGCTGTAACAATTTGACCAGCAATAGAAATATAGAAATAGAAATAGAATCTACTGCCTGGGGGAAGGGGACAGGCTTTGGTATTTTGTAATCTTGTTATAGGTCTTTACTTTGTTTCCTCTGGACCTTAGTGGGTCATCTTGCAGGAGAAGGCTGAGTTCTGCCCTTGGTTACTGGGCATCTGGGAAACCCAAGGTATGGAAGTAACTGGATTCTTTCCCGTTTAATAGAAACTTGGCTCACAGGAATGTTGATCCCAGTGGTCCAGCCCATGGTGGAAGGAACTAGCCTGACTTCCCACATTCTGTATTCTAGGGCAGATGTTTGTTTTTTTCTTAATTTTTGATAAGCCTATGAAATATTAACCTTTATGATTTTTCTAACACTATTTTCATAGATTGGGTAACATGTAAGCTAGGAACACCTTTTCATGTTATTTTCCACTGAAAACAAAAATAGAAATGAATAAGTATATTACATCAATCCTGACTCATTTTTTTGACTGTCTCTGTGTTGACTTTATTTAAAAATATGGTTGGTAACCAAACAGAATGTTAATAGGCAGAAACATTGAACTGGTGCCATTTTGGCAGTTCCATCAAAGAAACCAAGTGGTAATTAAGTTTTCCCCTTTCCCATGGAACATAGTTACACAACAGTTGTATTATTTTGGCAGCAGGCAGCCCTGGGAGAATTAAAGCACAGCTGGAAGCTATACTCTGGTATTGTCTATGGAAGTATACAGAACTTTCTAGTAATCAAGCATAAATCCCCAATATGGGATTTTCTTTTCTTTCTTTCTTTTCTTTCTTTCTAAATTTCTTTCAGCTTTTGAAAACTAAAGAGAGAAAAATCTGTAAAGTTTAATAGTTAATACAAGGAAATGTTTTTCATCTATGGGTTAAGCTATACTCAAGAGAAGGCTGTATCCTTAAGGATATCAGGATTCTTGGTTACCAGGGTCTGAAACCCAGCTCAGACCAGTTTAAGCAAAAAACGAGGTTTTGTGTTTTTTGTTTTTTGGTTTTTTTTTTTGTCTTTTTGCCATTTCTTGGGCCACTCCTACGGCATATGGAGTTTCCCAGGCTAGGGGTCGAATTGGAGCTGTAGCCACCACCAGCCTACGCCAGAGCCACAGCAACGCGGGATCTGAGCCATGTCTGCAACCTACACCACAGCTCACGGCAATGAAGGATCCTTAACCCACTGAGCAAGGCCAGGGACCGAACCCGAACCTCATGGTTCCTAGTCGGATTCGTTAACCACTGCGCCACGATGGGAACTCCATTTTGTGTGTTTTTAACCAATCCTGATGTAACTCATGGAATCAAAGGAGATGTTGTAGGACCGGGGCCCACTGGGAACTGGGCCTGGGTCCTTGAAGCACATCAGTATCCCCAGTCTTCTGTCCACCTCTCATTTCTGCTTCTGTCCACACACTAGCCATGTTTTCTCAGACACTGCCACCAGGTGCACCTCTGTGGCCAGAGGGATCGGTTTTGTGCTTAGCTGTCTCACAGCAGGACTATAGGAAGTTGGATGAGAAGCGGATTCCTGGAAGAAGGGGAGGGTGCTGTTTGGAAAAAGGAAACACTTTGGGTCACCCCATTTAGTGAGTGGAATAGAGACCTCAGATGCTCTGAAAGGTCTGGCTGGATTGGGTTAAGTCTCAATAGCTTCCTAAAAATGCATGAGATAGGTATTCCTGGTGAACTTTAGAATGTTTTTAAAAGATAGGTATACATGCACACACATACAGACTTACATGTTTTGCACAGATGTCCATGATATGTTACATGAAAAATAAAGGGTCATAAAATAGTGTACAACAGGTTCCATTTCCATAAAAATATACCAGCCAGCTCTTGTACATGCATACATGTTTCTGTATAGTTGTGTTGAGTGAGGAGAAAGGTGTGGAAGGACGTGAAGACTGGTGGTGTTGTTACATTCAGGAGTCAAGAACAGGAGTCAGGGCTGGGGAAGAGGATCAGCTTTCCTTTATATATCATGTGTTGGGTAAGCTCGTATTATTCTCATAATTTGAGAAACATACAGTAAAGGGAAAAAAAAAAGAGGAGCCTGTGCAGACTGACCTCAGGAGTATGGATGGGAGAACTGAGAGCTTGGGGGTCATGTAATCTTAGACTGGATGTCCAGGGTGTCACAGACCCAGATTCCCAGGACTGGGAAGCATATCAGGATGGGGTAAACCAGTCTCTCCAGGAGCAGCAGCAAACTGGGAGATCCACAGCACTCTTGTTCACCAAGCCTGTATCCCTTCCAGAAAGCAGACCTGAGTGGACCAGACCCACCACCACCCCTGACGTGGCAAAACCTACTGGGCAGTGGCCTTGCCTAGGGCAGGCAGAGTCAGGGCCCTTTCTGCCCAGTGCACAGAAGGCTGCCTTCTGCTCCAGGGCTGCTCCTGGTCCAGTCAGCTGTGGCAACAGCTGGGCTACTTTCAAAGCACCTGATATGAGCCATTAATTATACAGGGAAGAAGAACTGCTGGGACTCTTTTATGGAAAAAAAGGCCAAGTAGCTGGATGGCCGTTTGAGCCTCATGGTCTGTTCTGTTTGGTTAAGAACTTGCAATACCTGGCACCAACCTGCTACAGAGGCTCTTGTTGTAAGATACCTCTCCCCGCCCCCCTCGCCCCCCCCCCCGCCAGAGATGTATGTAGATAAAGACATATGTGAGGTCAGGGTGTTTCCGTGCCTGTTGTTAGAGAGTCACCATAATGAATGTGGCCAAAGGAAACATGGCCTGATATCCTGACAAGGGAACTGGTGATAGGCGATGTTGTGAGGTGCTAAAGATCAAGCAGATGACAGCAGCTGTCCCTGCAGCCAGTCCTGACATTTACTGAGTGCCTTTACTGTGCTGGCTGCACCACACAGCACAACATGTAATTCTCAACAGTTCATGAGGCTGCCTTCCATCGCGGTTGATAGTTGAGGCTCAGCGTGAGTGATGTGCCTCAGGTCTCACGGCCCACTTCCAGTAAAGGCAGGTTAGGGTTTTGGAGCCTCCCCTTCAAACCACTCAGCCTCCTGTGGAGTGAGCCTTTGTTGGTGTTTCCCACTCATTAACCAAAGGGCTTAGAGGGGCTCTGATTTTTTAGAGAGCGGTCTTTGTTCCTGAGGTGGAATTATTCCATCAGAACTAAAACCCAATTAAAAAATCATAGGAGTTTCCATCGTGGCTCAGGGAAAATGAATCTGACTAGGAACCATGAGGTTACAGGTTCAATCCCTGGCCTCACTCAGTGGGTTAAGTATCCTGCATTGCTGTGAGCTGTGATGTAGGCCCCTAGCCCAGAAGCCGCCATATGCCACAGGTGTGGCCCTAAAAAGCCAAAAAAAAAAAAAATCATGGAGTTCCCGTCGTGGCTCAGTGGTTAACGAATCCGACTAGGAACCATGAGGTTGCGGGTTCGGTCCCTGCCCTCGCTCAGTGGGTTAACGATCCGGTGTTGTCGTGAGCTGTGGTGTAGGTTGCTGACGCGGCTCAGATCCCACGTTGCTGTGGCTCTGGTGTAGGCTGGTGGCTACAGCTCCGATCGGACCCCTAGCCTGGGAACCTCCATATGCCGAGGGAGCGGCCCAAGAAATAGCAACAACAACAACAAAAAAGACAAAAGACAAAAAAAAATCATAATGTGCAGAATGGAAGGATAACTTTGAGGCAAGTAGCTTCTACCACTGGAAAGGCCATGCCCATTCTCTGACTGCTGCCTACTAAGAGGGGCTCTGGAGAAAACAGATCTGGAGGCTGGGGTTAGAGCCTGAGTCCAGTATTGGACACTTTGAATTGTAGGTGCTTATGGATGGGTGGTAATAGTTTGCATTTCAGAGAGTCCTTGGGTGAGACAGAAAGATAAAGGGGAGAGGATAAAAAACACACATAGAGGTAAGATGATCCCAATTTTTAAAAAGTGGCTGCAAATTTACTGAATTTAAGACTGGTGTATATGGCTATATGGTAGAATTATGGATGTTTGATTTTCTTCTGAATATTTTTCACTATATACCAACTAATATATAGTGAACATGTATTCAATAATCAAGGGAAAAGTTGTTTCCAAAAGGAAACAAAACCTGTTTCTTTAGTGGTAAATGTCCCATTGTGATATATGTGAGTGATGAGGTGGTACCAGCAAGTGCATCTGAGGATTCATCATGATCCAAGTAGATGTGTGTGAACAGAAGCTTAGGTTCAGACAAACCCAACCCATGGCAGCTGACAGACAGACAAAGGAGCTTGCTAGGACATAAGAAGGCCAGCTGGAAAGGGGTGTTTTCTAGAAATACTGAAACCTTCTCAGGCCATCCTCACCCACAGGAAGGCTTCAGAAATCTGGCTTTGGGAGAAGCTGTGTTTCTGGCATGGTGGTTGAGGTCAATATCAGAGAAGGGTAGGGGGGCTGAGTTTTCAACACAGGTATCTTCCTTTTTTGTTTTTTGTTTTTTTGTTTTGTTTTGTTTTTTGTTTTTTGCTTTTTAGGGCCACACCAAGGCACATAGAAATTCCTGGGCTAGGAGTCAAATCAGAGCAACAGCTACTGGCCTGCACCACAGCCACAGCAACACTGGATCTCTGATCCACCGATCGAGGCCAGGGATCGAACCTGAATCCTCATGGATGCTAGTCAGATTTGTTTCTGCTGCACCACAACAGGAATTCCCAAGTGTCCTTCCTGACAGTGAATAGAGAGCCTGGCCTTCTGAGGTTGTTTCTTGATGCCACAGCGTGTGTTTTAAACTAGTGTCCCCATTCCCAGCATATAAGTTAGGTTGAGAGAACTTATTATTGAAGCTGCCAGCTGAGCTCTGACTAGTCATCCATTTGCAGAAATGAATGCCTTACTGGCCTATCCTGGCTTGAAGTCAGTGCTTCTGGTGTGACCCAGCTAGGCTGCATACTCTTTCTGAGCCATGGTTGCTTAGATGGTCAAATAAAGGGCTGAGGGGAGATGGGATTAAGATGGCGGAATAGAAGGACTGGAGCTCAACTTTGCTCCTAAAGACAACAAAATTTACAACCAAAAGCTGAGCAATCTTCAACCAAATGGACCAAAAACTTTCAAAAATATATCCTACTCCAGAAGACAAAGAGAAGGCCACATCAAGAGGTAGGAGGGAGCGATTATGTGATATAAGAAACCCCATACCTCCTGGATGGGAAGCCACACAGACTGGAAAGTAACTGTTTCACAGAGACTCACCTATAGGAGTGAGAGTTCTGAGCCCTACAACAAACTCCCACATGTGGGGATCTGGCACTGGGAGAAAGTACCCCTGGAGCATCTGGCATTGAAGGCCAGTGGAGCTTGTGTGCAGGAGCTCCACAGGACTGGGGGAAACAGAGAACCCATTCTTAAAAGGTACACACAGACTTTGAAGTACACTGGGTCCCAGGGCAAAGCAAAGTCTCCATAGGAATTTGGGTCAAACCTGACTGCAGTTCTTGGTGGATCTTCTGGGAAAATGGGTGAATGTGGCTTGTTGTGGGAGAAGGACATTGGAAGCAATATTCAGCAGTCTGCCTTTCTCTGGAGGTGGCCATTTGGGGAAAATATGGCCCCACCCATCAGTGCTGAGAAGCTCCAGGGCAAACAACAGTCCAGGTGGGATCACAGCCCTGCCCATCAGTAAACGGGCTGCCTAAAGACCACCCAGGCACACAACCACCTCTAATCTCATCCAGAGACAAAGCCCCACCCACCAGAGGGATAGGAATCAGCTCCACCTACCAGTGGGCAGGCACCAGTCCCTCCCATCAGGAAGCCTAGAGCAAGTCCCTGTACCAACTTCAGCCACAAGGGGGCAGACACCAGAAATAAGAGAGGCTACAACTCTATTATCTGTAAAGGGTCACCATACCAAAAACCTATAAAAATGAAAAGACAGAGAACTATAACTCAGATGAGGGAGAAAGAAAAAACCCCAGAAAATCAGCTAAGTGGTGAGGAGATTCTCAGCCTCCAGGAAAAAGACTAGACCGTTGATGCTGAAGATGATACAAGACATTGGAAATAAACTGGAGGCAAAGATGGATAACTTACAGGTAACACTGAGCAAAGAAATACAAGATATAAAACTTAAACAAGAAGAGATGCAAAATACAATAACCGAAATAAAAAATTCATTCGAAGCAGCCAACAGCAGAATCCAGGAGGCAGAAGAACAAATAAGTGAGGTGGAGGACAGATTAGTGGAATTTAGGGATGCAGAACAGAAAAGAGAATAAAGAGAAAACATTGGGACAATGTTAAATGCACCAACATCCATATTATAGGGGTGCCAGAAGGAGAAGAGAGAGAAGGGGACAGAAAAAATACTCCAAGAGATAATATGTGAAAATTTCCCTAACATGGGAAAGGAACCACTCACTCAAATCCAGGATGTACAACGAGCACCACATAAAATAAACCCAAGGAGGAATACCCGGAGACACATATTAATCAAACTGACCAAAATTAAAGACAAAGAAAAAATATTGAAAGCAGCTAGGGAAAAGAAACACATAACACACAAGGGCACCCCAATAAGGTTATTGGCCAATTTTTCAGCAGAAACTCTGCAGGCCAGAAGGGAGTGGCATGATATACTTAACATGATGAAAGGAAAAAGCCTCCAACCAAGATTCCTTTACCCAACAAGGCTCTCATTCAGATTCGAAGGAGAAATCAAAAGCTTCACAGATAAGCAAAAGCTAAGAGAATTCAGCAACATTAAACCAGCTTTACAACAAATACTAAAGGAACTTCTCTAGACAGAAAAGAAAAGGCCACAACCAGAAACAAAAATACCACAAATGACAAGGCTCACCAGTAAAGGTATATGCACAGTAAAGATATGAAATCATCCATGCACAATTATGCCACCAAAATCAGAAATCTTTAGAAGAGGAGGATATAAATGCAGGGCACTGGAGATGCATTTGCAGTTAAGAGACCAACAACTTAAATCAATCTCGTGTGTATATATATATATATATATATATATATACCCTTATATCAAAACTTCAGAATAACTGCACACTAAAAATCTACAATTGATACACACACAAATAAGAAAAATCAACTCAAATACAACACTAAAGATAGTCATCAAACCACAAGAAGAAAGAGAAGAAGGAAAGAAAAAAGAGCAACAAAAACAAATCCAAAGCAATTAATAAAATGGCAATAAGAACATACATATCAATAATTACCTTAAGTGTTAATGGACTAAACGCCCCAACCGAAAGACATAGACTGGCTGAATGGATATAAAAACAAGACCCATATATATGCTGTCTTCAAGAGACCCACTTTACTTCTAGGGACACATACAAATCAAAAGTGAGAGGATGGAATAAAATATTCCATGCAAATGGGAATCAAAAGAAAGCTGGAGTAGCAATACTCATATCAGACAAAATAGACTTTAAAATGAAGAATATTTTAAGGGACAAGGAAGGGCACTACATAATGATCAAAGGATCAATCCAAGAAGAAGATGTAACAACTTTAAATATCTATGCACCCAACATAGCTTCACCACAATGTATAAGGCAACTGCTAACGACCTTAAAAGGACAAATCAACAATAACACAATCATAGTGGGGGACTTTAACACCCCACTTACAGCACTGGACAGATCATCCAGACAGAAAATCGATAAGGAAACACAGGTCCCAAATGAAGCATTGGACCAGATGTACTTAATAGATATTTATAGGCCATTCCATCCAAAAGCAGCAGAATAACATTCTTCTCAAGTGCACATGGAACATTCCCTAAGATTGATCACATCCTGGACTACAAATCAAGCCTCGGTATCTCCAAGAAAAGTGAAATCATATCAAGCATCTTTTCCGACCACAATGCTGTATGACTGGAAATCAACAACAAGAAAAAAACTGCAAAAAACACAAACAAGTGGAGACTCAACAACATGCTACTAAACAACCAATGGATCACTGAAGACATCAAAGAGGAAATTAAAAAAATACCTAGAACCAAATGACAACAAAGATACAACACTCCAAAACCTATGGGATGCAGCAAAAACTGTTCTAAGAGGAAAGTTTATAGCAATGCAAGCCCATCTCAGGAAACAAGAGAAAGCACAAATAAACAAGCTAACTTTACATCTCAAGCAGCTCGAGAGAGAGAAGAATAGACAAGATCTAAAGTTAGTAGAAGGAAAGAAATCATAAAGATCAGAGCAGAAATCAATGAAATAGAAATGAAGAAAACCATAGAAAAGATCAATGAAACGAAAAGCTGGTTCTTTGAAAAGATCAACAAAACTGATAAACCCTTAGCCAGACTTATCAAGAAAAAAAGAGAGGACTCAATTCAATAAAATTGAAATGAAAAAGGAGAAGTAACAACGGACATCACAAAAATACAAAGGATCATAAGAGACTACTATATTGCAACCATACGCCAATAAAATGGAAAACCTAGAAGAAATGGACAAATTCCGAGAAAAGTACAATCTTCCAAGACTAAACCAAGATGAAATAGAAAAGATGAACAGACCAATCACAAGTACTGAAGTTGAAACTGTATTAAAAAACTTCCAACAAACAAAAATCCAGGACCAGATGGCTTCACGGGCAAATTCTATCAACATTTAGAGAAGAGCTAACACCCATCCTTCTGAAACTATTCCAGAAAATCGCAGAGGAAGAGATACTCCCAAACTCATTCTGTGAGGCCACCATCACCCTGATACCAAAGCCAGACAAAGATACCACAAAAAAAGAAAATTACAGGCCGATTTCACTAATGAACATAGATGCAAAAATCCTCAACAAAATACTAGCAAACTGCATTCAACAATTCATTAAAAGGATTGTACATCATGATCAAGTGGGATGCCAGGATTCTTCAATATCCGCAAATCAATCAGTGTCTGCAATCAATCAATATCTGCAAACAATCAATCACCACATAACAAACTGAAGAATAAAAACCATATGATCCTCTCAATAGATGCAGAAAAAGCCTTTGACAAAATCCAACACCCATTTCTGATAACAACCCTTCAGAAAGTGGGCATAGAGGGAACCTACCTCAACATAATAAAGGCCATATATGACAAACCCACAGCTAACATCATCCTCAATGGTGAAAAGCTGAAAGAATTCCTGCTAAGATCAGGAACAAGACAAGGATGTCTGCTCTCATCACTACTATTCAACACAGTTTTGGAAGTCCTAGCCATGGCAATCAGAGAAGTAAAAGAAATAAAAGAAATCCAAACTGGAAAGGAAGAAGTAAAACTATCACTATTTGCAGATGACATGATACTATACTTAGAGAATCCTAAAGACTCTACCAGAAAACTATTAGAGCTCATCCATGAATTTGGCAAAGTCACAGGATACAAAATGAATACACAGAAATCACGGGCATTTCTATATACTAACAATGAAAGATCAGAAAGAGAAATTAGGGAAGCAATCCTGTTTACCATCACATCCAAAAGAATAAAATACTTACAAATAAACCTACCTAAAGAGACTAAAGACCTGTACTCTGAAAACTGTAAGACACTGATGAAAGAAATCAAAGATGACACAAATAGATGGAAAGACATACCATGCTCTTGGATTGGAAGAGTCAATATTATTGAAATGACTGTACTACCCAAGGCAATCTACAGATTCAATACAATCCCTATCAAATTACCAAGGACATTTTCACAGAACTCAAAGAAAATATTTTAAAGTTTCTTTGGAAGCGCAAAACACCCAAAATAGCCAAAGATACCCTGAAAAAGAAAAATGGAGCTAGAGGAATCAGGCTCCCTGACTTAAGACTATACTACAAAGCAACAGTCATCAAAACTGTATGATACTGGCACAAAGACAGAAATGTAGATCAGTGGAACAGGATAGGAAGCCCAGAATTAAACCCATGCACCTACAGCCAACTAATCTATGAAAACAGAGGCAAGAATATACAATGGAGAAAAGACAGTCTGCTCAATAAGTGGTGCTGGAAAAACTGGACAGCCACAAGTAAAAGAATGAAATCAGAACACTCCCTAACACCATACACAAAAAGAAACTCAAAATGGATTAAAGACCTGGATATAAACCAGATACTATAAAACTTAGAGGAAAACATAAGCCAAACAATCTCCAACATAAACGACAGCAACATCTTCTCAGATCCGTCTCTTAATGACAGTGAAAACAAAAGTAAACAAATCAGACTTCATTAAACTTCAAAGTTTCTGCACAGCAAAGGAAACCCTAAACAAAATGAAAAGACAGCCCACAGAATGGGAGAAAATCTTTGCAAATGAATCGACTGACAAGGGCTTAATCTTCAAAATTTATAAACACCTTCTGCAGCTGCATACCAAAAAAAAACAAACACCCCCATCAAAAAATGAGCAGAAGGATTTCCCGTCGTGGTGCAGTGGTTAACGAATCTGACTAGGAACCATGAGGTTGTGCGTTCGATCCC
Organism: Phacochoerus africanus; assembly: GCF_016906955.1. NCBI lineage: Eukaryota > Metazoa > Chordata > Mammalia > Artiodactyla > Suidae > Phacochoerus > Phacochoerus africanus. The sequence goes on from NC_062544.1 coordinate 108,941,044, forward strand.
TGGCCGTGCTCAGTGGGTTAAGGATCCAGCATTGCCATGAGCTGTGGTGTAGGTTGAAGACATGGCTTGGATCCCACGTTGCTGTGGCTCTGGTGTAGACTGGTGGCTGCAGCTCCGATTAGACCCCTAACCTGGGAACCTCCATATGCCGCGGGAGCGGCCCAAGAAATGGCAAAAAGAAAAAAAAAAAAAGAGCATAAGCGCTATACAGACAATTCTCCAAAGAAGACATACAGATGGCCAAAAAACACATGAAAAGATGCTCAACATCACTCATTATTAGAGAAATGCAAATCAAAACCACCTTACACCAGCCAGAACGGCCATCATCAAAACGTCTACCAACAAGTGCTGGAGAGGGTGTGGAGTAAAAGGAACCCCATTACACTGTTGGTGGGACTGTAAATTGGTGCAACCACTGTGGAAAACAGTATGGAGATTCCTCAGAAAACTAAAAAGAGAACTACCATTTGATCCAGCAATCCCACTCCTGGGCATCTATCCAGAGAAAACCATGACTCGCAAAGACACATGTACTCCGATGTTCATTGCAGTGCTATTTTTAGTAGCCAAGACATGGAAACAACCTAAATGTCCATCGACAGAGGAGTGGATCAAGAAGATATGGTACATATACACAATGGAATGTTACTCAGCCATTAAAAGGAACAAAATACCGGCATTTTTAGCAACATGGATGGACCTAGAAATGATCATGCTAAGTCAAATCAGTCAGACAATGGACACCAACATCAAATGCTTTCACTGACATGTGGAATCTAAGAACAGGACACAATGAACTTCTTTGCAGAACAGATACTGACTCATAGACTTTGAAAAACTTACGGTTTCCAAAGGAGACAGTTTGGGAGGTAGGGGGATGTGCTGGGGATGTGGGATGGAAATCCTATAAAATTGGATTGTGATGATCATTGTACAACAACAAATGTAATAAATTCATTGAATAATAAATAAATAAATAAAGGGCTAAGGGCAGAGGATCTATCTCAGACTTCTTGAGCTCTAAGATCCTAGGCTGCCCTGTTCTTTGGGTAATGGAAATGTCTCATAGGAAGTGATTCAAATTGGCTTATTGTATCCTTGAAAGGTGACTAGCGTGACTGAAGAGGTCAATTTAATTTTAGAGTTCCCAGTATGGCATAGTGGGTTAAGGATCAAGCATTGCCACAGCTGTGGCATAGGTTGCTGCTGCAGCTCAGATTCAGTCCTGTAGGCCTGGGAACTTCCATGTGCCACAGGCGCAGCTAAAAAAAAATTTTTTTTTTGATGTAATATAATGAATTTAAGTTTAAATTTCTATAACCACAGGTGGCTAGTGGCTACCCTATAGGACACCACAGCTTCTTAACTGCAAAATACTAACATGGGGTGAGCACTCTGAATGCCTGTGTACATTTTTATATAGGCCTATTTCTGAAATTGAAAGAAACTTTTTTAAAATTTCAGAACAAAAAACAGTTCGGGTTCATTGCAGACAATACAGACAAGAAGAAAGTACAAAGTAGTCACGAAAACACCTACTCAGAGATAACTGCTCTTGGCACCTTCTAAATTCTCTCCTGTGCTTACGTTGTAGGTAGCCAGCTGGCTTTCGCAAGCATAGTTTGAAATCATCCAGGAAGGGATAGAATGCGTGCTCATTGCCCAGAAGAGAAGACTGATAAACACTTTAGCAATCTGCCATGGCTGATGTTTTTTTTTCTGGGTGCCAGGTCATCAATCCCATGGGATGGGATGCCTTTGGTTTGCCTGCCGAAAATGCTGCGATTGAGAGGAATCTACATCCGGAAAGTTGGACGCAAAGGTATGTGTTCACAAACATTTGCATACAGAACCCTTAAACAATTTCTTAACCTGTATATAACCGGATATAGAAAGCAAAGCGCACAAAGCATTGCAGTCTGCCCAGCAACAAACAGGATTGTCTGTATTGGTGTTTGCCTTTTTTATGCAGACTTTAATAACTATAGTTATTCCCTCTTTTACAGATAAATAAACTGAGGCACAGAGAGGTTGAGTAATTTATTCAAGGTGATTAGCCAACAAGAAGGAAAGGCAGGATCTGTACCTATATGGCCCGATTCAGGGGCTGTCTCCTTCATGGCTATGCTCTAGTGAAGGAGCAGACAAATTCTTTCTGTAAAGGGCCAGATGGTTAATGTTCTCAGCTCTGTGAGCCATATGGTCTGTCACAACTACTCAATTCTGCCACTGTATCATGACTGCAGCCATGAACAATATATAAACAAATGGGTGTGGCTATTCCAATAAAACTTTATTTACAAAATCAGCCAGGACCAAATTTGGTCCATGGAATTTGCCAAACCCTGGCCTAGCTTACGTCAACTTTATGCCATATCTGACCCGTTTTATTTGAATTATCACTTCCTCCTTTTTCCATCAATCCCTTTCATCTGCAGTTAACCTTTATTGGAAAAGTGGAAACTAGGGATTAGGAAGAAAAAAGAGATGCAGAAGATGCCAGTAGATATTTCTTTTTACAATGTATCCTTGGGCAAGATAAAGCAAAGGGAGGTGAAATACACTGAGGAGGGAGTAGAACTGCCTGCCCTTTATACCTCTGAGGGGTGGGTGAGGAAGGGCTTTGTGAAAGGGCTGAGTGTGAGCCCAGAACGTTTGGCTGCATTCTGGTATAAGGTCCGCAAGGCTTTATCAGGAGGGAGAGGGCAGGGCACTGCTGGTCCGAAGATACATGGAAGCCTGAGGCACAGGTGGGACTTGCGGGGGGGGGGGGGGGGGTCGTCTGTTCCCCTCGGAGAAGGCCACACCCAGAATAGACTGGCCATATGTTTCCTCGGTGAATATCTAAGTTCCTCTTGTTTTGGGATGATGAAGTTGAAAAATTAACAAAATTTGCCAAAAAATTACAATTTAGAATTTGGATATGGCTCAAACTATGGTCAAGAAGATGAGACCTGTAGAAATTTAATAAATGTCATCCTTTCCTCCTCCTTTTTCCTTCCAATTGCAAATACTCATAAGGAAGAATTACTTTACAAATAACAAAGCATCAAAATGAACACACAAATGACTCTCCAAACCCTCTTCGTTGTTTCTTAGATAAGAATAACTAAGATTACAGATTACTGTCTTAGTTAGCTGCTGTAACAAAAATATAGTCTGGGTGGCTTATAACCAGCAGAGTTTTATCTCTCACAGTTGTTGAGGCTGGAAAGCCCAAGATCAGGGCACCTGCAGATTTGGTGTCTGACGAGGACCCGCTTCTTCGTTCACAGACAGCCGTCTCCCCTCGGTGTCTTGACTTGGTGGAAGGAGCAAGTAAAGGCACTAAGCCGATTACCCCCCCATAGGTGCCATCTCAAACTACCAGCATGGGGGAGATTAGGTTTTAACAGGGGGATTTGAAGAGGACGGATATAGTCTATAGCAAGCATTTTTCTGAATAATGCTTAACAGAAGGCCTGGAATTAGAATAAGCTGTTGTTAGCTAAGCAGAGATCACCTGTCGAATTTCATGGTTTTTTCATATTTTCAGTCTGCTTGACCTGAAAGAGAACATAGTAGAAATGAATTAATCCTTTTTATCTAAATAGAAAAAAAGATGACCTAAATATTGTCATATTAAGTAAGTCCAAGAAAGATACATATCTTATGATATCACTGATGTGCGGAATCTAAAATGACACAAATGAACTTATTTACAAAACAGAAACAGACTCACAGGCATAGAAAACAAATTTATGGTTACCATAGGGGATGGTGGCAGGGGAGCGGGCTGGGCCTAGGGTGGAGAAGAGATAAATTAACATAGATATGCTACTATATATAAAATAATAATAAAATTATATATAAATTATTATATATAAATAATAATGAAATAATAAATAAATAAACAACAAGGACACACTGTATAGCCCAGGGAACTACATTCAATATCTTATAATAACCTATAGTGGGAAAGAACCTGAAAAAAAATATATGTGTGTAACTGAATCACTTTGCTATACACCTGAAACTAACACAATGTTGTAAATTAGCTATATTTCAATTTTTTTAATGGTTAAAAAGTTAAAAATTTTTAAAAACTAAAAAAAAAAATTTTCTCATTTCATATTATGTAAAAGCCAATTAATTCACTTCTCTTTCTCTTTTCCAATTGATGGAGAGTTTTAGGTTTTGATGGACAAAGCACTGTATGATTTCCTTTGGATTTCTGCAATTTGTACGTTAAGATTTTTCTTTTCAGTTGCTTTTCAGTTTGTGAATGCTTGGCTTAAATTTGTACAGAATACAGACATGCGGATGGACTAGAGTGCACAAATCAAACGGATTGCCTTTCTCAATGGCCAGGGAAAGCTCCAGTCCTCGGGACCAAAGACTGTTGTAGTTTCTAGTGGATTCTGTAAGGGACCCAAGAATAGGTGGCTCCTACTATGCAGATATTTTCATTGATTCTTAGTGATTAAATTTTCTTGCCAGGGCAAAACAACACTCAAATCCCTTTGGAATAATCTAGACTTTTCCAGTCTCCCATTCACCTTCTGAAAGTATAGTTTGTTTATGGCTTTTCCTGTGTCTAAAATCCAAACTCTCTTTCCTTTGTTTTACAGTAATATCAGACACATGAGGAAGCAGCTTGATCGACTAGGTCTGTGTTTTAGCTGGGATAGGGTGAGTCACCTTTTCCCTGAAGGTCTTTGTTTTAACCAGGGTCCTGACTGATTGGCATGGAGGTTGGGTGGGAGGGGGGTGGCCTTACAACATCTGACTCCTCTTTGGGTTGGGAGGAGGACAAGGAGGGCGGCCCAAGCAGAAGGGAGGGATTAGCACTCCACAAATAAAAAAAGTATCCCCAGTGGATAATTTGCCTGCACACAAGTAATTTTCTGAGGGATTAAGCTAAGAGAGTTAACTTCTTATTTAACTTCACAGTTGGCCGTGATTTATGTGTAGCAAAAGCTTTGTATAAGGATTTCTCCTGTTTTCAGCAATAGTTTATTTATTTATTTATTTATTTATTTATTTATTTTGTCTTCTCCAGGGCCGCACCTGCAGCATATGGAGGTTCCCAGGCGAGGGGTCTAATCGGAGCTGTAGCCACTGGCCTACACCACAGCCACAGCAACGCCAGATCCAAGCCACATCTGCGGCCTACACCACAGCTCACAGCAACGCCAGATCCTTAATCCACTGAGAAAGGCCAGGGTTCGAACACACAACCTCATGGTTCCTAGTCAGATTCGTTAACCCCTGAGTCACAATGGGAACTCCATTAGTTTAATTAGACTGTTGGTATCTATGTAAAAGTGTTTAAATATCAATCCATGTGGTCCCTTTGGGTGGTTAGCTGTAGGTTGATGGATCATTTAGCTATCTTTTATTCCAAAATCAGAATCGAGGCTCATAAGAAACAGCCTTTTGGCATAAAATGCTCTCAAACTGTGTATTAAACCCCTGGAGAATTCCAGAGCTGGGAGGCGTTCAGTGAAGACCACTTGGGTTAGGAACACACTAAATATGGCTGAGCCCTTCCGAGCTCTGGCCAAAGACCACCCTTAGACACTGATGAGTAGTATTAGGTAAGGTGAAGCCCTGCTTGTTCTTTCCACCAAGGGCCCTTCCAATGTCCTGACCCCTCTTAGCATCCTATTTACTCCTCAAAATGCTTTTCATTGCTGGGCTGGTCAAGTTCAATTTCACATCCTTTTACTCATAAGGAAGCACCTGGAACAAATCCAAATGAGATCTCCTTCTCCCCCCTCCCCCACACAATTTCTTAAATGATTGAGATTTTAAGAATACAGTGAAAAAGGGCAGAAGTCAGACACAGTTCAACGGTTCCTGCTTTTTCTTCTCTTCCTTCCTTCCTTCCTTCCCCCAACTCCCCTCCCTCTCTCTCTCTCTTCCTTCCTTTCTTTCTCTTCTTTAGATAAGGTCAGGGGCTGAATCAAGTTCTTATTGCAGTATTGGTGCCATTTTTACCACTACCTTGCAAGGTCACCAAGGTGTGGTTTGATGGAGGTGTGAAAAAGTCCTGGTACCTGGGTCAGGTTGTCCTGAGGTGCTTGTGGGGAGTGGCTGATAGAGAATGAAATGCATTCTAGCGAGGAGAGAATTGAGTAATGCCCCAGCTCTCCAGAGATGCAATGGTAGAGTCCTTGAGGACAGAGATGGGCTTGTTAACCCTCCAGGATTAGAACTAGCCTAGTCCTGCATAGGAACCATAAATAGTTCAAAAAATGAATGGTTTATTTTCTTGATTACCACAGGAGATTAGAAAATACAGAAAAGCATGAAGTACATATGTCATTGTGGTTAATTTAATGTCCTTGGTACAGTTCCTTGTAGTCTTTTACTCTGACATTATAAAGATGTATGTAATTTACTTTTGCAAAGTTTAATTCATAATGCACATTTTTCATCTTGCTTTTTTTAACCTGCTGTTAATGACTATTTCATTTTATTAAATACTCTTTGAAAAAGTTGCTTTTTGTAGGTGTATATGTTTTCATCTTATGAAGGCATCATCATTTATGTAACTTATTCCTTACTATGATACATTTAGGTAGATTCTAGTGTTTCTCTGTTATAAAATACATGTTCTCAATCCCTCCTTTAAAAATCTGAAGTCCCGAAAGCTCTAAAAAAGGAAAGTTTTTTTCACAACTCATTTGACTGCAAATTCTGCCCTGAACTGATGTTTATCTCACTTAGAATGAATACTCATGTATTTTACTCTAAGAATAGTAATATAATTGATTACTGATTACCAAGTACCCACCTAGATCTAGTTGGATAAATAGACTATTAACTTTTAATATCCCCATGGGCCTTAATTCCAAAGCACAATTTGACTGCAAGCATTTCAGATAATGGGTCTGAAGGGTTGTAGATTAATATCACTACTTCTGCTATTGCTAATAGTTACTGAGCAATTCCCACGGGCCAAGTACCCATAAGTCCCTCTTCAGATCTCTAAAACCTCTAAAACGTGGGTACTTTTATTGACGTCATTTAGTTGCTGGTCACCCGAGTGTCAGGAATGGGCTGTTCCACTGGCCAGTTTATGACTGTCGTGCTCACCCCTGCCCCCAATGCTTGGAGCAGAAATTTTAGAACACATTATATTTCCTTAATATGAATTCTCAAAAAGCCATGAACAAGTTTAGAGCTTATGGTACTTGAATTTAAAGATACTTAAAGGTACAATTTGTTTGTATTACTTTGCTATTGCCAAATTATCCTCCATAAAGGTTCTACAAATTTACACTCTCAAGTTATTATATAGTTGTTTTCATCTGTAATCCTTATTATTAGTGATGAAGTTTTTTTCATGCAGTTAATGAATGTTTGAATTGGGGTTGTATGTATATGTACAATCTGATCATGTCTTTTGCACATATTGGAAGGGGATGTTTGTCCTTTTCTTAATGATTTTCATTTTGTTACAAATAGTTTCCCTTAGTTCCTTGTTTGCCTTGCATTTTGTTTGTAGTGGGATTGTTGCTAGCACACAGATATGTACTTGGAAAGGACTTTGAGATAGATAAGTACATTTATATTTTCTCTCTAATCTTTTGTTATTTAATTTTTGCATTTAACTCAATCAGAATTATTTTAGTATATAAGATAAGGAATTCCTACTTTTTCTAAATAATCATTTCTGTTTTTTATTTTTAGTCTTTTCCTCATTGATTTAAAAAGCTACCTTTATTATAACCATCTTCTTTTATCTATTACACACCAAGTTCGATTTCTGTTCATTTGATACATTTATTTCTATGTCATTACTGTACTATTTTTAATTATAATTGCTTTATAATTGTATTTAATACCTGGCAAAAGAGGTTTCCTCTTATTTTCTGGTGTTAACAGTGCTATCCCAACTGTCTTGTGTTTCTATTTCCCTGATGTATTTTTATCCTTTATTTGTTGAATTCTCTTTTTTTTTTTGTCTTTTTGTCTTTTTGCCTTTTCTAGGGCTGCTCCCATGGCATATGGATTCCCAGGCTAGGGGTCGAATCAGAGCTGTAGCCGCCGGCCTATGCCAGAGCCACAGCAATGCAGGATCCGAGCCGCGTCTGTGGCCTACACCACAGCTCACGGCAATGTGTTGAATTCTTTAGGTGCATCATTTGTAGATACAGTTAATTTAAAAAATTAAAAGATAGACAAAGCATATGGGGGAAACCTTTTAGCTAAGCTAGAATCTTTGTCTTTAACAGGGAAGTGTAAGGTATTTGTATTTACTTTTATAACTAGTATATCAGTTCTTTTTTTATTCTGCTAAAAGGTAGCTTTAACAGTTTTTTAAAACTATGTGTTTAGTAGTAACATAAAAATAAAACAGTATATATTTTTGCTTCCCATGTAAGATAAGGAGACTAGCTAGAAGTTACATTTTCCACTTTTTTTTTTCTTTCTCTTTTTAAGGCTGTACCTGCCTTAAAGTTCCCAGGCTAGGGTCAAATGGGAGCTGTAGCTGCCAGCCTACGCCACAGCCACATCAATGCCAAATCCAAGCTGTGTCTGCAACCTACACCGCAGCTCATGGCAACACCAGATCCTCAACCCACTGATCAAGGCCTGGGATCAAACCCGCATCCTCATGAATACTAGTCAGGTTCATTACTGCTGGGCCACAATGGTAGCTATCATTTTCCACTTTCTAAATCTATTTTTTAGAGGTTTTTTGGGTATATTCTGAGATTTTAGGTCTAATTTCTTCTTCTTATATTTTTTCTGGTCAGATGTCATTTCTTAAACATAGATCTTTGCTTTTGGTTTTAAAGTCAATATTCACAATGGTTACTTAAACTGAGTGATCCTTAACTAGTTTCAGTGTTCAGCAGACCTCTTAGAGCTTGATTGTCCATTTTTAGAATTTAGATTTGTGAAGAAAATTTTAGATTTTTTTTTGTCTTTTTGCCTTTTCTTGGGCCGCTCCCTCGGCATATGGAAGTTCCCAGGCTAGGGGTCGAATCGGAGCTGTAGCCACTGGCCTACGCCAGAGCCACAGAAACACGGGATCCGAGCCGCGTCTGCAACCTACACCACAGCTCACGGCAACGCCGGATCGTTAACCCACTGAGCAAGGGCAGGGACCGAACCCGCAACCTCATGGTTCCTAGTCGGATTCGTTAACCACTGCGCCACGACGGGAACTCCTAGATTTTTTTTTTTTTTTCAGTCCTTGCTTTGAATCTTCTAACGTTACATTTTATTTTCATAACGCAGAATGGTTTTCGTTGCTTTCACCTATGACCAGCAATTTATTGGTGGTATTGAAGTCTTTTTTCTTTCAAATATCTTTAGTAGACCTTGATCCTTGATCTGCTATCTTAAAAAACAAACAACTACAGGAGTTCCTATCGTGGCTCCATGGTTAACAAACCTGACTAATATCCATGAGGATGAGGGTTCGATACCTGGCCTCTCAGTGGGTTAAGGATCCAGCATTGCCGTGAGCTGTGCTGTAGGTCACAGAGGTGGCCTAGATCCCACGTTGCTGTGGCTGTGGTGTGGGCCAGCAGCTGTAGCTCCGATTCAACCCCCTAGCCTGGGAACCTCCATATCCCTCGGATGTGGCCCTAAAAATACAAAAAAAACCCAAAAACCGACAGAGTTGCAGGAAGTTGCACTATGGACCCTTCACCCACCTTCCCCCATTGATGATTACATTTCGTATAACTACAATATAACATCAAAGGTAGGAAGTTAACACTGAACATTACCATTAACTAGAGTACACATCCTACTCGGATTTCACCAGTTTTTATATGCATACACCGTGCATGTATTATATGCATATTTAATATGCATATATTATTTATATGCATACACCGTGTGTGTGTGTGTGTGTGTGTACCAGCAGTTAGTTCTGTGCAATCTAATCACATATGTAGATTTATGGAACCATCACCACCTGACCCACTGGCCTCTGACGGAGAAGCCTAAGGGCAGCCCATCTCTTTGTAATAGAGTGATCTTTCTACCCTCATTTTCATGCTTGTTAGCTTCCTTCTGTCAGTGCCTTTGCCATTTAAAATTTTCATCGGAGCGTAGCTCAGTGTACATCCTTTCACTTTAATTTTGCCTGGTGCTCGATGACCACTTTTGGTTGCAGCCCAGGTCTTTCCTCCTGGCACTTCTCCGGGCTCTCTTTCTCACAGATTCCCCAAGTGGGCTCTGTTCACCATCCTCCATTGTTTTCACCATCTCTCTCCTGATTTTGGTCCCTTTGTTCTTCTCTCTCTTTTGGGAGAACTTCTCGCGTTTGCTTTCCACATCACTGATTCGGTTTCTATTGAATCAGGGCTGCTTCATATGTTTTCTAATGCAGATAGTGATTTTGCTATGATGTTTTAGATTAATTTTTGGTTTTTGTCATCTCATTCAGTTCCCATTTTCTTTTTTAAGCCTCTTGGCCAGGTGCTTTTTTTCTTTTTTTATTATTTTGCTATCTTATCTCATTTCACAGAACATATATATCAGAAATTTTCCTGAGAATTTAGGGAGACGGTCTTGAAAAATTGCTTTTGCTTCTTATAATAAATCTTTTTACAAGTTTGGAATGCATGTTCTTGTTTGTTTCAGAATCTTTTCATGGAACCTTATACATTTTTTCCCCTGTTTTTCCTGAGTGAGATAGACTAGTGTATCACTTAAGAGATCCATCAACCTGAGGGCAGCAGAGTGGAAGCTCTGTCATGGTTTCTGCCTCACTTATTTCTTTTGGGGTTTGGGGAACCTACTGCTCCTGGTGCATCTTTCTCTTTGGTCTGATCTTTACCCAGTCTATACCATGACTGCCACCTGAGCCACCACAGCCAGAGGTATGGGGTTTATGGGCTTTCCACCTGCTCCATAGCCAACTGTCCTCTCTGGACTTGCCCTTTCAAATAAGGGGGTTCCAGAGCCCTGCTTCTCAAGAACCCAGTCAGTCCTTAAGAGAGGGGGGTGCTGTTTGTCTTATGGTATTTTGCTTCAACCTGGTCCCATCTGCCAAAATTCCTTGATGTTTCTGCATGTCAGTGGCACCTCTGTTGTTCCTGGTATTGGTGCAGACCCCTCAACCCCCATCTTTATATTCATTTTAATGGGAGTTACAGAAACAAGTTTATATATGTATTCTCGGGCTCTCTTGCCCATAAATCTACCAGTGCTTTTTGATAAAACCTTTATAATCTGTTAGATCATACAAAGCGGCAAAGTGAAGAAGTAGAGGAATAGTTTATTTAATTGACGAGGAAAATCTGTGTCCTTTGCAAATAACATTACTAAAATCTCATAATAACTGGATAATTAAGCAGATGGCTAGCTGAGAATTAATAAAATATTTTAAAAATAAGATGACTCAGAAATGTTCTCTTCCTCCCCCAGATGGAGAAAGTGAACTTGAAAACCTGGGGCATGGCCTCTCTTCCTGCCTTTACTGGGATGGGAATCCCTGTAGGAACGATCCAGCTCTGGATCAGCATTCTCATCTTTCTTACATAAAAGGCTTAATTCTCTGAGTTAAAAAAAAAAAAAAAAAGAAGATGCATTTCTGGAATTAAAGCATTTCTGGTGAGCCAGAATGATAATCAAATGATGTCTTTTAACTCAGCACGGTGTTTCACTTTTGCAGATATTATTCCCCAAACAGCTAGTGTAATCTTGAGATGGAAAGTAAGAAAATGAAAGTGGAATTTGAATAGCTAAACATCTACTAAGGGAAGAGTAAAGAGGAGATAAAATTCCAAACTGTGCAATGAGAGAGAAAAGATGTATATTTTGTTGAGCACTTACTTTGTGGAATTAATTGGTAGCCTTTCTGGAGAGGTTGTGACCTGCATTCTATTCTCATGGGTTCAGGTTATGGCCTTGGCGATCATGCACTGGTCCTAGGGGATGGCCCTGTGAGTTCCTTGTGACAGTGACACAGCTTTGGAGTTGTCTGGAATGGTCCACAGGGGCAGGTGTGTCTTTGACTTTGACCTCTGCCCCTTCACCAGTGCTCTGGTGCCTAAGCTGGTTCTAGACCAGACCTTGGCTATGAATCTTGCTGGAGTACACACTGGGGCCTGGTTTATACCAAGAATCATTTGGTTAATTGTTTGGGAACAGTCCCTAGGAGTTCCATTCAAAACCAGCCAAGTGTATGAAGGAAAAAAAAGTCCAAACCAGATAGGATTCAAAGCAATGCCTGTGGAATCTGCCAAAGCAGGGCTTCATTTGTTGTTTATGGTGCATACTGAGCAGTCCCCAAACACTCATACTCCAGTGTAAACTCAAAGTAGGACAGAATGGAAATATATTCCAGGCCAGGGAAAAATGATACTTGAATTAACTTCTCTCCTTTACTAGAGTTGTCAAGAGTTGCCACTTGGTTGAATTTCTTCATTGTGGCAATCTTATGAGTTTTTATATGCACTCATTCTCATTAGATTTTTATTTCCTGTGTTTGATTTCCTTCTCATGTTTTTACATTAGTCTTTTTTCCTTCTTTTTTTTTTTTTTTTTGGGCTGCATCTGAGACGTGCAGAGTTTCCTGGGCTAGGGATCAAACTGATGCCACAGCAGCTACCCGAGCCACTGCAGTGACAAGGCCAGGTTCCTAATGTGCTGCATCACAAGAGAACTCCCTACATACATCTTCTGATGCCCAGTAATAATACTGATGACTTGCCCATCAGTCCCTGTGGGGCCAGGCAAACACAGGGAATAACTGCCCCCAAGACAGTCGTCCACCTAAACAAACTCAAAATGGCCCTGGCCTGTTCCTCGAAGGCTCTGTGGGCTAGAGGGATGGGGAGTGTGGTTATCTTAGAGCAGTGGATGAGGCACATCTGAACTGTGCTCTGTTAAAATTTTTATCTAGACAGGCTTTTGTGACGTTGAGCTTTTCCACATCTTACACATCAATCTACATAACGTTTGGGGGCTACTGAGGTGTTTGTAGCACCGCCACCATGTACACAGATCTCTTTACTTCCATTTATCTCTCTTTTCCTGCATCTTTCTGCCCTCTCACTGTTCTCTTTCCATTCCCTTGTTGTCTCACATCCATTTTCCTTGATTCGCCTACTTGTCTTTTCCTCTCATCTTGACACTCCTGCCTTTTTTTTTTTTTTTTTCCGTTGTGGAAAATTTTCAATTTAAACTAGAAAAGTGAGAATGGTATAGGGAACTCCCAAATACAACTCACCCGGCTTCATCAGTTGCTATTACATGACCAACCTTACTTGCTCTATACCCTCTGCTCTGAATTATTTTGCATCAAGCCCCGGACATCACAAAACCTCATCTGTAGAGTTCAGTATGTATGGCTAGAAGATGAAGTCTCACTCTTTCCTCCCCTACCCTTCTTGCCTGCCTGCCTTCCTGCCTTCTTCACAATTCCATTATCATACCTAAAACAATTAATGATAATACCATAAAATCGTGGAATACCAGTCATTTTGCAGATTTCCCTGGTTGTCTTGTCATTATCTCTTTATACCGCAGGTTTGTTAGCCTTTTCTTCTGCTGGTCTTTGTTAACCTTTTTGTTCGCTACTCTCATGTCATTATCATGGTTTGGAAACAGTACCCTCTTTTCATCCAAAACATGCAAGCTCTTTGGACCATACCCGCACAAGTTTCTTTTCCAAGACAGCGTGATTTGTATGATTACAAAGTGAAAATTATTGTTGCTTCAAGGCCCTTATTTCCTTGGAATTTTATTTACATAGAAGATAGGCATATGGTAGGAAGGATTAAATTCCAAGAAATGATGAGGGTGCCAGGATAATGGAAAGATTCATTTTTAACACTTTTTCTTTTAAAAGAATTTAAAGAATAGCTTAAAACAAAAAGAACTCCGGGCAAGTGAATGCCTAAAAACATGGTCAGGAAGATTTCCATTGTGAGAGCTCAGAGCTGTGGTTGCCTTGACAACATGTCCCAGGCCCTCGAAGTGTTTGACTCTCCGAGTCCTCTTTCAAGTCCTTACAGAGATGAAGCAGTTTGTCTGATAGGTCTCTGACTCTAAATTACTTGCTTTCCTTCAGAATCAGAAAATTAACCTTTTTTTGGAGGTTTTCCCTTTAGTTGGGAGGGAGGAGGCTCTACCTTTGTTTTAGCTGAAATATATTGGCAGCTTATCTCTGGTGCTTTCATTTAAGGGAAGATTGGTGCTGGTGCATAAGGTGGATGTTCAGAACTTTAGCCAGAACTTTATGATCAGAAACCATGTCTCATAGTGAATACCTAGCACACGCACAGCTGGCCTCATTCACAGCTGTGCAAGCTCAGTATTTACCAGCCTAAAGCATAGAGGTTAGTCTTTTGTTGTCGCAGTCAGAATAGTGTTCTTGGACTTTTCAGCCCCAACTAAAGGCAGAGTTCTCTTGGGACAGCTTAGTAAATGTGGATTTTCTTCTTCTTCTTCTTCTTCTTTTTTTTTTTTTTTTTTGCTATTTCTTGGGCCGTTCCCACTGCATATGGAGATTCCCAGGCTAGGGGTTGAATCGGAGCTGTAGCCACCGGCCTACGCCAGAGCCACAGCAACGCGGGATCTGAGCCGTCTGCAACCTACACCACAGCTCACAGCAACGCCGGATCCTTAACCCACTGAGCAAGGCCAGGGACCTAACCCGCAACCTCATGGTTCCTAGTCGGATTCGTTAACCACTGCGCCACGACGGGAACTCCATGGCTTTTCAAGGAAGTAGTTTGTTTTACCCACAGTTCTCACTGGTGGTCATGAGCCCTATCAGGGCTGCACACTCTGGCTAATGGGAATAGAATTTCCCAAATTAGTGCTTGTTAAGTGCTTCTAGAAGATGGGATCTTGGATGCTCATCCCCAAGGCTTGGATTTTGGTCATAGGTCTTGCCATTCACACGTGGTGGGCATGGTCTTGTGCCCCTCTGAGCTTCAACTTCTTATGGTTATTGAAGAGATTAAATCACTAGTCAAATACTTTAGAAAATAAGCATACAAAACTTCTCTCCCCTGGCTGAATCAGGTCTCAGGGTCAGTTCTGCTCAATAGCCAGTAGAAGCTTTTTTTTTCTTTTGTCTTTTTAGGGGCGCATCTGTGGCATATGGAAGTTCCCAGGCTAGGGGTCAAATCAGAGCTGCAGCTGTTGGCCCACACCATGGCCACAGCAATGGGGGATCCAAGCCGCATCTGCATCCTACGCCATAGCTCACGGCAACGCTGGATCCTTAACCCCCTGAGTGAGGCCAGGGATCAAACCTGCATCCTCATGGATATTGGTCAGGTTCATTACCACTGAGCCACAATGGGAACTCCACCAGTAGACCCTTTGACAGAGCAGGTGCCTGTGGGTGTATGACACAAGGTGCTCTGAGCATGTTGGGAAGCAATATCCAAAAGGTGTTGAAGACAAAGTTGTTACTCCATGAAAATAATGAAGATTATGGATGTGTGTACCTATACCAGTGGTTCTTGAACAGTAGTGAGTATCAGAATCACCAAGAGGGCTTATTAAACACAGATTTCTGGGCCCCACCCCCAGTGTTTCTGATGCAGTGGGTCTGTGGTTTTGTTTTTCTGTTCAGAAGAAAGATCTTAAGAATGATCGTGTTCCCAAACCCTATTAGGTAGGAATCAAAATGTAGGCCTCCCATCAGTTCTTTCTGACATAAGGTAAAGCATAAGTGAATAATAAAAACAAATTTTTGAAAAATAGGCAGTTTCTGCAAGTTCAAGATTATTTTTAAAACTTCCTTCATTGTGAAATATTAGATATGAATAGGCTGGAGCATAAAACATGTATGTAAAGCTTAATACATTATTGGAATGTATAGCCACCACCTGGCTTAAGAAATAAAACCTTAGAGTTCCCGTCCTGGTGCAGCGGAAACAAATCCAACTAGGAACTATGAGGTTGCGGGTTCAATCCCTGGCCTCGCTCAGTGGGTTAAGGATCTAGCATTGCTGTGAGCTGTGGTGTAGGTTGCAGACATGGCTTGGATCTGGATCTGGCATTGCTGTGGCTGTGGCTTAGGCTGATAGCTGTAGCTCTGATTAGACCTTTAGCCTGGGAACCTCTATATGCTGCGTGTAGGGCCCTAAAAAGACCAAAGAAAAAGAAAAAAAGAAATATAACCTTGTGGTGCCCCGAAGCTCTCTGTGTGCCCTTTTGTAATCACAGCTCCATCTCTCCCCATTACCGCTGCCATTGGGAACCACTCAGACTGACATTTACGATTATCACTGCCTTATTTTCAGTCCAGTTTTCCCACCTACATGTGTTTTTTTATAGTTACATAAATGGACTCACATAGTGTGTGTTCTTTTGTGCCTAACTTCTTTAACTCAACATTTTTTTCTCTAAAGTTTCATTATAACATTTTTTTCCCCATCATTCAGAACAGTTGAAAAAACAGTGCAGTGAACATTCACTTGCCTTTCACCTAGATTCAACAGTTGTTGACATTTTGCCATATCTGCTTCATAGTGTGGACATGGTGGCCATTTGTCCCTAAGTAAGTTGGCATTCATGTCCGAAGGTTTAAGATGTCCTCCTGCATTACCGCAATACCATTCGACAGCTAATAAAATTAATAGTAATTCCATGTTACTTAATATCCAGTCCACATGTGAATTTCCCAGTTGTCTCATGAATGTCTTTTTTTTTTTTTTGTCTTTTGTTGTTGTTATTGTTGTTGTTGTTGCTATTTCTTGGGCCGCTCCCTCGGCATATGGAGGTTCCCAGGCTAGGGGTCGAATCGGAGCTGTAGCCACCAGCCTACGCCAGAGCCACAGCAACGCAGGATCCGAGCCTTGTCTGCAACCTACACCACAGCTCCCGGCAACGCCGGATCGTTAACCCACTGAGCAAGGGCAGGGACCGAACCCGCAACCTCATGGTTCCTAGTCGGATTCGTTAACCACTGCGCCACGACGGGAACTCCATGAATGTCTTTTATAGCTGTTTTTATCCTAGACAAGTCTCCTATATTGCTGTTCTACTGCAATCACAATGAATTACCACAAACTTAGCATCTTAAAACAACACAAATTTGTTATCTCACAGTTTCAGTAGATCAGAAATTCGGGTGGGAATAACTGGGTCCTTTGCCTGGAGTCTTAAAGGCCAAAGTCATTGTTTTGGCAGAGCTGTGTTGCTTACTGGATGCTTTGGGGAAAATCCGCTTCCTCCCTCATTCAAAGTGTTGGCTGCATATCATTCCTTCATGCTTGTAGGAGTCGGTCCTCATTTCTTTGCTGGCTGTCCTCCAGCAAAGAGCTTCTTAGAGCCTGCCTGCTTTCCATGCTTTCCACATTGAGACAGTGTTAGGTCCCACAGGTTAAAGGCTTAGTGCTACAAGACTTTCCCTCTCCCCCTACTTTTTATGCCAAACGTTTAAGTCTAGTTGTTACCAGTGCTTCTGATCAACTGGCTATAAGTCAGAGGTTTCCACAGCCCCTCCTTGATTAACTTGCTAGAGGGGATTCAGGAAGTTCACATAATTCAGGAAAACAGTCTACTTTCTAGATTACTGATTTATTCTAAAGGAAATCAAAGGATACAGATCAAGAAGTACATAGGATGAGGGTCCAGAAGGGCCGTCAATAGAACTTCCTGCATGTTACCATCCCAGAGGCTTATCAGAGTTTTTATAGGAATTCCTGTGGTGGCACAGTGGTAACGAACCTGACTAGTATCTATGAGGATGCGGGTTCATTCCCTGTCCCTTGCTCAGTGGGTTAAAGATCCAGTGTTGCCATTAGCTGCAGTGTAGGTAGCAGATGCAGCTCAGATCCCAAGTTGCTGTAGCTGTGGCGTAGGCCGGCAGCCATAGCATCGATTGCACACCTAGCCTGGGAACTTCCATATGCCACGGTGTGGCCCTAAAAAAACAAACCAAAAATGTTTTTCCAGAAATTTGGTGGGTGTGACTGAAAGTCCTAGCCCTCTAACCACTTGATCTTTCTGATGACCAGCCCCATCCTGAGGCTGACTAGGAACCCCCACCCTAAATCAACTCATTAGCATAAGGTTGGGTTGGGTTGGGTTGCTCAAAGAAACTTCAGTCAGGAAGTTCTAATGATTTTGGAGAGCTTTGTGCCAAAAATGGGGACAAAATTCAAATATATTTCTCATATCACAGATTTTTTTTTTTTTGTCTTTTTGTCTTTTTGCCATTTCTTGGGCCGCTCCTGCGGCATATGGAGGTTCCCAGGCTAGGGGTCGAATCGGAGCTGTAGCCGCTGGCCTATGCCAGAACCACAGCAACGCAGGATCCGAGCCGCGTCTGCAACCTACACCACAGCTCACGGCAACGCCGGATCGTTAACCCACTGAACAAGGGCAGGGACCGAACCCGCAACCTCATGGTTCCTAGTCGGATTCGTTAACCACTGCGCCACGACGGGAACTCCCTTTTTTTTTTTTTTTTTTTTCATATCACAGATTTTAATTCTTGAGGTTTGTTTTAGGACCCAAGATTTGATTTGTCTTGGTATCTTAAGAATAAAATGTGTATTCTGCTGTTGTTGGGTGTAGTGTTATATAAATGTGAGTTAGATGCTGTTGGATGATGTTGAAATCTATTTCCTATCTCTACTATGAGTTGTTTCAGTTATTGAAGTCTTCAACTGTAATTATGGATTTTTCCATTCCCCTTTCATTTTTACCAGTTCTTGCTTTATGTATTTTACAGTTCCGCTGTTTGGAACTGTAAATACATTTAGGATTGCAATGTCTTCTTGGTGATTTACCTTTTGATCATTACATAATGTCTCTCTCTGTCCCTGGTGATTTTCTTTGCTCTGATTTCTACTTTATAATGTTTTACTTTGAAGTATATGAAATATATATGAAGTACATTTTACTTTGAAGTATGCATGAAACATATGGATAATATAACCACTCCTCTCAGTCTGCTTTATCTTTATTAATATAGCCTCTCTTCCCTTTTTTTGACTTTTGCTTGGTATATCTTCTTTCATCCTTTTACTTTCAATTGACCTGTATCATGTTTGAAATCAATTCTGTTTAAACAGAATATATTTGGTTTATGCTGGTTTTTAAAAAATATATTCTGTCAAACTTTGGTGTATTTAGATAATTTACATTTAATGTAATTATTGGTATGTTAAGCCATAATTCTTCCACTTTATTTACTTTCTGGTTTCTTCTGTTTTTGTTCATTTGTTTCTCTGTTTTTTCTTCCTGCCTTTCTGTGAATTACTTGAACTATTTTTAAAGTTCCGTATAGATTTATCTAGAGTATTTATCATTATATTCCTTTTTTGTTGTTGCATTAGGTATTACATTACATATATAATGTGTCACAGTCTGCTGGTAAGGTTGTTTTATCAGTTTGAAGTGTAGAAACCTTGCTTTACATGCCTTTACTCTTCGCCCCGCCTTGTAATATATTCAGAAAACTTGAGAAAAAGTCTCTTGTATTTATCCCTGTATTTGCTTTTTTTCTTTGTTCTTTCTTCATTCCTGATGTTTTGAGATTACCTCTTTTGTCATTTTCTTTCTGCCTAGAGAACTTCCATTAGCTATTCTTTTTTTTTTTTTTTTTGGCTTTTCTAGGGCCACTCCCTCGACATATGGAGGTTCCCAGGCGAGGGGTCTAATCGGAGCTGTGGCCACCGGCCTATGGCACAGCCACAGCCACAGCAACACGGGATCTGAGCCACGTCTGCAACCTACACCACAGCTCATGGCAATGCCAGATCCTTAACCCACTGAGCAAGGTGAGGGATCGAACCCGCCACCTCATGGTTCCTAGTCGGATTCGTTAACCATTGTGCCACGACGGGAACTCCTCCATTAGCTATTCTTTTAGGGCACACTTGCTCATGACAACTTCTCAGTTTTTCTTCATCTGAGAATGCCTTGATTTCCCCTTTATTCTTGAAAGATAATTGCATTGGGTATACAATTCTAGGTTGACGGCTCTTTTCTTTTAGCACTTGAAAAACCTAACTCTTCTTTCTGGCCTCTGTGGTTTTTTGTTTGTTTGTTTGTTTGTTTTTGTTTTTGTTTTTGCTTTGTCTTTTTTGCTATTTCTTGGGCCTCTGCCTTGGCATATGGAGGTTCCCAGGCTAGGGGTCCAATCGGAGCTATAGCCACCCGCCTACGCCAGAGCCACAGCAACTCGGGATCCGAGCCACGTCTGCAACCTACACCACAGCTCATGGCAACGCTGGATCATTAACCCACTGAGCAAGGGCAGGGACCTAACCCGCAACCTCATGGTTCCTAGTCGGATTCGTTAACCACTGCGCCACGACGGGAACTCCGCCTCTGTGGTTTTTGATCAGAAACCTGATATTTTTTAAATTATTTTCTCACTGTAGGTAAGACATTGTTTCTCTTTGGCTGTTTTCAAGATGTTTTCTTTGTCTTTAGTTTTCAGAAGTTTGATTACAATGTGTTTTGGAGCGGATTTCTTTAGGTTTATCTTGTTTGAGGGTTTACTCAGCTTCTTGAATATGAAGGATTACGTTGCTGTTCCAAGTCTGAAAACATGTAAGCCATTATTTCTTCAAATACTTTTCCGTTCTACTCTCTTTTCTCTTCTAGTGACATGAATATGAAATCTTTCATTATAGTCCCACATGCCTTGAGGCTTTGTTCATTTTTTTCTATTTTCTTTTTTGTTCAAATTGGGTAAGTTCTATTGTTCTGTCTTCAGGTTCACTGAATCTTTTTCCTCCGTCACCTCCATTTCTGCTGGTGGACCCGAACATTTAATTTTTTGTTTCAATTATTGTTATTTTTTTAATGGCCACACCCAGGCCAGGGAATCCAAGCTGCAGGTTGCAGCTGCAGTAATGCCAGATCCTTTAACACACTGCCCTGGGCCAGGGATCAGAGTTGTGCCTCTTCAGCAACCTTAGCTGCTGCAGTCAAATTCTTAACCCACTGAGCCACAGCAGGGGCTTTTGTTTCAGTTATTTTGTTTTTTAGTTCTAAAATCTCCATTTCATTTTAACAACTTCTCTTTCTTCGTAGATGACTTCCTGGTAATTTCTCATTGAAGCATTTTTATGACTGCTTTAAAACTCTTGTCAAATAATTTTAACATTCTGGTTATCATGGCATTGGCATAAGTTGATTGTCTTTTCTCATTCACTTTGAGATTTTTCTAGTTTTTGGTATGGCTAATAATTTTCTACTGAAACCTGGAAAATTAGGGGATTCTTTTAAGACTCTGAATCTTATTTAAACCTCTTATTTTAGCAGTTCTCCTCTAATACTGGTTTAGTCGGTAAAGGAGACACCTTCTTTTTATTTCCAAGTGGACATGGGAGTCTAGGATCTGCATGTAGCCCATCACTGACTCTCCAGGAAAGGAAGACCTCCTTGTTACTGCTAGGTCACCTTGATACTGCTCCTCACTGTGCCTTCAGTGATATCACTGTGACTAGAAAGAGGCACCTTATGACTGTCCATGTGGACACTTCTGACATCATGAACAAGTGTTTGTTACTGCTGAGCAGAGATGAGTTCCCTGACTTTCTATTTGAACTCCCCAGTGCTGTCCCATCAGGGAGAGAGAGAGAGAGAGACTCCTCCTTACTGCTTGTGGAAGTAGAAGTCCAGCCCTTTTCTGTGGTCTCCACTGACACCACCAAGGGGGTTGGTTGTTCTTTAGAGTCCAGTAGGGGTAGGAAAGTTCTGACTCTCCACTCAACCTCCTCTGACACCACTCTGATGCAGAGAGAGATTGGAGTGCTTTGTTTTTGCCTCCTGAGGTTGTAAGTCTAGATTCTTCATTAACTTCTTGCTGGTTGGGGTAGGGCTGTCATTTTTTTTCCTGTGGTGTTGACTGGAGTAGAACAGTTATTATGTAAGTTCTCTGTCATACTAGGCTGTCCCTTTTCATGTCCTCTGGCTAAAGAAAGCAGTCTTTTTTTTTTCTTTTCCGTCCCTCCCTTTTTCTTTCTTTTCTTTTCTTTTCTTTTCTTTTCTTTTCTTTTCTTTTCTTTTCTTTTCTTTTCTCTTCTCTTCTTCTCTTCTCTTCTCTTCTCTTCTCTTCTCTTCTCTTCTCTTCTCTTCTCTTCTCTTCTCTTCTCTTCTCTTCTCTTCTCTTCTCTTCTCTTCTCTTCTCTTCTCTTCTCTTCTCTTCTCTTCTCTCTCTCTCTCCCCTTGGCATTTCTGCCTTCATTAACTCTGGTTTGGGGACTTAGGAGGCAAAAAAAAAATCCATGGAACTCGCCACTTTGTCATTCTTTGGGGGCCAGGTTTCCTACTTAGTCTGCCTTCTCTTCTTAATTTATTGAGGTCTTATATTTGTTTTACACATATAATGTTCAGGGGTTTTACTTGTACTTAGTGGAGGGAACAGGGGAAAGCGCCATTGATTTCATCTTCCTAGAAGAAGATGGCATGTATAGTTTTAAATTCCCCCTTCTTGTGAGATTCTGGTCTGTACTTCCTCACCCCTAGTCCTTCCCTTAAGCCTCATTGGACTAAAAGATCTTCAAAATACTTTTGTATGCTTTTTTCTAAATTTATACTGTAATTTCTTGGCCTGTGCCTTATATGAAATCTTTCAAGTATGATGGGTTTCTCCTACTCATTCCTCATGGAGCTTGCAGGCAGCAGAACAACTCATTTGGGGCTATCACTGTTTGCATCCATGGAACTGATGAATTGCTATTTCCTCTTCCTGTGGACCCATGTCCGTGCCTAACAAATATTCAGGGAACCTGGAAAATTCACGTTTCAAAAATATCATTCAGGCGACTTTGCTCTATTGATCCTGAAATTTTCAAGAATGTTGCAGATAAAATTAATGTTCTTTTCCTTCCAGGAAAATGGAACAATTGTAGAGTGCTAGTTTTGCTTGGATAGTGGAAATACTGGCGTCTGCCCAAGTAAACTGATAGCAAATTACAACTCAAACCCATTCATCTCATCTGTGGTTTAATGGTGAATTTTCTGTCCCCAGCTGTCTTGTTAGAAAAGCTGCCTATATTGTTGGCCTGCCTTGGTGAAATTCTTGTCAGCTGGCAAAGAACAATTACCAAGAAATTCAGCAAATTGTTGCTTCTTGTCCAATTATGGATAGTTCACAGAATCTTGCATAGTTTGTAGCAGGAGACAGCTTTTAGGTTACCATAAAAATGACAATGCTCAAAAAATAATGGTCAAGAAAATAGCAAAAAGAGGAACTTACTCATCAAGCTCAGAAAGATAGGGTGAGTTGTCTTTAAAACTGTAGAGACCATGATTTCCCTTCCATTAAGACTCATTCTCTAAATTGGCTTCAAGAGCACGTAGAACATGAACCTTTCAAATTACTTGAAAATTTAGCTGTAGCCCTAGATTTGAAAAACAAGACCTTTAAGAATAAAATGCACGCTCTATAAAAGCAGTGTGTCTAGCATTTGTCATTTTCAATTTTCATTAAATGCTCATTTTCAGTCTAAAGTTACTCCTGAGATGAAGAAACATAATTACATAAAAATGAGTTCTTAGACAAATGTTAGGCTCATGATTAATTAATTACCCTGATATTAACACCTGTTCCCTCAGCTCTGCAAAAAAAGGAGAACAGGGAAGGTAGAGGAGGCCAGAGGCAGAAATTCAGCAAAGATGGAATTTAACAGATGGTTGAAGGAAGAGGGATGAGAAGACAGGGCCAAACGGACAGTGGGGCTGCAGTCCTGGGGAATAACAAATAGTTTAGGAAGGAGGAAGCAGGGCCATGTGGTCTGGGACAGGAACCCCTGGCTGGGCCTGTTGATGACAGAGAGATGTTGGAAAAGATGCAGATGAGATGGAAGAGAGCAGAACCCGGAGAGGTGGGAAGGGTGGTTCTAGGGCCTGGATACCTATGGGAATTAAGGTTGGGAATGGATTGCCTCTTTTCTCTCAGACACAAATGGGAATGACTGGGGCAGGAGTGGGGAAGACAGTTCACAGAAATTGTGTAAGAGAAGAGAGATTGTCAACAGGCTTAGTGTAGGTGGCCTTGACTTCATGCCACCTGATCCAGTGCTGATCTGTCTGGAATAACCCAGTGAGTAATGAACAAATGGAGCCCCGAGGTGGGTGGGAATTCCCTTTTTTCTGTTCTCTGTGCCTCCATTGTCTATGACTGTAGCTAGTTACCAAGTGTCCCAGGATAACAACTAAGTAATAGTAGACTCTTAGGGGATGTTTTCTCACTGGTGGATTAAATGGGGAGAAACACAGAATTCTGAACTAGTGTTATTCCAGGGAGCTGCGAAACCAATCTCCAATGTGTCTGCTTTTGAAAAGCCATCATTTGTTTTTGATGATGTAGAAGTTGCCAGTGGAGAGAAATGTGGTTCTTCATTTGCCTGTAGAGGTTTGAAGGTTCTGCATACAGGTTTCTTAGAACACTTTGTTCTGTATGAATTGGGGTGAAATTTCTCATGTGAACCCACATTTGACAACATTTAACATGAATAAGCCAGACTGGTTCCGAGAACAAAGACATTCTGCTCTTTTAGAAAACCTGTTATATTTAAGAAAATTTGCAAGGACTCTGCCTCAAAGCTTTAATTTGTTTCTAAAGTGTAGTGACACTGACATCCTGAATTTTGACATTTTTTTGCTTTAATGAAGATTTATTGAGCACCTGCTGTGCATGCATACTGGGCCAGACAGTGTTGGAAAGCCTGGCTCACCATTTTCAGACCCCTTCATCCTTACATCAGTTATAGCATCCTAGTTTCCAGATGAGAAAGCGGGGCCCAAAGAGTTGAGTCAGGGTTACCAGTGAGTCCACAACAGAACCATGGATTGAGTCCGGGACTCAGACCCTGATCTTCAGCCCGCGTCCCCTTCGCTCCTTCCACCCACTGTCCTTCTCTTGCTCTCAGTTGCTGACAGTCTATTTAGGAAGGTGAACAAGACTCGGGGACTTAAATAATGAGCCAAAAATCTGTGTTAGGTCCTAAAAGATGGAGATGTACTTGGCATTTAAGACTCAGCCAGGGAGTTCCTTGGTGGCTCACCAGTTAAGGATCTGGTGTTGTCACTGCTGTGGCACACGTTCGATCCCTGACCTGGGAACTTGAGCATGCTGCAGGCATGGCCAAAAAAAAAAAAGACTTATCCAGGCAAGAGCATGGACAGTGAGCCTCCCTTTCATTCCCTTGTGTCCCAGGCGGCAGGCTAATTCCACACCCACACTGTGAGGAAGGGGCCTGGTGATTCTTAGATACCCTTGGGCCCCTGACATCACCATCCTTTTCTTATCTGTGTGCTAAGCATTTGCCAGGTACATATATCAACATTTTCTCATTTAAACTTAGTATCCATCCCAGGATTTGGTCCAATTATTGCCCCCTTTTATAAATGTATTAGTTGTCTTATTTGCTGCAAATAAATTGTCCCAAATCATAGTAGCTTAAATCAATAAGCATTTATTGTTTCACCACTTCTATGGAATAGGAATCCAGGTGTGGTGTAGTTGAATCCTCTGCCACAAGGCCTTGTAAGGTTTCCATCAAGGCCGAGGCTGAGGTCTCATTTGAAGGCTTATTTTGGGTAAGATCTGTTTCCAAGGTCACTCATGTGGTTTGAGGGCTGGTACCATGCAATTGTTGGCAGAAGCCTCTCTTAGTTCCTTGCCGTGTAAGCCTCTTCATAGGGCAGCTTGCAGCTGGCGACTAGCTTTCTTCAGAGCAAGGAGAGAGTGACACAGAAAGAGAATGCCCAAGACAGGTCCACAGTCCCTTTTTAACCTAATCTTGGAAGTGACATCCCATTACTTACTAGAACCAAGTGTCTAGGTCCAGCCCACACTCGAAGGAAGGGGTCAACATAAGGGTGAGAATACCGGGAGGCAAGGATCGTGGAGGTCCACCTTAGAGGCCCCCTGCCACAACTTAGGGTGAAAATGAGGTACATGTAGGGATAAGTCACTTGCTTAGCATCACATGGCCCCTACCTGGGATCCGAGCCCTAACCTCCTGATTCCCTGTCACCGTATCCCCCCCCCCCCACCCACTTGCCTGCATTACTTACAGGTCCACTTGGCCCTTTGCACTCTTTTTTTTTTCGGTTTTTGTTTTTTTGTTTTTTTAGGACTGCACCCACTGCATATGAAAAACCCCAGGCTAGGGGTTGAATTGGAGCTGCAGCTGCCGGCCTACACCACAGCCACAGCAACTCAGGATCCTTAACCCTCTGATTGAGGCTAGTGATTGAACCGACATCCTCCTGAATATTAATGAGATTCATTTCTCCTGTGCCACAGTGGGAACTCTCACTCTTACAATAGCAACTCAGAAGCGGGGTAGTTCAGCCTGAGCCTCTTACCCAAGAACTGTGGACAGTCACTCCTCCTCCCTCATTGTATTCCCCTGTGGTTCTGCATTTAGCTCAGATCCTTCTCTTTGGAGCCTGGGTCATCAGAATTGGTTATGTGGATACATACTAAGGCTAGTCCGGAGGCCTTGAAGGTGGCTGTGTGCATGCCCCTCCATGGTGACTCCAGGACATTTGTCTTTAGAGGACCATCTCTAATCCCTTTAAACTCTCCTGGGTGGATCTTGAGGTACATATTCCAGGTACATTAGAAAGCTCCTCACCAGGTCAGGGGTCTTATCATTGTAGACTCAGCTCTTTGGTTTTCTTCTTCCTTTGAATCTAAACATTTTCAAGGACTGTAAAACCATCGGCTAATTCCCAGAGTAATACATAGTCACTGTACAGCATCAGTGAAGCTCAGAAAACTGTTTATCATTTTATGAAAATCACCCATGATCATCAGTGTCATCCTGAGGCAACCCAATATTTGTTTATATGTTGGCATTTTTTTTTCTAGTAATCTGTTCTTTTTTTTTTTTGTCTTTTTATGGCTGCACCTGCAGCATGTGGAAGTTCCCAGGCCAGGGATTGAATCTGAGCTGTAGCTGTGACTTACATTGCAGCTGCAGCAATGCCAGGGCAAGGGATCAAACCTGTGCCTCCACAGCGACCCAAGCTGCTACAGTCAGATTTTTTTTTTTTTTTTTTTTTTGACTTTATAGGGCTGTACCCAGTTCCCAAGCTAGGGGTTGAATCAGAGTTGCAGCTGCCAGCCTACGCCACAGCCACAGCATTGCTGGATCCCAGCCACATCTGTGACCCACACCACAGCTCACAGAAACACCGGATCCTTAACCCACTGCACCACAGTGGGAACTTTTTCTCTAGTATTCTTATCATTTTTCCGTTACATAATTGAAACAATAAATGTATTCCATTTTGTATCAAATATCATGTTCCCTTATAGAAAAATTTTTATACTATTTATGTAAGACAGAGATACAGTTTTTAAACCGTTTCATTTGTTCTAGCTTTAGTGCAAATTCTACAAATATTCAACAGAGAGAAAACTATGTAAACAGTTATAATACCAGTTTAACTGTATGTAGTATGTGTTTGGCTCATGTATCTTTCCCTGCTTGAAAAGATCCAGCCTGGAAGGCTTAAAAAGACGGGCTGACCCATGTTTGGATCCTAATTTTGCCTCCTACTGGCCAGATGACCTTAAATAAGTTACTTTGGGTCTCAGTTCTATGAAAGGTAAAATGGTTTATTCATTCAACAGCCATTTATTTTATTTTATTTTATTTTTTTGTCTTCTTAGGGCCGCACTTGGGGCATATGGAGTTCCCAGGCTAGGGGTCTAATCGGAGCTGTAGCTGCCAGCCTACACCACAGCCACAACAATGCAGGATGCGAGCCATGTCTGCGACCTGCACCACAGCTCACGGCAACACCAGATCCTTAACCCACTGAGCGAGGCCAGGGATCAAACCCGCAACCTCATGGTTCCTAGTCAGATTCGTTTCCATTGCACCACGACGGGAACTCCTCAACAGCCATTTATTAAACATCTATTGTATCAGGTACTGTTCGAGGCTCTTAGAATACATCACTAGGAAGAAAAAAAGACAAAAACCTTTTCTTTCATGGAGGAACCTTGCAGTTCATTGGGGGTTGCGAGGAGGGGAGACAGTCAGGCAACGAACATAATAAATAATTAAATAATAGGCTATGTTAGGAGGTCATGAGTGCTATCGAAAGAAAAAAAGGTGGAACAGAGTAAGGGGGTCAAGAGGGCTGGGGTGAATTACAATTTTAAACAGGGAGGTCAGGTCCACATTTGATAACTAATAACTGACTGCTGGCCTCACAAGAACTGAGATGTTTCTAATCTGCCAAAACGGGCCCCCAAATTGGTCAGCACCTGGTATGTTTCTACTATTATTATTATTACTGCTGTTGTTCCTAAAAGAATATTCCTGTGGTATTCCTTTATCTCAGAGTGTTCCAGCCCCTCCCTTCCTTCTGAGCCCCTTGGAGCATGTGTCTGAGTAAAGCTGGGCTGAACGTCCCAAGGGGCTGTTTCACTACCTGATGCCCCCTGAGCCCAGAGATCTGGTTCCCATCTTGCTTCCGCCACCCCAGGGCTGGGCAGCTTTTCAGGCCACCTGGGATTTGGGGCAGGAGAGAAGAAGAGAGAGAGAAGAGCACTTTGGGAGCAAGTGTGTCCTGTTAGTTGCTAGTTTAGACTCCAGGGCAGGGCTCTGCTGAGCAGCTGGCCTGAGCAGCCAGCCTCCATTCTCTACGCCCCCTCCTGCCTGAGGATCCTTTAGGAGCTTCTGACTGAGGAGTTAGCCATCTTCCTCCCTCCTCTTCCTGTGAAGCCCCAGGGGAGGGCCAGGCCACTCTTGTTCATTTTCTGCAGCTTCCCTTCCAGAACCATGTCTCCTCTGGGAAGAGAGATGAGCTGTCAGACAGCCTGGTAGTTTCAAAGAGCTGATCACTGAGCACACGTAGTTACAATCAAGTTTCTGTATCTGTTAGATGGAGGTGGGCTCAAAATGGTTCTTTCTTATGATTTTCTTAGGTTTGTTTTGTGAAAATGGAGAGTGAGGATTGACTTTAAGTACTAGGAGAGTCTGGGGTGGGGAGGTGGTTAGAAATCTCACGTGGGCTTAATTGAGCTCTTAGCTCCCCTCAGAGCCCGATTCATTCAGTTCTGTGAAGACACAGGGCAGGGCAGGACTCTGTCACTCATGCGGTTTTTGGGAGGGAGATGTATTTGGGAAGAACCTCTTTGTAGTGGTTCTCAATCCTGCAGCATGTGAAATTTCTGGGGCTGGGGTGAGACTAGGGCATCAGTAATCTTTAAAGTTCCATTCCAAGGTGCAACCAAGTTTGAGAGCCAGTGCTAAGTTTAGAGGACTTAGTGAGGGAGGGGGGCCGCCATACATGTCCTATGCTGGCAGATTTTTCTCCAGAGCCTCCTGCTCCCTTCTTCCAACACAGCAGGTGCACAGAGCTATGGACTGAAACCTTGAACCATCACCAGCGAGGAACATCTGATGCAGCATGTATATTTATTCCTAAGCCGTACAATATGAGTCCTGAGGCTGCTTTAGCCTTTAAGCTGTGCTGTGCTTTCAGAACCCCTCCCCTTCAGAATTAGAGAACCTGGGAAGCAATAAAAGGCAAGGCCATTACAGTACATTTTCTTTTGATCTGTTGCAGTAAAGAGCAAATGACAGAAATGAACAGAATAGGTACATGAGTACCCACCTCTCTCCTCTGTTTCCAGGATTGGTTGTGTTGGAGGCCAGAGGCTCACGGTGAGACTGAGGAGAGGGGGAGGCGATGCCTTGTCGCTGGGAACTGATGCACAGTGGCTGCTCACCTTCCTTCCTGTGTTTATTTTCTGGTATACAGGGCCATCAAACTCGATAAACATATTGCCTCGGGTTTTGGTTTGTTTCATTTTCTTAAATCCTAATAGCTAACCTAAATACTGTAAGCTCGCAATGCCAGTTACATGCACAGTGGTTTTGAGTGACATTAGAGGTTCTGTGATCTGGGACCAAACACCATCAAAAGTCCAGTGGAGCCAGGTAACAAAGACCCAACTAAATCCTGCCAGAGCAGAGGGGCGTGGGGGGTAGGAGGTGACCCGTTTGGCACTCCCTGTGGCATGTGCTGCCCCCAGAGGTGACTGGGAGCAGCCCTGTGTGGATTCTCTGTCAGGGTTCTTTGGTCTGTATCTGTTTAGTCAGAAAGCCAGTATTTGGTAAAGGATGGTGATGGCAAGCTCTTCTGACCCTGTCTTTTCCTCCCCCTTTCACCCTGTCATAGCAGCCTAGTGAGGGGTGCCAACCACTTCTGTGAGGGGTGTGGAGATGGCCCAGCCTCCTCCCAAAACACACTGAGTCAAGCCAAGGGAAGTAGCAGCATCAATCCCTCTTATGTGTCTGGCATGAGCTCTGCACACATAGCCCCTCAGACGGACCTTGTCACCCCTCTCTTCTGGATGGGGCCTCAAGACTAATGATGGTACAAGGACCTGAACCCAGTCAAATGGCCCAAAGTAGGTTGTCTTTCCCTTGGATCACTATCTCATGCATGCTCTTTTCTTGGAGCAAGGAGTGTCAGTCAGTCTGAGGAGACCTCAGTGATGTACACAGCAGGTAACCGACTGCTGTGACTCTTCCTTTGCAGAACAACACCGTTTTCTGTCAAGGACAGTCGGGGAGGCCCCTGTAGCTCAGCCTCCTTGGGCTTCGTCATTGCCGAGTCACTGTGGGCAGGCAGGTGGCAAGTCTGCTTGGTTAGCAGTCTGAGCAGTCACTGAGGTGTGGGTGACAGGTCTCAGAGGATGCTGTTTTGATCCCCACTTATGTTCTGAGGGGGTGTCACCTTCTCTGTCAGACTCCGAGTGTGGCTGTGGCTGTGCAAAATATTTCTAATGCTAAAAACTCAGCATTGTTGAATATAAAATTGCAGTGTGGAGGAATGAGTCTGGTTGAGATCCCAAATGCGTAAATTTGGTCTCTTGGCAGCTAGATTGTGCTTTCTAGGGCTCAGAGGTTATAAAAGTTGACATCTTTATATAGATCTATGTGGAGTGTGGCCCAGTTGCAGTTGCTTTTGGAGCTATAACTTTGAATTACCTTTTTGTTTTAAAAACAAGGATGCATTCACTTAGGTGTCAGCTTATTTGGAAAGCAGGGCAGAGGAAGGCACAGGGAAGGAAAGGGGATTGGGAACAGAGTGAACAGCCCTCTTTTGGCTTCCCTGGTGGTCTCGCTGAGCAGTCTTACCAAGATGGTACCCTCCTATAACCTGGGGACAGGAATCCCCACCCCACTGACATAGGCGCCCCCTTGCAGTACAGGCAGGCCTGGGCCTAGACATTTGGGTGCTGTAGGTCGGATGCCAGTGCATGATCTTTAAACATTTCTTCGTTCAACAACTCTCTCGTGGGTGAGGATTTAAACTAATGTTATATCATGAAAAACTGTATGCCTCTCTAACTTCAAAATTGGAAATTTATTACATGAATTTATGACAGGGGATTTTACACGTCAGACAACTACTTGGAGGCATGCTAAATGATTTAAAATTCAGATGGTAAAGTCAGTCACTCATTCCCAGTGAGCAGCATTATGCAGGCAGAGCAGCTTCAGACCTTGTCTGCCGCACCCAGACTTGCCAGGTCTCCCCTCTGTCGGTCTCAGAGTTAGCAGAAGGGCCGGTGGCTGCCCTGTGCAGCATCCCACTTGCACTGCTCAACGTGTTCAACGGAGATGGGGTCACGCCAGCTGGAGAAGGGAAACCTGAGGTGATTTTCTCTGTTTCTCCTTTTCCCAAGGACCTTTCATTGCTTTTTATGGAATATCTTTCAGAGAATTGCTTGGACTCATTCCCCCTCATCTGTCTGTCTGTGGTTGCAGACTCAAACTAAAAAGGTTGAAACCCTTAGCATGGGGTTTCTTCCCTTGGCATTATTGACATTTAGCAGCTGAATAATTTTTTGTTCTAGGAGCTATCTTGTGCACTGTAGGGTTTTAGCAGTATCCCTTGCCTCCACCCACTAGTGCCCATAGCACTTCCCTCCCCTTGTGCCCCCTCTCGCCCCACCCAAGTTACTCCAAACTGAATGTCTCCAGTCATTATCCGGGGAGCAGAAGTTTCCCCATCAAGAATCCCTGCTTTAGAAAAAGGAAGGAAGGGCTTGTGACATCTTCATGGGTGCTAAAACCCCAGAAGACCTTTGTCCTCAGGGCTGGGTTTTAAATAAGTAGTTCCCAAAATGTGAAAAGGAAGTCTCAATTTCTAGCCAGTCAACTACGGTTAAAGCTTTTAGGCAATTTAATTTCAGAAAGATATCTTTGATGATTTTTATTGAGTTGAGGCATTAGAAGCCTGGAAATAGCTGTTAGGGTTTTTGAGTGTGTGTGTATGTGTGTGTGTGTGTGTGTGTGTGTGTGTGTTTTAATTAGCAAATTATGGAGTTCCCATCGTGGCTCAGTAGTTAAACAAACCCAACTAGCATCCATGAGGATGCAGGTTCGATCCCTGGCCTCGCTCAGTGGGTTAAAGGATCTGGCATAGCTATGAGCTGTGGTGTAGGTTGCAGACGTGTCTCAGATCCTGTGTTGCTCTGGCTGTGGTATAGACCAGCAACTACAGCTCTGATTGAACCCCTAGCCTGGGAACCTCCATATGCTCCTAGGTGCGACCCTAAAACAAAGAAAAGGAAAAAAAAAAAAAAGAAAATTGGGGAGGTTCCAGAAAGCTTCTATAACTTTTTCAGGAAATGCATTTCTGACAGGGTCCCACCCCAGCCGTGTTCATGGCTCTTCGGAGACTGGACGCCTGCTCTGGCCTTTCTTCATCAAGCGGGCAGTACTGAGGGCTAGGCTGGGCTTTGAGCACAGCAGATGGAAATGGATGGGCAGGGCCAGAAGTTCCCATCCTCAAGATACCCCCAGCCTCCTCCAGACAGGAGACTCCAACCCTTTAGCAGGGGGAGCAGTGCAAGTGAGGTAAACACGTTGCCAAGCACAGCTGCAGGGATTGGAAGGGATTGGAGTGACAGTCCTGGGGCTCTGGTTTTCAAGTTGTCTTTTTTTAGCAGCTAATGTTACTTTGTCTTCAAATGACATGTGCAGAAGCACAATATAAATAAAACAGGCCGGACCCAAGTTTGAAGGCAGGGGAATGAAGGGGGCCTGGACCCCCGACCCCTCGCCTCACCTTAGAGCTGGCACTTCCAAAGCCAGTGTACTTTGCATCACACATCTGACTGAAAGTAGGCTAATGCTCAGTTGGATAACTTATCTTTTTTTCCCCCATGACTAGATCTATCATCTTTTTTCTATTTTGGATAAAAGTGATTTTCAAAACCCCAAACCTAAATGAAGATTACCTTGCTGTTCCATTACTATGCAATTTTTACTCTCAATCTATGGAAACAGATTCAGGGGCTGAGAAAATATATATGTATATATACATATGTACACATTCATTAGGAGTATTTTGATATTTTGTTTTGAAAGACTTAAATATACAGCACAATAGAGAAAAGAGCCCAACCCCTAGATTTAGCAGTTGTCATTATTTTGTCATATTTGCTTCACCTTTTTCTTTAGACCTCTAAAGGATAAGAATTTTGAAAATATGTCTACACTAACAAGGTCTAGGGAATATTTCCACCACATTCCTCTTATCTCTACCGCATTCCCTACTCCATGTCATCTTGTGGACTGGTGTGATTTGAAATGAGTTTATGAAACCTCCATGAGGGATACAAATTTAAATCAACATGTAGGCATTCCTACATCTATTTAGTTTACTGTTCATCCAGCACCAACTTGGGGTGCCTTAATGTGCCAGGACCCGAGCGTACATGATGAGCAAAATAAAATAGACCAAATAGAGCCCCTGCCCTGGGTTTTGTTAGAAATGGAAGCTCTTAAGTTGCTTGTCTGTGCCAGGGTCACGGTGGGGTGGGGGGGGGGTGGCTGTTGAGGAAGAGATGATGGGATGAGGATGAGTTTGGAGGTTTGGGGGAGCAAGCCTTCCCACAGGGTGCTGGTCTGATTATTGTGTTGGTAAAGCGCCTTGTGTACAGTGCCCTATGGACTTGATGTCTGTGGAGCCTTGAGAGCTGGAGTAGGCTGTGTGTGTGCATGGCTCAGAAATCCTGACCCTGGCATTGGCAGGGGACAGCTATGGTGTGGGCAAAGCTGTTAGACTGGCTGGTTATGTGCTCCCTGCCTTGCAGGGGTGAGTGGAGCCCATGATCAGAGTTTATTTGTTTTCTAATAGCTATTACCAAACCATTTTTACAAAAGAGCATGTAAAAGGACCCAAGAACCTTACATCAGAAATATCGCCCACTGGGGGCAGTAGGAATTTACCTGCTACCTTGCTCAGTTCCTGCCACACTTGCCCTCCTGTTGTGGGCTTTAAACTCTCTCCTCAGTTACTCATCTGAGGAAAGACTGAGTTTTTTGCACTTTTTTTTTGTCTTTTTGTCTTTTGTTGTTGCTTGTTGTCAGCTATTTCTTGGGCCGCTCCCGCAGGCATATGGAGGTTCCCAGGCTAGGGGTTGAATCGGAGCTGTAGCCACCAGCCTACGCCAGAGCCACAGCAACGCAGGATCCGAGCCTTGTCTGCAACCTACACCACAGCTCCCGGCAACGCCGGATCGTTAACCCACTGAGCAAGGGCAGGGACCGAACCCGCAACCTCATGGTTCCTAGTCGGATTCGCTAACCACTGCACCACGACGGGAACTCCAGTTTTTTGCACTTTTGACAGAAGTAGGCCCTTTGTCAATAGTCAAGTACGAACAGAACCATTTAGAATGTCTCCTGCCCTACATCCATTTTTTCGTTTTTTGTTTTTGTTTTTTTGTTTTTTTGGGTTTTTTTTGGCCATGCCCATGGCATGCAGAAGTTCCCAGACCGGGGATTGAATCCACGCCACAGCAGTGACCCAAACCATAACAGTGACAATACCTGACCCTTTAACCACTAGGCCACCAAGGAACACCTTGCTATTCATTGAACTGAAAGAAGAGCACTTGAAAAGAAACAGTGTGACAGTGTAGAGGTGCATACTGACCTCATTAGCTGCAAACCTCAGTGGTTAATTAACTAATTAAATCTTATTGGCTGTTTAATTAATAATCTGATTTTAAAGACTCTATAGCGCATGTGTTTTCAGGACAGAAATATTGGGAACATTCAATTTAGGCTTCAAAATACAAGCCAGGTGATTTCTCACTCAGTTTAATATTTGATAATGTTTTTAATAGGCCTTCCTAAGTAGACTACAGCTTGATTCACATAATGGGATAAATGGCATATAATGAGTCTAAAAGAGGTACCAGGCCCCAGGTATATATGGAAACACAGGTTTGTTTTCAAGTGAAGATCCTACTGAAGCAGGCAAATATTCCTCTTGAATTTTGTGATTGCTTCCAGAATTTATTTACTACATTTGCAAATTGGCTTCATAGACCCCCAAATATGTCTATGCTGACAAAAATGGTAATACCCAATTTTGCACAATGTAATTCACCTGTTACTTGCATGGGTGCAACAGGGGGTGGCTGGAGCTGTGCAGAACACTCAAGTTGAGTTTCTCATCATTAAACATGATCTGGGAAAGGTGAAGGTGACATTTCAATAACAACTCTCTTCCCAGAATCAATTGCTTCTTCCCTTATTTTACGAATTGGTAAAATGATTATAGATTGATAAATATCTTTGCAGTGTGATTGCTTTTCAAAGTTGAATTGCAAACCCAATGCATACTTTGGGAGGAGGAATGTTAGCAATGGTCCAGATACATGATTTCTCTCCTTCTTTGGCAGGAAATAACCACGTGTTTACCAGATTACTATAGATGGACTCAGTATCTCTTTATTAAACTCTATGAAGCTGGACTGGCCTATCAGAAGGAGGTAAGATAAAGTTAGTTATGCCTTAAAAATTCTGTAAACCTTCTCCATCTTCTTAGAAGACATCATTATAAAATAAGAAGTAAAATAAACCCACAGTAGCAGTGAAAATGGAAACAACTTCTCATTCATGCACTGAATCACAGCAGGCCCAGGGAGTGGCTAAGAGTGATAATGTCTTCCTTGCTGGGTCTTGGGAAGAGAGAGGTAAGATTTAGAGAACTATAATCACAGTGCCCATACTTAGTGTCCTCGCAAGTAATGGAATGCTTCTTATAACAGGAGCTCAGTAATAGTGGATGAGCCTTCAATGGTGGGAGAGAAAGAGTCTCATCACATGGCCTAGAACCACACTGTCCAGTATAACGATAGCCATTAGCTGCATGTTCTTGTTGAATCTTAAGTTTAAAGTAATTAAGATTAAATAATATTAAAAATTCAGGTCCTCAGTCACACCACATTCAGGTGGTAGTAGCTAGCGTTGTACAACACACATGTAGAACGTTCCCATCGTAAGAGAATCTGCTTTCACATAAGAGAAGTACTAGTCAGGTCTAGAAGATTCTGAAGTATCAAGTAGAAAACTCATTGTACCTTTGTGTTTGAGATGTTCTCTTTTTTTTTTTTGGCTGCACCCTGGCATAAGGAAATACCCAGCCCAGGGATAGAACTCACACCATAGCAGTGACCCAAGTTGCTGCAGTGTCAACAATGGATCCTTAGCCCACTGTGCCACAAGAGCACTCTGAGATGTTCTCTTTTGACCAGAGGGATTTAATGACATAGAATTGTGATTACTACTCTGTGGGTTACATCACACTGCTTCGTCTTATAAAGACGAGTACTTGTATTAATCATTGTTTTTCTGGAAAGAAAAGGGAGTTTCCACTGTGGCTCAGTGGGTTAAGAACATGACACGTGTCTGTGAGGATGCAGGTTTGTTGCCTGACCTTGCTCAGTGGGTTAAGGATCTGGCATTGGATCTGTGCAGCATAGGTCACAGATGCGGCTTGGATCTGGCATGGCTCTGGCTGTGGTGTGGGCCGGCAGCTGCAGCTCTGATTTGACCCCAGCCCAGGAACTTCCATATGCCCCAGGTTGCTACACCACAGCCACAGCAACATAGGATCTGAGCCGCATATGCGACCTACACCACAGCTGACGGCAATGCCGGATCCTTAACCCACTGAGCAAGGCCAGGCATTGAACCTGTGTCCTCGTGGATGCTAGTTGGGTTTGTTGACTGCTGAGCCACAACGGGAACTCCTGAAGTAGCATGATTTTATTACTTAAAATTATAATGTTAAATATTAGAATAACTAATGGACAGAACCTCCTAAAGTGGAGGAGTATTTTAATAAACATTTCAGACAATTATGAGCATTCTCCTTTGCTCTATACCAAAACTCAACAAGTGATGGGTTCTGAAAGGTCAGTTGCAAGGTTGAAGCTAAACATCAATGAACTATTTGACCTCTATTATATTAAAATGTGTTGTTCTATTTTGTATGGTGAATGGATGTTTTACCCACACATTATTATTATAATAAAAATAGTTTTGAGCTGCAGACCCCTTGCAGGGGGTCTCAGGGACCCCAGAGGTTTATGTACCACACCGTGAGAACTGTTGTACAAAGTATACCAACCCTACCCCACTCTCATCTCTTAATTAAGGATATTAAAATGTTGGTTGTTTAAAATATTATGTCGTTAATTTGGGGGTTTTTTTGTTTTTCTGTTTTTTATTTATTTTTATTTTTTTGCTTTTTAGGGCCACACCTGCGGCATGTGGAAGTTCCCAGGCTAGGGGTCAAGTCAGCCACAGCCACAGCAACGCCAGACCCGACTGTATCTGCAACCTACACCCAGCTCACGGCAATGCTAGATTCCCGACCCATTGAGCAAGGCTAGAGATCAAACCCACATCCTTATGAATCCTAGTTGGGTTCATTAACCAAATTCCCAAGTTTGGTTTTTTTGCTTTTGTGTTTTTTGTCTTACTGTCTTTTCTAGGGCCATATCCGCAGCATACGGAGGTTCCCAGGCTAGGGGTCTAATCAAAGCTATAGCCGCTGACCTATGCCACAGCCACAGCAATACAGGATCTGAGCTGAGTCTGCAGCCTACACTAGCTCACAGCAACAGCAGATCTTGAACCCACTGAGCAAGGCCAGGGATCGAACCCACAACCTCATGGTTCCTAGTCAGATTCGTTAACCACTGAGCCACAACAGGGACTCCCAGTTTGGGTTGTTTTTTTTAAAGAAAGTATTCAGTCCCCATTAACATTTGGGATGAATTTAGAGTGAGAACTTTATAAAACTGAATCATACTAATATTCAACAACTGTAAACCCTCCTGGGTCAATTTTCTTTCCTGAAAGACAGAAGTACCTGTCCAAAGTCCTAACTACAACAGACCTTTTATGTTGTTAAATTATAATTTTCAAAAGTTAAAAATATGACTCCCATACAAATACAAAATGAACATGTATAAAAGATTTTATTCAATTCATTGGTGAGAGAACCGGTTATATGTTAAGACTGGTTCGAGTGAGATTTCACAAAAAGGCAATGTATAGAGCCAAGGGTATGCTGAAATGAATTTGCTCATAGAACCAAAACTGCTTAATATACCACAAGGCATAAACTTACTTTTCCAGACCGTCTGTGAGACACAAGTGATTTGCGTTGTCATTGCATGGGAACCGTTTGCATCACTCTCAGACAAAAAGCATCTGCGTTGCTATGAGTTTCCTACAAACTCAGGAATTTCTCTCTTCTTGCACCCTGGCAAGGTTGTAAAGTAACTTAATAGTGAATAGGGAGTCAAACAAAGGTACACATCTCAAGAAAATCAGATAGTCCCTGAGGGATGTAGGTGTGCTAGCCAGTCCCAGTGTACCCTAAAGGGACACCTATCAATCCCTTTTGCCCATTTCTAAGTTTTGGGTAATTTTTCTTAACAGTGTTTTTTAATATTCAGAAGCGAAAGGGTAGGAAGAGGATTGGTAGGAAAAATCATCAGGTTCCCCTCCAATTAGCAGATTGGGTGCAAATCTAGCAGCATGACAGAGACACCTTCTCAGAGGGGTGTCCCTTGCTCCAGTTGGATCATAATTACATCCAAAAGGAGTTTCCACACTGGAGTCACCCTTGGGTCCAGGCAGAGGGAGTGAGATACTGTGAGCTACATTATGTATTCCAAGTGACAGTAAGAAAGACAAACAAAAATCAAAGTTATAAGACATGAAAAAGCTGTGGCAAAGCAGGGAGTATCCTGCAGATCAAACATAGAAAAGAGTGAATGACTCTTTAAAGAGTCTCAGCAGTTGTACACTGCATCATTATTAGCTGATGTTGCCTATCCTCAGTTGTGTGGTTACTGTTCATATGCAGGGGATATGAAATGATGTAACATGTTAATGTAATAGTGTTGACGTTCCTTGCATGGAGCCCTTAGCTGGGCTGGGTAGTATTCCTTCATGGGACACCTGATTTTCTTGTATCTATTTATTGTACACTTAAACTGACTTTTTGAATATATTGAGTATATTGTAATATTCCATCACAGGACACTTGCTTCTCTGTCTCTGCTCTGGGTCTATTCATGCCGCTTTGGTTCTAAGCACATCAAACCAAGATAGGAAGCTTAACCTCATCACTGTTGGGTTGGATCCAAAGCCAATCAGTCACATGAAGCATCTGAGCAGCTGAACTTTTCTAAAGATGGAAGGGGTGCCAGGGGACCCCCCTCCCCCCACTCACCCATGCTCAGGCACAGCCGTGCTGCTGGCTCCAGATGGTTCTGTTCCCAGTTGTTCCCAATCATTGTGATACTCCTCCCTCTCTCTGCCTGTGCCGTGCAGGCCCCTGGGGAATGTGGTCCACTTTTCCCTCTGAATACTTCTCTCCTGGGAACAGCCTGTATTCATTTCTTATTGCTGCTGCTGTAACAAATTACCACAAATCGGGTCGCTTAAGACAACATAAATTTATTGTCTTGCAGTTCTGGGGATCAGAGATCCATGAAATGGGTCTCATTGGGATTAAAAATCAAGATGTTGGCAGAGCTGTCTTCTTTCTGGAGGCGCTAGAGGAAAATCTGTTTCCTTGCCTTGTCCAGCTTCTGCAGGCTGCTTCCATTTCTTGACTTTGGACCTCTCTCCATCTTCAAAGCCAGATCAAAGCCTCTTGAAATCTCTCTGACCTGTGCTTCCATCACATCTCTCTCTCTGACTCTGACTCTTTTTTAGAGCTTTTGTCATTATTTTGGGCCTATCTGGTTACCTCCCCATCTCAGAATCCTTCACTTCATGCTATGTAGGTAACATTCCCTGGTTGCCAGTAACGTGGGCATCCTGGTTTTGGGTGACATAGGACGTGGATATCTTTGGGATGCGATTGTTCTCCCCACTCCATAGGTTGTTATAAGGATTAAACAGGTGGATAATTGCGGAGAGGCTGGGTCAGTGCCTGGCACAGAGTACAGTGCTCAATAAATGCCCCCCTGATTGTGCCTGCAATTACCCGGAATCACTAGGATATTTAAATTGGAAAAATAGAAAGTTAAAAAATCCTGAGGCTTCTTGGCTAATATTAAAACAGTCTGACTATGGGAAAGTATTATTGAAAAACAATGTAGATTATTTCATGGGTTTTCACTTAGAAAGATAGTGTTTTTATTGCTAGTTGTTGACTAAAATATTTTTGGTGTGTTAATTTTAAGTCACTATTAAATGATATGATCTTAAGCAAGAATCATAAATACAGTACACATATGCACACTTGGTGCATTGTTTGAAGATCAGAGTCAGCTCTAGTGCAAGCTATTTTTTCCAGGTAAATCTCCTTTTATTGGATAGCCATTTTCAAATTAAGCTTTAAACATAAAATATATTGATATCAGTTAGGATTCTATTTCTGGGGTTTATTTCAAAATGTAAACTTTTGAAATTAACATTAGAAAGTTAATTTACTTTAGAAAGACTATATATAGCATACTTTGTAAAGCATATTTAGCCAAAATTAATCACATAGTAATACTTTTCCTCTAACAGCCTTGTCATAACTTATTTTTTTTTAATAGAAGATAGTCTTAATCTTTAAATTCACCTGGCTATAAACTGTATAAATGGACGTTTGGGGAAAGTATCTTAGCAGAGCATTATGAAACAAAACTGGAGTGTTTGAATCTTTTGTTTGTAACAAGCACTGTCCATTAAAACATTCATTTCCCTTGCAAAAAGGAGCTATCTGTTCTTGCTCTCACAAAACAAAAATATTTCAATCCAAAAATATGAATATAGAGAGCTGTACCTTCATTTCACCTCTCTGGTTTAAAGAAAACAAAAATGATTCCGAGGATGTAGTTGGCAGAGAGAAGAGTGATGCTGTGGTCTACTTGGACATTCTGGGGAACTGTGGAGAGCCACCTAATCTACATGTTTGACTTTGCTATCTCCATGAGTTCAGTGGCAGATGCTGGTAGTGCTGATTCACCCATCTAAGGTAGAGTTGCAGCGTGGCCTCATTTTCAGGAAACGCACTTAAAGAAACATGGTGCACTAGCAGGCAGCCTCTCCCAGTCCGCCCCCTGGTGGCTTTGGGAGGTGGTGGCCTTGGGAACCTTCCACCCTCCCATTCTGGACTCAGTCCAAATTCAGGCCCATTCTGGATGGAATGGAGCAAGATCGATTTTGAGAATTAGATCCTTTAATAAGATGTGTGTGGTTTTCCTTAATTAAGTGTGCTTTTGTCAAGAAAAAAGCTAATAGACCTTGAGAAAATCAATACCCTAAAACATATATTTTACCAGCCTCCTGAAAGCTAAAGCTGCATGACAGGAGACTCAGAAAGGGTCTTCCGTCATATAAAAGCAAAGATTGAGGAGAAAGAAGCCAGGAAAATGATGGAGGACAGCCAAAGGCCTGAAGAGTGATGCATTGGCCAGGAGACAAAAGCACACTAGTGGGAGATGTGTTCTAGAAGGGACTGGCACCCTGTGTAAAAGGTGAGGCCCAGGGAGAAAAGAGGAAGGAGAATCTCAGGAGAGAGCAGGACCTCCAGATGAGAAAGGGTGAGGTTTGGAACAGGAGGCCTGCTGGGACAGTGGGTACCATGGCTGCTGTGGTGCAGAAAGGAGAGCTGATAAACTTAAAATTAGGGTGATTTTGCCTTGAGAATCCCCAGGGCACCCCATCATAACTCACACCTCTAAAAGCCTAACAGCCAAGAAAGGGGAAGGAGGCAAAAATATCGGGGCACCCACCGTCACTGTGCAGAATTGATCCTGTGAACATGGCAGAGTTGTGTTTAGAATTGTGTTGTGCTGTGCATTTCTAAAACACTTCCTGAGCATCTCACAAGTTACTCTTAATCCTGGTGTTTAACCCTTAATCAACTGGGGAAGTTCTCTTATTTGGAATGGCTCGTCTGTGATGTTGCTAGATAACTGGTGTGAAGGAAACAGGGGGCAAAACTGACTAGAGTTCAGTGTTCTTGCAAGTGTTTTAGTGATTTCAGGTTGATTTCAAAATACAGAGAGAGGCTGTATTTCACAGTTAAGATAGGGAACTCTAAGAAGCATGGAGTTGGCTTTAGGAGGTGATAAAAACATAGTCAATCAGGGAGGTGACTCCAGTCAGTAGAGTTGTCCAGAAACCATGCTCTATGTAGCAAGTACTGTGCTTGCTTAAAAATCAGGACGTCCATCAAAGTAGGTGTTCAGATGTGAAAATCCAGGGATGCTGGATGAGGGAAGACCTACCGTGGCTTGAAGGGAAGCTGTAGGATAGTGACCATTATATAACAGAGGAGACCTGGGAGAGGGAGTTTGAAGCAATTCTGGGGCTTCAATAGGCTGCACCTGCTGTACTTCCTGGACCCCATAGGCCCTGCATTTTTACCACCCTGTGGAAAGGCTGTCTGAGTCCCATAGCTCTGTGCCTGAGGGGGGATCGCAGTCCTGGGAAGAAGCCCAAGTGGGTTCTCACAATGATGCATCTTTGATTTGAGACTTTATTTCCTTTGTGTTTTTCCTGTCCCTCCAAGACTTTCATTGGAGAAAAATTGCTTTTGTGTATCGCTTTTATTTGTCTTTCGTTCAACGTCAGGGTTTTATTATAATGTGTAAACCTCTTAGGAGCACATCTCCCTATTGCATTTTGTAACCTAGAGTCTGAGAGATGCCAGGACGTGTGGGGAATGTTGATAAGAAAATAAAGCCCTATTTGTTTTTGCAGTCTGCAATGCTGGGTGTTTGTTTCTCCATGTCATCTGAGGGCAGGAGGCAGGGGTGAAGGCATATAGGACTTTTCTTCTCCCTTCATATTTTATATCCTTTTAGTTCTGCATGGGTTTTTTTGGGGGGTGGGTAGGGGGAGTGCCTCTCGAAAGAGCTGTCCTGGTTAATAAACAATACTTGGCTTTTCTTTTTATCTTTTATTTTAACTGGTACCCTTCCCCCAATACAGGCAATGAAAATAGATAAATAAGTCACTACTGGTTTATTCACCGAAAGTTTTGAGGTCTAAGGTAATTTGTCCTGTATTTTGTCTCTTTATGTTTATGGATTCAAGGACCTGGTGGCCCTAGAATGAGGGGCAGGGAATCATTCAATGCATGTCTTTCCCACACCACCGCTAGGCTTCACAGGCTTAAATTTTTCAGTGGATGTACTACATTTTAGTTGTAAAACCACCCCATGGATGGGTTAGATTCTACCCACTCCTGCTTTTTTTTTTTTTTTTTGTCTTTTTGCTATTTCTTGGGCCGCTCCCGCGGCATATGGAGGTTCCCAGGCTAGGGGTCCAATCGGAGCTGTAGCCACGGGCCTACGCCAGAGCCACAGCAACGCAGCATCCGAGCCACGTCTGCAACCTACACCACAGCTCACGGCAACGCCGGATCATTAACCCACTGAGCAAGGGCAGGGACCGAACCCGCAACCTCATGGTTCCTAGTCGGATTCGTTAGCCACTGCGCCATGACGGGAACTCCCCACTCCTGCTTTTTAATGTAACTTTTAGAGAGGTCTCTGGATCAGTCAGGGTCCCAGCAGGAAATAGAGGGCCTAC
Source organism: Phacochoerus africanus (assembly GCF_016906955.1). NCBI lineage: Eukaryota > Metazoa > Chordata > Mammalia > Artiodactyla > Suidae > Phacochoerus > Phacochoerus africanus. Next base: position 108,984,849 of record NC_062544.1, read on the forward strand.
CTGAAAGCAGTCATTGAAGAGAATGTCATGAAAAGACTCTTTCTGTGCAGAGTTTAGGGAAACACACAAGGGACCATCAAGCACTGGGCACTGGCAACGGAAGGAGTTTTTGCCACCCAAGGTGGCAGGGGTGACACTGGGGAGCCCTTACTGGAACTGGGATAGTGGTAGCAGGAACGATAGGCAAGGCCTGCCCAGTAGGGGCTGTGGCCCAACTGGGAAGAGGCCAGGGTGCCTCTCACTGGTTGAACCCAGCCAGAGGGCAGGGTCCTGGTTAATGTAGGCACAGGGGCAGCTTCCCGGGGTATAGAACAGGTAGGAAGAGATTTGGGAGATAAAGGACAATATTCAGCACAACCTTTTGTTAGAATTTCTTATTAAAAATTTTTAAAACAATATGTATTTTATTGCCCAAACACATCTTTTGGTACTAAGTTGTACCTAAACTAAAGGAATAAATGTAGATCCAGAGGTCTTTATTTTAAATAAAGGTAAAAATGAATTAGAACTCTATGGAGAGGAGTTCCTGTCATAGTGCAACAGAAACAAATCCCACTAGGAACCATGAGGTTGCAGGTTCGATCCCTGGCCTCGCTCAGTGGGTTAAGGATCTGGTGTTGCCGTGAGCTGTGGTGTAGGTTGCAGATGCGGCTCAGATCTGAGGTGCTGTGGCTGTGGTGTAGGCCAGCAGCTATAGCTCCAATTCAACCCCTAGCCTGGGAACCTCCATATGCGGTCCTAAAAAGCACACACACACAAAAAAGTACTCTACAGAGAGAAACATCATCATGGTAGAGACCACAGGTTCTGTCAGCCAAATAAATCTATGGAGGTAGATCTCAGAATATTATTACCTTTAGGGGGGCACATGTTGATTGGGAGAAGGCATAACAGATTTTTCTGGGAGTGTTGGGAATGTTGTATGTTTTGTTATGAATGATGGTAAAAATTGATTGAGCTGCGCACCTTAGATTTCTCCACATTACTCCATGCATATTGTACCTTAATTTAAACGGAAGTCTTTAAAAATTGCAAAAATGTTTACAGTTCCTAGAGACCTGAGTTCCTACCTTGTCTGTGTCACTTATTGACTGTGTGACCTTAGGCAAGTTATTTAATGTCTCTGTTCCTTAAGTCCCTCCTCTGCACGATGGGGATAATATTCTTAGTGCAAAAGATGGTTGTGAGGATTAGAAAAGCCAACCTTAGTAAAGCACTTAGCATAGCATCTAACCCATGGCAGTCACTCAGTAAGTGTTAGCTGTTTATATTAAAATAAATATACTTGTTTCCCCTAAAGTAACCCAGTTCTGCTAAGTTCTAGGTACCATTATTTCTTCTTTTCCTCTGCTTACTAAAATTTCCAACCACCAATACAAGCAGATATCAAACTTGAGTTAGGCACATGATTACAGCTTTCCTTTCCAAACCTGTTCTAATAAGATGAAAGCCCAGAGGTAGTTCATGTTTTTTTTACAGCTTGCTTGTGATCTCCTTGCCAAGCGATGCTCCAGGGAGAGGCCCTCAAGTCTCAGAGCAGAGATACTGCCTCTGCAGACCTTTCCTCACATGTAAGGAACTTCAGTGTGATCCTATTCAGTATACTCACCAGACTGCACCATTTTGTCTTATGAATTATAACAGGCATTGGTTAACTGGGACCCAGTGGATCAAACAGTGCTTGCCAATGAGCAGGTGGATGAACATGGCTGTTCGTGGCGTTCTGGAGCAAAGGTGGAACAGAAGTACCTCAGACAGTGGTTTATTAAGACAACTGCTTATGCAAAGGTGAGTGTCAGCCTGGATACATAATGCATACATGTCGGCAGACAACACCAAGGTCTTTCTGGGTATTGGAGAGTCTCACTGTTGGGGGTAAACTCTAGGAAGAGCTGTTAGAGCCATGGGTGCACAGACAGGAACCACGTGAGCCTCAGGGTCACTCACTTAGAGGATGTTGGGTTTGGGTCCTTTGGTTGGAAATCAAGAATAGCACCTGGCTGTCATTTAAGCCCTTGTTTGCTGATCTTTCGACACATCGTGTTTTACTGCCATAGAGGCCAAAAGACATTCATCTTTATCTGCAATTATATCAGCATAAAGCTAGAAAGGAAATATGTATCCTTACCTATGTAGTTCTAATAAAGACCTCCAGAAAGATAGAACGATGTTTCAAAGTGTCCACTCACTGAAAGGAGTGAAGAGATAGCAGTCTCCATGAGGGAAGGCCAGGATGAAAGTGAATGAAGCCAGGAACCAAAGCTTTGGACTTTGACTTTATTTTTTAGTCACATCTGTAGGTGTATAATGATCATCACAATCCAGTTTCACAGGATTTCCATCCTATAATCCCAGCACATCCTCCCACCCCCCAAACTGTCTCCTCTGGAGACCATTAGTTTTTCAAAGTCTGTGAGTCAGCATCTGTTCTGCAAAGAAATTCAGTCTGTCCTTTTTTCAGATTCCACATGTCAGTGAAAGCATTTGATGTTGGTGTCTCATTGTATGGCTGACTTCACTTAGCATGATAATTTCTAGATCCATCCATGTTGCTAAAAATGCTGGTATTTCGTTCCTTTTAATGGCTGAATAATATCCCATTGTGTATATGTACCACATCTTCTTGATCCACTCCTCTGTCGATGGACATTTAGGTTGTTTCCATGTCTTGGCTATTGAAAATAGTGCTGCAATGAACATCAGAGTACATGTGCCTTTGCAGGTCATGGTTTTCTCTGGGTAGATGCCCAGGAGTGGGATTGCTGGATCAAATGGTAGTTCTCTTTTTAGTTTTCTGAGGAATCTCCATACTGTTTTCCACAGTGGTTGCACCAATTTACAGTCCCACCAACAGTGTAATAGGGTTCCTGATGTAATAGGGCTAATGACGGTGTGTCATGGAAGTTGTTCACACCCTCTCCAGCACTTATTTTTTGTAGACTTTTTGATGATGGCCGTTCTGACTGGTGTAAGGTAGTACCTCATAGTGGTTTTGATTTGCATCTCTCTAATAGTGAGTGACGTTGAACATCTTTTCATGTGTTTTTTGGCCATCTGTATGGACTTTGACTCTTGTTGTGTCTCTGGTTAACTGTGTAAGCTAGTGTGAGTCCCTGCACCTCCATTTCCTTGTGTGTCATGGAAGTAATCTTTAAGGTGCCTCTGGTTCTTCATGTTTTTAGGAATTCAAGATAAAACCGACCATTGAAAGGGGGATCTTGCTTATTAAGTCACCACTAGACTGAGCAAAATAACCTGTTCTGGGTATGCCAGAACCAGTCTGTACAAGATAGTCTTTGAGCTTACCAAGTTTCAGGAATTGAGCCAGAGAGAAGTGATCAGAGCAAATCAGGGACATTTCCTGTGGCATTTTGGTGATCTCTGTGTTAGCCTAAGACTGGAAGGAGGCAGGATCTGAAAAGGTAAAGACACCATGAAAGTCTGCTGATGGTGTGTCATGGAAGTTGTTACTCTGTGGTCGTCACCGTAAGGAGAGTTGTGCCTTCCATGATAGCCCATGGGTTTTTCCGTCAGAGATGCAGTACTTGACTGAAATGGACTTTGGGTCGGATCCCATACTGCACTTCTTATATGCAAAGAAAGCACAAAGTTATAAATAACTTCTGATCACTACAAAACTTTGCTGAGTTAGAACTGGAGTACACCAACTCAGAATACCAATGCCATATGGTTATATGACCTCTAGTTCTCTCACTCAAAAGACATGCTTTAAATGAGACGGTTTTCCCATTTCCGTTTATTCAGAATGTAGCAGAGAATGGCATATGGATTTGGAAGACTACTCATTAGAACTTGTTAACATGGTACCTTGCTCCTTTTAAGCACACTGGTAGTTTTGAGAGCCCGAATGAGAAGAAAGCTGAGGACACTGTTTTCTGTAATACCCTAGGCAGCGGGAGCCCCTCCCTGCTGACAGTTAGGGTCCACTGCATTCCTGGGAGGGTTGCCAGGTCAACTCAAGGACCTGTCAGATGACTCTGTAATAGGCATTGGTGGAAAGGCCACCTAATTAGCTCTTTTGTTTTCACCTTAACCTCTAACTGGAAATGTAATAACCTAACTGAGTGGCATTATTCTTTAAACTGTCAGCTGTGAATTTTCAACTGTTCAGCAGAAATGTTTAGTTACCATGGTGACTTGCCTGGTTCTTGCCGAACTCCAATACAGAATTATTGAAAAATCTGCCTTTGGAGGTCAGTGCTAGGTTTGCCCTTAAAACCAGAAGAGGGAGTGGTGTGGGAGTGGTAGGGGTGGGCAGAAATCTATGTTCACTGCAGGACTTTGGCTGAGGGCCGTACCTGCACAAAGTGAGTCTCCACAAGGCCTAATAGAAAGTGATTGCTATGGAATTGAGAGGATAACAGAGATATCAGAGGGCTGCACAGTCTCTGAGACCTTGGAGTTATGGCCTAGCCAAAAGTATGTAGTTGAGACCCCAAAAAAGGCTATGTATTACAGGTGTGGATGATACCCTAGGACCAAGGACAAAATCAACATAGACTCATCTCAATAAAAAAATTAAAGTAAGCCTGACAAATTCAAAAGGAACTTTCAGAACAAAACTCAACACCTTCAAAGGCAAACAACATAATCTAGACTTGATGCAAGATTAATTTCATCTGTGATGTCCAACATATAATAAAAAATTCTTAGACATGCAAAGAATCAGGAAATTGTGAGTCATAATAAAGGAGGGAAAAAGGGGCCAGCCCAATAGAAATAGATCCTGAGATAGTCCCAATGTTGGAATTGGGAGATAAAGACAGAGACATCTATTATATAAATGGTCTGGAACTTAAAGGAAAAGATGTTCATAATGAATGAACAGATGGGTAAACAGGGGAAATGGAAACTGTTTAAAAAAAAACAACTGGAACTCTAGAACAGTAAAGTACAACATCTGAAATGGAAAATGTATTGTTTGGGCTGCAGAGGGATGAGAAAGGGTTAAGTAGGCCATAGAGCCATAGGAGAACCTCTTCCCCCCATATAGGGAACATAATAAGTAGTAGCCGTAAAACAGAAATGTAAATGACAAGTTTGAGAAGCTGAAATGACATTAGAGCTGAAACTCAGACAGCCAAGAGGAGAGACTCAGGATAGGGCTGGAGGAGCTTAAGAGGTGGTTAGGGCCCAGATCAGGCAACACCATTTAAATCTTAAGAAATGTATACTTTATCATGGGGGCCACGAGAAACCATTAAAGGATTATAAGGGAGGAAATGACATGGTTACATTTGTATTTTTCTAAATTCACTGTGGAAAGGGCAAGTATGAATGTAGAGAGACCAGTTAGACAGCTATTCCAAGGGTGCAGGTATGCATAACTTAGGCTTAGGTGTTAGTGGAAAGAAATGGGTAGGTTAGAAAAATATTTGGACGATGAAATCTGTTGAACTTAGTGATGTTAGATAGAGAGTGTGTACAAGATAAAAAGACCCTAACTTGGACACTAAGTGAATGATCAAGGTACTTCCTGGGATAGGGAGTCCTGGAAGAGACACAGTCCTGACCCTAAAGTGGCCATGAGTCATTTGAGTAGAGATGTACAAATAATGATGCTTGGATAAATGGGTCCAAAACATCAAAGAAGATCAAGTGAGATAGTATATCTACTTTAAAACCTGGTATGGCAGTAATAGTGTTGAATTAGTGGTGAGGTCCTTTTTTATAGATAAGGATGAGATAGTGAATCAATAATGCTTTTAGCTGCAAGTAACTAAAAACTCAAAGTTATGGTGGCCTAACAAATGAGTGGTTACTTTTCCCACATAAGAAGTCCTAGTTGTTGGGACCAAACTAGGATAGGGCTCTGCATTGACATCTCCATGGTTCTCATGGCCTTTCCTGCCCATCTACTCATGGTTGCAAGATGGCTGCTGCAGCTCCCGACGTCACATTTCCAGTCAAGACAGAAAGAAGCAGTAGAGGCAGTGTGAGTGACTGGAAAGCAAGAATTTTCCACAAACCCCCAGCAAAATTCACTGATGTTCTCTTAGCCCCAATTGTGTCCTGTGACTACCTCCAGCTTCAAGGGAGACTAGGAAAGTAGTCTCACAATTTTTGGCGTCTATAGTCAAGGCGGTTGGAGGAAGAGGATGAGGAATGGATGCTGGGATGGCCAGTGAGCTGGGCCTGCCACAGCTATCTTTAGAGCTCTGTATTTACATTTGGTTTCGCAGCCTGTGAGCTGCCTCTGTGATGTAAGCTGGTGGTCTGCTTGGGAGCATGGCTGTGGAGGAACCCTCCTTTCATTCACTTAGCTTCCAAATTATAAAGATGATGCCTGATGTGAAAATTACAGGGAACTCGGAAATATAAAAATCCTTTATTAAGGCTATTCTGTGATGTATTTGATTTTTCTCCCTTTACCCCCCACCCAGTCTTCCTAGGATTGTTTGCTTTATGAAATGTTAAAAGTGATTTCAGCCACTTATTCTGTGAAAAAGAAAACTGGCAGGAGGAGTATCTGAGGACCATGAATAATCTTGGCGGAGATGTGTGGGAGGATTCTTGTGGGCAGCACTGTGGCCTGAGAGCAAGGGGAGGAGGGCAGATTGGAGACTCACACACAGAAGGCAAAAGGGATCCAGAGCCTGATGGAATGAATGCTTCGCTTCCTGACTGCAGGGTGACAATTGGAAGGCGAGACAAATAGAGAGACAGCTTTCCACTTGAACTTTCCTAATAGATTTGAGGTTTCGATTTGTGTGTTGCCTTTTTGCAGGCCCTCAGCCACTGGGGCCGTATACATGGGCTCCGCTTTGGCGTTTAGATGATGGGGCTTAGACAGCCCTGACACAAAATTGGGGCCTGTGTTTTCTCAGCTTTCCGGAGTTACCTGGCAACTGCTGGAATATGAACCAAGTCTGTGATCACCTCCCCCTTCCTCCCTGCTTGCCCTGATCTGATCAGTTCTCAGGCTTTTACTTACACCCTCTTATTGAACCTTCACGTTATTCCTTGCAGGGTAGGGCCACCTGTTATCCCCATTTTCCTGATAAGGAAACGGAGGCGCACACTGGTCTTAAGTAACAGTGCTGGGATTCAAATCTGGGTGCTTGACCTCTCACCCCACTGTCCCACTTCTCAGGTAGTCTGAGTCCAGTCTTTCTCTCCCCAGATGTTATTAAGTGCCTGGCCCACGTGCTAAGACTACAGATGAGAAAAGCTGGTGTCCCTGCTCTTTGGGAGCTTGGAGGCTAGTGCAGGAGCCAGTCACAGACATGAGAGGTCACAGCCTTTGGGACCACTGTCACACTGCAGGAGGGTGAGAGGAGGCAAGGACAATCCCCCAGCTCTGCCCAAGTGGTCTGAGGCGGTATCATGAGGAGGATCGAGATGAAAGAGGAGAGGTGCACAGTGTCTGCAAGAGAGCACTTTGTTGCCTTCTAGGCATGCAGGAGACTTCACACTTTACAAGTACTTCCAAGTAGAATTTCTGCTGGCACGAAGCAGACAGTGAGGCCTTGTGAAATCAAGAGGGACGGCAGGTCATCAGCCCACATTTCCCTGCCCCTTGTGCTTCTCTCCAGATTGCAAGTGGAGTTTGCAGGCAAAGTAAAAGTGCCTTTACCAGAATGCACTGGTCCTATTGGACCCTGCAAAGAGTGAAAATCTGGTGTTGGAGAGGCAAGGAGGTGAGGGAAGGGAGTGAGGTTCATGACAGGAGCTCTTTGGGAAAGTGAAGGAGGAGGCTGGAGCAGAAAGACAGCCCTAGAGGAACAGTAGTACAAGAGTCTAGTCTCTGGAGTTCCTGCTGTGGCTCAGTGGGTTAAGAATCCGACTGCAGGAACTTGGGTTGCTATGGAGGTGTGAGTTTGATCCCTAACCCAGCACAGTGGGTTAAAGCATCCAGCGTTACTGCAGCTGTGGCTCGAATTCAGTCCCTGGCCCAGGAACTTTCATATGCAAAGAGTGCAGCCATTTAAAACAACAACAATACCAAAAAGAAACTAAAATAAATAAATAAGAGTCTAGTCCCCAACATGTGCCCCTGGTTGCTTACAACTCCCCTGAACTCTGGAATGGGGACCCTTGGGTGCCCTGGCTCTGATCCTGAGGCCCTGAGTTGCTTGAGAAAGCATTTGGCTGTCTCCTGGAAAGGGGGCTGTTGTACAGCACTCTGCTCCTGCCCTCAGATCCTCCCCCAGCCCCAGAGCAGCAGCCGGCTCCCAGGTGATGTGGGAAACATCTCCTCACAGCAGCATCCGGTCACCCAGTGCTCTCAGAAAACTTTGCAAAAGGACTGATCAGTGAGTGAGATTTGGTGACTTGCTCCCCACCCCAAGACCCTTGGCCCCAGTGTTGCCTTATGTATTCAGCCTGGGCCTTCGCATGGTGTGCGTGTGCACAGATTAGATGCTGGCTGAGGAAGCAAAGCTTCTGAGAACCAAGAGGAACAAGTAAGAAACCTTAACAAGCTGTCAGCTTCTCTGCAAGGCCATTGGGATAAAAAGCTGTGAGGACACAGACTAGGGCCAGATTTAACGATGCTATTGCTGAGGTTTATCTACTCTGAGGGTTTTCCCTTAAAAGCCCAGTGATTGCATTTACCCCCACCATGCTTCTCGGTGGTCAGTCCAGGCTGAGGGTGGCCTTGTTCCTCCCTCCTTGTGAAAAACAGTTTATCAACCTCTGAGCGGTAGGGGGCAGAGCCCACATGGCCCCAGACCCTGGGACTCTCAGACCAGCTCAGACCCCCTTGGAGCCAGCTTTCTGCCATTCTCCCCCAAGCCTCACTGCCTCTTTTTTGGAAATAGCAGACTCTGCTCCCATCGCCGGATCTGGCTTTAACTCCCTGTCTCACAAAGCTAACTAATTGTTAAATTCTGCTCCTTCTTACATAATATCTCATACTTCTTCTGTTCTCTGTTTAACCTGCTTCTCCAGGGTGGCGGGGAGTAGACAGGGGTAGGAGGGGGACAGAAGCAAAAGGAAAGTCAGTGATTTGAGGCTGAGAGTCCCCTGGCACTTTGCAGGCAAGCAGGAAGCTGCCTGGGCTGGATCAGGAGACACCTGGAGCCCCAGCCAAGGGAACAGGCTCCTTAATGTCAGCGGGGGGTGATGGTGAGACTGCTGGGGGAAGGCTTCAGGCTGCCTCTGAGCAGACCTTAGGGGTAACTTCCGCCTGGAAGAGGTCACCAGAGTTGGTGCAGGGCTGGGTCTCAGCTCTGGACTTGAAAACCCATGGTATTTCTTGGCAGTACAGGCAATTAGATTTCCTCTCCCCTAATTGGGGTGCCTTCCTGCCTGCCTCCAGACTGACCCCCACCGATACCTAATGACTACTGTTATGTGGCCTGTATTAGGTCCAGTCTCTAGGACTGCCTTATTTCCTTACCCCTGGGTTCTTGCCCACATCCTGTCCCTCCCATCAGGGAGCCCTACCTGCCCACCCACTCCAGCGCATGTGAGAATGAACGAGAACTTCTGAAGAAAGGAAATGCACAGTCTCCAGGTTGGCACACATGCTTTGCAAGCAGGAAGGTTTCCTTTGTTATTTTTGTTTCCAAGCTGGAAGGAATAATTGCAAAGGGGAAATGGGAGAAAAATTAACAATGTATTTTTTATGGCATGTTAACAATGAAATACATTATCAATTTGACTTGGAAAAAAAAGGAAGACAGAAGTAAACCTCTGTCTTGCCCTTAAACCCCAAGTAGCCTTTCTAAGCTTCTGGTCAGGTCCTCTTGGAGCATAAAGGCCTCCTACCTTCTCAGGGTGTTAGTCTGAACTCCGTGGGTGGAAAGAGATTGATTAGCACCTGGTTGGGGCAGTCCCTGGGTGTGTTGGGGAGGGCTGTGTCACCAGTGAACCCCTTTAGCTTAGGGAGTCATTTGAGTTTTAACACTACAAGAAACCTAGGGGAACACTGTGTAGGGTTCCCCCATTTCAGGCTCCATCCCCGTGCTTTCCAATCCCTGCCCTCACCTGAAAAAGCCAACAAAGCCCCTCACGCCTGCCTTTACTGCTGCTGGAAATTATAAAATCGATGTGATGTCTGAAAACAAAAGGATAGGGTGTTGCTGAGTTTTAAGCAGCCCACATCCTCCCCTCCCCCTGCTCCCCCGAGGGGCTGGTGGCCCACTTGAGGTGCCCCTGAAACTTACTGACAGAGCCCATTCCTCATTTTATAACTGAGCCTAGAAAAGCCAGAACCCTGCTTGGGTCAGTTTATCTGCCCTTGAGCACAAGTTCCCAAAAAACCAAGCATTTCCAGCAACCACATGCAGAGGGCAGGTGGTCGGTCGGTTGGTCAGAAGGCAGGCAGTTGCAGGAAGGCAGGGAATTAGCAAGTGAGGAAATGTGGATAGGTACAGGGAGAGGGCGCAAATAGCCGGGGAACAGAAAGTGCAGTGATTAGAGGTTTTCTCATTTGTTCTTGATGGAATCGGCCTGTTGGCCTCCGAGCTGGAGCAGTGTCATGTTTATGTCATTATCCTCTACTCCGATGCCCTTTGCTCACCCCAGGGCCTCCTGAACGCAGCTGCCAGGAGAACGGTGAGACTGATCCAGTGGCTGAAGGAAGCAAACAGTCATTAGCAGATACCTACGTATCCGTATTATATCATTCCATTTTTTTTTTTTTTTCCAAAAGAAGTGTTTTCCTATAGAAAGGGACAGTTTTCCACAGAATCTTTCCATTTCTCTCTATATTTTGCTTACTATTATTCCAGGGTAGCTGTTTCTAAATGTTAGATTGGCTCAAAATGAGATTTCATCCTTTCTAGAATTGTAATAAGTCGTGAACCTGTGAAATGCAAACTCTAGTGGTTTAAAAAGAGTATATTAATATGATTACCAAAGCAGAAACAATGGGGGGAGGGACGGCTTGGGAAGTTGGGATTGGCATATACACATATTGTATACAAAATTGATCAGTAACAAGGACTTGATATATAGCTCAGGGAAATCTATTCAGTACTCTGTGATAGCCTATATGGGGAAAGACTCTACAAAATAATGTATATGTATATGTGTGTGTGCATATATGTGGCTGATTCACTTTGCTATACACCAGAAACTAACACCATAAATCACCCATACTCCAATAAAATATATAAAACATATATATATATGTGCATATGTGTTACAGAAAAAAAGTATATTAACAACATGATCTTAAAAACTAGTTTACAAGTACACACACTCATATTGTGTTTTATCAGTTCTTACACATGATTGGTTTTAAATTTTATGCTCCACTAAGAATGAAAAGTGCTGTCAATCAAAGATAGCATTGATTGTAAGACATGCCCCCGTTTCAGAATTTGTGGGGAAAATGTGCAACTTAGAAGAAGGAATATAAATAGGATGGAAGGATATAGAACAAATATTAATAGTGATCTCCTTGGGTGCTTAAGTTGATTTTGGATAACTCTTATTTTTTCTTCATCTTTTTCTATCTTTTCCAGATTTTCCATAATGATTATTGTTATTTTGATAATCGTAAGACACCAAGCCTGAGAGCAGGATTGTCAGCATTTATTTACACATCTTCTTTAGACCTGAGTGTCTTGGAAAGGGATGGTCTTATGTTCTTGCAACTTTTAAATTTATAGGCAGGCTTCCAACCTGAAGGTAATTGAGCAGAATGTCCCCTGGGACTACTGTCCCCGTTTCTTTTTTCTTGATTAGACCAATAAAAGCTTTTAGTCTTGCTCCCAAGACTCCTCTTTCCCGGAATAAAACCTGGTTTTCAGGCAGGGGTAGCTTGGTGCCACAGATTGGGCTGTGTGACAGGTCCTGTTTGCAGTGTAGCGATTTAACTTCTTCCCCCAGCCGTGGGACACAGTTGCAGTCTCTCTTTTGTCCTATGGAGCCAGGGGCAGTGAGGTGACATGGGTGTCCTCAGGGAATCAGAAGCTGTCTCATCAGACAGCTGGCTTTGTCACTGAGAGAGTTTGTCCTCTGTCATCTGCATTCTTAAGAGTGTGGTGGTGACATTTCAGAACCTGTAGTCACCATCTCTCGGAAGTTAGTGGAATTTAAATCATTTTGTTGCTGAAAAAGTGGGTTATTGGAGTCAGAAAGGAAAAAAAAAAAACAACAAAGGCTGATATGTGGCCTGAGTTAATACACAAATAAGAAGAGATTAGCCAGTCTGGCTGGCACCACAGCTTCCTGGTGTCCTTCACCACATCCTTTGTCACAGGGCTGGCACACGGGGTCATCCCGCTGCTCATCCCCAGAGAGTCCTTCCTTCTTTCCAGTTCTTCAGAAGCCATTTAATAGCACTGGGTCTGCTCCTCCTTTTCACGTGGCTCTGAGATACACACTTGATATAAGCCCAGGCTGCTCAGTGCCTCCTTTTCTTTTGCACACCTTGTTGCCAAGTCATACATCATCTGCAGGGTGCCTTACATAGAGCTGATTATTTCCTTTCTGAGTTAAAAGCACCTGTGGAATTGAGACCCTTGGATAGCACAACTGTATTGGGTAAATAAATGTTTTTCATGGAGATGGCACAACAAATGGATTTTGCTAAAAATACATAGCACATTTCAGAAGAGAGGTTAAAGTAGGTCCATCAGAGCACGTAAACAAGGTAACCACCAGGTCAGAGCTTTTTCATGTATAATCTTCATGCCAGAGTCAAAGCCGAAGAGGGACACTAGGATATGAGAGTTTATTCCTCTAGAATATTCCAGAGGGGACATCTCGATATTCTTTAAACATTTTCTTACTGCCTTCATAATTTATCGCAACTCAAATATATACTGTGTCTTTGGAGTAACTGCATTGAAATGATTCCAAAAACAAAAAGTATAAAGAAATCTTGACAACAGTAAGTTTTAGGAAAAATATGGACAAGTTATGATTCAAAAATAATTGCCAATCAGATCACACTGATTCAGAAGTAGGCTAAGTGTTAAGCTTTTAGAAAGTGTCCCTTTTAATTACATCTCATTACATCCATCTCTAATCTGTATCTAGCTCTCAAGGTTCTGGTTTCTCAACTCTCACCTTAGTAGCTAATAAATCCACTTGTTTTTAAAAGGTCTATATTTCTCAGTTTACATAGACTTTTTTTTTTTCTTACCAAGTCTTTAAAAATGTGATATGTTTTTAAAACCACGTCTTCTAGAATTCTGATTTATGGTACTGTTGCACCTTGTTCTTCATGCTTTTATAGCTCACGTCCTATCTTCTGTGAAGAAGTATCGATTTATTCCCGGCATTATTTTTGCTTCTTTGAAGAAAGAGTAAGGTTAGCCATGTTATATCTAATCCTCCTTTTATCCCCAGCTTTTGTAGTTTTGATCTTCGTCTTTCTTATTCCTGATTCTATTTTGTATTACTCAAGCCTTTTCAATTGGATGTCTCCATCAGCCCATCTCCTAACGTCCATGCCCTTAAACTTGGGCTCATGCTAAGACTCATTCATGTACAATGCTGTCTCAGCTTCTGAAAGCATCTTCATTCATGCAGTGTATCTATGGAGCAATGGTGGCTGTCCTTCCTTTCTGACTTATCCTAGCAAAATGATTATAAGGCCCCTTTGTAAATCACAGTGTTTTATATATGCTAAAGGGTAACTCCAGGAAAACTTTACAATTTGACTTTAGATGAGTATTAAGTACAGTAATTATTTGTAAAAATTGAATGAGTCCATTCACATTGTTAATTTCTAGGTTTTGCAAATGGAAGTTGTCTCTTTTTTTTTTTTTAATTTACAGAAAGATACCTCAAAACTGACCATGTTCACCCCCAGAACAGTCAGATCTGGATAATTCAGTATTTGGGGTCTGCTGTTGTCTTGATCGAGTGAGACATTTTTTCATTAATTAAATGAGGGGTGCTGAATAAATTAATGGTTTCCAAGTTGTGCCCAAGCCTTGAAAGTTGATGAAGAGGGGTTAGAAGAGAGAGCAGGGCATCTCCTAAAATAGGTCAGCTTTCAACTCTCAGATATCAGGGCCCCTCAGATTTTATTTGAAAGGGAGTTTGGTAGCACTTTAGTAAAGACTCTCAAAACCCTGCTATTTCTGCATGTTTGGGATTCTATAAACCAGTAAGATTTCTATAAATTGAAGTTAGCCAGGGGAGGAAGAGAGGCACTGCCAACTCTTTGGCAAATTTAAGGACATGAAATGAGATAGATACCCTCCACTGTGACTGTATGTGCAACACCGCAAAACAGACGTAATCTCAAAAAACCTTCAAACAAACAAATAAAAACACCTCTTTACATTGAACAGCTGTAGCGCTGTATGTTGTTGTTCTGGTGGAGACTCGATGGGGCCAGCTTGGGGAGAAGGGAGCTTGTTGGAGGCTGTTAGGCAGGTGCTTTCTGGAGCCCAGTTCATCAAAAATTATTCTTGAATAATGATTTTATTTTACAAGATGGACTAAAAAGGGCTTGCTATGTTGTTCTCAAGATGTTGGTTTCATTTGGTTTCTTTTTTTTTTTTCATTTCTTTTGATTTTTTAAAAATATAGGTTTGTAAAGGTTTTTAAGCAGGTGGCCTTTTTTTCTGCCATAATTAGCATATCAAAACATTCACATTTCATTCTGTTTGAACCTTTTGTTCTCCCCAAGATCTGAATATTTTAAGCAGAGCACCTCCTTAAGAAGTATTCCCGCCTTGACAGTTCAATCTAGAAGAAAAACACAATGAGAGGGTTTATAAACCAGGGGCTCAGTAATGCAGGGGAAGGGAGGGGCTCTTATGGGTCAGAAACAGAACCTGTCAACTCTGAATTTTCTGTGGCAGGAGAGGATAGAGTAGGAGATGGAGCTAATCTTCAGATCACGTGATGTAGATTGTATCTGATGGGAAAGACATCAGATCCTGTGAGACAACCTGTAGGTTTGCCTGGAAGTTAAACGGAATCTCATTGTTCCTTGGAATGAAAAGACCGTAGGTCACTCACAGAGTTCCTCATGCCCTACTTATGTGCTTGTTGGCGTCTTTGACCCCTTAAATCAGACAAGCTTTCTAAATATATAATTGTATCAGAAGATTGATTAATAGTTTGTTAACATTATGTTTTATTGTTATATTACTATATAACTAATATATTGAAGATTTTACACTTTTGCTCCAATGATATCAAGACAATGCAGTTTCAGCTAATATAGATATGCATCGGGATGTTGAAGTGGTTTAAATCCATTATTAGTTAGGAAACTTGGTTGAAACAACTTAGTTATTCTTGGCTAACTTAAGCCAAAAGGAATTGATCCAAACAGAATCAAGTTCCTCACAGCTGGATGGGAAAGCCAGAGGTCCAGGCCTAGGTTGGAATCAGGGAGAACAAGGGCACAGCTGAGATCTTGTCCCAAGAACGGTCTGGTTAAGCCATTGCTGCCATTGGCACCAGCATCTCCAGCCTCTCAATTCTGGTATGGCTTTTAAACCAGTCGACCCTGGGAGTTCCCTGGTGGCTCAGTGGGTTAAGAACCCAGCTTTGTGGCTGCTGTGGCTTGGATTGCTGCTGTGGCTCAGGTTCAGTCCCTGACCCTGGAATTTCTATATGCCGTGGGCACAGCCAAACAGATAAATAAATATATAACTAAACAAACTAGTTGTCCCTGTGCCTTTGGGTCACCCCTCAGTATTCCAAAAATGTACTCAGCCTATGACTGCTTACACTGTTTAGCTTTGATAGGGAATGAGAGTGGGGTGCGAAGAATACCCCCTTTCAAGCGTGGTATTGGGGTCCTCCCACTCACCCATCTTGCAGGTCCCCTCCCAACCCCCACCCCTCAAGAAGTGCTGGGCAGCCTAAACCACAGAAGTTCACTTTGCCCCTGGGGAGAAAGGGAGGTGCACTGTCGTTAAATGAGAGCTGAGTAGGGAACTAAGAGACCTGAGTTTTGGCCCCCCTCCAATTAGCTAAATGATATTGAGTAGAATTGGTAAACCTCTGGGAGTGAGCCTCTGTGTCCTCAGCTGTAAAAACAGGACTTTAGTTGACAACCCCAACCCTATGACTTTTTAACCAGTCTTCTTCCAGGAAAAAAATAAAAATATAAATAGGATCATAGAAGCAGGCAGATTTCTAATAAGTGTCTCTTTTAACACAGAGAATGGTAAGCTGAAACTATCTGAAATATGGGTGTGGGAAAGCTGGATTTAAGTACGCCTGCGGGAAAGGAGTCCTTGCATAGTAGCGTACAGGAGTGAGTAGGGACTTGGGCATCTGCTGCCCCTTGCTGCCAGTGCTCTTTCACAGTTCCACCCCCTACTTGTGGGGTGACTTAGAGGAAACTTCTGAGACCTGTTTTCTCAGCTGTGAGGTAGAAATAACACTTCTTGACGTGTGCTGTTGTGAAGGTAAAGTGAAGCAACGCACGTACAAGCACCTGGTCTGTAGGAAGCACTCCACAAAGGTTATTGCTTCCGTCCCTAGATGCTGGGAATCTGGGTCTGTGGTCCTGGTCTCTGAGTCTCTTGCTTGAGTGGAGGGAATTAAATGGGAATTTGGTAAGCATTTGCCCAGTTCAAGGCACAGCCCTAGGCCCTTTGTGGGATTTAAAGAAAAGCCAGAGGGTTTGCAGTTGAATCAGCATTCACAGGCCAGCATTCCCTATGCTTCACTCTCTGGGAGCTGTGTGGGGTAGGAGTTGTGATCTGTGTAATACCAGATGTAGGAGTAAGGTTTGGTTTGTTTTTACATTTTTATTATAAAAGGAAATGCAGATAACTGTATAAAACACATGTATAGCTTATTGAATTAGTTTAAAGCAGCTACCCTTGTAGGTCAAGGTTTTGAATTTTGCCAGCACTCCAGAAGCCCTGCACGTGCCCCATCTCAGTGCATGTGCCTCCCAAGCCCCCAAAGTAGCCACTGTCCTGACCTCTGGAATGGTCACAGCCTCACATGTCTCTACATTTTATCACCCAAACATGCCTCCCTTTTAAATTTGATAATGTCTTTTAAGCATCTTAATCGACAGGTTTCCCTCTTTATCCCTGCCCTTTTCTTACACTTGATCTGTTAAAGGACCTGAGCTGTTTGGCCCAGAGTTCCCTGGGTCTTGCTGAGTGTCCATTCATGTGGCAGTTCATGTCCCTGTGTCCTCTGGACTTCCTGGCACCTTTCATTATGCCAAACATGGCATCTTCTCCCAGGGAGCTCAGGGGCCATTTTGCAACTGAAGTTAATGGGAACAAGGAAACTTCCTAATTGAGATCCTGCATGCCCTCTTCTGATGTCCAAAGCAACTGGTTTCTTTTGAAAGAATTTCTAGAGGAAAGCCTTATTTTAGATGAAGTTTACATTGCAGGTCTTAACCAGCTGACTCATTTTCATTCCCTCATGCATCTTTAGGATAGCATAGCAAAGACAGTATACCAAATCTGCTGGGCTAGCTCCCTTGAACCTCTGGGTTATGCTAAAATCACTCAACTGCTTAAGTCTGCCCTATCAGTAACAGAAACTCCTTGTTTCTGATATTCATTTTGTAGCCTTCTTAAACTGTTATATGCATCCATAGCTCTGCAAATCGATATTCCATTTATGTCAGCCAGGAAAGGAGAATATGGAGGAGCTGTTGTTTATCTGAAAGCCTTTGGGAACAGGTCTTTCAATCAAGTAAACATTCTCCTTAGCTGGGTATGTTCATGTCTGCCTTTATGTATGTGGTTAGTTTCCAAGGAATTGATAACCAACTAAATGCACATAAACTACATATGGAATGTATTTTAACTCTTCTTCAATGTGAAGATCTTACTTTGCCTGACAGCCACCACTCTGACACCCCTGACACCCCAAAAGTCACTTTAAAAAATCTGTTTCAAATAAATAAATAAGTAAATCTGTGTCAACTTTTTTTTTTTTAACTTTTCTAGCTTTCTCTTAGAGTAAAAAGCTTGCAGACTTGTGATCATGAGATTGAGTCCTCTTGAGATCCCTGCCTGAGGGAGAGAAGGAAAGGGACACCAGTGAAACTGAAAGGCCACCAGGGGGCTCTGGCCCCTATTGGCTGTTCCCTGTGAGGACAAGGCCACCTGTCCACGGTCAGTAGTGTGGCCACTGGGACAGGTTTATTGAAACCAAAGCCTTGGCTCATCCAGATTCTCAGAGGTGGGCTTCCTCTTCATTTTAAGCAGGGAAAGGAGTTGGTCTCTACCTGAATTACCTCGGCAGGCCCGTTTCTCATTTATGCATTTTTTTCACTTGTTCAAAATAACCTATTATATATCAGAAACTGTAGGTGTTGAGTTTACAGTGGTGAACAGAGCTCTCAGGGGGCTTCTAATCCAGAGAAGGAGCCATCCCTAGGAGATGGGCCAGGCATTCCTAATAGAATGCAGTTTCATCAACATCATGAAGTGTAGGTCATGCTGAATTATCAAGTTTCAGTAGTTACTTAAAACATTTCTGAATCTTCATTAACAGCTACTTGGTTTTTGTGGATCTCCTTTCCAAATGACCAGGGAGACTTTAAAATACCCACAGTTTCTAGTTGATGACATTTCCTTATAAAATGCACTTTCATCTTACTTGAGTAATGGTTCGGAAACCCTAACCCTGGGATCATTTTGTCCAGCTGGGTGGGTGGGTCTCTGCGTTGAAGCTTATGCTGAGTGTCACGTGACTAGCCTAAGTTCATCAGTAGCAGAAAGGAAAGGGACCTGCCTTCCCTGTGCCTTAGTGCGATGTCGTGTTGAAAGAACAGCTTGAGCTCTTTGCTGAGGCTTTCAGTGCTCTCCTTTCCCTTTTCGCACACATAGGTCTGGGTTCTGTTTCTATACTAGCATAGTTCTGGTCCCTCTTTCCTTTGATGACCCTCAAAATTGACAGCCCCTTGTCACTCTAGTCGCTTCTTTTCCCTCCTTTCTTTTCTTTTTGGAGCTTTTCTTTCCTTATCCACCCACTTCCTATAACTCTCCTTCTCCTCTGTGCTCTGCCCCCCCCTCCCCCCCCGCCCCAGCTCTTTTATATCTCTCCCTATTTTTCACTCTATTCTTTTTCTTCCCTATCTTCCCACTGTTTTTCTTTTCCTTTGATTCATCTCCACGACCCATGTCCCATCTTATTTATGCTAATAGCAGTTGGTACTGCATTTGATCAGTGACCCAACTAATAGCAGCAGGCTTAGGTGTGCTTTATTTAAACTTCATGTTAGGGACTGTGGCACATTCTGCTTTGTGTATGCCCAGAGCCTAGATGAGGTCCTGGTGTGGAGGAGTGAGGCCTAAATATATCCCTGGAGAGTAAACAAATGAGTGAACACATTGCTGGTCAACTTGATGGTGTCCATAATCCACAACAAATGCCTCAGAAGAAATTTCTGGACCTTAAAGCTTCCCCGGTAAATGAGAGTGGATGGATAGTTAGCTGACAAGTATAGAAAATGCTTGGTGGTGTTTATCACACAGTGGACAGAGAGACTGTGGGCGGAAAGAATGCGGCTTGTAAGTCTGGGTTTTAGTCCTGGCTCATCCTTTCCTACAGCCGTGTGTGAGAAAGCTATAACCTTTCTCAGCATAGCTTCATTGATCTGAAAGTGAGCTACCTTGCCCAGAGGGTGAGAAGAGATGTGTGTAAAAAGCACCTTATGAATTACAAAACACTATGCAAATAAAGCATCTTCATGTTGCCTGTATTAATCATAATATGATTAGGAATTTAAAACTCTTATTATAAATATTTGATTACCCTTAAACTTATTTGTTGAAAGACTAGGTCTCATCATCAAATAAAGGATGGGATGTGCTTAAGGCCGTAGAGAGTAATTTATCAAAGAGCCTCCCTTTTATAGGAATTTAATTAGACAAATAAAGATGAAAATAAATGTGTGCTTCTAATAGCAAAGGTGACCCAAACCAAGGTGATGATTTCCCTTATGCTAATTTGTGTTTTTAAGGTAAATTTATAATGTTTTATATATGATACAGCTGATTTGTAGACCATACATACCCGTGAACAGTTTGTCTTAGAGATTCAAAATTCATAAACTTGAACTTCTTTTTTTTTTTTTAGGGTTCCAGACTGTGGGGGAAGAATGCACTAACCCCATCCATCAAAGATGTTACCCAAGGGGGAGGGGGGAGGGAGTGGAAATGACTGGGAGTTTGGGGGTAGTAGATGCAGACTATTACATTTAGCATGGATAAGCAATGAGGTCCTGCTGTAGAGCACAAGGAACTATATCCAATCTCTTGTGAGGGAACATGATGGAATATGAGAAAAACAATGTGTGTGTGTGTGTGTGTGTGTGTGTGTGTCTGTAAGATTGGGTCACTTTGCTAGACAGCAGAAGTTGGCACAACATTATAAATCAACTATACTTTAAAAAAAAAAAAAAGTTGGAGTTCCCGTCATGGCTCAGCAGAAATGAATCCAACGAGGAACCATGAGGTTGTGGGTTCGATCCCTGCCCTCGCTCAGTGGGTTAAGGATCCGTCATTGCTGTGACCTGTGGTGTAGGTCACAGACGCAGCTCGGATCTGATGTTGCTGTGGCTCTGCAGCAACAACTCTGATTAGACCCCCAGCCCAGGAATATCCATATGCCGTGGGTGCGGCCCTCAAAAGACAAAAGAGAAAAATAAATTAAAAAAAAAAAAGATGTTAACCATGGTCTTTCCTTGCTTTTTTCCTTCCCTCTGTGAAACCTTGGCTGCCTCAAAATAGGGATATCAATGAGACCCATCTTCCTGAATTGAGTCAGGATGAGTGCAAGTGTAACCTCTGCTGGACCCCTCCAATTGGCAAGTGAAGGAGAAAAGGGCTAAATCCTGGGCCTTCTTCAGTGTCCCCACTTCTCCCAGCTTAGCAAGCCCCAGATCCCTTGCTTTCCCTGAAGGAAGCCATGTGTCTACCTCTCCTTTCTCCTTTCTTCCCTACAGGCCATGCAGGACACGCTAGCAGACCTTCCAGAATGGTACGGAATAAAAGGCATGCAGGCACACTGGATCGGGGACTGTGTGGGCTGTCATCTGGACTTTGCGTTAAAGGTGGGCAAGCCAGAGTGTCCCCAGCAATCGGTGCTCACAAATCCCTTTCTGCATTTTTAGAACTCTTCCAAGAGACTAGCAATTTGAGACTCCATCGCAGTGCTGCCCAGTACGAAGATACTAAGAGTCACCTACCTTTCTAGTAGCCACAATTTTTAAGTGCAAAGAAACAGGTGGAGTTCATTTTAAGAACATATTTCATTTAACCCATTATATCCCAAAATTTTTGTTTCAAGGTGTGATCACATTGAGGGAGTTCCCTGGTGGCCTAGTGGTTTCAGCATTGTCACAGCTGTGGCACGGATTCAACCCCTCACCCAGGAACTTCTGCATGCCATGGGTTCAGCCAAAAAAAAAAGAGATGTGATCACGTCTAAGGCCCTTGTTTCTGAGCACCTTGGCCCATATATGTGGAATGTCTTTTCTATATATTCTCTCCACTGCCAGATATTTCATTATGAAAATGTTTCTAGTTCTACTCTCAAAGCCACCTGAGAATGAGAAAACTTAGGAGGGAACACGCTCAATCCTGCAGGTGCAGGGCCATGTGGCTGTGCCCCTGTGGCCCCCTACCTGGCCCCATAGGTTCACTAACTGCCACTCAGTCCACATGTGAACTTTAGTTCTAGGCCTGGGCACTTCCTGAATCATTGGTGTTCTGTAAACACATTGAATCTGAAGGAAGGAGCGTCTGGGCTCCCTGTGCCTGTGACATAGTTGGCATTCAGCTGGTGCCTATGGCATGCTTCTTCCTTGAAGGGTGTTTAACCTACCCTTCTGAGGTCAGCTCAGGCTATTATTTCCTCTTCAAAACAGAATTAGCTTAAATGAATGTTTTTCTAATTAGAAAAGTGGATGCTTTTATTCATAACTATACCTTAATTCCTAGAGGAAGGTATAGCTCCTTTCTCAGGACAGATTAACATTGACATTTATTATTGATTCATGGACAAGGAGCCCGGGCCTGGCGGGGAGGCGTCCTTCTGAGCATGCTTTGACCACCTTTGATTTGGGGCCCCCAGGTGCTCCTGGTAGTGGGCCCTGAGGAGCCCTGCTGAAAGAGGAGCTGCAGCCCTCTCCTGTCCTTTCTGCCCCTGCTAGGGATGCTGGGGCTGTGGTCTGAAGCTGTACTCACTATTTGGGCTTGAGGAAGGGATGTGGCTGGGGAGCACAGCAGCCCAGAGAAAGGGCTGAGAAATGTAATGACTCTGTTTCCCGCCTGCCAGGTTGATGGGCAAGTCACAGGAGAAGAGCTGAGCGCCTACACAGCCACCCCTGAGGCCATTTATGGCACCTCCCATGTGGCCATCTCACCCAGCCACAGACTCCTACATGGGTGCAGCTCCCTGAAGGAAGTCTTTCAGAAGGCTCTGGTCCCTGGCAGAGGTGAGTTGGCAAGTTGAGGTTAGGATGGGGACATTCTGCCTCATGTTTCCTGGAGTTCACTGGGCCTTTCACTTATGTTGTCTTCTGTGGTCTGTTCTTCCCCTTGGCCTGACTTTTTGTGTTTTCATTTTAAAACGTGGAGATAAAAAAGAGCTTTGAAAAATGTTAAGTTACCCCCTGATTTCACTTTGAGTACTAGTTCATCTCCTTCTTGAGTTTCTGAGTAAAAGCTCAACTCTTTCCCTTCAAAGATAAAATAGATTTAACGCCCTTTTCTGATAAGAATAGAATCTTCTGGTTAATTTATAATTTTATCATCATATAAAACTATGCTTACAGGGACAGGAAAGAAGCTAGTGAGAATTAGAGGAAATATTTTCAATAACTTAATTTTCTTATCTTGAAGAATTCACACAGTGATCTGAGCAGACAAGCAGAGTCGTGCTCAATACAGGTCTTTAAGGAGTGAGCCAAGCTGACTTGGAGTTGGCATCACAAGTGTTGGTCAGTGGGCATTGGGAAGTGCCTCTGCATTAGGCAGAATTCTGGGGTTGCAAGCGAGAGAATCCATCTTTGGGTAACCCGGAGAAAAAGGGGAACATGATGGAAGGCTGTGGGGAAGAAGCAGCCTAGAAAAGGACTTGGACCCGGCGGCCATGGGGCTTTGGCAGCAGGAACTATTAGTCAGTCTTTTGAGTGCCACTGACTGAGTGAATCTACTTTCACTGCGGCCCCAGTGCCAGGGCACTTGGTTTAAGATTCCTGTTGCAGAGAAAGGTATCCAATTGGTATCCCTGGGGACCATGGCCTTTTTTTTTTTTTTTCCTTGGCCAAGGGAAGGCCAGGCACCTCCCTTAGACCACTAAGACTGTCACTGCTGAGGAGGAGGTAGTTCTCTAAAACCAATTCAGAAGATCTTACTAGAGCAAGGGGACGGGGTCCTGGGCAGGCAGTTAGAAGTAGGTCTCCAGAGAAATGTAAGTATTTCTATAAAAATCTCAGCCCACTTCTCATTTCATAGACTCTAAACTTCAATCCCAACACAGTCTGAATTACTGGAGGTCTCTCTAAAGTTATTTGAATGATAAAGATGTTTGAGGGTGGTATAAAAAAATACATTTTTATTGCTATTCTTAAAATAGCCAGAAGGAAAGATTTCCTGATCAGCTTGGAAAGTTAATGTCATCCCAGCGTAGCCTAAGACCTCTACTTATTTACTTACAACATTCATGTTCAGGCCAGTTCATACTCATTGAGAGCCTGCTACCCACTGAGCACTCGGGGATACAGAGATGGCCATGCCCAGTCCTGCCTCCTGGGGTCGCAGCGGAGGAGAGCTAGATGCTCTGGCACAGACATTTCCTTGCTTGTATCTCTTGTTGTTATATATTGAAATAGAGAACAGACTCTTGAGTGAAGATTTCAGTGTGAGCTCATGAAGTCCAGTATAAATTTCCCTCTTTCAGTTTTATTTTCCACTTCTTCCTAAGAAAAACTGGATTATTTTCAACTATTTAAAGGGAAAACTCATCATTTTTACTCTCACAGGCATTTTGAGGTTCCTTGAGGGCTATGGTAGATGAATAATATCTAAAATTGAAAAACTGAAAAAGGTAAACATCTAGCCCTTAGACTTCTGTCCCCCTATGATTAATTTGGGGATACAAAATGAGGTAATTTCAAGAGTTCCCATCATGGCTCAGCAGAAACGAATCTGACTGGCATCCATGAGGCGCAGGTTCAGTCCCTGGCCTCGCTCAGTGGGCTAAGGATCCGGCATTGCCATGAGCTGTGGTGTAGGTTGCAGACGCGGCTCAGATCCTGCAGTGCTGTGCCTGTGGTGTAGGCTGTGGTGTCAGCTCCAATTCGATCCCTAGCCTGAGAACCTCCATATGCCCCTGCTGCGGCCCTAAAAAGACTGGAAAAAAAAGGTAATTTCTGTAGAGGATTAATGAGCTAATAAGTTATAAGTTATAAAAAAGTAACTCCTGGAGTTCCCGTCGTGGCACAGTGGTTAACCAATCTGACTAGGAACCATGAGGTTGCAGGTTCGATCCCTGGCCTTGCTCAGTGGATTAACCATCCGGCGTTGCCGTGAGCTGTGGTGTAGGTCGCAGACACAGCTCGGATCCCGAGTTGCTGTGGCTCTGGCGTAGACGAGTGGCTACAGCTCCGATTCGACCCCTAGCCTGGGAACCTCCATATGCCGCGAGAGCTGCCCAAGAAAGTGGAAAAAAGACTAAATAAATAAATAAAATAAAATAAGAAACAAATGTAAAAAAAAAAAAAAGGAACTCCTGACATGAAAAATAATATATAAATCCAAAACATTTCCATATGGGAGAAATTAAATTATTTCAGCATATGCAGGAAGCAACGTTTTCAAGATCACTTGGCTATCGGCACCTCTAACTTGGCCTGGTCCTTTCATTTTGGTTACTGAATGGCTCATTCACTTTGTTCTCCCCTCATTTTAATCTCTGAAATAATTCCAGATGGAACGTTACACTTTCCTCTAAATTTCCCAACTCTAATTTTCAGAGTGGAAATGTTCTTTCTGCAGATGTCAGTTTATTCAAAGTCTCTAGATTAAACTGCATGTCAGGTCTCTGGATTCTGACATGTGGCATCAGTCACCTAAAGCCAGTACAGTGCTTTGAGTGTAATGCAGTTTTCCCAAAAGGTGAATTAAAATTGCTGTGTGAATATGGATTTATGCTTCCTTTGGCCTTGGAGGTCACATTTTAAACCTGAACATTATATCGTTAGTGTCATTTACCAGAGCACACTGGCTCGAATCAGGCAGGCAGCTTGGTTTTCCCTCGAATGTCCAGTTTTGAGGGCAATTAATATTAAAGCAGTGACCGCCAAAAGTCATGGCAGCACACACTCGTGACTGAATTTATCACTTGCAGGAGTTTAAATGCTCAAACATGAGTTCCTGCAGTCGCTAGGTTGATTTCTGTATATCAGCTCCTGAGTTGGCACAGGATGGCCAAGATCCATCCTGTGACTTAAAAGAAGGTCGCTGCACCTTTGTTAGTTTTCTCAGCAGTGCAGGCAGTGGGGCTCTCAGACAAGGTGGCGCGAAGGGCCTGGTGGGCACAGAAGGAGCCCCGAGGGGCTCTGAGGAGGAGGGTGACACAGGTGGACAGGGAGATGCTTGAGTAGCAGAGTGGAGGCAGAACTGGCTTTCCCCATGGGTTAGGGTAAGAGATGGTAAAGCCCCTCCAACAGCAAGTGTCAGCATGGCTTGGAAGGCTTCTGGGATGACTCCCTGATTTCTGGCCTGGCCGAGTGGGTTGCCGATGTTACTCACAGAATGTACTGTTTCTCGCTCAGCATCCTATAATTGGCACAGATTAAGAGAGCAGAAAGTAAGGTCCTTCTCTCTAGAGTTCTTGAAATTGAGTGTATTTCCATAATCATTGACATTGCCTCCTTTTCTCAGCTGACTGCCTCTGACTTAAGTCATGTTATGTAAGCTCTGACTTGAGAGGAACCAGAAACCATAAAAAGCATCAATCGGGAAATATTGTCAAGAGTTCTAGAAGCCTGTTCTGTCTTTTCTTGGAGTCTTTTCTTACATTTCTAATATTAAAATATTCAAACCCTGGGGCTTTGAAACCCCACATTTTGGCTCTGACTCACCAATGGTCTACACAATGCATTTTTTGCCTAAAGGGTAAATGAGGTCTCCCGAATGGGTGACTTAGGTTCCCTGTTGTTATTGACACATTTCAGAGAAGAGCCTCATCTCCCTGGAAGCCCCAGAACACTGAATAATTAATTGCTCCCTATTGTCTTTCCCCTGCCTCCATAGACTCAGCTTGGGGGGAGGGGGAGAAGTGGGAGGGTGGGCAGGGGGAGACAAGGCAGAGTCCTGTGAGTAATAAGATTTGTTCTTGCACCAAACTGTTCCTCTTAGCCTCTTTTCAGCATGTGTTAATAGATGCTATGTGGAGGATGCTTCCGTGCTCAGATAAACTGATTAATAAAGCAAAAATAAATAGGTTTCTTTGCTTCTGGACTTTTTCGTACCTGCGCTGTGCTGACATGCACTGTGACTGTCTGCGAGGGGACGTCATGCAGCTCTCCTCACACCGGACCAGGGGACCCTATTTCCACAGAGCATCCCTGGGACCTAGCTGCAAGGAGCACTGCTTTGCTGAGCACTGACCACTGACCGAAAGCCTTTGGTCTGGCTTTCCAGAGGGCATAAAAGACCTGCCTTCTTTGCAGTGGGGGCCCTGAGAGCAGAGGGCAGCTTCTTGCCTGGAATGTTTCCTTTGTAATTACTAATCATTAAATTAGTAATCCTTTGTATTTTCTAAAGTGTTCAGCCGTGACCTAACCCCTGTGTAAACTGCTTCAGTTACCCGGGATTTCTCCTCGGCTTCCTGCTTCACATCACTGGCACAGGACTGACAAGAAAGGTGGAGAACACCAGGCCTGGTCAGGAACTTCAGATTTTACTTTTGTTCTTGTAGATTTTGACCAGGTATAGCATGCAAATTGCTCCACTGCATTCATTACAAATCTCTTCATATTTAAATTCAGAGATTAGATTTTTTTTTTTTTCATAATTGAAAAATGGTCGTAATAGACCTTTTATGTGGGAGAATGGAAAAAAAATCCAACCCTTTAATGCAGTACTTTTTGGGGGGTATTTTTCTTGTAATGACTTTATCAAGATATAATGCAGATACCATAAAATTCACCCATTTAAAGTGTACAATTCACTGATGTTTAGTATATCCTCAGAGTTTACAACCATCACCACTGTCAATTTAGGACATTTTCATCATCTCCTAAAGAAACTCCCTACCCTCTAGCAGTCACCCTCATTCCTTCTATTTTCTCCAACCCCAGGGAACCACTAATCTACTTTATTTCTCTGTAGATTTGCCTCTTCTGGACACTTCATATAAATAGACTCTTATGAGATTTGTCCTTTTATGACTGGCTTCTTTCACTTAGTAAAAAGTGAAAAAGTTTTCAAGGTTCTTCCATGTTGTAGCATGTATCAGTACTTGAGTCCTTTCTATTTTAGAATAATATTCCATTGTATATACCACATTTTATTTATCCATTCATCAATTGATGGACAATTTTTTCTTTTTTTGGTCTTTTTTGGTCTTTTCAGGGCCGCACCTGTGGCACATGGAGGTTCCCAGACTAGGGGTCTAATCGGAGCTGCATCTGCCAGCCTACGCCACAGCCACAGCAATGCCAGATCCTTAACCCCCTGAGTGAGGCCAGGGATCAAACCTGCAACCTCTTGGTTCCTAGTCGGGTTCGTTAATCACTGAGCTGCAACAGGAACTCCAATGATGGACATTTGGTTGTGTCCGCTTTCACTAGCTGCTATGCACTTCCATACAGATTTCTGAGTGGATGTATGTTTTTATTTCCTTGTGTATATATCGAGGAGTAGAATTATCAGGGCATATGGTAACTGTTTTTAACTGGCTGAGGACCTATCAGACTGTTTTTCAAAGGAGTTGCTCTATTTTATATTCATAGCAGTAAATGAAGGCTCCAATTTCTCCACGTCTTTGCCAACACTTGTTATTGCCTGTCTCTTTGATTATGGTTACACTGGTGGGTATGAAGCATTATCTCACTGTGGTTTGTGTTTTGTCTTTTTAACTGTACCCACAGCATATGGAAGTTCCTGGGCCAGGGATTGAACCTGTGCCATAGCAGTGACAGTGCGTCAAAGCAATGACAGTACTGGGTCCTAAACCTACAGAGCCACAAGGGAACTCTTCATTGTGGTTTTGATTTGCAATTACCTGATGGCCAGTAGTGTTGAGCATCTTTTCATGCTCTTATTGGCCATTTGTATGTCTTCTTTTGAGAACTAGCCATTCAGATCATCTGCTCATTTTTTAAAATGAGTTGTCTTTGTATTACTGAATTTTAATCATGCTTTATACTAGATACAAGCTTCTTATCAGCTACAAAAATATTCTCTAATTCTTTTCACTTTTTTTTTCTTTTATAATTTTTTTGTGTGTGTGTGTCTTTTTGCTATTTCTTAGGCCGCTCCCACAGCATATGGAGATTCCCAGGCAAGGGGTCTAATTGGAGCCGTAGCCACTGGCCTATGCCAGAGCCACAGCAACGCGGGATCCGAGCCGCGTCTGCAACCTACACCACAGCTCACGGCAACGCCGGATCGTTAACCCACTGAGCAAGGGCAGGGATCAAACCCGCAACCTCATGGTTCCTAGTCGGATTCGTTAACCACTGTGCCACAACGGGAACTCCAAAATAGAGTCTTTTTTTTTTTTTTTTTTTTGCTATTTCTTTGGGCCGCTCCTGCGGCATATGGAGGTTCCCAGGCTAGGGGTTGAATCGGAGCTGTAGCCACCGGCCTACGCCAGAGTCACAGCAACGCAGGATCCGAGCCGCATCTGCAACCTACACCACAGCTCACGGCAATGCCGGATCGTTAACCCACTGAGCAAGGGCAGGGACCGAACCCGCAACCTCATGGTTCCTAGTCGGATTCGTTAACCACTGCGCCACGACAGGAACTCCCTTTTCACTTTCTTGATGGTGTCCTTTGAAGCATAGAAGTTTTAAATTTTGATGAAGTCCAATTTATTTTTTCTTTGTTGTTTTTGCTTTCAGTGTCATATCTAAGAAACCATTGCCTACTCAAAGATCACAAAGATTTACTCCTATATTTTCTCCTAAGAGTTTGATAGTTTTAGATCTTACATTTAAGTCTTTAATCCATTTTTAACTAAATATAATTCTGATGTATGGCAAAGGTAGGGGTTCAACTTCATTCTATTGCATGTGGTCATTTGGGTTTTACACTCATGTTCCCACACACATATCTTAAAAATCAGATTGCTTCTGTCTTTATGTTTTGGTCTTTACTCCATATGATATCAGAAAATATTAACTTCCTTTTTATACAGGCTCCACACTTGTTTTTTAATCCATACGTAATATTCTATAACTCAATGTGCCATAATATCCTAAATCTTCCCTATCACATTGGACATTAGGTCTTTTTATGGAGATAGCTGCTGTAAGGATTTATGTGCCCATAGCTTTGCCTCTGTAGAATTACTTATTACCTCCTTAAAAGACATCCCCAAGAGTGAGGTTTTTTTTTAGTCAAAGATTATGAATCCTTTTCCAGCTCTTTTCACATGTTGCTTTTATTGGTTCCTGAACGGTCTATATCCATTTAGCATGCTATATCCAGTGATATGTGAATTTCAGTGCAACTTCACAAACAGAGGTGGTGCCCATCTAAAAGATTTTCCTAACTTATCAGGTAATAATACCTCAAGATTACTTTTATTTCCATCTCTCTTTTAAAAAAATAATTTCTTTGGGGTTTTTTTGTTGTTGTTGTTTTGATTTGATTTGATTTTTGTCTTTTTCGGACTGCACCCACAGCACCTGGAAGTTCCCAGGCTAGGCGTTGAATCAGAGGAGCAGCTGCCAGCCCACACCACAGCATAGCAACACCAGATCCAAGCCGCATCTGTGACCTACACCACAGCTCGTGGCAATGCCGGATCCATAACCCACTGAGCAGGGTCAGGGATCGAACCCGCATCCTCATGGATACTAATGGGTTTGTTAGCGCTGAGCCACAGGGGGAAGCTCCTTAATTTGTGTTTTTGAAACTCCAGTGATATATGTATATTACATGAAATTTCTGAGAGTACTAACAACAATAACAGTAGCCTCCTTACCCATCCACTTTTAATTGTTTTGGGAACGTGTTACTTAGGTTATAAGCTTGGCGGCTGCGAAGGAGTCCTAGGAAAACAGTGACTAAAAAGACAAATTTATTTCTTGCCCATGTGAAATGCAAAGTGGGTATGTCAAGTCTGCTTTGTGAGGTGGTTAGGGTCAAGGCCCCTTCTGTCTTCTTAATCTGCCCTTTTAGGGTGCTGCCCTTATCCCTGTGTTCTAAGATGTTCTACATTTCATTTGCCTTGCAGATGAAGGGAAAGAAGGGCAGCTCCTTTGCTTTGAGAGCATGACCTAGAATTTGCTTCTCCACTTACCCCATGATCACACGCAGTGCAAAGGAGTCTGCCCTTAGCTATGCAGTCATGTGTCCAACTAAACATTCTGTTGGTCAGTCAGAAGGAGAGACAGATATGGAGTCAACTGGCAGTGTATACCACGGGCTCTTTCTCTGGTACAGACCTCCGTGTGTCTGTCATATGCCTACACTGCTTTGTCTCTCTGTTCACTTGTTCTAGACACTGCCTAATGACTTTTATTCTTACTCCACCACACCTCACCATCATCCGTCCTCCTAAGAACACACCATAATTTCAGAATTTGCAAATGTACACCTCTTCTTTGAGAAGGGACCACATGGAAGAAATATGGGTTTATTTATTTGTGGAATAAATAAATATGGGTCTCCACTTTGAGAGTGTCAACACTTGGGGAGCTCCAGTAGCAGGTGTCCACAGCCCTGGTACCAGGGTGCTGGCTGAACCTCTTCTCTGGAGATCCAATGGGTTGCATATCACTGTCCCCACCATACTCTGTCCTGTGCTTCCTGACACCCAAAGTGCAAGAAGATCAGAGCTGGCTTCAGAGCCTGTCTTTACTTCTTTGAAAAATAAATCTTAATTCCTAGGCTTATTTTAACTTGGGGTTTGAATATATATACATATGCCTCACTTGCAGCATGAAGTTCCCAGGCCAGGGATTGAACCCACACCACAGCAGTGTCACTACCAGATCCTTAACCACCAGGCTACCAGGGAACTCCATGGAACTCCATATAGAACATACTTTAAATAGTTATTTAAGTCTTAGAATATGGCCAGTGTAAATAGTAATAGTTCATAAATTATAACTGTTGTTAATTGCTTATGTTGCAAAAGCTCAAATGGACTCACTAATTGTTTACCACCTTTCATTCCTTCTTCCTTTGAGACTTTATTGGGGTCTCCATGCCAATCCTACATGTATTCGGTGAAGATTCATATATGTATGGCTGCAGTAGTTGTAACAGGCTTCGTTTAAGATGACACACCACATGATTTCAAATTAAGTGTTTGATTATGCCACATAAATATTGGTCATATCTGAGCCAACTATACTGTGATTACATTTGCCTTTTTATGTAACTGTTTTTCCCAAAGTTCACGATGTCCTCATTTTTTTCATTGAAATTCTTTGAATTTCTAACTAAGTCTTCCCACACTCTCCCAGAAGTTCTTTAAAACTCCTCTCAAATCTTCTCCATATTCCACCCATCAGATAATCTGTCAGTTTCCTTTTTTTTCCTAAAATGCTTCCTGGTCCCTCTGTCCTGCTCAGATCTGACGTGGTCTCTCTCCAGGCTTCTGCTAACATCTATCATTCTATGACTTTCCTCTTCTCTGCTCTGCAGATGTCCTTACCCCCTTTCCTTTGTTGGATCCTGTTTCCTGGATCCCATGTCTGTCCTTTTTTGATTTACTCAGTTTTTCTGGACCACATCCTCCACTATCTCCTTAGAAATGGTACATGGGAAGGAACCGTTTTGTCCTTGTATGTCTGGAAATTTCCTCTCTGCCCAGTCATTTTCTGCTCTCCTCTCCACTTCCATCTTTAAGTGTTATGGTTTAGGATTGCAGTTATCTCCTAGTTGCACCGTAGGTTGTTTCTCATTCTGCTCTATACTTGAGGTATTTTTCAAAAGGAAAAGGGCGTGGTGAGAATGTCTTTCCTCCACCATCTAGAAAGTAAAAATGCCATTTTCACTTTTTGGTTAGGAACAGAAATGAATACTTTCATGTGTTTGTTTAATCCTGTGTTTCTCCACTGGTGTGAATTATCTGTTAATACCTTCAAAGAAAAAATTCCATGATAATTAGCACCAAACACAGAAGGCCTAAAGCTTATTTCTCTCACTTGTCTCCTCTGGGATTCAGATGGTGTCAGAGTCCCGACTGCCTGGTGTCCACAGTTGTCTGCTCTCATTTTCAGATTGCCTCACACCCGTGATGGCTGTGAACATGCTCACCCAGCAGGAGGTCCCTGTCATCATCTTGGCCAAAGCTGACTTTGAGGGCTCTCTGGATGCAAAAATAGGTAAGTAGCCATTAAAATATAATCGGAATAATGTATTTAGCAGGTTTAAGATCAAAATAGTCGCCTGGAAGAGCTGACTGTAGATTCCATGATCTGTTTTGCCTCTTTGTAAAAATGAATGCCCCTTCACTTCATCAGCCCTTATTGAAAAACCACATTTTGAAAACTTGGCAAGTATTGACCCTTGCTGGTTGCTTCTAAGAATAATAATAAAAAAAAAGGTCTGGTCCACAGATTTTGCCAGTAGAGCTAGTTGAGACTTGCACATATGATGTGGGGAACAACACAATTCAGATGAAAAGCCAATTTCAGAACTTGTAGAACCAACAGCAACTGCTGAGATGGGGGTTCAGAGTAGACATAAACCATGTGGGCCGGGTTTTGGTGAAGTCTTTGTGGGGGAGGTGAACTTGAGCTGTGCAGGAAAGGGAAACACAGTAACATCGAAGACTTACTTAGAGCTGTAAATTGGATATGGTTGGCAGCCTTACTCATTCCTAAGAGTTCTGAGCTCCTGTCACCAACAGGAAGTCTAGCATTGAACCAGAGAATGAGACCTAGTCACACACCCGTCCAAAACGCTGTGTCCAAGACGTGACATTTGGGGTAGAACCAAGTGTCTCTCTTTACAATTTTCCTACTGGAGATTCCAACCAGTCTCTACAGTGCTAAAACCTGCAGAGAAAGTTATTTCCACACAGAGAAGAAATAGCATGGCTCATCAAAATCATGTTTTTTCCTCACAATTCTCAGATCCGTTTCTGACAAAGTGGTTTGCAAAACATCAACAGAGAAAACATATATTAAGCCATTCCGGTCATTCTCTTCTGACAATTTAAACCTAAGAAGTATGTTGCCTAAAGGAAATAATTCTCTCTGTTACTTTGATGCCTTTTTTGATGGGTAAAATTCATTCATACAGCCAGCCAAGATAAACAATAAAGGAAGCTCTTAGGGATATGGCTTTCTCTTTCTTTTGGCATTTTGAGTCAAAGTCCTGACACACTATTCTGAAGGGAAAGGAAAGTTTGTGATTTTCTTGGATGTGCATGGGAAATCATTTTCCTGTGGTCTTGATTTCCCACAATTCTGTAATTAACATTTCCTAAGTTCCAGGCCCTTGCCCTCCAGGAAAAGCAGAAACAGAAGTAAACGAGATCAAGTGGGGTCTTTACCGTCTCACCTGCTTGTTAGAAATAGTTCACATTCTGCTGAGTCCCACATGACCGACACAGTGGCCCAGGGCATTCTTTATGTGGTCACATAAATTCTGTGTTCACAGCATCTCCATTCAGAGATCGCTCAAATTACTCCAAACCACACACTTTGGGAATGTCGTAAATGGCTTTTTTCCCTTCTCGACCATGAACACGTTTCAGCAGTCTTTACTGCTTACCATTTGTCCTCACCTTCCATGTCCTTCAAGACCATTCTCAAGTTTATTCTCCTCATTAGATGCTTTTCATCAATAATCTCAGCTAGAACGACACAGAACTTTCTGTCATACCATGGCACTTTCCATCTTACCCAGGAGCTTTCAAATGAGTCTCCCAAATGTTAAATCACCCTTTCAGGGGCATGTTCCAGAGAGGTTGTTGGTGGAAATCTGACATAAGTATTTTGTGCATTACTCTTAGTGTTATCTCTCAGTTGCCACATGATGTGTTGTGTCCATCACTGAGTGTGACAGTTGACCTTACAGCAGAAGTTCTCAACCAGGCATGATATGGCCACTGGGCAACATCTGGCAATTTTAGGAACATTTTTGTCTGTCACACAGGTTGGGAGGGAGGCGCGGGGAGGACTCCAGGTAGAGACCTGGGATGCTGTTCAACATCCAACAACACGAAGAATATCAGTGGGTCTCAGCTTGAGAAACCCTGGCTCACAGAACCAACAACCAGAAAACTCTCTTTTTATGAAAAGCTGAAGCTGAACCAGCCGGCGTTGTGCTCCAAATGAGTGATTTACTTACGTTCAACTCCATCTCCTCAAGGGTGTATGCGGGTTGAAGAATAAATGTGTATTCACTCGCCAGCTTTCCACTTCCTGACTGAATGGATTTTCCTAGGGCACTAGGAGATGCTAGAGGACTCAGCCTGTGTCTCAAGGGGATGCCACTGTCCTCTGTCACTGAGGGGATTCAAAGAAAAACTTCCCCAGATGCTTGTCATTTACTTTTTTTTTTTTTTTGTCTTTGTTGTTGTTGTTGTTGTTGTTGTTGCTATTTCTTGGGCCGCTCCCGCGGCATATGGAGGTCCCCAGGCTAGGGGTTGAATCGGAGCTGTAGCCACCGGCCTACGCCAGAGCCACAGCAACACGGGATCCGAGCCGCATCTGCAACCTACACCACAGCTCACGGCAACGCCGGATCGTTAACCCACTGAGCAAGGGCAGGGACCGAACCCGCAACCTCATGGTTCCTAGTCGGATTCGTTAACCACTGCACCACGATGGGAACTCCCTGTCATTTACTTTTTAAGCAACCGAAGCACCCCCAAACTGTATGTTTTAGAATTACAACTATTTTTTTTTTATACATAAGCTAAGCAAAGGAAAAGAACTTACAGGAAGGAATCTCCACATGACAAGCTCTTATGTTAGGGTGGTGAGTTTCTCCAAGACTGGGTCTCCATTTTCCCAGTGAATGTGATGTGGTTTTATAAAATTTTTGTAACTAAAAAAGATAGAGTTTCCCATTAGAAGCTTCAGCGGGATGTCAGTACTGTCAGTTATGTTGTGACTTGGGCATTTGCCAAGGAGACTGTTTGCTTTTCTCGCCCTCTGAACAGGAATCCCCAGCACCAGCTCAGAGGATACCGTCTTAGCCCAATCCCTGGGCCTGTCCTACTCTGAAGTCATCGAGACCTCGCCAGATGGCACAGAGAGACTGAGCAACTCTGCCGAGGTTGGTGCCCATGGCCTAGGCCTAAGAACTTACTACTAAGGTCATAACCTTGACATGAGTTTCATGAGACGTTTTCCCTGGGGTGCAAGTGACAACCTGCCATTCCTTTATCACCTAATGGTCTTGCAGCCTCATTTCTTAACCTATGAAAACAAAATAATAGTCTTTTTCAAGAACTATAAGCTTATCAACTCCAAGTTGAACCCAATCCTAGAATTATATGGTTATCGAAGTAATTAAACTTTATTTGGGGAATCTTCTGCTTGAGAAAAGGACCCCTTCCAGGGAAACGGATTCCTTGTGATAGATGATCAAAACTGGCTTTCCCTTTTAAAGACCTCTGTTCTCCACAGATTACTGATTTATCCCCACACTAAAGTTTAACTCATTTTTAGAAATCAGTAGAGAAGTTTGAGTCTTGTTTTTTAGGTCAAAGTTGTTTCTTGCTAGGTGGTATTAGGCTCCATACTGAACTAAGCCAGAAATTATGATGGGATAGGGAGGGTGATGGGAGGGGGAAATTATGATGGGAGAGGGAGGTCAAACCTGGGCACACACCAGAATCACCGGGGTGAGCTTATTAAAACATAGTCTGCCTGGCCCCCTGCTGGAAGATTCTGCTTCAGGAGTCCCAGGTGGGACCCAAGAATTGTATTTCTAACAAATCTCCCGGTGATGCCATGGCTGCTGCTCATCCCAGAACCACATTTTGAGAATCACTGATTTAGAATCTTGCTACCAGAAGTCTGGTCTCTGGACCAGTAGCATGGGCATCACTTGTTGTAAATGCAGACTCTCAGACCCCACCCTAGTCTAAGAAGATCCCTAAGTGATACGTATGCATGTTAAAGTTTGAGAGTTCTGGTTTAGCGCATTCTTTCTTCAACTCAGCTGCCCTTTGGAAACATCTGGAAAGTTTTTTTTAAAAAAATGCTGATGCTTGGAGTTCCCATCGTGGCTCAGTGGAAACGAATCGGACTAGGAACCATGAGGTTTCTGGTTCGATCCCTGGCCTCGCTCAGTGGGTTAGGGATACGGTATTGCCGTGAGCTGTGGTGTAGGTTGCAGACGAGGCTCAGATCCCGCGTTCCTGTGGCTGAGGTGGAGGCCGGCGGCAACAGCTCCAATTTGACCCCTAGACTGGGAACCTCCATATGCCATGGGTGTGACCCTAAAAAAGACAAAAGGCACACACACAAAAATACTGATGCTTTAATATAACAATTTAATATAATGCTAATTTTTAAAGAAAAATTGAAATGTAATAGATAAAACTAGTAAAGATGAAAGCCATAAAATTGGGATAAAGTATAGAATAAATTTCCTATTTGTCTCAGCATATTTTCCATTCCACTTCTCCAGTGGGAGTCACTTAATCTGTTTCTTAAGATCCATGTTATAATAATCTGTGTGAATGTAATTGTGTGTAAATGTATGTATTTTATTCTGTAAAAAAAAATAAAAATAAATGAAGGCATCCTCAAAAAAAAAAAAAATACTGATGCTTGAGTCCCACCCCAGATATTCTGATTGAATGGTTGGGGGTGGGGAGGACAGAGACTAGACATCAAGAGTAGTCAGAGCTCCCCAAGGTGATGCTAACATGCAGCAAGGGCTGGGAATGCCTGGCTTAACATGGCGATTGCAGCCTGGCCACCTCTCAGACCCTGAGAGATGCTTACTGGCCCCACCCTGGCTGGTCCTGATTCAGTTAGACCTGAAGATCCAGGCTTTTCAGTTTTGGGACTTCCAGGCTATAGGATATTATGTACATGAAGAATAAGGGAATGGCCAGGTTTTTTTCCTCTATCAGGAGTGGCAATATTTTCTGGCCTCATGTTTGTGCCTTTACTTCATATAAATTATATCCCAAAATACGAGTCATGCTTTAAGATACTGAAGCTTAAAGCTTTTTTAAGATTATATTTGAGCAGGCTTCTTGCATGTGCAGCAGGGCCAAGCCATGGTGCCCATAAAAGGAGCCCCAGTTAACCCTCTGCAGGGCAAGAAAGAGGACAGCCATGGCCAAAATTAGGTTTCTGAAATGGCCAGGAAAATGCCCCCTCTCCTTAGGATAGGATTAAGCATTAATTACCTTCTCTGGCTCCTTTCAAGTAACTTGAGGTGGTCTGTTGAATCCTCTGGTGGCCCTAGACTGACGAGGAAAAAGGAATTTTTCCAATGTCTGGAAGGAGAATGGATGTTGAAAGGCTTTATGAGCTTCTGGAATGTGAAACAGTGATGCATGGAGAAGATAGCTTTTTAAGAGAGCTTGTGACCACTCGCACCATAATCGTATAATAGTGGGAATGTGGGACTATGGAAGTGCCCTCCCAGAGTGTGCATGGTTCCTTGGTAGAGAGCCTCGTACTTCACAAGACACTTCATACAACTAATGAAAAGGCTTTTGGAGTTCCCGTCGTGGCTCAGTAGTTAACGAATCTGACTAGGAACCATGAAGTTGCAGGTTCGATCCCTGGCCTCGCTCACTGGGTTAAGGATCTGGCATTGCCGTGAGCTGTGGTGTAGGTTGCAGACGCGGCTCGGATCCCGCGTTGCTGTTGCTGTGGTGTAGGCTGGCGGCCACAGCTCTGATTGGACCCCTAGCCTGGGAACCTCCATATGCCATGGGTGCAGCCCTGGAAAAGCCACAAAAAAAAAAAAAAAGGAAAGAAAAGGCCTTTGATCAACAGATCTGTACTTTCCTATTTCTTTATGCCTCATGGCTGTAAGCTCCTTGAGGACAAGGGGCAGAACAGATTTATCTTCATGCTCCCAGTGCCTAGCACAAGCCTGGGTCACACTAGGTGTGACATCTGCATTGAACCACTTTGAGGGTACCCACATGCCCCATTTTGCAAGCCGCACTGTCCCAGTTCTCGTTCGTCTGGTTCTCTGAAAAGCACCCACTGACAGAGAATTTCTCTTTTTCACTGACAGCATTCGCCCTGCTGACTCTATCACAAGGGAGCGTTTAAATACAAAAGATGTGATTCTGGTCCTTCAAGCTGCAGCCTCAGTTTGTTCCCCTGTCTGCACTGATTCCTTCTGCTCTAGAATAACATTGAATTTTCCTTTTCTGGATGTTTTCCCAGCAACAGGGGAGTTGTCATTAAAAACACCCATCATGCAGTTGTTCACTGGCAGCTGAATGTGGATATGTACCCACCTCTCTGTGTAGGTGCGGCAGGGCTGAGGCGATAAGAAGAGCCACAAACCAGGGCCCACAGTACTCTTTGAGGCCCCCCTGAGAAGTATTGATTTCTTTTCAAATCAGAAGAAAAAAGTGACCTCTTGGGGTCAAAAATTATATTCGGTTTTATTCAACAGTCATAAAATATGTTTTACTCCTCTTGTAAGGAGGAAAGGGCCACAAAGGCAACAGCAGCCAGGGCCCAGCAGGGAGGCATGATGTGGCCCTGCACAGACCACACGGGAACGGCAATCCAGGGTGACAACATGGGCACGGCAGCTCATTCCTATCTAGGGAGGAATGTGACCTCTTTCCTTTCCCTCTCAGTTCACAGGTAT
This sequence comes from Phacochoerus africanus, assembly GCF_016906955.1. Lineage (NCBI taxonomy): Eukaryota > Metazoa > Chordata > Mammalia > Artiodactyla > Suidae > Phacochoerus > Phacochoerus africanus. Next base: position 109,023,695 of record NC_062544.1, read on the forward strand.
GAACAGACTGGATGCATTTCTGGCCCTGACTCAGAAAGCCCGGAGGAAGAGAGTGGGCGGAGACGTGACAAGCGATAAACTGAAGGACTGGCTGATCTCGAGGCAGCGGTACTGGGGCACGCCCATCCCCGTGGTCCACTGCCCGGCCTGCGGGCCGGTGCCTGTGCCTCTGGACGACTTGCCCGTGACCTTGCCCAGCATCACCTCTTTCACCGGAAAGGGAGGCTCCCCACTGGCCTCAGCTTCGGAGTGGGTGAACTGCTCCTGCCCTAGGTAAGGAACCACATATCTGCCAGCTGTGGCTGTGTCTGTGGTCCCAGCACTCTACTGGAGTGTCCACTTCCTCCTCCCTCCTGCTGCTCCTCTCCTCCTGGACATCCGCCAGGCTGGAAAGGAGAGCATAGGTCTTCTGTGACCTTTGAGAGAAAGGGCCGGGTTCTGGAGCCCAGCCCCTACAATGGGCACCTTCTCCTCTCTTCTGAGCTGGTGGAAGCAACAATGTCAATTCATATCTGATCCAACTGATGAAAAAGCTACACATTTGCATCATCGCTTTGGTTTTGTTTGTTTGTTTGTTTGTTTTTAGGGCCATACCCGTGGCATATAGAGGTTCCCAGGCTAGCGGTTGAATCAGAGCTACAGCTGCCAGCCTATGCCACAGGCACAGCAACACAGGATCCGAGTCTCATCTATGACTTACACCACAGCTCAGGGCAACGCTGGATCCTTAACCTGCTGAGCAAGGCCAGGGATCAAACCTGCATCCTCATGGTTCCTAGTCAGATTCATTTCCACTGCACCACCATGGGAACTCCTGAATCGTTGCTTTGGAAAAGACCACTTTCCTCCATTTTATATTCCAAAGAGCTTCTCAGAGATGAGAGAAAACGCCTTAGTATTTCCCACACAGCGACTGTGATGACAGTGGAGATTTTGTCACAAGTAGCAGAGCAGTAGCTACGGCGACGAATCTGCTCAGAGTCTCATTCTTCATTATACTGGAACATGCCATATTTCTTTCTTCTCATTGTGCAAGAGGGATTGTGTTGGCCTGTCAATTCACTGGCATGCCTCGGATGTGATTTTTAAGATACCATGCCAGTTGATTAAACAAATAAGTAACAGATACCAAGCTATAGTATTTCCCTTCTTCCTTCTGTGGAAAAGCCATTTTTCACTGTCTTATAAATCATGATGAGGCTGCATGCAGATAATTTAGTCCTCTGTCAGTACAGAGCTGAGTAACTGGATCAGTAATTAGGTAACCACGTAGTGCAAGCTCATGGCTAGGGAGTCAGACACTAGTGGCTTCAAGTCCTGGCCCTGCCACTTCACTAGCTGTGTGGTCTTGGGAAAGTCACTCAAAACTCTCTGAGCTTTGATTCCCTTATCGGGAGCTAAAATAACACCCTTGAAGGGCTGTTCAGAAGATGAGAATCACCATGTGTAACCCTGCACAGTGACACCTGCCAGACATTCTGTTAACTAAACATGGCAGTGCCATCCTGCCTGGCACTGCCAACAGTCCACCAAGGTCCTCACCACGAGGCTCTGAGATTTGAGATAGAGCTTAGGCAGGAACATGGGAAGCTCTGGGCCATTGTAAGATAGAGGAGAAAATAGCACATCCTTGCTGTTGTTAAGCAGTGACAAAGGGCATCCCTGCCGGAGATGTTGGTGGCCTTCAGCCGGCCAGTTGCAGCAGCCCAAGGCCTTGGTGGTGGGGATAAGGTTTCTACCTTGGCCCAAGGTTCCTAGAGGGCAGAGCTCAGGCCTTGGTCTTGGTCAAGGCTCCCTGATGATTCTAATGAGCACGGAGGGCTGAGAGCCACTGAGCCTATGTGACCAAGCAGGGTAGCACAGAGGTAGGGATCACGGGCACCAGGGTCCAACAGAGGCGAGTCCCTTACCCTGGAGCTCCAAGATCTTGGGCAGTTTCTTAACCTCTCTGAACCCTAGTAATGCGTCTGCTAAGTGGAGACATGAGTAGGATCTAATCCCCGTGGTTACTGGGGATTAAACGAGATAATGCATGTGAAGCAGCTGGCTCAGTGCCTAACCTGGTGTTAGTATTATTACTCTTGGAGCTAATATTGATAATAATGTTGTCACCGTCACCATCATCTGTCCCTTTCACTTACCAAGTAGCCTCTTCTGTGTAATGCAGCTTTTAGTGTCAGCAGTAACATCTGTTGGTTGTCTTCAAGTCCAGCATGACCACTGAAAAGAAAATCAGCATGGCAGGTTTAGCCAGGTTAAGTCCTTTTATCATTTGCATCCTGCATTTTCCTCCTAACCTGTTCAGGTGCACGAATTTATCTTCTAATTATTTCCCAAAATAGTATGTGTTTTGGATGACTGCTCTCCAAATAAAAAGACCTAGCTTGAATTTGGAGATGCACTGTTGAGATCAGAGTCTTAGAGCAGCCCTGGGTGGTAGGAAATAGGATTAGGGTTCCCTTGGGTCTCTCTGATAAGCTCCTGCCCAAGGACCACCGCTGTTCCCAGTGGGAGACCCCCTGATTGAAATGCAGGAGGCCCCTGGGAGTCGAGAGCCCCGCCAGACTGAGCTCCAGTGCTCTCTGCTCAGCCACTTCCATTTAATAATCAGGAGGTGGTGGGGAGTGGCTGTTTCCTCTGATAACATTTGGAGAGCCAGTCAGAACTGCTTCACAGATGCAACATATGAAAGCAACTCTTTTATTTTTAAATGAAAAAGAGACTCAGTGCCTTTCATGCTAAATTAGCAGAAGGTTTATCAGTTCCTCTTGGGGCTCCTTATCCCACTCAAATTCTCCAAGAACCCACTAGGACTTATGCTTGCCGAAAGGGTGGCATTTGGAAGGGTGGCTGGTCCCACTTCCGTTCCTCAGAAGGGAGAGCTTGGAGTCTGAGCTGTGTTCTCCTGCTGTGGCTTCTCGGCCACAAAGGGTCCCTGCTAATAGCTATTGATAGCTGGATCACCCCATCCACTGTTGATCCATACCTCAAGGGGTCTTCAGGAGAGCCAAGCACCCTCCTTGGCCAGGCGTGGCTAAGGGTATCCTCTCCTGGCTTCCTAGTTGTGGCCTCTGGCTCCAATCCCACAGGCCCATCACCCTACCAATATGTCTCAAAACTGGTTCAGCAGTTGGGCCCTTATTGAACTTTAGTCCTCCCCAGGCGTCAGCATTCCTAGGATGAGGATTGCATTTTCTTGTGAACCTTTCACACACCAAGCATCTCCCTTCATTCATTTCCTTGAACAGTAGGGCTAATTTCACTCTTCTGTAAGGAACCATCCTTTAGGTAGTGCTAGAGAGGGGCTTCTGATCAGCAGTGTTGGCCTATTTCTGGGCTGTAGGTACCTCTGCCATGAGCTCATTTCAAACTACTAACGTGGCATCACTTGTCCCGGGGTTGCGAAGAGGCCCCAACAGTTGATTCTCACAAAGCTGGTATGAGTTGGCTCCAATACAGCTCTGCTTTTGGGCCCCCAAGGGGTGACTTATCTTCCTAAGGTGATGGAATTCCACTTCCTTACCCAAGAGTTAGAACTGGAAAAAACCCAAATTCATTTTTCAGCCCAATATCTCACTACATTTGGTTTTCAACTTCTCTTCATAAACTGATCTGCCTCATAAGCATCTTACAGCAGGCATTGGCTGAAGGCAGTCTTGACAAGCCTAAAATAGAAGTTAATGTGCAAAAGAGACCAAGATTCCTGTCTTGTCCTTTGAGGGTGTTAAATTTTCTACCACGTTAAACTCAGATAAGTAGAGAAAAGGGCTTTTAATTGTTGAAGATTTACATTTTTATTCTGTGAGTTTCTTTAAAGCATCATGTACTCTACAGTACAAAAAGTCAGTTCCCTAAATTGTCTTTTTCATGATGTGGCATTGTTCTTATGACATTTTACATTCATACTAGTTCATAGCATTCTCAGAAGCTGGTGGAAAATGCATTAATATTTAAAAAGAAACCAATGGATGAACTTCATTTATTTCTTAGGTGCAAGGGAGCAGCCACAAGAGAGACAGACACGATGGATACCTTTGTTGATTCTGCTTGGTACTACTTCAGATACACCGACCCTCAGAACACTCAGAGGTAAAGAAAGCCCCGCTGAATGCATGAGCATGTGTCAGTCCAGGTCTTCCATGAAGCCAACAGTGAGATGGAATTCAATGGGCAAGAGGTTTCTTGGGGGAAGTGCCTCTGGGGAATAAAGAGATGAGGGAGCAGGCATCTTGGAAGAGCCCTTGATTGACAGGCAGGTCTGACACCTGTGAAAGGAGACAGTGAAGGCAGAAGGATTGGGTAGGAAGAGCCTCAGACCCCAGTGCAGCTTGAGAAAGGTTCACTGGAAGCTCTAAGCCCAGTTTGTCACTAGAGTGTCCCAAGTTGGGAGGCCTCTCTGCTCTGTCACCTCTGGGAGAGCATGAGCTGTCATGAACACCCAGTGGATCCAAAGATAGAACTGCTAGAAGCTGTGGGTCAGCTGTGCTTCTTGAAATTGTCTCTTGTAGGCAGTGTATTCTGTTATTAGATTCTTCACTGCCAGGTGAATCCCAGGTATAGGAAGGGTCAAAGACAAAAAAAGGTAGGACATGTTCATGTCATACCTTCCCTGGCCCTGTGGTGAACCACACTTACACAGCCGTAAGGACAGAATGTTATTTACTTAACTGAAAACAATGATGTAACTGTACAGGGAGGGCAGGAGGCAGAGCGCGAGAGAGGGCTGAGAAGCATGACTTCTTAGCACGTACAGTTGCTAGATAATTTCCAAATTTGATAAATGGACAAAGAGTATAAACACATTGTTTTAGTAATCGCCAGAAAAGACATCTGAAAGAATTAGAAGTGACCAAGGGCCAGGTGGGGGGCTGGGGGAAGGTTAGTACAGGAAAGGGGGCTGGAGACCACAGTTTTAAATTGCACGTCTTTTATTACCACCTGATTTTTTTTTCAGCTATGCACATATGCTTCTTTGACAAAACAAATAAAGGAAAGAGAGCAAGCAGTAGGTAGACAAGTAAAGAGAAAATGAGGACAAAAGAAAACTGTGCTTCAAAGATGTTGCCAGCTTGCTCTCGTCCGTGGGAGAACAATTATTCTGAAACCCCATGGTCCCTGTATAAAAATGCCTCCATTTTCTTCCTTGGCTGTAAGATAATACATTTCCAGGGAGACAGGTGCCCCTGCCCACCTGGCAGCACTGCGATTCTGTGATTTGAGTTCAGGCTGTGCAGAAATGAGTGGGATCCAGAGTAAATAGCAGGCGGCAGAGGCAGAAAGGATGTGCGAGGTACCTGCTCCTGTGGGAAGCCAGCAGGGTGGCCCCGCTAACCCGCGGAGGGGCCCCTCTTCTGGGTCTTCCTTCTAGAAAGGGCTTTTAGGGGCACATTCCATTTAGGAAGAGCAGGCTTAGAATGCAGGGGGAATCCAGCCGGCCGCCTCTCAGAACACTTCAAGGGGAAACCTTCTTACAGATGACAGCTGTCTTAGTGATGGGGCCCTTGACTAGCAAGAGATCCACCCTGCAACCTTCACAGCCCTCAGTTTCGGAACACCTTATATCACAGCATTTCCCTCATAAAACACTATAAAGAGTTTCCGCACAGGCTTGCATTCTCACGAGGTGGCTTCCAGGGTAGATTATAGATCTGGATTATAGCTACTTTTTTTTTGTCTTTTGTCTTTTTAGGGCCACACCCAAGGCATATGGAGGTTCCCAGGCTAGGGGTCTAATCGGAGCTATAGCCGCCAGCCTATAGCACAGCCACAGCAACACCAGATCCTTCACCCAGTGAGCAAGGCCAGGGATCGAACCCTCAACCTCATGGTTCCAGACTATAGCTACATTCAACATCTTACTCCTCAGTTTCTTTCAGACTTGCTTTCAGGCCAAGTACCGTCCTCGACTTCCCTTGCTTTTCTATCACCTGAATGAGCTTCTAGATTTTTCTGGGGAGCCATTTTTCATGAAGAAACGTTATTTAAAATTTTACCAGGATTCTGGCATAGTGACTGGAGAAGAGAAAACGAAGCTGCATTAAGATGTAGACACATGGTGTTTGGCCAGGCCCACCTGCTGGTGCCTGACTCCTGCTTCTAGCCTGAGCTGGAGCCAGTCCCATCCATCCTGGGGGAAAGTGTGCCTTGAGGTGTGGGGAAGAGAGCTCACAAATATGTGAAGCTATGGAGTGCAGATCCCCGGCAGGCAAAGGCTTATTACTTCATTGGATAATCTCAAGAGAGACCTTTACCTTGGGAATGAAGAGGTCGGTCCCCAGTACACACTGCTTCCGTCACTTCCCCACCACATACACACACACACTCACACACACACACAAGCTCCATCGAGAAAAATGGAGTGGCATTGCTTTTCCTCCCTAGCATCCATTAGGCCTGGGGAATGGTGGTTCCAGTGAAGAAGCCTTTCATTTAGGACCTGTATTGACCAAAATGTGTCTGTTAGGTGAGGGAGAGTTGCGCTGTCTTGCAATAATTATTCTAAGTATGCTCACTGCATTCAGGAGGCATATACAGGCTCTATCTCTCTGCATTTTAAGGCTACTTAAAAAAACAAGATTGAATTTCTGTTCTAAAATGAACATTCGGTGTCTGCGTGAGAATCTCCATGGTAAATGCCATATTGCCCTCTATTGGTAAGAACTCAAAAATCTCATTTGTCTCGGGGAGTAAAAATGAAAATAAATCCAGATATTCAAATATGCATTATATAGAAATACCTTTTTTGCTGATGTGTTTTTCTTTTTTCTTGTCCTCACTCTTATGTGAAAATCACATTTGCTAAAATATGTCAATAATGGCTTCTGAAACAGTTTTTATAAATTTCATAAATTAACAGTGACCTGATCTGACTTTTTTCTCCTTTCGCTATATAAACTTTCCTCTTACTATATTTGAAAAAGAAAATCACTATTTTTCTCTAACAATTTATTTCAGGGCATATGCAAATTATACTCAGTCTGTGTAATCTATGCAATGTGATGAAGCAGGTTTTTACAAGTGACCCTCTCTCTTCCCCCCAGCCCTTTCAGCACAGCTTTGGCAGATTACTGGATGCCTGTGGATTTGTATATCGGAGGGAAAGAGCATGCCGTCATGCACTTGTTCTATGCGCGATTCTTTAGTCATTTTTGCCACGATCAAAAAATGGTCAAACACAGGTGAGCATTTGCACGGCTTTGCAGAAAGAATTCAATTCCCCGAACAGCAACTAAAAGTGGGTGTTGTTTCTTCTGAAGCAGTGTGCGTATATACACAGAAGAACTGTATTTTTCAAGTACCCTTTAGAGGTCATTGTCAGCCTTAACCACTGGAGGTCCATTTCCAAGGCTTTGTCAGTTCTAGCCCAGAGTGTTTGCCTAGGATCTTCCCTTCAGCTCTTCTCTGATTAGCTGAGTTAAGTAATTGAAATTCTTGCTTCTGAGGCAGAAAGGAGCAGTTCATAATGTTCTATAGTTTTTTATAGCTTCTCATGTGAGGTCATGCTTATCATCTGGCCCCTTTGTGTAAGCTCTGTTTCTAAGCTTGACTGATCCTGCCTGATAAAAGTATATAATAGATTAAAAGCTAGGGAATCACATTGTAAATCCATTGATAAATTCTTTTCCTGTTGGTCTATATTACCCCATTATGTTGCGGAAGATGTGTGCATGTATGCTTTTTTCCTATGAAATATATCATATATATGTCATATAAATATGTCATTGTATAATATATTTTTTACTTTATTTTTTTAGGTTTTTATTTCTTCCATTATAGTTGATTTACATTGTTCTGTCAATTTCTGCTGTACAGCAAAGTGACCCAGTCATACGTATATAATATATATATATATACACACACACATTCTTTTTGTCACATTATCCTCCATCATGTTTCATCACAAGTGACTAGATATAGTCACTGTGTATAATATATATTTAATGTATTATACAGTTTAAAAAATAAAAAGAACATCCATACACCCCCTCCTCAGATTAGGAAATAGAGTATTACAGACCCCTTGATATCTAGGGTGCCCCTCCCTGATCAAATCATCCCTCTTGCTGCACCACCACCCCTCCCCCCAGATAACCCTCTCCAGAATCTTGAATTGTTCATTTTCTTGCTTTTCTTTTCTTTTTTTTTTTTTTTTTGTCTTTTTAGCTATTTCTTGGGCCGCTCCCGCGGCATATGGAGGTTCCCAGGCTAGGGGTCGAATCGGAGCTGTAGCCACCGGCCTATGCCAGAGCCACAGCAACACGGGATCCGAGCCGCGTCTGCAACCTACACCACAGCTCATGGCAACGCCGGATCGTTAACCCACTGAGCAAGGGCAGGGACCGAACCCTCAACCTCATGGTTCCTAGTCAGATTCGTTAACCACTGCGCCACGATGGGAACTCCCATTTTCTTGCTTTTCTTAAGCTTAATACTTCTTTATATATTTTTAAACAATATGTGTTGTTTATTTCCACTTGAACTTTATATAAGTAGAATCATATTCCACGTGTTCTCTCTTGCTTCCCTGGCTCAGCATCTTTGGGAGTTCCTCCATGTTGCTTCATGGAGTTGCTTCCTGTCTTCCTGCATCTAGTGTTCCATTAAATGAGTGGAATTTCTAACACTGAGCTCAGTTTCTGTGTTCATACCACCATTAATGGTCCTTGGGCTACTTGGTGCAATTATGAACAAAACTGCTTTGAGCATCCTCTCACATGTTTCCTGATATACACGTGCAGTCCTTTGGGGTGCAACCTGGAGTAGGGTTGCTGAATGATAGGGTACACACAGGTTCAGCCTTGCTAAGGAATGCCAGGCTGTTTTCCAAATTGGTTATATAAACCTGCACTCGCACCAGCAGAGGTGAGGGTTCCTATCACTCTACATCTTCGTCATTACAACATACAGTACAGGCATCCCTGCATATCCAAGGCGGGTGGGAGCCAGCACCCACCACAGATACCAAAATCTGCAGATGCTCAAGTTCTATGGTCAGCCTTCCATATCTGTTGGTTCCATATCCATGGATTCAACCAACCGTGGATCGTAAACACAGAAGGCTGACTGTATTATCCAACATTTAAAATTTTGTCAAACTTTTTTCATTATGTAATGAATCACTTTGTGAGTTAAATTTTAATATAATGATGCTGCTTAACGAAAATTAGGATATTTTTATTTTTTGTTTTTATTTTTTCGTCTTTTCTAGGGCCGCACCTGCAGCATATGGAGGTTCCCAAGCTAGGGGTCCAATCGGAGCTATAGCCGCCGGCCTACACCACAGCCACAGCAACTTGGATCTGAGCCATGTCTGCAACCTATACCACACCTTACAGCAACACGAGATCCTTAACCCACGGAGCAAGGCCAGGGATAGAACCCGCAACCTCATGGTTCCTGGTCAGATTCATTAACCACTGAACCATGATGGGAGCTCCTTAGGATGTTTTTAATATGTTTATGGACCTATGTTTCCTCTTCCATTAAATATCTATTTGTGTCCTTTGCCCTTATCTCTTCCGAATTGTCTTTTATTGATTTCAGTTATATGTATTGCAATATTTTTTACTAGTTCTTAGCTTGTCTTATTTATGGTCTCTTTGATGAACAGAAACTTTAAATTTAACATAGTAAATTTTATAATCTTTTCCGTTATGGCTTTGCTTTTAGTGTCTTAGTACCTTTAATGGAATAGTCTATCTGTTTGCCTACTGATTGGTGGTGCCCTCTCTATTATAAATCAAGTTTTATATCTATGCAATTGTACATTTATAGGGTCTTTATTCCATCCATTGGTCTGTTTGCTTTTTGCTTTGCCAGTTATTTACTGTCATTATTTTCATTTTACAAGTGTTAATATCCAGTGAGAGAAGTCCTACTTTGTTCTTTGTCTTTAGGTGTATCTTGGCTATAATTGGGCCTTTGTCCTTCCATGTGCATTTAAGACTCAGCTTGTTAAATTCCACAAAACAATCTATTGGATTTAAATGGAATTGCATTGAATCTATAGTTTTCTCGCTCTTCTTTCATCTCTGACCTTAACATCTGAAATAATTAATGCTGAGCCCTATTGTGGCTCAGCGGTAATGAACCTGACTAACATCCATGAGGATGGGGATCCAATCCCTGGCCTCGCTCAACAGGTTAAGGATCCGGCGTTGCCATGAGCTGTGGTGTAGGTCACAGACGTGGCTCGGATCCCCCATTGCTGTGGCTGTGGTATAGGCCGGCAGCTACAGCTCTGATTTGACCCCTACCCTGGGAACTTCCGTATGCCAAGGGTGCAGCCCTAAAATAATCATAATCATAATCATAATCATAATAAATGAAATAATTCCCCTTCTATCTGAAATATATCTTTAGAATATGTTCTCCAGTAAAGCTCTTTTGTCTGAAAATACATTTATTTTTGCCTCATTTCTTAGAGTTTGCCGGCTCAGTGATACATTTAAAATGTTTTGGGTTTTTGTTTTTGTTTTTTTTTAATATTTATGTGTCCTTTTCTCTGGTTTTTTATCAGGTCAGCAATTCAGACTTTCTTGTCTGCCATATTGCCTGGAGCATAACTAGAATTTTTTTTCAGTTCTTGTTGTATTTTAGTTTTTTTAATACAGTGTCCTCTAGAATATTATTTAATTATAGAGAAGAAAAAGAAAAAAAGTATGTGACTATCTCCCTCTCCAGATAACTCATGTTAACAAAAAAATAAAAATAATAAAAGAGTAATACATGCCTAAGATTTTAAAATTTTTGGGGGGAGTTCCCGTCATGGCTCAGCAATAACCAACTCGACTAGTATCCATGAGGACGTGATTCAATTCCTGGCCTCGCTCAGTGGGCTAAGGATCCAGCATTGCCTCAAGCTGTGGTGTAGGTCACAGATGCGGCTCAGATCCTGTGTTGCTGTGGCTGTGGTGTAGCCCAGCAACTATAGCTCCAATTCAGCCCTAGTCTGGGAACTTCCTTATGCCACGGGTGCAGCCCTAAAAAGACCAAAAAAAAAATTTTTTTTTTGGCCATGCCCTAGGCTTGCGGAAGTCCCAGCCCAGGGATTGAACACATGCTGCTACAGCAGCTATTCAAGCCACACCAGTGACAACACCAGATCCTTAATGCACTGAGCCACCAAGGAGCTCCTTAACTTAAAATTTTTAAATGAATGTTGAAATCTCCCTGCCTGCTCCCCATCCTTTACCCTTTTCCTTAACTCATTAAAAGTTTCTTTTAATTTCTTCCAGAAAAATATTTTACGTATCTCCATATTTCTATTGATATATTCATTTTAAAATGTTACATATATATAATGTATACATATATATATGTCTTTTGCTTTTTTGATTTAATAATGTATCTGGGTGCTCCTTCCACAATCAGCACACAAATCTCCCATTCCTTTTAATTTATGCATAGTATTCCATCATATGGATACACCATCATTTATTTAAGCCGTTACCTATTTTTGCAATTGCTATTACAAAAAAAAAAAAAAAGGGCCAGCAACCCTCTATATTCTTGGCAGCTATTCAGGGTCATATTTATAAGGCTTAAATCCAGACACTGGAAAATGCTGAGTCAAAGAATGTGTGTTTTTAAAATTTTGATAGATCAAAAAAAAAAAAATACATTGCCTAAATAAATTCTGTAATGCAGACTAAAAGCCAGTTTCTTTAAAATGAGGCACAATGAAAGCTCCCTCCCTTCACCCCACCCTCAGATCTGCTCCCTCACTCTGTGCATGCACAACAGATAAAAAGTCTTCTGTACAGAAAACCAATTTAAGGTATAAATTAAGTGCTTAAAATAATTTTCTTCTCATTAGTCCCAGGAACTTTCATGTATAAAAATAAACTGACCTGCATCAGAAGGACACTAACTATATTAATAGCAGTAATCTTCAGGTAAATAAATTATAGCCATCCCTCAATATCCAGGGATGAATGGTTCCAGGACCCCCTGTGGGTACCAAATGGGATGGTCCAGTCCCTTGTGAAAAATCATGTCTGTGTGCATATAACCCAGACACACCTTCCCATACACTTTAAATCATCTATAGATTACTTATAATACCTAATACAATATACATGCTATGAAAATAGCTTTGAATACAATGTAAATGGTATGTAAAATAGTTGCCCATAAGTGGCAAATTCAAATTTTGCTTTTGGGAACTTTCTGAATTTTTTTTTTTGCCGAATATTTTTTAAAAATATTTTATTGAGATACAGTTGATGTGCAAATATTGTGTTTCAGGTGTGCAACATAGTGATTCACAATTTTTAAAGGTTATACTCCATTTATAGTTATTATAAAATATTGGCTATATTCCCTGTGCCGTACAGTATATCCTCATACCTTATTTTATACCTAATAGTTCGTGCCTTTTAATCCCTCTTCCTATCTTGCCCCTTCCGCCTTCCCTTTCTCCTCTGGTACTAGTTTGTTCTCTATCTCTGTGAGTCCACTTCTTTTTTGTTGTATTCATTAGTTTGTTGTATTTTCTGAATTTCGCATATAAGTGATGTCATATAATATTTGTCTTTGCCAGACTTATTTCACTTAGCATAATGCCCTCCATGCCCATCCATGTTGCTGCAAATGGTAAAATTTTATTCCTTTTTATGGCTGAGTAGTATTCCATTGTGTGTGTGTGTGTGTGTGTGTGTGTGTGTGTGTGTGTGTGTGTGTGTTCTTCAAAGGAAATGTTCTCCTTGATATAGGGAGAGATGGATAGAGGTTAAGTTCAAAGACCAAATACAACATGAGAAATATTTCCTTCCCATGCAGATCCAGAAACAAAGACCATGAATGATTTCTGACTCCTTAATAGTAGGACACATTTCTCAGTTTTGGGATAATTATTTGTCAAGGTAATGAACAAGTTATTAAATTATTCAATGGCCAACTATTTTAAGGAATAGGACGGCCCCAGCTACTTTTCTGTCTTTACGGTGTTTTAAAACTAGTTAAGGAGAAAAATGGTTTTGTAGGATTTTGATAAAGTTTTAAAATACAGTTTTAGATATGACTTGTTTCTATTCAAAATTAATTTCTAGGAGTTTCCATCGTGGCACTGCAGAAATGATTCTGACTAGGAACCATGAGGTTGCAGCTTCGATCCCTGGCCTCACTCAGTGGGTTAAGGATCCAGCGTTGCCGTGAGCTGTGGTGTAGGTCACAGACCCGGCTCGGATCTGGTGTTGCTGCGGCTGTGGTGTAGACCAGCAGCTGTAGCTCCATTTCAGCCCCTGGCCTGGGAACCTCCATGTGCCATGGGTGCGGCCCTAAAAAGCAAAACAAACAACAACAAAAAAGCCCAACAAAATTAATTTCTAATTTTCAAAGTCTTGAGGTACACCTGAAATTTGCCTTACCGTCAACTTTAAGGGACAGCTGTATGGTATAAATGGAAATATACCTATGCAATATATCTTTGTAATTCTTGACAAGATGGTAAGATTCTCTTCGATGCTCTTACCCTCTCTCTTCCCCAGAAAAGAGGGAAATTTATTTTAAGGACTCAGAAGTCTAACCTTTTTGAAGAAGGTGCAAAAGAAAGTCATCTTATCTCTGTTTCTCAGCACACTTGTCAGAGTTACTTCTGTTAAATCACATCCAGGTGACAACAGCCTCTGAAAACTCTTTTCTGAGCATTATACCTCTTTATAGAAGGTGTTTTGGTAAACCAGTCAGCCTCACATGAGAGGAGAATCACCCACTTTCTGTGATGAGTAATTCAGAACTCTGATTCAAATTTTTTAAAGCCTCCAAACAATTTTATCAAGCTGGCCTAGGAGGAAATTTTGAGACCTGTCAACCACATGTGTATTTCTCTTTATTTTTTAGCTGTTTTTTCTCAAATGTGTATATTCAAGATTTCATGTCTATTTCTTTTTTCTTTTTTTGGCCACAACCATGGCATATGAAAGTTCCCAGGCCAGAGATCCAATACAATCTGCAGCTGTGGCCTACGCCATAGCCGTGGCCATGCTGTATCCTTAACCCACTGTGCCATAGTGAGCACTCCCAAAATTTCACGTCTATTGCTATATTCCTTTTGATTAGCATTGTCAGTTCTGGAGGGATTTGAGCCTACGACTGTTCCACTTTTGTTTTCATTTCTCAGTGCTTTGGCTATTGTCTCAGGTAGAACTTCTGGAATGAGAGTCCAGAGACCTCCATCCTGTGCTCACTTGGGCCTGTAATTAGCACTGTGGACAAGAGACCTGACTGACCCCTTTGGTTCTTAGTGGCCTCATGGGTTAGGGATTCAGTCACCTCTGAACACCCTTTTCACTCTATGATTCTGGTTAAATGTCTTCAAATATAAAAAGTAAAGGTTTATGTGGATCTAATAACCTTTCCTAATTCCTTAAAGAGTCCTGGCCCTTTCTTTCATCCCTTGCACATTTAGGTCTATAGTTTGGACTTTGAGAAGGTCTCTTTACCATTTACAAGCAGCTATTCTCTAAATTGGGTGTGCCACACATGCGACAGCTATTTGTCTGAAACACCAGGTTAATGATTAAGCTGGAATTGATGTCAGTGGGAAATTTGAAAAAGAAGAAATATAAGTGATCAAGAAACATGCTGTGAAATGTTTCTCTCACTGGCAGCAAAAGAAATACCACATGAATAGCAGTGCAATACCATTTTCCATATCCTGATGAGAACAGCTCTCTCATATACTACAAGGCAACTGGGAATGACTTTTATGAAAAGCATTTTGGCAATATATATGGATAATGTTAAAAAAATGTTATGCTTATGGACACACTAATTGCATTTCTAGAGATCTGTCTTAAGGAAGTAATCAGAAACACAAATTTATCCACCGAAGTGTTTGTGTATCATTTCAAATAGCTAAAAATCTGGGTACAACCTAAGTGCCCCCAAATGCCGAGAAAGGGCAAAGAATATCCCATCTCTATGGAGGGCTCTGGTACAACCCTTTAAAATTGTATTACAAAGAATGTTGACTAACACAGAGAAAGACTTCTGAAGTAATGAGAAGTGAACAAAGCAAGATAGAAAATTGTAGGTACAGTTTATCTCTGTCTTTATATGTTCATGCACACTGCTACACATACAGACAGCCAGAGAAAAGACCAGAAAATGTCAGCCCGTTAACACTGGTTTTCTCTGGATGATGAGCTTATTGATGATTTTATTGTTTTTTAATGCACTTCCTATTTTTACCAGATGTTTCAGAATGGTTATGTAACTTTATAACAGAAGGTAAAATGAAGTCATTACAGTTTATATTCTGAAGCAGAGAAGTGCCCCTCGGCCTCGCGGTGTGATTTGAGGGTCAGTCGGCACCAGCCATGGCTGGTTGTCAGCACAGGGCTAGAAGCCACAGCTGGTTGGGGGGAGGTGTCTCAGCTCATCTCCGCTGCACTGAGGTCAGGAGCCTTCTCTCTTGCTTTGTGAGAGACAGCTGTAACTCAGCGTCTTGTCACTTTTTATTCTTGCTCTTTCATATAGCTCAGACACTAAATTGCCTGAATTGCCATTCTCCCTGCAGTTTGCAGTTGCAAAGAGTGGGGTGGTGTCTGAGGCTGCTGCTCCTGTGCTAACAGCCACCTGCTGAACGCTGAGAACTCAGCAGTCTCGTCCATGGTCTGTGGAGCTCTCTGCTGTTTCTCTGTGCACACCAGAAACAGGGCTGTTGGGAAAAGGCAGCGTAAGAGAAGAGAAACTTTACTTGAGTCTCGCCATATTAATAAGACTTCCTTCCGTGCCCCTGACTGGCTGCTAGAAAACAGAAATGGTGATATTTCAAAGAGCCAGGGCTTGATACTTAGAAACTGCCTAATTACGTGAACATGATGCTCCTAGACACAGGGCAAGGATGCAGAGCAAGGTGAACTTAGTCTGAAAAGTCCAAGTTAGAGACTGTTTCTAGAGCTGCGTGGATTTCTGTTCTGTTCTTTCCAGATCTGCATAGTAGTGCCTGACCAGGCAGGAGAGTTGGGGGCAGGCTAGCCAGGGCTTCCTAAGTAGGCGACTGTTATCTGCAGGGACTGGTTAGGGCTCTGATGAATCCTGAGATTCTTTTAGCCACATCTTGGTTAATATATTCCTTTGTATGCAGTGATTTTTATAAGGGTGCTTGAAAAAGCCAGTCAGTATATGTTCTGAAATTCCTTGTTTATCCTAGTAATTAGTAACCTCCTCCCTCCCTCCTGTCTTCCTATCTACCGTCCTTCCCTTCCTTCTTTGCTCCCTTCCTTCCTTGGAAAAAGAGGCCTTTCAGTGACCAGCAGGTATTAATTGTTGTAATTTCTGAATTAGCACAGTCCAAATGTATTATCAAGGAAACACTGAAGAGTCTATGACTTTTCCTTTTTTTTAGTTTTTTTTTTACCATACCCACAGCACATGGAAGTTCCTAGACCAGGGATGGAACCCACGCCACAACAGCAACCCCAGCCACTGTGGTGATGAACACCATCCCTGACTTTTCATCATTCCGCTTGTTTATAGCTGTGCTACAGTGCGTACAAACGTAATCCATCCCTTGGGATGGTAATGAAGGAGTAAGGGGAAAGCTGACTCAGAAAAGAGCACAAATCTGTATTCATGAACGTAAAACCACCTAGGCCTTCCTCAAGGCAGAACTCCTCTACCTTTACTGGTGTCATAGTCAGAGGGGGCTTGCTGGTGGTTTGGAATTGCAGATTTTTCTTATTCTTGTAGCGCTCCCTGCTATACGCAGTCATTATGAGGAATGAATAACTCAGTTGCTTATGCACGTTTGTTCCCACGTACCAATTGTTGAGTGAATGAATGAATGATTCAACAAATGGCAAATGTACTAACTACACTGTTGTGAATCTGAATATTAACTTTGGCAACGTGGCATGATCTCTGCTGCAGCAGGGCTGGGCTCCGTGTCCAGCAGGGCCCTTGCTGTCCCCTTGTGCCTCGTCCCCAGACACTGCTCATTTCCTGTCACACTTCATGGCTCCCCCTGGTGGGTTTGTGGTGATTTATGAGCACGTCTTGGGCCTCCTGTTTTATGGTGAGCTCTTTGATTAATTGCAGAGGGCTCTGTACCCAGGTGTCGCTCAATTCCAAGTATGACTGCTCCTCATTCAGGGCCAAAATACACCTGAGAGCAGACAGAATGAGAACCAGCTCCCCGGAGCCCCAGGGAGAGTGGAGGGAGAATCACTGGGCGGTGAGCAGCTTCCTGGGAGCTGGGAAGCACCCCTCCCGCTGTGGAGTTTCTCTACCACACTCTCAGAGCGAGCGCTCTCCCACTCTCATTGCATCGCTCCTGCTGATCTTCCCAAGAGCATGAAGTAGATAGAGTTTGAAATTACTGAGTGCACCTCTCTCTGCACAGAGGTCTCACCCCAACTAGAAGTCATGGCACCCAGTGCCCGCCTTCATCCCCCTTTCTTCCTTCCTCTCTTGTCCTCTTCACATTGACCCCCCTTCTGCCACTGGCAGGTTTATTTATCCATTCACGGAAACAGACTTGGCCTAGCTCAGGCCAATTGGCATTAATTGAGCATCTGCTCTGAACTAGGCACTGGGAAGGGTCTAAAAGGATTTTCCTCCCCCTCCTCCTCTTCCTTCCACTCAGGAGGAAGACAGGCAGCAGAGTAACTCACCTGCATACACAGTAGCATTTAATGTCTTCCAGATGCAGTTACAGGCACCACACCAGACACACCAATAAGGAAGGAGCAGCCAATTCTGACCAGGAGGGCTCAAGACACCTTCCCAGTGGAGGTGACATTTGAGTTGAGCCTGGAAGGAGTAGAGGGTTTTTTTTTTTTTTTTTTGAGGCAGTTCCTATTATCTGTCCATTTTGTTTTTGTTTTATTTTTTTATTACTCAATGAATTTATTACATTTGTAGTTGTACAATGATCATCACAGTCCAATTTTATAGAATTTCCATCCCACAACCTGAAAGGAGTAGAGTTTTGACAAATGGGCAGTTTCGATAACACTTCAGGAAACAGTGTGAGTGAGAACGTAGACGTGCCTATGGGCACCATGTAAGAAGGAACAAAGGAAGCGAAAAAGGAGGGAGAGAGATCCTTGCTGGCCAGGCCAGGCAGTTGGACTTGATGTGGCAGGAGTTCATCCTCAGATCTGACTGAACTCTCTCTTCCTCCCCCCATCCCAGCTCTGTGAGTGGCTGGGCATTGGTTTGCTTCAAGGCTAGCAGATAGACTGGCTCCCAGAGGGTGGGGATTGCTCTGCCCACCGCAACATCCCAGTGCCTGGCTCAGTGCCGGACACATAGTACGTACTTATAAATACCTGCTGAATAAAGAAATTTCACGTGGTAACTCTGCTTTATGAGAACATGGTGCCAGGAACTCTGAGGCAGTCAGTCCACCAGGAAGTGCTGCCGTGAATCGGCTATTGGAGGTGGGGTGGGGGCTATCAGGGGCCCCAGGACAGTCAGGCCAACTCTCTCCTTCCATCCCTGCAGTATTGCAGCCCTGGGAGGAGGCAGCCCAGGTGACCTTCAGCTCTTGAGTTATGTGGTTGCTAACTTTCAGAGATTAAGACTTATTCATTTAACTAGCAGGCCTCGTTTTGAGTGTCATGCTATCTCAGACAGAACATCTGCCATTCTGAGGAAGGCCCAAGCCTCCAAGGTGAATGCTTCCCCAAGCTCCCTCATTCCAAAGGAGAAATGGCTCTGCAACAGGCCATGAGCTGATTCATGGCATTAGCAGCCAAGCTCGTGGGGCTCCTGATGGGGAGATGGTGCCTGGAAGTGGGAAGAGAGGGGCTTTAGGAGGTGGGTCACATTCTGGTCATTGACCTGGGTCCTGGTTACACAGGTATGTTTATGTTGTGGAAAGTCATCAAGTTTTACCCCTAGGATTTATATGCTTTTTCGTGTGTTTTACTTTATTTAAGAGTTGACTTTAAAAGAGAGAGAAAAGGGGAAAGACTTATAAAAGATGAGGCCTGAGGTGTGCAGCCTTAAGCAGAAAACCTGGAATTTGGGTCAAATTCCTGCAAGTTGCAATTCTGCCCATTCCCAGAAGGGGGCAGCAGTGTGCCACTTAATAAAGTGCATGGATGGAAGCAAGATTCCATATTACTGCCCTTGCCCCTTCTGGAGGCTTTAACGCTACTGATTTTGATCATCATTCTGGTCTTTAACTTCGGGACCCAGACTATTCCCTCCCTACTCCTATCCCAAAGACATCTTTTTTATTTCTCTTAAGAGTGACCAAAGATGTACTCCCAGTGAGAGAGGAGAGGAAAAACCTCAAAAACTGGTGCAAGGACACTGGAACCTAAGATGCTAATAGCAAATTCATCCTCCTGGCACAAAGCACAGCAGGGACAAGGTTACAATTTGCCCCTTTTGTGTTAAGCAGCAACATGTAAAATTATTTGAGGAAGATTACTAAAAGACAAACTAGTGCTCAAAAGCATAAAGTCGAGCCCACTGATGCCCAGAGAAGGTGCCCCTGGGGGCTGAGGGAGGCATTCCTCCCGTGTAGAACATTCGCTCACTTTGCTTTGTATTCAGTCTCTTCTGCCCAAAAAAAGGTGCCATGTGATTTTCCACTTCTGGGTTTGTGTGTGTGTGTGTGTCTTTTTAGGGCTGCACCCATGGCATATAAAGGTTCCCAGGCTAGGGCTCAAATCGGAGCTGTAGCTGCCAGCCTACATCACAGCCACAGCAGCGCCAGATCCGAGCCATGTCTGCACCCTACATCACAGCTCACGGCAACGCCGGATCCCTAACCCACCAAGCGAGACCAGGGATCGAACTTGCATCCTCATGGATCCTAGTCAGATTTGTATCTGCTGAGCCATGATGGGAACTCTTCCCCTTCTGTTTTAAAACTGCACTGTGAAGTTCCTGTTGTGGCATGGTGGAAATGAATCCGAGATCTATGAGGACGTGAGTTTGATCCCTGGCCTCTGCTCAGTGGGTCCAGGATCCAGCGTTCCCGTGAGCTGTGGTGTAGGTTGCAGATGCAGCTCAGATCTGGCATTGCTGTGGTTGCAGCGTAGGCCAGCAGCTGTAGCTCTGATTCGATCCCTAGCCTGGGAACTTCCACATGCCACAGGTGTAGCCCTAAAAGGCAAAAAACAAAACAAAACAAAAACTGCATTGTGTTTTTTCTGTAGTGAGGTTAAAATCCAGGTGCCACCTCAAACTGGATGGAAAGCAAAGGTGGCTTCAGGAGCCAGCACCCCAAAACATTCGTGTCTTCCTCCTTCCGCCCCACCATCCGTCTGTTCATTCACATTTGTTCATCCATCTGTATGGTAAACATGTTTCAAGATCCTTTTGTCCATTGGGTACAGTGCTAAGTGCTGAGGACAGAGAGAAGGACAAGAGAATAGGATGGATGGGTATTTATGTTGGTATGTTGGATCACAACGCAGCCTGGTCATGCTCTTCACACAGGCTGTGCTGGACACAGCAGGGCTCAAAGGAGGGTCCTGAGCTGTGTGAAGGGGACTTCATGCAGGGACCAGGGACAGCCACCAAAGAAGGGAATGGCTGAGCTCTGTGGTAGAGGGGAACCCAGGCTGAGGTGGGCATTCCTGCTGAGTCCTAGGGACCGTGGCATGTTCTGGGAACAGTGAGAGGTCCATGTGACCTCCAAGGAGCAAGAGCATTTAGGGGTTAGGGGAGAGGCCAGGAAGGTAGGCAGGACTGACAGTACAGAGAAGTCCATGCTACCTGTGTGGGTCCATTTCCCTGAGCTTCCTGAGGAAGAGATAGATCTGGGCCCTTGGGCATCAGCACCCCAACCTGCCCAGGACACAGCTTGTGTGGCCCAGAGATCAAGTTTCCTGGTGCTGCCTCTGCTGGTGTTCCTAAAAAATGGGATCACAGACATGCCCTGCTCAGGGTGCTCCCAGGTTAAAATACAATGTGAGATCCAAGTGAGTTGTGGTTTTAAATCATTTTTCACATCTTTCAGTCACTCACATTTTCTGGGAATCATGCTGGGACATGGCACAAAAGGATGTCATTCTGCCAGTTGTGACATTGCTGGTAGAATGTCTTGGAGGTGGAAGGAAGGCAGTTGTATGATTCAAACAAACTTATTATTAAGATCTATTTTAGAGCCAGAGCAGTGGAGTGACTGTTTTTGAACACAGGCACATGTGGAATTTCTTTCAAATTAACACAGTACCATGCTGGACAGGCCCAGTGACACTGAGTAATTTGGTGAGGTTTCAGAAATATGTTCTCTATCTCCATTTGATGTTTTTTGTTTTTTCTTATTAGGGCCACACCAGCGGTGGTGGCATATGGAGGTTTCCAGGCTAGGGGTCCAATCAGAGCTACAACTGCTGGCCTATGCCACAGCCACAACAAGGCCAGATCCAAGCTGCATCTGCGACCTACACCACAGCTCACTGCAACACCGCATCCTTAACCCACTGACCGAGGCCCGGGATCAAACCTTCGTCCTCTTGGATCCTAGTCAGATTCATTTCCACTAAGCCATGACAGGAATTCCTCCATTTGATGTTAATATTTGGGTCTTTTCCATCTTGGAAAATATATCTCCACACACATACCACCAAACTCACACATGCACACATGCACGCGCGCACATGCGCGCGCTTGGACACACACACACACACGAACACACACACACACACACACACACACACACACACACACACACACACACGGTCATAACAAGATTTTAAAACATGAAGGCCAGGCATTCCCATCGTGGCTCAGTGGTTAATGAAGCTGACTAGGAACCATGAGGTTGAAGGTTCGATCCCTGGCCTTGCTCAGTGGGTCAAGGATCCAGCGTTGCCATGAGCTGTGGTGTAGGTCGCAGACACGGCTCGGGTCCTGAGTTGCTGTGGCTGTGGTGTACACCGGCGGCTACAGCTCCAATTCAACCCCTAGCCTGGGAACCTCCATATGCTGAGGGAGTGGCCCTGGAAAAGACAAAAAATATATATGTATATTTTTATACATAAATATATACATATGCCAGGAATCCAAGCTGACCTTCATCTCTTCCTCCATCTATCTCTTTGTTCCACTCCACCCTCTGAATCCACTAGAAAGTTTCCTTTCAACCACTTCTGTCCACACAACTGCTGTGACAGGGCTGCACAATGCACAGGTCAAGGGCCTGTCCAAAGGCCTTGCTCTGTATCAGGATTCATCTAAATTAGCCTCGCATGTGAAATGAGGTCCTGTGCAATTAACAAAGCCAGTCCGTCCTCCTCCATCACTAGAGCTGGGTTTGTGGCCTGCTTGGCCTCCCTGAGGTTATTGGGCTTTTGAGTCTCTAAATAAAAGCGTAAGTGAGCTTGAAGCACCCAAGCATTTGTACATTGGGAGGTGCGTCATGCTGGGGTGATGTTGGTGAGAACGTCAACCCATCCCAGGCTCAGACGTCCCTCCCTGCCTTATAGTATGAAATACGGACACACGCTTTCGGCCTCCGCCTCCACCTCCAGTAACAATTTCAAATATGAAATAAAGTAATTTCAGTATGAGGCTCAACTGCTGCTTGTACTCTTAAGAGAAAACGTTTGTATTTCACTGCACAGCCAGTAAGGGTGTGACTAACACTACCTTGTGAAAAAACAGGCACTGTAAATAAGTTATAATCCACCCATATGTAAAACACTAGGTAGCTGTTTAAAAATGAAACAGACCTGCATCGACTAATAGTAACGGCCTTGTCAGAGGGGAATGGGCCTAGGAAGGTGGGGCATCGGTGGGGAATTTGAACAGAAAAGGTGAATTCATGTATAGTTTGTATGATTTAAACATTTTAAAGTGAATGTAAGCAGGCTCTGTATAAAATTTAAGGGAAGAGTAATCTTGAACAAAACCCCAATGTAAACCTTTCTGTGTCCTCTTGAGCCCTTCCTTACACCAGGCCCAACATCACTGACATTTATGTGGTCATTTAAAATTTACAAGTATTTTCAGTCATTTCATTTCATCCTCCCAGCAACATTTTCAGGTAGGTTTTTATTTTATTTTGTTTGTCTTTTTTTAGGGTTGTACCCACAGCGTATGGAACTTCCCAGGCTAGGGGTCAAATTGGAGATGCAACTGCTGGCCTACACCACAGACACAGCAACATGGGATCTGAACCACATCTGCGACCTACCCCACAGCTCACAGTAATGCCGGATCCTTAACCCACTGAGCAGGGCCAGTGATCGAACCCTCATCCTCATGGGTACTACTCAGATTTGTTTCCACTGCATCACAGTGGGAACTCCAAGGCATGTTTTTATCATCCCCATTTTACAGATGAATGGACTGATGGTCAGTGCAAGTAAGTGACTTGCCTTGGCTCATAAAAGTCATTAAGAAGCAGAATAGAGATTCAGATCCAGGCCTTCCAGACCTGAGACCTGGTATTCTTTCTACTTTGCCACATTGGAAAGTAGTTAATCTCTGCCGATTTGGCTTAACTTTCTTATCGTTTATGTGTAAGAGGCCACTTATTCAAGTTGGGTTTATTAGTGGCATTTGTCCACCTGTCTGTTTTTATGAAGGGCGGTTATCTCTACCCAGCAGCTGGTAAGGTTCGTACTGCTGTTTTCCAGATGCTTTGAATTCCTACCCCAGTTTTCTTTTCCTCTTAATCTTTCCTCAGAGAGCCTTTCATAAGCTGCTGGCCCAAGGCCTTATCAAGGGGCAGACATTCCGCCTACCATCTGGACAGTATCTCCAGCGAGAAGAAGTGGATCTCACAGGTGAGAATGGCCTTCTCATCCCAGCCAGGTGATCACAGAGAACTGAGCAGTGGGCGCTGCCGGGCCCAGGCTGAGCTGCCAGGGAACCCAGGGGAGCGCTCCTTTAGCCTCGTGGTCTCAAGGCCTCAGCTTGCTGTGGGCAGCTCCTGAGGCTCCCAACCCCTTCTCATCTAGCTCAAGTGTCATTTCAGCTTCTGGAAGGGTAACATAGAGTCAGCACTGGGTCATCTGCTGTCCTAGCCTGCATTTGGTAGCCCATCTCAGCGGGTGTTTCAGACCCTCAAGGGACCACCACCACACTACTGCTCCCACAGTGCCCAGACCGCCCCCTGGTGGAATACCTCCCCCTGACTCCCTGGGCTTCCCTCTTCCAGCTTTTCCTTCACCCTGTGTTTTCACTCATCCTCAGAGAATTTCCGGTGACAGGAAGAGGGTGTATCACGTACACTTAGAATACACATAAATGACGTGTTAGAAAATTAAGAGGCAGCTGTGAGAAACTATGGCCATTAAACATAGAATCACCAATGCGTAATGAATTTAAGTAAACCCACCAACTCCTTAAATGGTAGACAGCCTCCCAAGCCAATCACTAGAAGGAAGGGTTAGGTGGGAGCAGTCAATGGAATTGCCTAATTAAAGCAGTCATTTTACCAGAGTGTGAAACGGAAGGTCCATGGGAGGAAACGGAGCTGGAGAAGCAGAATTTGGCAGTGTTTCTCCAACACAGACAAGTGGGAAAGGAGCTAAATTCAGGGGCCATGTAACTCGCAACTGCTAGTGAAGTGCTGTCTGTCTGTCATGGGCAGGGCTGCCCTGTACAGCTGTGCAGTTTGTGCACTGCACAAAGGTAGCCAGCCAAGGGGGTGAGCAGGGCCTAAAATCCAGACACTCGCCAGACCACACACCTCAGGGCCACATCTGCCAAGAGAGGGCACCTTTTTCTAATGTCTCAACTTCTCTGCCCAGAAAGATACCTTTTTCCTAATTTTCACAGCAGTGTTGTTAAGGTTAGTCACAACCCAGCCTTGGGGTGTCGGCTAGAGGGGGCAGTGGTTCCCTGGGCCTCACCACAGCTGGGATAAAACATCTGGGACTTCAGTCTCCCTTGGCTCAGACGTCATGGGGCCAGGCCATGTCGTGAGCATCTTTTCCCTTCCCACGCAGACTTGCCCCCTGGGGGAGGATACGTGCTTGGATCAGCAAGGGCAGGCATCCATCTGCTTGGTGGGGAGGCTCTCAGGATGTGTGGAGCTGGCTTGTAGGTGTATACGCCGGGCCTCTGGGAGTTTGGTTTCTCTTGGAGTCGGGAAATATTTAGCTGGGAAGAACAGAAATGCACCTAAAAGCGGCTTTTGCACCAGAATAAGGGACATCAGCTGTAGGAAATATGGCATGTAGGAGGCCGCCAGGCCACCCCTCTCCTCTCTCTTTCTCAAGCCTCTAGTTCCTTTTCCAGCACCTGTCAATTCTTCTGCTCTGTTCTCCTTCCTCTGCCAGGCCTGGATTCTACTCTCCCCAATTTCAGTTTACACAGTGATCTTGGGCAGCCGCAGGGCCAATTCTTGCCCTTTCTCTTTAGGACCTTCTGGTTCCAGTGCCAAACAGCACGGAAACAGTTTCTGCCTCTTAGTTCCAGTTCCTGAGACAGAGGCTTAGCCTCATCAAACATCCCTCCTGGTCCAACCGCTGGAGCGCAACAACACAGTCACTTCATCCGAACACGGCCATGGGGGGCCTCCATCAGCACCATCTGGACCAGGGGTGTGGGTGGGGAGGAGACGGAGAACAGGGCTCTGCAAAGGGACACCACACTTAGCGTGAGCCCTGATGGTGACTTTAGCATGGACAGGAACACCTAACCTCCAGGTGAAGTGACCTCTCAGGTGCTTTGCTGCTCCGAGACCCTGATGGGTCAGCTGCCAGCTTCCAGAGGAGACCCTGAATGTGTAAAGGAAAGAGCAGTATGTCAGCCTTTCTTATTCTCTTCTACTTATCTTTTTTGTATATGAGTAATTTCCTTTTTATAAAGAGGGAAATCACTTTGTCTTATTTTGAAATTGAGAAGAAGTTGGCACAGGCTGTCGTACATGTCATATATATTCATGAAAGATTTATGTTTTTTTGTTTTGTTGTTTTGTTTTCCTTCAGGGCCGCACCCACGGCATATGGAAGTTCCCAGGCTAGGGGTCAAATTGGAGCTGTAGCCGACAGCTTATGCCACAGTCACAACAACATCAAATCTGAGCCATCTCTGCAACCTGCACCACAGCTCACGGCAACACTGGATCCTTAATCCACTGAGCAAGGCCAGGGATCAAACTTGCATCATCATGGAGTTCCCATTGTGGCGCAGTGGTTAACGAATCCAACTACGAACCATGAGGTTGTGGGTTGGATCCCTGGCCTTGCTCAGTGGGTTAAGGATCCGGCGTTGCCGTGAGCTGTGGTGTAGGTCGCAGATGCGGCTCGGATCCGCATGGCTGTGGCTGTGGCTGTGGTGTAGGCCGGCGGCTACATCTCTGATTAGACCCCTAGCCTGGGAACCTCCATATGCTGCAGGAAGTGGCCCTAGAAAATGCAAAAAATAAAATTAAAAAAAAAAAACTGCATCATCGTGGATGCTAGTCATATTCGTTTCCGCTGAGCCACGACAAGAACTCCTATTCATGAAAGATTCGTGATGGCAGGTGGGCCTCGTTTATTTAAAAACAAAACATTTTTATAATCTACAGCAAGAGAACAGGCATGTTAAGTGAATTAGTGGAATTCTCCAAATGGACATTTTAAATTGTTCACACAGTATTTTCTTATTGGGTATATTGTTACAGAACCAATTCCTACTGATGCATTGTTCCGGTGTCTAGGTTCTGTTCCTGTTCACGTGAAGACAAGGGAGAAATTAGAGGTGACATGGGAGAAGATGAGCAAATCCAAGCACAATGGGGTGGACCCCGAAGACGTCGTGGAGCAGTATGGCATCGACACCATCCGGCTGTACCTCCTTTTTGCCGCCCCTCCTGAGAAGGACATCTTGTGGGACGTGAAGAGTAAGGCACCTTCCTCCTCTGGAATCCCCTTCAGGTGCCAGGGAGGTCGGGGCAGGAAATGTCTTTGCGAAAGACGGTAGTAGAAGGTTCTAGGAATCAGCTCCTCGAAGCAAGGAGCAGTTTGCCCAGCGTCCTATGCCATTGCTGGACCAGTGTTCTGGGGTGCAGTGAGCCTCAGCCCACAGGGCAGCTCGCTGGGATTGCAGTTTCCCAGTCCTTGCCCCCACCCTGCCGACCCAGCCCCAGGGTGGGGCCCCTGAGCCCGCCCTGTGCGGGTCGGTGGTGTTCTCAGGCGGCATCTACAAGGATCCCCCACTTTGAGAACGTTTCCCTGAACCAGACTGGCTCTCAGGGTACTCCTAGATACCGTGGTCCACTGTGGTCCATGTTTTACCCTGAAAGGTTTTTTCTGAAAGAGTGTCATTGCCCCTCACGAATCCAGAGAACCTCACATGTGATCTAGTCCTCGTGTTACCTGTCACCTCTTCAGTCACCCACAGCAGCCTCCAGAGTCCCCCTCAAGGGAGATTCATTCCCTCCAAAGGTGTTTAGATCTCAGTAGTGGGAGGGAAAGTAATCTCAGATGTCTGGACCTAGACTGCGCTGTCCAGCAGCAGGTCAGTTCTCCGACCAGTCTGCCCCAGGTGCGCTATGAGAAGGTGCCTGTGTCACCATGTAGTTCAACATACCGTTTCTGGGGGGGAGTGTGGTCTGGACCAGTGGTCACAGATGCCAGCTCTGGAGGTCGAGTCCCCAGGGACACTCAGACGCAGGTTCGGTCTCCCCACCCCTTCCTGTGGGACCGGCGCCAGGAATCTATTTCCAACAGACCTTCCAGAAGGTCCTGCTGGGCATCCAGGCTTGAGAAGGTCTAGTCCAGTGGCTCAAATGTAAAAGACCTGACTAAGTGATCTAGCCACGTGACCCAAGGCCCCAGGCAAAGCCCTTGAGCTTCTCCAGGAGAGATGAGCAGCTGGATTTAACAAACGTGTCTGAAATATGTGATACACACAGAGCTGGCAAGGACAGGGATCATGTTAAAACACCTCACACTGTGCAGCAGTGTGGTGCCAAGCATGGTTTGCAGTTCACCACTGCCACCGCATGTTACCTGTCCACGTGAGATGGGGGAGCCTGTCTGCAAGCGCACAGCAAGCTTTCCTAATTAAGGAGGCAATGACCTGAGGCACATCCTGGCCCAAGCTTCTGAGCTCCTTGTCAGCCATCCTGTGTTCTGGGTGTCCAGGGCTCTAGGAAATGATAGAGTCAGTCCTGGTCTAGGTTCTCAGACTCTGCAAACCAGGGGGACCCTTCACCCTGCCCTTGGAGAGACCCATCAGGGCACAATGAAGTGTCTTTACTCACAGGTGCTTTGTCGCTTAGATGGGACCAAACCCATTATTCTTACGTGTCTCTCTTTCTCTCCCTCATTCATGGATGTGACAGCTGACGCTCTCCCCGGGGTGCTGAGGTGGCAGCAGCGTCTGTGGGCCTTGGCAACGCGATTTATCGAGGCCAGGATTTCCGAGAAGGTTCCCAGGCCTCAGCTGTTGAGTAACAAGGAGAAAGCGGAGGCCAAGAAGCTGTGGGAGTACAAGAACTCGGTCATCTCTCAGGTCAGAGACCAACCAGGGGACACTGGTTGATCTGTAAATGAGCCCTCATGATCCATGTGGCCCACGCTGCCTCAGAGTGGGCACAGTGGGTCTTCCTCCTTCCCACTCACTATGATTAACTGACCTCACTGCTCTGGGGATTTCACCAAGGTGGAGCAACAATGCAGATGCAGATTCTAATGCAAAGAGATGCTCGCAGGACATGGCTCCCTCTAATGATGATCCGATTTATCCATCCCAGATCTCAGGAAGCTACTCACTCTCCTTGTTGCAATATTTAACACATCCAGATAGAGAACCAAATTTAATATCACACTGATGACACCCTATAGATGTTGTAAAAACAGACACAGAATTTTAGAGTTGAAAGCGGCATGAAAAGACTCTTCATTAGCTTCCTTATGTTATAGAAAGGGACAGAACTGAGGCACCGAGAGGTTAAATGTCCTGTGAAAGTCACACAGCTAGTGAGGAACTGAGCAGAGAGTTCCCTGATATTCAGCTACTTTGTTACACAGTATTTGTGTGAGTTAATTTTTACAAATAGATGAATCGTTCGTTTCACCTTCTTAGAGAATCGTGTATTATTATCTAAATCATTTTGAAAGATTCTTCCTTGGTAGCATCCTTTAAAATTTTTCATCTATAAGTCTGCCATAATACATGACATTCACCTTTTTAAGAACTACGTGGGAAAATGTCATGTCTTTGAAAGGAAATCTGAAGCTATTTTTTAATGCGTACCACATACCCCATATACTCCTTAGGCAGAATTTTCTTTTTTATAAGATGTGCTGATGCAAACTTATAGTCAGCCAAGGTCATTTCTCTGGACTCTGATAACTGATGACATTGAAGGAGCAGGGCTTTTCCTTTGGCTTGTGTAACTACAGTGGCCCTGCATGCAGCATGGTCTCATTTGGTGACACATCTTCATCTTTATTCCTGTCCTCTGTACTCTAGTGCAGAGAAACAGAGCTCTCAGAATTGAATTTAGTGATCTGAATGATGCCTGAATGGTTGTTTCCACACCACATATTTTCTCTCTGGATTTGGCAAATTTCTCCATTCTGTCAGATAATAGAATTGGGTTATTTCCACAAGTTGGAAACTCTTGACATCTTAAGGATGTGTTGTTTTTCTATTTCCTTGCCCATGTCGGAACTGAAAAGCCCACAAACAGGAAGAAGCTGACACATCACATTTGTGTTCTCATGTTGACTCCATAGTTGAACAGTAAAACTGACCTTATCCCATATCCCAGTAGTTTCACTGTGAATTAAAGTCACGTAACCATGGGAAGCAACACCCTTTACCCCATCTGTTTACTATGGTTTTGGTGTTTGCTCATCAGGGGGTCCTGCCTCCTAGTCAGGTGTTTTCTTAGGCACCTACTCCAGGGACCAACACTATCCTGGATGTGGGGGAAGAGGAACAGTCTTGAGTAGTGGAAACAACATCGACTTGGATTTTTTAAATCTTTGTGCCGAGGAAACAGATAGTAGATATATTTATAAATGTCTTTGATTGCACACATTTAGTTCCACTTTTTTTGATAATCCAGTTTTTTTGGGGTTTTTTTGGTGTGGAAAACATAAAGGAAATTCAACGTGAATAATTCTACTCTTACCAATAGGTGACCGCCCATTTCACAGAGGACTTATCACTGAATTCTGTGATTTCTCATCTGATGGGACTCAGCAGTGCCCTCTCGGTAAGTGGCCCCTCTGTGCTCATTGGCTGGTAGCCAAGGAGGGAGGGCGAGGTGACCTGCAGGGTCCGAGTTGGGGACTGAGAACAGCAGCACGGTGTCACCTCCTCAGTGTGACTCTGTTATCTGAAAGAAGAATTTTTCCATAGTCACAACCTAGGGTTTCAGCTGAGTGTTCTTCAAGATTGTCTGGTTCACCCCACCACCCCCCTACTCCCCTGTATTTTGCAGATGAGGACACTGAGGCCCAGAGAAGGGAGTTAGATGACATGTCTGGTGGATGAGTGACAAGGCCAGGACCAGACTTGGGCCTCCCTCTGGCTGTGCTCTTTTCTTCCTTGCTCCATCTGCTTGATTTCCTGAATCAATTGGCATCCCCCCTTGGCATCAGTAACTGCTTACTGTTGTTTCATCCAAGGGGATCAGATTTGTTCTCACCGAAAACAGAAATCAGCCTTTTCTGTATAGAATCATCTTCTAACTACCTGTGACTATCATTTTTCTTGCCACATAAAGAACCTGTCCACAAATGGAACCTAGACAAGCGATTAGCTGTTTGGACAACAAAAAGCAAAAATCATGAATTAAAACTATTAACAAAGCTTTCTCCAAACTTTCAAAGGCGTCAGTACAAATTTAGAGTTACATGAAGCTTCGTATTTTCAGTATGGCAAAACATGCCATCTTAAAAGATAGATAAAGACTGGGGAAAACGTTTTAACATGTCAGATAAAAGGTTAATAGCCTCAATATATAAAGAACTCTCACATATTAATATGAAAATACCTCACCTAAAAATGGTCAGAGGGTCTGAAAAGGTAGTCATTCACAGAAGGTGAGATGGAAATAGCCAGTAAGCTTAAAGGAAAAAAAAATCTGTCTCACTGATTATTATGTTAACAAACAGAACATAAAATGAAACCAAAATTATTGTCACAGGGTGTTATGACTATGTACCGAATAGGCTGGTTGTTATCACGACGTCTCAGGAGGCCTTGAGAACCACCAGCCTCTGTGAAATCCTGTCAGTATCATTCCTCCTGCAGCCGCCTCAGCACTACCCATAGCTCCCTTCTGCCCACTCTTTGATTGCACCCCAAGCTCCCTCCCTGCGACACCCTTGATTCATTTGTCCTTTTCCTCCCCAGTTGACCATGAGCTCCTTGAGGGCAGAGACCATACCCTTCTGGATGTTTTATCCCTGAAGTTTGGGGTATGGTGGGTGCCCTGTCAGTTGAATGGAGGTGACTGGATTACCCAATTGGTCACACCTCAGGAGAACACTGAGTGTTTACAGGAACTGCCAGAGCTGCTTAAGAGAAGGGGAACCCCTCAGATCCCTGCCAGGGCCAAGAGGACCCGTGTCCTAACGGTTCCATATTACAGAACCATTGAGCAAATGCTGTGCTTCCCCCGGTCCTGCACACACAGGAAACCTAGCAGAGTGGTTAAGAGTTTGACTCTGAGCTAGGACCGACCTGGATTCTTATCTGGACTCCATCACTTGATTAACTATGTACCCAGAGGCAGATGACTCTCCCTCTCTGTAACCCTTAGCCGTCTCACCTGTCAAACGGGGGTAGCAGTACTGCCCTCAGAGGGTAGTAAGAGCTAAATGAGTTAGCATCAGACTGAGGGCAGGTCAGTTCTCAGTTAACTCTAACGTATCTGTTGTTGCTGCTCTAATTATTTTTAATGATATGATTTGGAGTTCCCTGGTGGCACAGCAGGTTAAGGATCCAGTGTTATCACTGCAGTGGCTCAGGTCATTGCTGTGCCACAGGTTCGATCCCTGGCCCGGGAACTTCCACATGCCATGGGTGCAGCACCCCCCCCCCAAAAAAAAGTATAATTAAATGGAAAAGATTCTTTGCCCAGAGCAAAAGTTGTAGTAAAGAGGGTTTCTTCCTACCTACTTGTGTCTCTGGACCGCGGAGTGTTCACGGCCTTTCTTGTACGTCTCAGTGTTTTTACCTCACTGTTCTTTTCTCTTCTTCAGCAAGCATCTCAGAGAGTTGTTCTCCACAGCCCTGAGTTTGAGGATGCTCTTTGTGCGCTGATGGTGATGGCTGCTCCCATGGCCCCTCACATAACCTCGGAGCTCTGGGCAGGTAGGTGAGGGAGGCCTTGCTTGATCAGTTACCGCTGACCAGCATATGCTCCAGCCTCTTGTTGGACATTATTTGGGACTCAGATGCCCTTGGCCATGAGGTCCAGCATTTGGCATCTGCACTCCGGATCTCTCTGCGGAAATGGGAGGGAAGTGAGCAGATGCCATGCAGGAGGACTTGCTGGCTGTGCAGGCTGGTTCTCCAGGCCTCGTGTTCAGAGGTCTCCTGTGACTCCTGTGGATGTTGTGGAGGGGCTTGCAGGAGACAGGCAGCCAAAGATGCTGTATTAACATCATGCTTTTATCCGGGGGCCTCTGAGAAGTAGCAGACCTCACAGCAACCTCCCCAAACATCTCAGCCAAAGGCCCTGGGGTGTCACATGGGCCACACAGTTCATGAAAGGAGTGCTTTTGACCCCTAACTCTACAAAGAAGTCACCAAAGAGAGGTTCACTGTAAAGCCTTTTAAAGAGTAAAAAAAGTAAGGTGAAAAGACAGGGAGTTGCGAGAAGGAAGTGATGACATTCGTGCTGCTAAGGGTGGAGGGAGAAAAGCTGTCTTTACTGGCTCAAGTGAGGAGAAAGCACTTGTTGGATGTGTGAGTCTTTGATGAATTCCGTGAGCCCCCAGAATGTTGGCCCACATCTCTGTGTCTCCGTTGTATCCCCCAGACCCTGGTGTATCCCAGGAAGATGGAGCATTTAGTTCCTTTTACTTTTAAGCTAAGATGAGATAGTTATTTTTCCAGTGTCCCCTTTTTACAGCACCAGCAAGTATCTCTGTCAAAACCAAAGTGTTTTTGGAGTTCTCTGGTGGCCTAGCAGTTAATAAGGATCCAGTGTTGTCACTTTGGTGGCTCAGGTCACTGCTGTGGGGCAGGTTTGATCCCTGGCCTAGGAACTTCTGCATGCTACAGCTGCAGCCCCCACCCCCTAAAAAGGTATGTGTTTTTCATCCTTTGAGGAAGAGGAGGACCTATTCACAATGCTTCTGTTATAAAGCCATGAGTTCAATTTGGATTTTATCCTTTCGGGTCTGAAGCCTCTTTAAAATGTTCAGCCAGGTGTTCCTACTGTGGTGCAGTGGGTTCAGAATCTGACTGTAGGAATTCCCGTTGTGACTCAGTGGAAACAAATCTAGAAGCATCCATGAGGACAAGGTTTGATCCCTGGCCTCAACCAGTGGGTTAAGGATCCCGAGTTGCTGTGAGCTGTGGTGTAGGTTGCAAAAGCGGCTTGGATCTGGCGTTGCTATGAATGTGGTGTAGGCTGGCAGCTACAGCTCCAGTTGGTCCCCTAGCCTGGGAACTTCCATATGCCATGGGTGTGGCCCTAAAAAAGAGACCAAAAAAAGTAGAATCCAACTGCAGCGGCTCAGGTCATTGTGGAAACATGGATTCAATCCCTGTCCCAGTGCAGTGGGTTAAAAAATCCAGCATTACTGCAGCTGCAGCTCAGATTCAATCCCTGGCCCAGGAACTCCATGTGCCTTGGTGCAGCTATTTAAAAAAAAAAAAAGTTCAGCCAAATGCTGACATTTATGCAATAGAGTGATTTTCCAATCCATTTTTTTGTTTATGTACCATATCTATAGTTTCTGGCTTTAAATGTTGACCCAGAAAATGGAAAGGGCATCATCAGAAATGTTCACCTCAGGAGCTAATCCTAAAAATTGTCTAAAGGCTCTGAAGTTACCCATGGATGTGTTCTGCGTTCCTTGCAAGGTTGAATCAAGGTCCGGTTTGCTTTCTAATGGGAAAGGTCTGTGGTATGATTCCCAAAAGATCCTGCTTTAATGTATTCTGATTGAGCAAAGTGTATTTTGTGGTGTCTTCCATCACTTTCTGGGCCTTGACACTTATCCTTTTCTTTTTTTCTTTTTTTCTTTTTTTTTTAGTTAATTTATTTATTTATTTTTGTCTTTTTGTCTTTTTAGGGCCACACCTGCGGCATATAGAGGTTTCCAGGCTAGGGTCTAATCGGAGCTCCAGCTGCTGGCCTACGCCACAGCCACAGCCATGCCAGATCCGAGTCTCGCCAGTGATCTACACCACAGCTTACAGCAATGCCAGATCCTTAACCCACTGAGCGAGGCCAGGGACCAAACCCACAACCACATGGTTCCCAGTCGGATTCATTTCTGCTGTGCCACAACGGGAACTCCACTTAGCCTTTTCTAACCAAGTTTTTGCCTCTCCCAGCCCCTCCAGTGGATGGATTCATTGGTAGAGGTTGGAGAGGCCTGGGCTCTGTGCGCCCAGGATGAATCTGACTTCTTTCATGAATGCTCCTCTTTCCGTTGTGGGATGTAAGAGGTCCTTAGAACAGCATGGAGCTCTGAACGTGATCAAAGCTTTGAAACTGCCTACCAGTCAGTGTCAGGGCTCCCTTAGGAGGGACTGCAGTTTGAAGTGACAGTGAGCTAGATCAGCCGATTAGGAGAGGGAGCAGGGTGGTAATTAGAAGGACTTCAGGAAGGTTGGACAGAGTTCTGAGGGTGAAGGCATTGGAGGTAAGGAAAGATAAGACGAACCAAAACGTGACAGAAGACAGCTTTTTAAATTTCTCATGTTTACATTAGTTCCAGCTGGAGAATTTTTAGGGAGGCAGTTTTCAACTCTGAATTGTGATTAGAAGCTTCTTCATGCCAAATAAAGACAGCAGGCCATGGGGACAGTCCAAATTTTCTTTCCTTTTTGTTCTAAGGAACCCCTCAAATATGCAATTTTGTTCATATCAGAAATTCTCCAAGGGAGTTCCCGTCATGACTCAGTGGTTAACGAATCCGACTAGGAACCATGAGATTGCGGGTTCGATCCCTGGCCTCTCTCAGTGGATTAAGGATCCGGCATTGCCATGAGCTGTGGTGTAGGTTGCAGACACAGCTCGGATCCTCAGTTGCTGTGGCTTCAGCATAGGCTAGCGGCTACAGCTACAATTCGACCCCTAGCCTGGGAACCTCCATATGCCACAGGTGTGGCCCTAGAAAAAACAAAAAGAAAAAAAAAAGAAAGAAAGAAATTCCCCAAAATGGCCACCATAATTGCAAATTGTACTCAGTGAAATTGATGCCAGTTAAAAAGCCATGCACAAGGGTTATTGTAATGAGAAAATGTAAAAAAATCAGACACTCAGCCTGAATGAGGCACAGCTTCAGGTTGAAAAGATCCTTGAGAACTGCAGCACCTCCATTCGTTTATGCTCTGTCCTTAGCATCTTGGGGCTTGTCAGAGCCCAGCCATCACTTAGCAGGGCTGAACGAAACCTCCTGATTCCAGGCAGACAAAACCGACATTAAAGCAGCTCTCAGGAGCACAGAACAAGACTGAGGAAGAAGTCCTTGTAACGGTTTGAAATGGTGACTTGAACAGAGTTTGTCCACAGGCCAGCATTCTGAGGGCAACTTACCAGCAGCTCAGCCCTGGGCCCCTGGCATCAGTGTCAGAAGCCTAGTGTGGCCTTTCTGGACCAACTCAGACACTCAGTCAGAATGTAAAGCAGCAGTTCCAGCATCTTTGCTTTCCACGGAGCTTAGGTTGGTTTCCCCCAAAAAATTTATCTCTGCGGATTTCTAGTTTAAAAACAAGATAGACTTGTAAACATTTTGGTTTTTTAAATTTATAAACATTTTTAATGACTACATTAATTGTCCATGTGCACAATGACGTCAGCAACCCGTCCACTCATGTGTCTCTCACTCCATAAACAGTCCACCATGGACAGATGTGCGCATAAGTCTTTGTTCTTACCTCAAATGATTTCTTCAAAGTGGAATAGACAGGGTGTATTTAAGACTGTTGAGGAGTCCCTTGGTCGCTCAGTGGGTTAAGGATCCAGCATTGTCACTGCTATGGCTCAGGTTGCCGCTGAGGCCCAGGAACTTCAACGTGCCATGGGCACAACCAAAAAAACAAAAACGTCTTTTTTTTTTTTTTTTGGTCTTTTAAGGGCTGCACCCACAGCATATGGAGGTTCCCAGGCTAGGGATCAAATCGGAGTGGTAGCTGCTGGCCCATGTCACAGCCACAGCAGTGCAGGATCCCAGCTGTGTCTGCGACCTACACCGCAGCTCATGGCAACACCAGATCCTTAACTCACTCAGCGAGGCCAGGGATCAAACCTACATCCTCAGAGTTCTTGTCGTGGCTCAGTGGCTAATGAATCTGACTAGTATCCATGAGGACACAGGCTCAATCCCTGACCTTGCTTATTGGATTAAGGATCCAGTGTTGCCATGAGCTGTGGTGTGGTTTGCACATGTGGCTCGGATCTGGCATTGCTTGGCTCTGGCGTAGGCTGGCGGCTACAGCTCTGATTGAACCCCTAGCCTGGGAACCTCCATATGCCACAAGTACAGCCCTAAAAAGACAAAAAAAAAAAACAAAAACTGAGTCCTCATGGATGCCAGTCAGATTCGTTTCTGCTAAGCCACAATGGAAACTCTTGACATGTAATTTTTTATATTTATTTACTTCCTTCTTCTCTACCCAGTTTCCCCACCAATCTCTTGTCCTTTGTTTAAGGGGTAGAATCCACTTGGATTTTCTAGGAGTCTGCGATCCACAAATAAAGATGAGTGTTCTCCTTCTTTCTAATAGTTATTCTTATTCCTTTGTGTTTATTTACTTCTTTAATATACTGCTCAGAAAACCGTGTGCAGTGTTAAAGAATACTGGCCACAGCCCATCTTGTCTCATTTCCAGGAACATTTCCCTGTTAGGTTTGGGTTGACTCTTGGTTTAGGATAGACATCCCCTGTCCTATTAAGGAAGTGGCCTTCTATCTCTGTTTACCAGAATGCATCTTAGGAACGAGAGCTATATTTTACTTAATATTCATTCTTCAATTGTTGAAGTGGTGTATCTTCGCTGTTCATTTTCCCCTTTGCCCTGTTGATATAACTTAAATCCAGTTAATTGATTGCCTGATGGGCTATTGTGGGATAAATTTATCTTGACCATGGAGTAGTAAGCCTTTAACATACTATTAAATTCTACTTGCTAGTTGTTTTTTTAATTTAGAATTTTGCAGTTATTCTTAGACCAGTTTTTTTGCCCTATGCATTGTTAGATTTGGGAATAAGGGTTTCACTGACTTCAAATGAATTGAGTTGCTTCTGTGCTTCAGAACCCACTCTACAGAAGGAGACACTCACCCATTCTTTGCTGAGTAGACAGAATGCCCTGAAGGCAGGATGGTATTAGGCCCTGCCAGGCTGATTGTATTCGATTGTGCAGCCTTTCATTATCTCCTTGGACAGGAAACAGGCCTTTTTGATTTGGCATTGGTAATCACATTAAGTCTTTTAAATGGCACACTGTTAATTCTTTCCCCGTCTTCCTTATTATAAAACAAAGTTTATCTCATTTGTAATAAAGGTACTCACTCTCATCCTAGAATAGGCACATCTCTCCTTTTTTTCATCCTTCACCCCACATTATCTGTCTGCCCCCTTCATTTCATTTCTCCCCGGGAAATCTCCCTCCTCATGTGCCCCTCCAGTCTGTGTGTTGGGGGGCTGGGGTTTTGGGGGTGGCAGATAGGGTCAGCTCTCTTCACAGCCCTGTCCCTGTCCAGCAGGTCTTGCCATATAAGTATACCCTGTGGCCTCACCCCCTGCCAGGCTGTCCTTCAGTTGGGTGACAAGATCGCCAGCAGGACATACACTAAAGCAATATGATGGAAACTAGCCCACTTCAACCTTTGCTCTGTGATTTTTTTCCCCCACGCAGCAGGGCTGGGGCTTCTGTGAGCTGTGTTATCATACGAAGTGGGTTTCAATTGAATCTTAGTTTTGCTAGCATGTCTCATTCAGCCATTTGGTAAACATTCACCAAGCTTGTATTTTGTGCCAGGCTCTGTTCTAGGCGTTGGTGGGAAAGCTGGGGAGGGCAGTCTGAGCAGCGGGCATTGTAGTCTGTGTTCATTTACTTGAGAAGGCCATCTCTCAGGCTTTACAAATCTACAGCAACTTTTTTTTTTTTTTTTTTTTTTTTAATTCAGAGAAGCAATGGGAAGCCTTTGTCTCCTGGCTCCACACGTGTGTGTGTGTGTGTGTGTGTGTGTGTGTGTGTCCCCTCTGAACGAGCAGCAGGGCCCTAGTCAGGTGAGGTGTCTGACGCACGAGGCGGGTCGCTCTGGTCATTAATTCACAGGTCTTGGTCAGATGCCCTCTGGAGACACTGAGGACATGGCCTCTTCCTGCCCCTCCCAGCAGCGGGTAAGGGCCAGTGTCACAAAGTGTTCAAAGTCCTTTGCAGACAGTGCACTGCGTTGGGAGGGGGTGTGATTACTGTCATCTCACACTTCTGATCACTCTTGTTCCAAGGCTTTGGGACAGTTCTTCCACACATTTGGTTTATTCCAGAAAGCATAGCTTTCACATAGCTCTGGTTTCATTCCTGTGTCTCTGAGAGATAACCTCGCAGTGACTATAACGGGAATGTGGGCAGTGAGGGCAGGCTGCTTGGACATTACCAATTCCCCGAGTTCCCAGAGAAGCAGGTTTTCAAAGACGAAACCCTCCCCAAAGGGCAGCAGAAGCGAGGTCTGTCTTCCAGGGGCAATCTGGATCCAGGCTGTTGCTCTGGATAAAAGGAAACATTTAGAAAAGCTCAAAGCACTTGAAGCCTAATGTCCTTTACCAGTCACCTAAAGAGTCAAGGGAGACCTTCGGTAGGAAACAGAACCAGGGTCCTGGCAGTGTGCACATTTTAACAGGATGAGGAAATCTTTTCTTCCTTCCTGAAGCTTCGGATCTGAGAAGGTCAAGACACCACATCTGCATTTACAAAGTTATCTTTTGTTTACCATAATAGAATATTGTCCTATCCATGAGGGTGTTAGGGAAATTTTGCATATTTGGAGTCACTGATACTGTTTCCAGACGAAGGACACAAGGTTTCCTTTGTTGGTGGACCGTGAAAAGGCAGAAAATCACTAAACAAGGAGTTCCTTGGTGGTACTCTGGTTAAAGGTCTAACTTCATCATCGTCAAAAATGACCTTTCTAAGGGGTAACAGCTTGGGTGGATCTCAAGGGGATTATGCTGAGTGGAAAGGAAAAAAAAAAAAAAAGCCAGTCTCAAAAGGCTATATACTCTACGATTCCATTTATACCACATTCTTGCAAAAACAAAATTATAGAGATGGAAAACGCATTAGTGGTTGCCGGGACTTAGGGGCAGGGCGGAAGGGGTGGTAGCCGTAAAAGAGGCACACAAGGGAGCCTTGTGGTGGAACAGTTCTGTCTTCACAGTGGCAGTGGTTACAGGAAGCCGCACGTGTACACATCAGAGCTTCTAAAACCAATGAAATCTGAACTAGCTCTAGGGATCGTACCAATGTCCGCTTCCTGGTTTCAATACTCTGCTGTAGCTCTGCCAGATGTTACCATTGGGCGAGGCTGGGGGATGGGTGCCAGGACTCTTGTGCATTTCTTTGCAACCTCCTGCGCATCTGTAATTATTTCGAAATTGTTTGTTTGTTTGAAATTACCTCTCTAATCCTCCAGGTCTAGAGTGTTCAGATTCTGGTTTAGGAATATAAGTAGATGATGAGAGAGGAAGGAAAGAAGGAATTTATTTCTAGTTATGGAAAATTTTACTAGACACATGCTACACACACGCAACTGACCAGATGCAGTCACTCATCCCACCAGTGTATGAGATGCCCATATCTCCTGCCTGGCTCAGCAGAGCAGCACAAAATGCCAGGAGCTCGTGGTGACAGAGTGAGTCTGTCGTCCTAAGTGCCCAAGGAGCATGACCTCGCCTCTACACAAGCCCAGCTTCCAAAGAAAAATGCGTGGAGCCAACTGCAGAAAATAACTCCACCCTCCACCCTACTTCTCTGAGCTTCTTAAGACAAAAACGTAGATTTTTCATTGAAAAATACATCTATATCCACATTGTTACCAAGGCTGTGCTCCAAGTTCCCTCCCACCCTTGCCCTTATGTCAGTTTCCTCTCCAACTACCCACTGCCAGTTTGATAGCTGATCTGACAGAATTCTGTGCACTTAGGTGAAATGTTTCTCTCTCACTATTTTTTGTTTGTTTGTTTGTTTTTTGTTTTTTGCTTTTTAGGGCCACACCTGAGGCATATGGAGTTTCCCAGGCTAGGGGTCAAATCGAAGCTACAGCTGCCGGCCAACACCACAGCCACGGTAACACAGGATCTGAGCCACATCTGTGTTACAGCACAGCTACGCCAACGCCAGATCCTTAACCCACGAAGCGAGGCCAGGGATCGAACCTGCAACCTCATGGTCCCTAGTTGGATTTGTTTCCATTGCACCACGACGGGAACTCCCTCTCTCACCATATTGATGTGGGAATAGTTCTAGATCAACACTTACAGGTCAACCCTGTTCTTTTTTAACAGCTAGATGGTGTCCCATCCTAGGAATGTTCCATAAGTTTTGTGGGGTTTTTTGTTTTGTTTTGTTTTTTGGTCTTTTTTTGTTTTTCTTAGGGCTGCACCTGCGGTACGTGGAGGTTCCCAGGCTAGGGGTGGAATCGGAGCTATAGCCGCCGGCCTACACCACAGTAATACAGGATCTGAGCCTCGTCTTTGACCTGCATCACAGCTCATGGCAAGGCCGGATCCTTAACCCACTGAGCGAGGCCAGGGATCAAACCCGAGTCCTCATGGATGCTAGTCGGGTACATTAACCACTGGGCCCTGAGAGGAACTCCATTTTTTTCTTTTTTTTTTTTTTTTCGTAAGTTATTAAACAGTCATCCACTGATGGACATTTGAGTGATTTCCCCTCTTATGCTATTTGTGTGCGTGGGTGCACATGCTGCTTTGCGATTAGCCTCTTGTCCATAATACACATTATTTAAAATGTGTCAATGAGATCTCCATTTCTGTTTCTCTGCCCATTTTTACAGTTGAACAGTGATTTTTCTATTTGTTTTTGTCTCAGGCTTCTTCCTCTCATCTTCAAATCATCCATCAGCACTTTAATTGTGAGGAGGGTCACAGCCCAGCAACATTTTACCTTCCTTAAGTTTCTGAAGTCACTTACAGTCTTGAAGTATCAGTCTACCACCATAGATCCATTTTTCTTCGTAAAAATGGCTGTAAAATATCATAACTATAATGTTTTGCTGTGCATATATGCTGTCTTCATTAATTTCAACAAAACTGCAAGTCTATAAATCATCTGGAAGTGTGTGATACAAGGGACAGTAAGCCATCTGCTGATGTTCAGACGGTTTTATACACGAATATGTACGCCCTCTCAGTGTTGTTATTTCAAAATAACGTCAGTGGAACCTTTTGGTAGGTAAAGGCTTAGGTGAAGTGCCTTGCTTTCTGTCCATTTCCTTGGAATTCCCAGGGTTAGATGAGGCATGGTGGAGATCAGACACCCCAGAGTCACCAGGACTTCCCCTGTGTGTGTATGAAGGTGGGGTGGGGTGCGGGACCTCCTGAAGATGGACCTCAAGAGGCCTGCTGTCCACAGATGCCACAACTACCCCAGCACTCATTCCGGGTACCATGGTGACGTGGTGACCTTGTCAGCTCTCTGAGCAGGAGAGGAGGCTTCTCTCAGTTATTTCACAGGAAGGTCAGCAGCAACAGCTCTCAGAGGAGGGGAAGAAAGGGGGTGGGCCGTGCATGGTGGCCTTGTGTGCCAGGGCCTTGCCCCTTCCCAGCCTCTTCAGACTTTTTCCACATGCTTCCCAAAGGCCAGCTCTCTACCTGACCTGTATCACGTAAAAAAAAAAGAAAAAAAAACATTGTATTTGCCATGCAAATGTTAGGTATTTGTACTTCCCTAAAAAGAGCAGGGAGGCCAAAACACTACGCAGATCCTGGGGGTAGCGAGTTTCTGTTCCTCCCCGCTGAGCAGGATGGCCCCACTCCCATCTATATGGAAACGCTGGCGGGGGCCCAGGCCGCTATAAATAAGCATCCTGACTGCGCTTCCTCATTTTTTTAAAGTGGAATTTGTAACAGCTTCTGCCCAGCACATTTGTGTCCAAGGTCCTTTCATCTCCCAGGCATCCTGTACAACTGCCATACGGAGGTTTTGGAAAGGTTCCCACTGCAGCTGGGT
This sequence comes from Phacochoerus africanus, assembly GCF_016906955.1. NCBI lineage: Eukaryota > Metazoa > Chordata > Mammalia > Artiodactyla > Suidae > Phacochoerus > Phacochoerus africanus. Next base: position 109,065,959 of record NC_062544.1, read on the forward strand.
CACAGGACAAGCCATGCTGGCCCAGCCTGCTCAAATAAAGAAATGATTATCTCCCTCCTGCGACCTCTGTCTTGTATTTAAATATGAGACTTAATAGGATCCCTTCTGAGGAATAAGCAGGAAGCTCCTCTCTGCTTCTGCCAAAAGACACATCTGTTAGGAATGGAGTAGGTTTTTCAGAAGCACAGGAACCCCAGGGCACAAGAGCCAGCGGGGCCCCAGGAATACGTCTTTTTTGCCACTCGATTCTCAGACCCCAATGGGTCTTCCCTTCCCTCAGATTGACTGGCAACACAGGGTTACAAGGGTGCCAGGTAGTGAAACATAGGAAAAATTACAACAAATCTGTGATGCCTACACAAGAACCAAGACAGAGGTCAGCAGAATAAGATGGACCAGTGCCGCTCAGAGTGGTCCGCAGACCAGAGGCTGGTCTGGGAAGTTCTCTCACAATCTAGGACAAGATAAGGAGCTTATATTTAGCATGTGCATCAGCTCTGCCCCTCAGCACATGTTCGAATTGGACTGACCATGTCGCAAGACTGTCTCATTGAAGGAAGCAGTGTGTTGATTCACATTCTGGCCTCTTCCTCACCGCATTGCAGACAGGCATTTTGAGTGTCTTTGTAGTAGTGAATAGTCATGAAACCACCCCTCGTCTAAAATAGACAAGAAAAGAAAATATATTATAAAAGAAAAATCACAATCCAGTAGGGAAAAGAGAAGGTTTATTCAACAGACTGGGCTTAGAAAATTGACCATGATTTTTTTCTTTTTTTTTGGTTCTTTTTAGGGCTGCACCTATGGCACATGGAAGTTCCCAGGCTAGGGGTTGAGTCAGAGCTGCAGCTGCCGGCCTACACCCCAGCCACAGCAAAGTGGGATCTGAGCCACGTCGATGACCGACACCACAGTTCATGGCAACACCAGATCCTTAACCCACCGAGCAAGGCCAGGAATCCAACCCACAGCCTCATGGTTTCTAGTCGGATTCATAACCCACTGAGCCACAGCAGGAACTCCGACTGTATATTTTTTTAATAAGTTTTTTCACATTATACAGAAAATACATTTTGGATAGATAATATAAATTATGAATAAATAGAGAAAAAAATGAAATCTTTCAAAGAAACCAGAGCACAAATATTGAACTTATATAACATATTAGTTGATTAGCTTTATTATTAAATAGCTTTTTTATGTTACTCTTTTTTCAATTTAATTTTTGTTTTATCTTGGAGTATAGTTGATGAACAATATTGTGTTAGTTGCAAGTGTTCAGCAAAGTTAATCAGTTGTGCATACACACACATCCATTCTTTTTCAGATTCTTTTCCCACATAGGTTACTACGGAATATTGCGTATAGTTCCGTGTGCTATACAGTAGGTCCTTGTTGATTACTTATTTTATATATAGTAATGTGTATATGTTAATCCCAAACTCTATTTATCCCTTCCACCTTATACATCTTTTCACATTACAAAGGTAATAAATATTTCTTGTAGAAAAACCTGTAAATTTTTTTCTAAAAGAAAGACTCCCCTAAACATCTACCTCCCAGGGATAATCACTGCTGCTTTCTGATTCATTTCTTTTCAAATTTTTATCTCTTTATATAAATATTTACTAAATCTGGGGCCATATTGTATATACTACTGTATATTGTGCTTTTAGTTTAAATATAGGAAAAAAGAGAATCCAAAACTATATCTACTGCATGATCCTGGTGGTGGTTTGGTTTGGTTTGGTTTTGTGGAGTTGGTTTACACGTACAAATATTTATTAAATACATTGCATTACTATCTTTCAAAATTAAAAGTTTAAGGAGTTCCCTGGTAGCTAAGTGGGTTAAGGATCTGGTGTCGTCACTGCTGTAACTCAGGTCACTGCTGTGGTACAGGTTTGATTCCCTGGCCTGGGAACTACCACATGCTGCAAGCACAGGGGGGGGGGGGGGAAATGCTATCCATGTGAACATTATTTTCTTCTTTGTATTTTGACCTTTTGCAATTTTTCTGCAATGAGCATATGTTACTTTCGTCATCAAGGAAAATAAAACATTGTCATTCACAGCCCAGTGTTTGGGACTGGCATTGGTGGGATTCATTCCCTTTCTCCCAGACTCAGCCTCAGACCATCCCCTTAGCCATGGGTCTATCCCTTAAGTGCGTCTTCCAGTCTCAAGGCTAATAATAAGGGGGAGGGGTGTAAGGGCCACCCCCCCACACCAGCCCCGGAAAGGCCATTCACAGCATGTGGGCAGTGCACCTGCCATGGCACTGCTCTCAGCATGGACACACATTCACTTGCCCACTGAGGGCCTGCCTCTGGGGGGATGCACACTACTAGTGCCCAAGGATCTGTTTTTCTGCTCTGTGTATTTCCTGTACATTTGGGGGTATTGCTTGTACTCATGAGATCAACAGAGGCTTGGAAATCAAACTTGCCTTGGTAGGAAGTCCTGGTTGAAGTCCCAGAGCACTGACAATTGGCCCTGAGCAGCCCCAGGTGCCCAGCCTCCTCTGCTTTGGGGCTGCAGTGCAAAGCACTGTGGGAAATGAGACTTGAGACGTTTTGATCCACCCTGAGCCAACGACAGCTCTTTCCAATTTGGTGATGGCAGGAGCCCCTCTTGAGAGGAAGTTTAGCAGAAAAGTTGAGCTCCCTCTGAGTAGGTCTTGAAGGAGCACGGTGCTGTTCTCAGCATGTTGGCTCTGGTGATAATGAGTAAAAGGACTGGGTGGGAGGCCCTCTCAGACCACAAGTATTCATGGGCCAGAAAGAAAACAAATTCAGCTTGTTACTTTGGGATCTGCTCTCGGGAGCACAAAGGATTCCTTCATCTGCAGAGACCAAGTAAAATCAGCAGCCTTGCTTTTGCGGTGCACACTTCAGAACTGTGTCCATTCATCTCTCTGGCTCTGGGTATTGTTTGAAAAGAAAAAGAAAAGAAAGCTACCTGTAAACTGGGCTGATAAGCCAGGTCAAAGAAAGTGGGGGCACCTGGTAGGTGTGGACAGCCCTGGTGCAGCATCCCGGTGCCTCAGGCAGCTCTAAGCCAGGCTTTGTTGTCCAGGCAAATGCTTTGTGTCCTGCCCTTGTGAGCCTCAGGTGTGCTCGATGACCCTCTGTGCCTTGGCATTGCAGGTCTGGCGCTGGTGCCCAGGAAGCTATGTCCCCACTATGCCTGGGATGCCGACGTGCTGCTTCAGGCCTGGCCAGCTGTGGACCCGCAGTTCCTCCAGCAGCCTGACATCGTGCAGATGGCAGTTCTGGTGAGTGTCTCCCGCAGCCCCCAGAGCCAGGGTGGACCTGCCACACACACAGCTGGGTTTGGAGGTTTCTCACCTGGCCTCTGTAGCCCACCTAGCTCTCTCGGCCTAACGGTCCAGCCTGACTTCCTTTGCCAGCACCTTCAGTTTTAAGGTCACCACATACCAAAAGCTTGTGAGCAGAAAACTTGTGGCCCTCAAAGGACGAGAGACGGGGAAAAGTCAACCTGTCCTGCCTTATTGTCTCCCTTTCCAACTACGTTTAAATCTAAGTTTCATTCAGCCACTCTTGGCTCTTGGAGGTGGGGAAGGTGATGGGAGGAGATGGGTAAGGAACTCTTCACTCTGCAAAATGGATTTCAGAAGGCTACATCATATTTCTTTTTTTGGTAAATTGGGACATCTTAAATGCATAAACTGAGCAACTGTTTAGACCTTTAACACAGCAGATAACTCTTATAGTTTATCTGTAAGGGTTTTTTTTGGTTTGGTTTGGTTTGGTTTTTTGGGTAGGGTTTTTGTTTGTTTTGTTCGTCTTTTGTCCTTTTAGGGCAGCATCTGCTGCCGGCCTACGCCAGAGCCACAGCAACGCAGGATCCAAGCCATGTCTGCGGCCTACACCACAGCTCACGGCAACACCGGATCCTTAACCCACTGAGCGAGGCCAGGGATCGAACCTGCAGCCTTGTGGTCCCTAGTCAGATTCGTTTCTGCTGCACCAAGATGAGAACTCCTGGTAGGGTTTTTTTTTTTGTTTTTTTTTTTTTTTTGTTTTGTTTTGTTTTTGCTGTACCTGCAGCATATGGAAGTTCCTGGGCATGGAGCAAATCTGAGCTATAGCTGCTACCTAAACCACAGCTACGGCAACACCAGATCCTTAATCCACTGAGCCGAGCCAGGGATTGAACCCACGCCTTTAGCAGCAACCAGAGCATTACAGAGACAATGCTGGATCCTTAACCTGCTCTGCTACAGCAGGAACTCCATTTGTGTGGGGGGTTTTTTAAATATATTTAATTTGTTTAATCTGAGACCCATTATGAGGAATCTCTTAAGTGTGCTATATGGCTAAAGAGGGAAAGCCAACTGGGGGCAGACCTTTTAGTCACATGGGCCGGCTAATTTACATTCCAAGCTTAGTTTAACTCCCATCACTCTTTAAAGTATGCATTGCTTGGAGTTCCAGCCGTGGTTCAGCAGTAACGAACCCAACTAGCATCCATGAGGATGCAGGTTTGATCCATGGCCCTGCTCAGTGGGTTAAGAATCTGGCATTGCCATGAGCTGTGGTGTAGGTCACAGTCATGGCTCAGATCTGGTGTTGCTATGGCTCTGGTGTAGGCCAGCGGCTATAGCTCCGATTCGACCCCTAGCCTGGGAACCTTCACATGCCTCATCTGCGGCCCTAAAAAAAATAAATAAAATAAGCATCGCTGTTCTTATCTTTTTCAGCTGAGAACACAGGCTCAGAGATGCCTGTCCCCTTGTCCAGGTTTACCTATTCCTCAGTCATTATTGAGTTAGCTCCTCCACATCAGGCACCAAGCTAGGCTCTGGGGACACAAACCAAAAAGGGTCCCTGCCCTCGTGGAACTTAAAGCTTGGTGGGAAAGATGAGGGAAAAGAAAAAGGAAAGAGAAATATAAATAAAATGGTTGCAAACTGTGAAAAGTTGTGCAAACTGTGCCACGAACAAACCCACCCAGGGGCTGAGGGAGCGCAAGTCCGTGTTGGGAAAGACACGTTGCCCCAGGACAATGGCTCCCGCACAGCTGCGCCATCTCCACGCCACCGCCCTGGCGCTTAGTTCCTCACTGTCCCCAGAGGGAGGAGGTGGGGCTATCCGGCTAAGCTTCTTCCCAAAATCCTCAAAACCAAAACCAGCCTGTAACACAGGCGATTTCTCTAACTTAAGTAATGTTTCTAAGAAAGCACTATCTCGTATATCCGTGAGAACCCATCTTCAGCACAACTGAGAAGTGCCGACCTGAGACTGTGAAGTTTTCATCTGTGGAATGCTGCTCTGTTTTAAATTATCACTGCAGAAAAGAAACACAGTTTTGATAATTGGGAAAATAATTTCAGATTATCAGTGAAATGAAAATCCAGGATTTAAAATGTGTGTAGGACTCCCTGGGAGTACACCCATCTGAGAACCTCCAGGTCGGGCGCCGTGTAATTCAGTTTAGCTGTACCCCGGGGGGCTCTGCACCCAGAGGCACCACCTCATCCTCATGGAGCCCAGCACCCGGGAGGGACGGTCTGGGGAGGCTCACATGTTGCCACACACACAAGGAGTTTGTGTAGCCTCGAGGTTGAGATGTAAGAGCTTGGGAGTTGGACCCACCTCAGTTTTGCAAAATACTTAATTTCTCTAAGACTCAGTTTCCTCAGCAAAGGGAGGTAAATGCAGGGCCCGCCGCCCCCTGGTTGTTGAAAGAATCCGATGGGATAATGCCAGAAGGTACTCCGCTTGCTTCCGGACACACTAATGACACAACCCACTCACACACAGTGAGCACCAACTAAGAGATAGGCACTGTCCTTAGAACTTTCCAGACACTAATTCATTAGCCCCACACAGCAGCCCCTGAGGCAGGCCCAGCTGTTTTTCCATTTCACAGATGAGACAGATGTGCACCTAACCCTATCTTGCAGGTGAGGAGACAGTGGCAGAACAGGGTCTAATAACTCACTTGGTAAATGGTAATTGCTGCTAGCATCACATCACTGCTTCTGGCCATTGGGGGACTGGAAAAGGCATCATAAGGAAAGGGACTCAGACCTTGGCTTTAAAGAGGAGCAGCAGAAGCAGGGGAAGCCCTCACGGGACCATGGGCTGTGGAGGGTCTGAGCAGAGGCGGGGCAGCGCTGGGGAGAAGGCTGGCGTCCATCCCCAAGGATTGGGGGCTGCAGGGCAGAGGGCAGGTCCATGGGGTCATCCTGTCTCCACTGCTTGCTGGAGTGGGGCCTTGGGCAAGTGGCTTCACTGCTGCACCTCAGCTTCCCGTTATGTAAAATGGGGGTGGAATGGCTGTGACCTACCTCACAGGCTTGTGGTGGGATAAACAGGTTCACTCAGGTGAATTGTGGAGCACGGTGCCTGGCAGGCGAGAGCTCAGACAACTTGAGCTTTTACTGTCATTAGCTGTTATGGGGCTTCCCTCCTGCGGAGGAGCAGCAGCACTCGTGGCCAGGGGCCTGCCAGGCAGCTGTGGGAAAAGTCCAAGAGGTCAGTGCTGAGGCCTAGTGATGAAGTGGAGGTGGCAAAGCTGGAAGGGCAGAAGCCACCAGATGTGGACTGAGACCCCTTCAAACTCAAGCCACTACTCTTTGTGGTGATGTCTGTTTGCCTCATACCCAGTGATCTGGGCTGATGCAGCCTATAAAAATACCACTGAATTCTACATAAATCCGAAAAGATGAAGTGGGTGATTAAAGGATCCTTGATAATACACTTCGGTTGAAACTTCAGAAGGGATGTCTAGAAATCTTTCATAATATGATGACTTTATTTTCCAAGTTAAAAACTGGAGCTTTAGGGAGTTCCCTCTGTGATGCAGTGGGTTAATGATCCATCTTGTCTCTGTGGAGGCACATTTGATTCCTGGCTTGGCACAGTAGGTTAAGGATCTGGCGTTGCTGCAGCCGCGGCATAGGTCACAGCTCTGGCTTAGATTTGATTCCTAACCTGGAAATTTCCATATGCAGCGGGGGTGGCCAAAAAAGGAAAAAAAACAAAAACAATAGGAGCTTGGAGTTAACATCATGTCTCAGTGGTTAACAAACCCGACTAGCATCCATGAGGACACAGGTTAGTTCCCTGGCCTCACCCACTGGGTTAAGGATCCGGCGTTGCCATGAGATGTGGTGTAGATTGCAGATGTGGCTCGGATCCTGCGTTGCTGTGGCTGTGATGTAGATTGGCAGCTGTAGTTCCGATTGGACCCCAGCCTGGGAACCTCCATATGCTGCGGGTGCACCCTTAAAAGGACAAAAACAAAAAAATAAAAAATTTTTAAAAAGCAACCACGGGAGCTTTTGTAAAAGAAATATAACCTTCCTTGTGGGAGCAGTGGAGTGGAGGATTCAGAAGCCATCTGGTTCACATGTCCCTTTCCTCGGCAGCGATATCAGTTCATATTTGATGTGAGGTTTATCCTTATTGAACTAATATTTGGTGAATTCCACTGACTTCTGGAACTATACTGACCCATTTTAGGCAAGAGTTGTGTGTGATGTGGATGGTTTCCAGGCCATCACACTTGAGCGCCCCCTTCTGGAGCCAGCCATCAGAGAAGGAGGTTGCCTGCATTCCCCAGAAGGTAGTCCACTCGAGACTTAGGTAAATCCTAGGTCTGACACCCTCTGTAGCCAGATCTAAACTTGATTTGATCCCCAGCAACAGAGTAATCCCTCTCCCACCCACCCCCACCCCCCATACAGCCTAAGCCACGTCATGCTGAGGATTTTTGCCATAATTTCCACCACAGCTACGATGGGAAACGCAAGGTGGCGCCCACTCCCTCTCCCTCTCTGAAGTGCTTAGGTGTTAGTCCTACCCATCTAATTGTACCTGTTCTTTCAGGAAGCTGGGTGCTGCCTTTTCCTTCTCCCTTTCCATACTGCCTCCCCACACAGGAGGCAGCAACACCTTTTGCAGGCAGTTGGTGTTGCATACTGTTGTTGGGTTGCCTGCCACTCTCAAGACTTTCCTCATTGTTTGTCCTGGCTTTTCACCTTGTCAGATCAACAACAAAGCCTGCGGCAAAATCCCCGTGCCCCAGCAAGTCGCCCAGGACCAGGGCAAAGTCTATGAACTGGTTCTCCAAAGTGAACTGGGTATCAAGTTCTTACAGGGGCGAAGCATCAAGAAGGCCTTCCTGTCCCCCAGAACTGCCCTCATCAACTTCCTGGTGCAGGAGTGACTACAGGGATGTTGCAGCTGCCACAGGACTCTGGGCACCTCCTCCAGGTCTGGGAGGAAGAGAAGGAGCCTGGGACCCATGGGCAGAGAAAGGCCCAGTGTCTTGAATATCTGCTTTCCTACTCTGAAAGGCTGGCATCAACAGGGTACCTCTGCACTATGGCCTGGTGCAGGGGTGAGGGTGGGTATGGGCAGGGGAGAAATAGGAGTGAGGGGGGAATGGGGCAGCCTGCACCTCCCCGCACTATTGCAGGGTGGAGGAAGCCACCAGTGATGCGACTGGGTGGGAGCAGAAAGAAGAGAAGTAAGTCCGGATGAGCAAGATGCAGACTGGGAGCTTCTGGACCCTGGAAATGGCACAGCTTTAGGCACACGAGCCTAGAGTGAGGAAGCACCAGGGCTCAGGAGCAGCATGGCAGGCACTGTCCAGCGGGTGGCAGAACTTTGACATGGTGGATGGTCTCCCACCTTCAGGCTACGTGGAAAAACTGTTTGGGTCCTGTCCAAATATCCCCATGTGGAGTGGACACTGGGATCTTCCAAATTTGCTCAGAATCAAAAGGCAAATGGGGCTAGCCCTGCAACCAACTCCCACACCTCAGCACTGACATCTGGGCGAAACACGGCTTCCCACTGTGAATGTCTCCCTGGCAGCCCTTCCTAACCACTCCCTCAGGGTGTAAGATGTAGCGGAACCAAGCTGGTTCCAGTCTCAGAAGGAACCAACCTCGGTGCCTGCCACAGCCCAGCAGGGGTCTGTTCATGCGCACCCCAGATGGCAATGCCGCCGTGATGGTGGCCCGCCAGAGCCCATCATTAGGAAGAGCAAGCCCAGGCAGAGGGGTGGGACTGATGCCACCCAGGCATCGCCTTCTGTGTCCAGGCCATGGCAGTCTGGCTGCCAGGGAGACAGCTGGGGCTGGACCTATGTCATGTATATTAGGGTGATCCTATGGTTTTGTGGAGTCAGCAATCAGGTGCTCTTATCAGAACTGGCTTAAGACTGGTTACTATGAATGAGGGGAGGAGGAGGAGAATCTGGCCGTATTGTGATGCTGAAAATCTGTATTTGTTCTCTGATGCCCTCTTCTGAAGTAGCCTCAGATGTGGTCCCCTGCAGTTCAGCAGTTAACAGATGGCTTTTTTTTTTTTTAATGTAATAAAATATTTGTCATGTATGACTTTGGGCCATGTGTGATCCTGGAATAGCCACCATATTTCAATTCCAGAGTTAATCAGGAACAGATCGAGGTATTCTGTCATCATCAGAAGCACTGGCTGTGTGTCTGACTCCACGTGTTATATCATAAAGTGGGATGTGTGGGGAACTTGCAGAACATGTTCCTGACTCAGGAACATGAGCAACAGCAACCATTCCCTTGGCTCAAACTTAATCTCTGCCCGGTCTCCATGCCTAGAAATCCTGGTTTAATTGACCTGAGGTGCACTTGGGCCTCAGGGAACCTTAAAAGCTCCCCGGTTGATTCTAATGGTAGCACAGTTGGAGAGCCCCTGGATTAATTGATACATTTGAACCATAATGTCTAACTGGATCTTTCTCTCCCTGACCTTCAGCTTAACTGGGATTACTTCGGTCTAGGACTAAAACACGATGTGAAAGAGTTGGAAAAGACTAGCACCAGAAGGGAAAGCAGGGGCCAGAACTCTTGAGCAGGTATTTAAGGCATTCGCAGTGCTGACTTGAGTGAGCACAGTCCCATTCCATGTACTGGCCAATGTGGATTAAACACAAGCACGCTGACGAGGATATTTGTACAGGGAAGGAGTGAGTGTTTTTGCTTCATTGTCTTGTTTATTCCGAAGGTAAGCTTTGTGGCCTTGAGCCTGTCTGCAAGATGAGGGCCAGGAGCCCTTTATCTGCACATAATCTCGCCAGAGCAGAGCATCAATAAAGCCTCAAGGCCACTGGCTTTGAAGAACTTTTTCTCCAAGAGGATAAAACCTTCAAAACAAAAGCTCATTGGAACCACTAAGAGATAGTTGGTGTAATGGAACAATTGAACAGAAAAATGTGATCCCTGGGGTGGGGAATGATCTCAGTCCTTTATTAACTTCTTGATTAGGTCAAAAACTGGATTCAGCAAGTTCACTTGGCATGATGTCATTTAATTTCCACTAAAACCCTAGAGGGAAGAAACTATTCTGTCATAAATATGAGGAAACCCAGGTTCTGAGGTTCAATAATTTGCTCAGTTTCCACAGCTAATAAGTAGTAGAATCAGATCCGAACCCAGGTCTTCTGGGCTCCACATCCCCTTATGCCACCCACTGTGTCTTCAGTCCCTTCACCCAGTTGCCCATCTTGCGTGTTGTACCATGGTCGGGAAAATTGTGATATTGCCCGAAGCTGGCATTTTGAGCGGCGTCCGGCCGGGGCTCCCCTTCTATGAATTCCTCACACCTGTAGAGCCAGGAAATCACAGAAGTGCCCTACATGCAGGTGCAGGGGGTGGGTAAGGCCAAGAGCTCAGTGTTGGTTCTATAGGGCTGGGGGCGAAGATGGTGGAAGACCAGGCTCACGGGTGACGTCAGGGTTATTTCCATTGGGGAAATGAGTGAAGAGAGTTTGTGCACAGGAAAGTCATGCCCCTGAAACCCTGCAGCAAATGTCACCACAGCATGAGCCAACTGTTAAATGAAATTGACCCCAAAGACCGTAGAAGAGGAAGAGAATCAGGAAACAGCAGAGCCACGCTTCATCCCAATGTAAAGACACACCTTCAGAAAACTGGTTAAGAAAACTAGGGTATAGCCAATCAATAGATGAGGCAGCTGGCAAAAGATCATTTTTTTAAATCATGTAATGTGGAAATTTTCTCACGATAAAGCAATATACACAATGTGATCCTAGCCATATATGTGTGTGTATGTGTGTTTATATATGTGTTTATATTTTATATATATATATATATATTTTTTTTTTTTAATTCCAACCCTTACAAAGAAAGGAGGAAATTTGCCCACAGATCTTTGGTGGTGAGTGCTACAGATTATTTTTTTCCTTCTGTTTACTTTTTTGCATTTTCTAACTTTTATTGGCTGTGCAATTTCAAAAATGGGAAAAACCCTCAAAATCTGCAATCTTGTGAAGATCTAAATGAGCTAAGGACCTGTCCCCCTTGATTTCACTTTCTTTCCCTCCTACTCAGGGTATCCTAGCTGCCTATGGGAATATGCCCCAGCAGGGAGGTGCCCCTTCTGTTGTGTAAAGTGGAATCCAGAGAAGAAAAAGCATCCCTAGGAAGCTCTTGCTTGCACAGTCACTCAGGGCACGTAGGTGTAAGAGGCTCCCTCTCATCTTTCAGTCTGATCTTGCCACCTGAGGACAGAAGAACAGAAAGTAACCTTCCCTTTGTGGCACTCTGCTCTTAGTGGACAAAGCAACATGGCGACCAAGAGCACGCACTCTGGAGTCTGCCAGACCTATGTTCTGTGACTCTGGGACTAAGTGGCCTTGTCACTTAAAACCTCATGACATTGCAAGCCATGGAACCACTCTAAACCTTTGTTTCCTCCACTGTAAAACAGGAGTAAGAAGAATACCCTGAGGATAAAGTGAGGTCATGTGTGTAAAGCATATGACACATAATGAGCTCTCTGTAAATAGGAACTGTTTGTAATAATCAGTCTTTCCTGAGTAAGAATAGGTCATGTCAAGAATGGGATTATCTTTGATCCAAAAGAAGGGAACATTTAGGAAAAAATGATCCCAGGTGCAAATGTCAATCTTGGCCATGCTAGGCCTGTGGAGGAAAAAAGAGATTTAATGAGTAAACTTGAAGGATTTTGATCCTGTTGGCAGAAACTGCCCTATTATATGGTGTTTTCAGTTCATGCCCTGAAATCTTAGGATTATCTACTCCCCATGTTTGGATTCCATGCCTCCTCCTGGTTAGTTTCCAGGAGCCCCATCTGAGTGACAGTGATTTCTCTTTGGTGCTGAAGACACTCTTTTCTTTAAGCAGTGGCCTGAGGTCATGAAAGCTTGACAAAGGTCCAGGAAGCTCTTCAACCTCCTTTCTACTCTTTTGGCTCATCCACATCTGCCCCAGGATACATGGGAAGGAATGGATCAAGGGATGAAAAGCCAAGAGCTACAAACTAGGTGTGTGCCCAGCTCGAGCCCTCTGTTCAAGTCCTGCTTGGCCTGGCCCCCCTGTGGTGCCTAGAGAAGGTTTCCCTGAGTAGCCTCTGCATCTGTCCCAGAGCAGCCAGTATTGGAGGAGGAGCTTGGTGTTTGCTAGAGGGGCTTCTTCTTCTTTTTTTTTTTTTGCCTTTTTTCTTTAGGGCTGTTCCTACGGCATATGGAGGTTCCCAGGCTAGGGGTCAAGTGGGAGCTGCAGCTGCTGGTCTACACCACAGCCACAGCAACTCAGGATCCAAGCTACATCTGTGACCTACACCACGGCTCACAGCAATGCCAGATCCTTAACCCCTGAGTGAGGCCAGAGATCAAACCCACATCCTCATGGATACTAATCAGGTTCGTTACTGCTAAGCCATAGTGGGAACTCCCTAGAGGGGCTTCTTGACTGAATGCAGTGGCCATGATTCTTGTCACCTCTACTCCTTTGGGTTGGGGTTTACTGATTGATGGCCCAAGGCTGCTGGGAGCAGACGGCCCAGTGGTATGAGCTGGAGGAGGTTTGGCACCACTTGGAAAAGTCCACCAGGGACCCTTGCAAGCCATGCATGGCCCAGGGGCATCTTGGCAGTCCAGTGCTCAGACAAGGTGGCCTCCAACCAAAAGCTGAGCATCAGAATTTGGGTTTGGTTTTTATTTCCTGGTGGTTTGATTCCTGAACTGAGCCCAAGTCAGGGTCATGAGGCCACTAGTGCACATGGACATGCAGCAGCATGCAACCAGGCTGACAGCATTTGTGCAGGGCCAGAATTGGCCATTACACAAGCCAAAGAGAGCATGGTTCCTGCACCAGCTGCCCTGACCTCCACCGCCATCTGCCCTCTCGATCTTTTTCCTCCTAGGAGGAAAGGGAGGGGGCAGGCAAGCCTACAGGGTCATTCTGGGCACCAGGCACCATGCAAGGAGCCTTGCTGCTGCTCTTAAATCCTCACATCTAGGCTACATACAAAGTGGGAATCATGACCCACATCCTATGAAGGAAACTGAAGCCTAGGGAAGTGTAGCGAATTACCTGAGTCACGCCACTGATAACTGCTCAAGTCAAGATTCAGCCCCAGGGAGTTCCCGTCATGACACAGTGGAAGTGAACCTGACCAGTGTCCATAAGGACACAGGTTTGATCCCTGGCCTCGCTCAGTGGGTTGCTCTGAGCTGTGGTGTAGGTCACAGACACAGCTCGGATCCCAACTTGCTGTGGCGGTGGTGTAGCAGATACAGCTCCCATTCAACCCCTAGCATGGGAATCTCCATGTGCCGTGGGTGAGGCCCTAAAAAGCAAAAAAAAAGATTCAGCCTCAGGTCTGCCTTTTTGTTCACAGCTCATGCTTTCTCTGCAGCTCCAGCCTGCCTCCAGGAGGGAAGAAGTGGGGTGTCCCGGAAGGAAATAGAGCTTGTTCTCATTCTTTCGGTCCCAGGAATTCTGAACTGGGAGGCTGGCAAGTATGTGGCTTCGCAGACTAGAGCCCCATACTCATGACTCATGTCCCCACAGACCCCCCTTGAGGAAGGAGCTGGGCTTCTGTACCCTGAATCTGTCCATCACTGACTGTGGGCCAACCTGGGGTGGAGGGGGCAGTTAGTAACTTGCTGGACATCTTGGGATGAAGGGACCCCAGTGGCTCAGAGAAAGTTTCTGGAGAGGGGCACAGCCAAGCCATCAGCAACCTGCAAGTGCCGAAGCTGGGGATGGGCACTACGGCCTGTGAGGAGGACCTGGGTGGAGCCCCTGAGGCGACCCCGCAAGGAGAGAAGGTGAGGGCCCAAGCCTGAAAAGCAGCGAGTCTGCGGGTGAAGAAAGGCCCTAGATGGAAGCAGAGTCCCAGGAGATGGGCACGGATGCAGGATGGAGTCGGGGCGAGCTGAGCTGCCTGGGCCTGCCTTTATGCCCCAGGGCTGGGTGGCTCAGGCAGTGCCGCGGCATTCAAAGCAGTGGGTGAGACCAAACCGGAAGGTGTTATCCCCCTTTTGCAGATGACAGAACTGTAGCTCATGCCGGCAGTGACTATCTAGAGGCCCTACAGTAAGTGGTAAGTGTCTTGACCCCCATTCTGTGCTCATTCCCCTCAGGGGACCCTGCCCCCACACCGAAGGAAAAGCCCAGTGCTACCGCCTGGCAAATCTGAGCTCAGGAGGTGGATGTTCTTAATTGTGGAAGGCATTGGGGTAGACAAAATGAGAAGAGTTTGCTCTCGCCTTTCATCTTGTGAGAAGAGCAAGCAGAAAACGTCTGTTCCATGGGCTGAGTCCCTGTCTGATGCTCAGAGGGTGCAAGGCCAAAGGCACTAATCCAAGCTGATGAGTCTGGAGATTGGAATCTGGGGTGACCAACATTGAGCAGGGGGAATCCCCCAGGGTGGGTGGGTGGTGACAGTGCTGGCCAGGAGCCTCGAGCCTGGAGCGGCTGGACAAAGGCCAATCCCATGGGCAGCGGCCTTGGATCCAAGGGTGGGGCCAAGTATCGTCCAGAATGGCTGACTTCACCCCAGGTCTCCAACTTGTCTGCCCACATGAGCGAGGGGACACAGGATAAGGAGGCCCTGGGGGGAGGTGGTGGCCAGCCTGATAGAGTCATGGGCCTGGAACCCAACACTCATGACTCACTTCCCTGTGCCTTAAGCCCTGAACTTGGCTTCCAGTTCTTGTCTGGCCTCTGGAAGAACGGGCCTGTCCCAGAACCCAGTATGCAGGAGCCACGGCCTGAGATGTCCCAACAGCAGCATTTACACCATTTGCCACTTACTGAGGACTAGCTATGTGCCAGGCCCTGTTCCAAGAGCCTTACCACAAAAGGGGCCCTGCTCAGGACCACATGAGAGGATGGCAGAGCCGAGATTCCCACCCTGCTCCACCGTGTTGTTTCCCAAAGGCCGTGATGCAAACGCTGAAATGCCTGGGTTTCCTAGGAATGAGGAAAATCCATGGAAGGGGATGGGGAGACCTGGCCTGGGCCTGTGTTCACAGCGAGAGCTCCCTGGGCTCGCAGCAGCCCGGACAAGCATCTTCCCCAGAATGTCCTTTCTTCCCACCGCAGAAGAACCTCATCTGGGGTTACTCACGGGTGCCTCACCCTGGTCCCACCCAGAGGGGAACTTGCCGGCCACACCTGCTGCAGCTGCACCCTCCCAGGCTGCCCTCAGAACCCAGCGGAGAACCAGGCCTGGGTAAGCATCCCCCTTCCTCAGACACTGTGAGGTGGGGGCAGTGTGGAGTGGGTGGAGTGGACACAGGGGGTCAACAGGGGAGATGAGGCCACCGAGAAGGTGACATCACTCAAAGGTGACATCACTCACTGGGCCTGGAATGTCATTCATCAGGGAAAAGGCAACTAACTCCCAGTAGAAACAGGGCCTGGGTGGCCCAGTGGGGCTTTGTGAGGGGGGCTCCCGAGGGTTCAGAGGCAGGACACAGGGCAGCCAATGCTCGGAAATAGGCTGAGAAGTAGGAACCTAAGCCAGATGTCACCAAATAGCTCCATTATTGGTTGTCAGATAACATCTGAGTCTCCAGAAAATATGTTAGCTTTCTAGTAATAGTTCAGTTGACTTTTATTATGGCCTGATTGTTCATGTCCCCCTAAAATTCATATGTTAAAACCGAACTCCCCAATGTAATGGTGTCAGCATGCGGGGCTTTGGAGGTAACCAGGACCAGACGAGGCCATGAGCTGCAGCCCCCGTGGATGGGATCAGTGTCCTTAGGAGAGTCACAAGAGCTTGATTCCCTCTCTGCATTCCTCCATGTGGACACAGAAGGGGGTCCTCACCAGAACCCAACCCAGCTGGACCTTGGACTTCAGCCTCCAGAACAGTGAGAAATAGATTTCTGTTGTTTAACAGCCCCCTGTTCTACAGTACTTTATTATAGCAGCTGGAACAAAGACAACTACTGACATCTTTGTCATCAGAAAACATCTTAAGAGCCAGTTCCCTTCTGGGCTGCGACTTACACCACAGCTCACAGCAACGCCAGATCCCTGGCCCCCTGAGTGAGGCCAGGGATCAAACCCACATCCTCATGGATCTTGGTCGGGGGTGTTAACTGCTGAGCCACAACAAGAACTCCCCAGAAACATTTAGAAAAGATTTTCAGAAAAATTAAGGTAATGGATAGACAGAATTTTTGCAATATGACGTTTTCTTCGATTACTTTTTCATGAATTTGGTGCCTCCTATGACACTCCTATTTATAGCGATCAAGTATACAACAGTGACAGGAATAGCTGTTTCAGCTTTTTCTTAAACATAGTTTTGTGGATGTGATTTTATACTATTAACCTAAAGTTGTCATTTTCTTTTAGAAAAAAAAACACTGCTAACTTGTTTGTTGGAATTAGATCCAATATTTCATGTTTTTCTGAAAAAAATGCTTAATATTCTGAGAACAGAAGCACTGTTTGCATTGATTAGCTGCTTGAACAAAGTTTAGGACTTCTCTGTTGCCATTAAAGCTAAATAATAGAAACAGGGTACTGCTTCCCCAAAGATAACTAATATGCAAAATCATCTCTAAGATAATTATATTAACACCTTTTAAAATAAAAATCAATCATGCAAAAAAAAAAAAAAGTCACTTCCCTTTTTCGTGAATGAGGTGGACCTCTCAGTTAATGATCTGCTAACTGATAATGAGACTCTAACAGATAAATCCCCAAACCTCAGCAGGCTCACGTGGCAAACAATTTCTCATTCCCCTAAGCCTAAGCCTCTGGAGAAGGGAGCAGGGGAGGGACTCTGTTTCCGTCTGTGCCCGAGATGGAGGGACCAGGCTGATGGAGGCTCCACCACTTCACCTCTTGGCTCTGAAGGTTTCCCTGGACACTGATATCCAGCCTGAAGACACGAGGAGAGAGAACTGGAATTTCATAAGGGAGGTTGTTAAGGGCCGGGTCTGGAAGGGGCATCCATCACTTCTGCCTTGGCCACTTTCTCTTGGCCTCAGGGCACTGGGAAATGTGGTCCCCGCTGGGCAGGCCCTTTCCCAGCAACAACTCTGCATGAGGGAAGGGGGACCCAACTCTTGGGTGGGCAGCTAGCTGCCTCCCCACCCTAAAAAATCTATTGTTTGTCAACTCTTGGCTGTCAGTGTAAATCTTAGTTATCTTCTAAATATCTCAGTGGTCTGCTGATACCCAGGTTTACAGTATCTCCTGAGTGACGACATTTTACCTTCTAAATCTGTGAAAGCTGCCAACTGTGGCTGTGAAGTAGCCTGCAGTCAGACTCCATCGCCTGCTGCAACCAGCCCTGCCCTCTGTCCTAGACGCCAGGCCTTGCGCCAAAAACATGAAATCACAGGCCTGCTTTGTGCCGCTTAATAAATGGCCAGTTTTCACTCCAAAGCTCTGTTTATTGGTCTCTGGTTCTCCCCACTCTCCTTCCTCCAGGAGATTCACACGTTGGTTGGTGGAGACAGTTCAGGGTGTTTCGCTGGTTTGGAGGGTGTGGGGCATTTTAAAAGGGAGAGAAAGGCAGGTTTCCCACATGCCCTGCAGGAAACCTGGGAAATTCTTCAGATTCCTGTTTCTGAAGGGTCAGGGCTGTTTATTCAGGGTGGAAACGTGACACAGCCTTAAATGCTTCACCAGTTTTGATCCTGGAGACTGACAGCCCACCCCACCCCCACCTCAACACACATGCACACCCCTCAAACACACCACATACGCACACATCACCTTAACACACACACACACATATACCCCACCTCAATAAGCAGCCCACACACTACACACATACCAGACACACCACATACACATACATCCCCCACCTCTGCTTCCCCCTCCCCGAGTTTGTATACATACCATGCACACAACCTACAACACACACTACACATAACACACATACACATTACACCACACACACACCCACAGCCAAAGGCCTGCTTTAGGGGAGGAAGCAAGTAATTCATTTTTGCCTAACAGAGGACAAGCCTCACAGCCAGGTGACTGGGAGTATTATGGGGAGAGCAGTTTAGGCTTGAGGATTAATCCAAGTCACAGCCATCAGTCAGGGAAGGGCCTGAGGCTGGGGCCAAGGTGGATAGCTACACAGGGAGTTCCCCATCGTCGCCTGTGCTCAGGTGACACCATCTCTCCTCCTCTGACAGTACCTCCCCATGGTGGGCGTCGTCTGCATCGTAATAACCATGAGGAGCCTACTGTGTACTGAGCAGTCACTTTGTGCAGAGACTGAGCTGGGCAGGTGGCAGGACAGAGGGAGGACCCTGGAACTCAGCTTGGCTGGAGTCCCAGCTCTGCCACGTACTGACCCTGAGCTTGGTGGGTGGCTTAACCTCCCTGAGCCTCCGTTTCTTCCCCTGGGGGTGAGGTGGGGGAGGATAACAGTTCCAACCTGGGCATTGTGAGAATTTGATGAGTTCATGTACCTAAGAAGGCTGAGGACTTAGCCAGTGTTCTTATGGTTAAAGGCTTTATCCCATTTAATCCTCAGCAGAAGAGCTGGGAGGAGGTTAACGAGGAGGGCCCCGCTTACAGACCTGTTGCTGTCGGTGAACCCGAGATCACCAGCTGGTGAGTGTCCGGAGGTGGGCACTCCTGGGTTCTGTTTTACAATCTGGGTGCTGATGGCAGAGTTTATGAGAGTTAATTGTGCTGTACATTTAATGCATATGTGTTTTCTGAATCTATGTTTCCTCAAATGTTAACTTTAAAAAAAAATCTATTTAAGCTACAAGCACATAGAGTACAACACAGGGAATATACCCAATATTTTGTAATAACTAGAAATGGAGTATAACCTTTAAAAAGTATGAGTCATTAGAAGTTTCCTGGTGGCCTAGCGGTTAAAGGATTTGAGGGATTGACAGGATCGTCAATGCTGTGACTCAGGTGGCATGGGTTCAATCCACACGCCGCGGGCAAAGGCAAAAAGAAGTTAGAATTCACTATATTGTTCACATGTGACTTACATAATATTGTACCTCAACTCTACTTCAAGGAAAAAAGAGTCTATGTAGCACTGAATGTTAAAAGCCAAAAAGCCAATCACGACCCACCCAGCAGGGCCCTGGGCCAGCCTCCCGCTCAGAGGCCCCGCCTCTGCACAGCCCCAGCCACTCCGCAGGGATGACGCCCACCAGGAGAGGAGGGGTCATGAGCTGGGCTCTGGGGCACAGTAAGTGCTTAGCGTGCGACAGTCCCTTTCTCTTTACCTTTTCTCCATTTTCCTGGCCTGATAGGGGCCCTGCAGGAGGGAGCAGAGGAGAGGAGGGGTCAGAGACCTGACCTTGATTTCCCCTCCTGCAGCCCTCCCTTTCCCTGCGGCCACGCACGATTGTGGTCACAGGTGGGGCAGGTGTTCCCAAAGGTGAGCTGAGGCACAGCCTGGGGGCTGGGGCAGGGGTCAGAGATCTGGGCTGGCATCTGCCTGGGATAGGGACAAACATGAGCCATGGAGGTCAGGAAGAGGCAGGGGGCAAAGAGGGCTTCACTTCCCAGATCCCATCTGGTTTTTATCTAGGTGTTGATCTTTCCCCAAGAACCATGACCCGGGGCAGTGCAAGAGCCAGGAATGTGAGTTGGAGGCTGCTCTTCCCACCCCCACACTCTACCCGTATATCTGTATCTGTACCTGTGCCTCTCCTCCTCAGGGACAGATTCCAGGTGAGAACAGAGAACACCAGGTCACCCTGCCCCCCAACACACACACCTCTCTCCACGCTCCTCCAAGCTCAATCTACCCCTGAAACTAGCTTCTTTGCTGTCTGTCAGCCACACTGGGCACACTCCTGCCTCATGACAGACTTGTGGTCTCTGGGCCAAGAAATCTCCTCCCTATTCCCCTTTTGACTCGGCAGGTTAAGAACCCGACATAGTCTCCATGACGATGCAGGTTCAATCCCTGGCCCTGCTCAGTGGGTTAAGGGTCTGGTGTTGCCGTGAGCTGTGGCGTAAGTCGCAGATGTGTCTCAGATCCAGCATTGCTATGGCTGTGGTGTAGGCCACAGCTGCAGCTCTGACTTAATTCCTAGCCTGGGAACCTCCATATGCTGCGGGCATAGCCCTAAAAAGCAAAACAAACAACAACAAAAAAGAAAGCTCTTTCCCAGATGGCTCATTCTGTTACCTCCTTTTGGTCTCCACTCCCATGAGATCTTCCCTGACCATCCTGTACAAAATACCACCCCCCTCCTGGCATCTCCCCACTTCTAGCAAATAAGGACATAGTTTGCAAATTTATTTTATCATTTGTCTCTCCCTCCAGAAAGTCAGAATCTTGAGGGCAGGGACTTATGCAGCCTTATTTTATTTACTTACAGCAGTTTTAGTCTCTGTAGTGTCACACACCCAGAATACCATCAGGCACACAGTAGCTGCTCAATAAATAAGTGTGCTCAGTGACCTCGAGTGACCTGTTAAACCCAGCAGAAGTTTCCACATCCTTAATTACAAAACTGATGCAGGGATGCCAGCTGGTGGGTGAGATGCACTGGGAGGAAACACTGTTGAATATAGTCTGAGGCTACTTTGTAAACTGGAAACTGCAGAGCAGCCCGAAGGGACCATCTGGAGGTTTCTCTGCTGGGGGAACAGGACAGCAATTTGGTGGTTTCCTACTCAGCCTTTCAGGTAAGACTTCAGTTCTGGCCCCTCCCTCTTACCTGGGCTGTCACAGAATCATTGTTGAGGGTACGTCATGGGATGTAATTGGAACACATCAGTCTCTTGCAAGTATAGCTTGTATGTATTTTAAAGCCTTGATTGTCAAGAGCTGAGCCGCCCCTAGGACTGGAAGCCCTCAGGGAGCAAAGGCCACAGGGAGACCTGAGATACCAGTGAGGAGCTGCTGGAGGGAGCATTGTGGGTTATTCTAAGGCTGGAAAGGAGAGGTGAGGGAGCAAAACGTGATGCAGTAATTGGGGCCCAGCGCTCCCAGGCCTTACCTTAGATATTACTCCCCTGCAGGAATGAAAAGGAACTAGGGCTTCTATTTACCATAGGCTGTGGCCAGAGCTCACGGGAATGAGGTGGGGGGGCGGGGGGCAGGTGCGGGACAGCCAGCCCTTTAGACCATAAAGAGCCTGTTGCTGTTTTGATGGTTGGGGACCCTGGCTGTGGATCACAGTGACCATCTCTGAGCCAGAACCCAAAACCACTGGACAGTGGAATAATGCAAGACTGGAAAACAGTGACCCCTGGGCCAGGTCTGGCACACCACCTGTTTTTATAAAGTTTTATTGCAACACTGCTATGCTCAATTATGGATTTTCTGTGGCTGTTTTTGTACAGAGTTCAGTAGTTGTGACGGGGATTCTATGGCTCATGAAGCCTAAGATATAATCTGGTCCCACACGGAGAGAGCTTGTTGAACCTCAGAAGGATGGGAGGAGCTTTGGGCTTGGGTTGATTTCCGATGCACCTGTTTCCTATGCGCCGCCCTCAAGTAAAGCTTTAGCCTCTCCAAACCTCAGCTTTTTACCTGTGAAATTGTGGTCATGCTCATTCTACCCATGTGTCATGAATATTGAATAGATGACATATTTATGACATCTCCTAGTTTTATTTTTCATGGGTGTTTTAGCTATTACAACATGCAACCTTAACTGATAACAGTCTCCCTAGTGTTTATGTTGTACCACATCGCAATGGACAAATTGAACTGTTCTCAAGACAGTGTCGCCTTCTGTCCTATTGTCAAATTATTGTCAAATGATGAGCTATTGTCACATTACTTCTATGTTATAAATCTCACACAAATTGCTTATTACTTTTGCTTTTAAAAGAAAACAATAGTCTTTTATATTTACCCAGATAGCATTTCTTATATTCTGCACTCTTCCTATAGCTTTGGCCTTCAATCTGGGATAACTTCCCAGTGGCTGAAAGTGTTTCTTTTTGCTTTTTAGGGCCACACCTACAGCATATATGGAGGTTCCCAGGCTAGGGATTGAATTGGAGCTATAGCTGCTGGCCTATGCCACAGTCACAGCAACACAGGATCCGAGCCAAATCTGTGACCTACCTACACCACAGCTCACGGCAATGCCAGATCCTTAACCCACTGAGTGAGGCCAGGGATTGAACCCACAACCTCACGGTTACTAGTCAGATTCATTTCTGCTGTGCCACAGTGGGAACTCGCTCTTTAGTGTTTCTTATAGCACTTCTACTGGCAGTAAACTCTCTCAAGTTTTCTCAGCTTTTGTTTGTCTGAAAAAAAAAATTCCTACCACGGGTGCAGCCCTAAAAAAAAGACAAAAAAAAAACCCAAAAAATAAAAAATAAAAAAAGGAGTTCCCGTCGTGGCGCAGTGGTTAACGAATCCGACTAGAAACCATGAGGTTGCGGGTTCAGTCCCTGCCCTTGCTCAGTGGGTTAAGGATCCGGCGTTGCCGTGAGCTGTGGTATAGGTTGCAGACACGGCTCGGATCCCGAGTTGCTGTGGCTCTGGCGTAGGCCAGTGGCTACAGCTCCGGTTCAACCCCTAGCCTGGGAACCTCTATATGCCGAGGGAGCGGCTCAAGAAATAGCAACAACAACAACAACAACAACAACAAAAAAGACAAAAGACAAAAAAAAAATTCCTTATACTTTATAAATGTCTTGGTGATACTTGGTTCTTTCAACATTTTAGATGCAATTCCATCCGTTTCTAGCTTTCATTGTTGTTGATGGAAATCAGTGATCATTCTTTTTGTTGTTCCATTGACTATGTCCTCTTCCTTTGGCTAACTTTTAAGGTTTTCTCTTTAACTCTGCATTTCAGTAGTTTGATTAGGATATCCAAAGATGTTTTCTTTGGTTTGGGGCTTCATGAGAGTCATGGATCTGTGAGTTATCTTTCAAAAAATTTGGAAAATTCTCAGCCATTAAATCTTCAAATAATTCTTCTGCCCTATTTTTTTCTTCCTCTCTTCCTGATATGTCACTTACATTTATGGCAGACCATTCATACCATCTTGCAGCCTTCTGATTCTCTGTTCTTTTTTTCTTTTCGTTCTAGTTGCATGCAGTTGTAAGAAATAATACCAACAGATCCGGTACCATATACCCAGTTTCCCCCAATAATAACATCTTGCACAACTGTAGGACGATATCACAACCAGGATAAAGAAATTAATACAACCCACCGGTCCTATTCAGATTTCCTCCGTTTTACTTGTACTGATCTGGTGTATATGTGTGCATGTGTTTAGGCCAATGAAATCTGATCACAAAGGTAGGTTCTTGTGTCCCCCACCACAGTCAAGATACCAGACAGTTCCATCACTATAAGGGTTACTCATATTGCCCTTTTATAACCCCACCTCCCTACCCCATCCCCACCCCATCCCTAACCCCTGACAACAGCTAATCTGTTCTCCATCTCTCTAATTTTGTCATTTTAGGACTGTTAATGTTACATAAATAGAATCATATGGTATGTAACCTCTGGGGGTAACTTTTTTTTTTAACTCAGCACAATTCCCTTGACATGCATCCAAGTTTTTGCATTTATCAA
This sequence comes from Phacochoerus africanus, assembly GCF_016906955.1. Taxonomy (NCBI): domain Eukaryota; kingdom Metazoa; phylum Chordata; class Mammalia; order Artiodactyla; family Suidae; genus Phacochoerus; species Phacochoerus africanus. The sequence continues at coordinate 109,089,781 of NC_062544.1, forward strand.
TCATTTGTTCCTTTTTATTGCTGAGATGCATTCCATGGTATACTCATACTATCTGAAGTTATCAATTTGGGGCTATTACCAATAAAGCTGCTATGAGCATTCATGTACAGGCTTTTGTGTGAACATAAGTTTTTATTTCTCTGGGATAGATGCCCAAGGGTGCAATTCCTGGGCCATATGGTAATGGTGTATTTAGTGGCATGTTTTTGAATTGACTGATTCTTTCTTGTCCTATGTCTAGTCTGCTGTAAACTTATATAATGAATTCTTCATTCAGACACTCTATACTTAATTTTTTTCCATTCTTTAATGTTTTCATTTTTCTATTGAATTAGTCCATTTTTTCCTATATTTGCCTCTCTGTTTACATAAATTCTTTATTTTTCCCATCTTTTGTATTTTTAGGGCTGCACCCTCGGCATATGGAAGTTCCCAGGCTAGGGGTCTAATCAGAGCTGCAGCTGCCGGCCACAGCCACAGCAATGCCAGATCCAAGCCACATCTGTGACCTACACAACAGCTCACGGCAACACTGCATCCTTAATGCACTGAGTGAGGCCAGGGATAGAACCCACAACCTCATGGTTCCTAGTTGGATTCATTTCTGCTAAGCCACAACAGGAACTCCTACATAAATTCTTTAACATATTTAAAGTTATTTTAAAAGCCTTGTCTGCCAATCCCCTTGTCTGTAAGTCTGCTTCTGCTATTTTTCTTTTTTCTTAAAGAATCACATTTTCCTGCTTCCCCACAAGTCTTATAAATTTTTTTTAAGTGTATGCCAGACATGGATATAAAAGCACAGTAGAGGGAGTTCCCATTGTGGCTCAGGAGGTTAAGAACCCAACTAGTATATATAAGAATATGGGTTTGAACCCTGGCCTCGCTCAGTGGATTAAGGATCCAGCATTGCTGTGAGCTGTGTAGGTCACAGATGCGGCTCGGATCTGGCGCTGCTGTGGCTGTGGTGTAGGCCTGCAGCTGTAGCTCCAATTTGACTCCTAGCCTGGGAACTTCCATATGCCATGGGTGCAGCCCTGAAAAGCAAAAGAAAGAAAAAGAAAAAAGCACAGTAGAGAATGAGATGGATAATATCCCCCACCACCACCACCACAAGGAACTGATTTGTGCTCCATCAGAAAGTGAACGGCTGATCTCTTCTCCTGTTCAGGAGTTGAACTCTCTGGGGGCTCAGTCATGACTTTGGAAGTTTCATTTCACTTAGTTTCAAGTCTTGAATGGATATCAGGCCCCTTCCTCCAGCAGAGACGGTCTCTGAACAGGGGCTAAGGAGATCTGGCAACACGGAATGTCATCCCCAGGAAGACTGCTGGATTCCTAAAGAACAGTCTTCTTTACCAGGCCAACCATGGGTCACCCATACGACTTCCTTCTAAGAAGCCGTCCCAGAACCTCTAGGCTATGTTAGAGTTCTGCCACTACCACCACCACACACCCCTTCCTCCTGGCCTTTACCACATTGATTTGGAATGACCTGGGCCTTGATTCTCTCTTGCCCCCTCTCTCTGCCCTCACCATATAGGCTCCTTAAGAACATGGATTGTGTCTCATCCCTCTCTGTTACCCATCAACAGACAGTGGTTCTGAACTAGGCCAAAAGCTAACACAATGTACACACAGATGCAGATATATATACAATCTTTTTTTTAATATTTCCACTATGTAATATCCTTTTTTAAATAATTTATTTTTCTTATTACTCAACAAATTTATTACATTTATAATTGTACAATGATCATCACAATCCAATTTTATAGGATTTCCATCCCACAACCCCAGCACATCCCCCCACCCTCTGAACTATCTCCTTTGGAAACCATAAGTTTTTCAAATTCTGTGACTCAGTATCTGTTCTGCAAAGAAGTTCATTGTGTCCTTTTTTCAGAGTCCACATGTCAGTGAAAGCATTTGATATTGGTGCCTCTTTGTCTGACTGACTTCACTTAGCATGATAATTTCTAGGTCTGTCCATGTTGCTAAAAATGCCAGTATTCCATTCCTTTTAATGGCTGAGTAATATTCCATTGTGTATATGTACCACATCTTCTTTATCCACTCCTCTGTTTTTTGTTGTTGTTGTTTTGTTTTGGTTTGGTTTTGGTTTTGTCTTTTTGCTATTTCTTTGGGCCGCTCCCATGGCATATGGAGGTTCCCAGGCTAGGGGTCAAATCGGAGCTGTTGCCACCGGCCTACACCACAGCCACAGCAACGCGGGATCCGAGCCATGTCTGCAACCTACACCACAGCTCATGGCAACACCGGATCGTCAACCCACTGAGCAAGGGCAGGGACCGAACCCGCAACCTCATGGTTCCTAGTCGGATTCGTTAACCACTGCGCCATGACGGGATCTCCCACTCCTCTGTTGATACACACTTCTTTTTTTTTTTGCTTGTTGGGGCCGTACCTGCAGCATATGGAAACTCTCAGGCTAGAGCTATATCTGCCAGCCTACACCACAGCCACAGCAACACCAGATCCGAGCTGTGTCAGCAACCTACACCATAGCTCACGGCAATGCCAGATCCTTAACCCACTGAGCGAGGCCAGGGATCAAACCCTCATCATCAGGATACTACTCGGGTTCATTTCCACTGAGCCATGACAGGAACTCCCTAATGATTATTTTTGAATGAACGAACAAGTTTCTGGAGGACTGTATTAGTAGGGGTAGTGGGTCAGCATGGCATTTAGAACATTTTTTTAATTTACTTTATTGAAGTATAGTTGATTTACAATGTTAGGTTAATTTCTGCTGTCAAACAAAGTTATATATATTTCTTTTTCATTGTGGTTTATTACAGGATATAGAATATAGTTCCTTGTGCTAGACAGTAGGACCTTGTTGTTTTTCTATTTTATATATAGTAGTTTGCATCTGCTAATTCCAAACTCCCGATCCACCCCTCCCCCACCTCCTCTTGCCCTTGGCAATCAAAGTCTGTTCTCTATGTCTGTGAATCTGTTTTTGCTTCATAGATAAGTTCATATGTGTCACATTTTAGATTCCACTTACCAATGATGTTATATGGTATTTGTCTTTATCTTTCTGGCTTACTCCACTTAGTATGATAATCTCTAGGTCTCCCCATGTTGCTGCAAATGGCATTTTTTTCATTCTTTTCTATGGCTGATTAGTATGTATCCATTCATCTGTCAATTGGCATTTTGGATGCTCCCATGTATTCCCTTTTGTGAACTGTCCTGCTATGAATATGGGGTGCATGTGTCTTTGCAAATTATGGTTTCATCTGGATATATGCCCAGAAGTGCGGTTGATGGATCACATGGCAACTCTATGTTTTATTTTTTGAGGAGCCTCTGTACTATTTTCCATCATGGCTGCACCAATTCACATTTCCACCAACAGTGTAGGAGGGCTCCCTTTTCTCCACACCCTTTCCACCATTTGTTACTTGTATACTTTTTAATGATGCCCTTTAAATGATGGCCATTAATGAGGTGGTACCTCATTGTAGTTTTGACTTGCATTCCTCTAATAATTAATGATATTGATCAACTTTTTTTTTTTTGGCTTTTAGGGCCGCACTAGCAGCATATGGAGGTTCCCAGGCTAGGGGTCAAATTGGAGCTGTAGCCACCATCCTATGCCAGAGCCACAGCAACGTGGGATCTGAGCCATGTCTGCAACCTACACCATAGCTCACGGCAATGCTGGATCCTTAACCCACTGAGCAAGGCCAGGGATCGAACCCACCACCTCACGGTTCCTAGTCAGATTCATTTCCACTGCGCCACGAAGGGTACTCCCGAGTTTGTTTGTTTGTTTGTTTGTTTTTGCTTTTTATAGATGCACCTGTGGCATATGGAAGTTCCCAGGCTAGGGGTCGAATCGGGACTACAGCTGCCAGCCACAGCCACAGCAACACGGGATCTGAGCTATGTCTGTGACCTACACCACAGCTCATGGCAATGCCGGATCCCCTACCCACTGAGCAAAGCCAGGGGTCAAACCTGCATCCTCATGGATACTAGTCAGATTCATTTCCACTGCGCCACAACTCCTCTGCGCTTCGGAACTCCTCTTAAAGCCATTTGAGTTTATTTTTGTGTATGGTGTGAGGGTGTGTAGAACAGGGCTTTGCACTGGGTCTGCAACCAAGCCCAGAGCAGAGAGGGCCTTGCTCAGTACACCAGCCCTTCTGAAGGGTGCCGCTCTATTGGGCAGCTACCAAAAGGAGACAACGAAGTGTTCAAAGGCAGGGAAACCAAGCCTGACCTTGGTCGGCAGGTTTTGAGGGTGGTTGCTATGGGAGGATAAGCATGTTTGGAGCATTTTACAGATATCTAGATGGAATAAGGAATTCCTTTGAGGGAGAAAAAGAGATTTAGGCACTGTCTTGCCACCATGGGGGACTGGATGAGAGTAGCAGTGAACTGCAGGTGACCCAGAGATGGCCTTCCTCGCCTCTTCACTGACCAATAGCACAGCCACCCCTACTCAGTTTCACTGTGCAAACTTGTTTTCAGCAACATTCCATCAATACACATGCCAGAGTCATACGCTGAACATGATGAAAATGAGGGTGGAGGGGCCATCCATTCTGTAGGAAAAAGATGGTCCCCAGGTTTGATGATGGGTCCCAGAGAGTGGTTATAAGTCCCCTGACATAGGAGACCAAAGAAGATGCAGCAAGATGCTGTCCAAGTGAGATGCTAATAAGCTCTTGGGGGGAGGTTATGGGGACTAATGGGAGATCTCTGGATTCAGCAGGGAGTGGGAGTCTGTCAGGTGAAAACTAGAAGGTAGGGTGATGCCAGCAGAGGGGACAGCCTGTGCAAATGCTAAGCGGCAGGAAAGTACTCAGTATGTTTGAGGAACTGAAAGCCGGGAGTGACCAGGTTGTAGTGAGGGCAAGGGACCATGAAGAGGTGGGTAGGGGTGTGCTTAGCCATGTTAAGAACTCTAGATTTATTTGAGGTTTCTGCTGTTTGCAATTCAAGAATGCTGGAGTACTGGAGTTCCCCTGTGGCACAGAGGAAACGAATCTAACTAGGAAACATGAGGTTGTGGGTTCGATCCCTGGCCTTGCTCAGTGAGTTAAGGATCCAGTGTTTCCGTGAGCTATGGTGTAGGTTGCAGACACGGCTTGGATCCCATGTTGCTGTGGTTGTGGCGTAGGCTGGTGACTGTAACTCTGATTTGACCCCTAGCCTGGAACTTCCATATGTCACAAATGTGGCCCTAAAAAGCAAAAAAAAAAAAAAAAAAAAATTGCTGGAGTACCTGGTGCCTAGTGGTTAAGGATACGGCGTTGTTGCTGCTCTGGCGCAGGTTTGCAGAGTTTGATCCCTGACACAAGAACTTCTGTATGCCGTAGTCGTGGCCAAAAAAAAGAGAGAATGCTGACTGCAGTGGATATTAGTTGGAAAAAAAAAAGAGTGAGTGGGTGAATTAATACATATTACCAAGGAAAAAGGTGAGAGGAACACAGACATAAAAACGAAGAGCCAAATGGGACAGTGAGACCTTCCACTGAGACCAGAGAGGCGGCAAATTCCTTTCCCAGGCAGCACTGTGGGGACTGGGATGATCCCGGCTGCAGGGGAAGACTTCACTTCCCCAGGGTCCAGGCCTGCTTCTGCCATGTCACCTGAGCCGGGACTACCACCAACTGTGACCCACACAGGAGATCAGCTTCTCACCCTCCCACCTTCTTCCCAGGTTCCCGCTGTCTGTACAAGGAAGAGACACCCACACACATAAGAGCAGCAAGCCTCTGAGATCAAGGGCAGCCCTAGAAGGAGAGCCATAGAATGTTCCTCTCTGAACACTGTCCCTGCATAAGCGAGCTCCAGGTCTGTGGACGTCCACATTTGCTGAGCCGCCCTCCAGACCCAAGGCTCACAAAGCCAACTTCAAGGTTAGGAAGCTTTACTGTGAAGGGCAGAAGAGTGGCTTCTCCAACCTCTGCTTTTTTTCCTTTTCCTCTCAATTTGGAATCCAGATGTGGGCCTGTTTTTTCCATACAGACTTGGTGTGAGGTCTGTATGCACACACGTGAAGGAGGGGTGGAAGGCTGCATTTGCAGCAAGGGGACCAACCCACTGCTGCCCAGGAAATGACACCACTTCATCATGGCCTTTCATCCGGGGGTGCTCTTTATTCCCCGTTTTAACATTCACTCATGAGCATGACCACCTGGGGTCAAAGTTTAACTGGGAGTGTTTCTCACTCATTTAGAATAAACCCAGAATAAGCAGTGAGGTCCTACTGTGTATAGCACAGGGAACTATCCAATCTCTTAATTTTTATTTATTTATTTATTTTTGTCTTTTTGCCATTTCTTGGGCCGCTCCCACGGCATATGGAGGTTCCCAGGCTCGGGGTCCAATTGGAGCTGTAGCCACCGGCCTACACCAGAGCCACAGCAATGCGGGATCCGAGCCGCATCTGCGACCTAAGCACAGCTCACGGCAACGCCGGATCGTTAACCCACTGAGCAAGGGCAGGGACCGAACCCTCAACCTCATGGTTCCTAGTCGGATTCGTTAACCACTGCGCCATGACGGGAACTCCCCAATCTCTTAAGATAGAACATAATGGAAGATAATATGAGAAAAAGAATGTATGTATATATGTATGACTGGATCACTTTACTGTGCAGCAGAAATTGATACAACATTGTAAACCAACTATAATAAAAAATTTTTTTTAAGTAGAACCCCAATAAGCCTAGGAGGCTGCCCCCTCTCTAAGCTGGGGCCCCTCCCCCGACTGAACTCAGGGCCACACCCTCTTTCAGTTCCTGGAAGAGCACTGCCCCGCCCACCCAGATGCCAAGCCAGCCTTGCCTGGGTTCCTCCCGTGGATCTCCTCCTCACTTAAACATCACGGCCTCCTCACAGGGTCCTCCCTGACTATCCCCTTCCTCACCCAAGCCTTGTCCCTCCTGCTTGACTGCACTCACAGAAACGTGTTCTTTGCCTTCCCCAACACTTTTTATAATTTATAATTCTCCATCCATTTGTGTAACTGCTCCGTGTGCATCTGTCTCCTCTTAGCCAATGGGGGCCGCAAGCACACCTGCTTTATTCCTGAGGCTTACCCAATACTTAGCACAGGGCCAAGTACTGAGTAGGTGCCAGTAAATGTTTGTTGAATGAATGAATGAACTGTTATTATAGTGCTTTTCTCAGTCTGCCTCACTGCAGGATTCTGAGTGTTTGTGAAGCGGAGCTGGTTGAGCAGAGATCTGAGGAACTGTCATGTGCCCCTTCCCTGCTGCCCCCCGAGTCAGTTTCCTGGGGTTGCCAGCACGGAGTACCACTAAACAACAGACGGTTGGAGTCACTGCTGTGGCACAGCGGCTTCAGAATCCAGCTTCAGTGGCTCAGGTTGCTGCGGACGTGCGAGTTTGATCCCAGCCCAACACAGGGTTGATGTTGTCACAGATGTGGCTTGGATTCAATCCCTGACCAGGGAACTTCCATATGCTAAACACACACACACACACACACACACACACACACACACACACACCCCACACCCCCCAGACACTTATTCTTTCATAGTTCTGGAGACCAGAAGTCCAAAATCAGGGTGCTGGCAGGACCGTGCTCATCCTGAAGGCTGTAGGAAAGAATCTTTTCTTGCTTCTTTCCTAGCGTCTGCTGGTGGCCAGCAACCTTGACACTCCTAGGCTTGTAGCTACGTCACTGCAGTCTCTGCCTCTGTCTTCATCTGGGTCTCTGCATCCCTCCTCTTCTATAGGGACACCAGTCCTGTCGGATGTAGAGCCCATCCTACTCGAGCATGACATCATCTTAACTTATGACACTTGCCATGTCCCTCTTTCCAAATAATGTCACAGATTCCGAGGTTCCAGCAAAGATGTGAGTTTGGAGAGGGGAGGGGAGGAACACCATTCACCCTGGTACACGTCTTCAGCCTCCTTTGCTGTCTGATCTGATTTCCCTAACCTCCTGCCTGGGCTCCACTGGCTGCCATCCCCCCAGCTCTGCTTGAGAAGGGGGCTGATAAACTGTCCTTGGCAAGATGTAAGCAGCAATAGGACTTTACACCCTGCTTAGAAAAGGTGGTGATTTCTTGGTAAATGATAAAATGACCCTGTTACCCCCATCCTCCCTTCCTGCCCCCTCCCCCCTCTCCCTTTCCTCTTCTCTAATCTTCTGACACCCAGAATCCCTGGTTCATGTCCCAACCGCCCTTTAAATTTTTCACTGTGAAGTCATATGTCCCCTCACTTTTTTTTTTTTTTTTTTGCTTTTTAGGGCTGCACCTGTGGCATATGGAGGTTCCTAAGGTAGGGGCTGAATCAGAGCTGTAGCCACCGGCCCATGCCACAGCCACAGCCACAGCCACAGCCACACTAGATCCGACCCGCGTCTGCGACCTACACCACAGCTCATGGCAATACTGGATCCTTAACCCACTGAGCGAGGCCAGGGATCAAACCTGCAACCTCATGGTTCCTAGTCAGATTCATTTCCGCTGCAGCATGACAGGAAATCCTCCCCTCACTCTTGAACTTGGGCAGCGTCTGCTCGTGGAAGTGCCCATCTTGGGGACACGCAGTGACTTGGGTAGATGTGGGGTAAGATGAGCCAGGGCTCAGTGTCAGCACTCTGCAGCAGGTACCACAAAGGCATGGGGATGCCATGTATACCTCTCACGAGGGGCTCTGTGTCTCTTCAGAAGGGGACAGAGGGATGACCGCAATTACAGACAGGCTTTGGCATAAGACTATGCATAAGACTGACCTTGCCCTCCAGACAATGAACATGGGCACTGTTTGCTGCACTCCCTTCAATTTCTGGAAGCTCTGGGTGTGTTAATTTGGGGTACCAAGATGAGATCTGACATGTAACAGAATCCTGGAGAAAACACCTGTGCAGGAGGATAGGGAGAAAGATGCAGGAGGTTGGGGGCCCCTCAGATGGAGCTGCAGGTTGACCTCTGGGGAAGCAGAGAAGGAAGGAAGGTCTCCCTCAGGCCAGAGTCACCTATCAGAGGAGCCCCACATCTCCCAGGAACAGGCCTGCCTTGGCATCTGCCCATACCAAGCTCAGCCAGCGGCCAGTGGGAGGTACGGCCTCAGCACACCTGGGTTCAGAGCCTAGCATCCAGGGCCTCAGGCAGTGGTGCTTCCCGTGGTAGGAGATTGGAGGGCCTGCCAGTGGGGCACCAGGGCTGGCAGTCCTCCTAAAGCCTTCCATCAGCTTGGCCCCTCTCAGCAGAAGAAGCCTGGGGTCTGGGGGAATCCCACCTGCGTTAGATCACAAGTGGGTGGAGGTTGCCAGAGGGAAGTAGCCATCTCCCCAGGCCTCCCCACTTTCCTTGGGTAAAAGGCACCCAGGACAAACAGCCTGCAGCAATGGGAGTTTCCATGAGGCATTCTCACATCAGTGAGGACTGAAGGTCTTCAAAGGAACTCAAACCATGAAATCATTTTCAACACAAAAGGCCCATTTATTTTGACAAGAAAGAAAATAGTGGCTCCCAACAGCTCTCAGATGTGGCCAGCGCCCTGTAGATGCCTCCTGTTTTCTGGTCTGTCCACACTGCTCAGAGGGCGTGGAGCACAGCTTTGCCACTTTTGGGGGTTGCTTTTTTACAGGTTTAGAGGATTGTGAGCATTTTTTTTTCTCATTATTTCCCAACTTGAGTTCCTAATTTGGTTGTGCCTAATTGACATAGCTTTGGCTTCAGACCTATATTTTTAGCTCCTAAACCACTGAGGCTTAAAGAAAGGGAGGAGAGTGGGCGTGAAGGCATCAGCAGATGTGAAATCAGGCAGACAGAAATAAACAGGGCATTCTTCCTCCCTGTCTGTGGGGCTCACGTTCTCTGAGTGGCAGGGCTCTTCTCCTCCTAGGTGGCAGATGGGGCGCGGCTTCACACCAAGTCGTCAGTTCACGGTTCCTCTTACAGCTTCTAGGGTGTTCCTCAGGCTGCCCCCAGGCAGCCCTCATAGCTCATGCCCCAACCATGCTGGTTAATGAAAATGTCACAGGCACTTTTTTCTTTTTCATGTTGCTCTACAAACGTAGCACAAAGGTCCCCAAGTCTTCTGGACTTCTAGAGTCACCCCCTTCCTTATTACCCAGATGAATTACATCCAGCCCCCATTTCTGTGAGGCTCTGCACAGCAGCTGCCTGCCAGTGACCTCTGAGGGTCAAACCCACAGATAGGGATCCACCCCCCTCTTGATGTCACACACTCTTCTTCCTGGACGCTCTGCCTCGGCCTTATTTTCCGGCTCTTCCCTCTCTTTGAGGTCTTCAGGACTTGGTCCTGGGCCTTTTGTTTTCTAGCTACACCCACTGCCCAGGTGAGCTTACGTGGGTTCATGGCCTCAAACACCAAAGATGCCAAATCTAACATCCAGCCAGACCCCTCTTCTGTCTGGCCACTCAGCTGGTATTTTTGCCTCCCCTCTTGATTTTTCCCTCCATCCCTGTTTCATGCCAAGCCTGCTTCCTTTCAACAAATGATCCATCACCCATCACCCAACCATCCACTTGCTTGAATGGGAAACTTAGGAATTCACCTTGATTCTCCCCATTTCTTCATCTCCCCCATCTCTGTCCACAATCTCTGTCTGCTCCACCTGCCCGGTGTCTCAAGTCTGTTCACTGTTTTCTGGCTCCAGGGCCATCTCCCTGATATCAGCCCCATCTCTGGATCAGTACTGCCGCAGCCTCCTCTCCTCTTGCCCTTCTCCTGACCCCTACCTTTGTACCAACCCCACTCCCAAGTGTATCCTTTTTTTTTTTTTTTTGGCTGTGCCTATGGCATGAGGAAATTCCCAGACCAAGGATCAAACCCATGCCACAGCAGTGACCCTGAGCCATAGCAGTGACAATGCCAGATCCTTAACCGGTAGGCCACCAGGAAATTCCTGTCGCATATTTTAAATATTTACATTTAAATAAACAGTACATTTAACACAAAACTTCCACAAAACTTCCACAAAACTTCCACATTTTTGTGTTCTTCCACTTATGCCTGAATACAGGATTTTTCTTCTTCTTTTTTCTTTAATGAATTCCTTGTACACAATATGGGCAACATGGCTGGTAAAGGGACAGAGGTGTGAAGCTGTGATAAACGTTTTCCAGTTTCATTCTTGTTGGTGTTACCCTGTTTGCCTCCACTTGAAGACAGTGACAAAGTGTAAACCTGGGCCCCTGTGTGAAGGGCCCCCTGGGATACCCTCATGGGAAACAAATTATCTTCTGCTTCTGTTCAGCCTGGTTTTTCTCAGGTGGACCACAGACTCAGTGGTTTAATTTTTAGCTGCCTTTCTTTTATCAATACAAACTGTAACCTATTTATTCCAAAGTATTTTTTTTTTGTCTTTTTAGGGCCACACCAGCAGCATATAGAGGTTCCCAGGCTAGGAGTCGAATTGGAGCTGTAGCCCCCAGCCTACACCACAGCCACAGCAACACGGTATCCTTAACCCACTGAGTGAGACCAGGGATCAAACCTGCGTCCTCATGGATGCTAGTTGGGTTTGTTAATGGCTGAGCCACGATGGGAACTCCTTATACTTTTGCTTGTTTCTAAACTTTATAAAAATAGTCTCTTGCTAGGAGTAGTTTTCTGAGACCCTAGGCTGCATCAATAATAATACAGAGAAGTGTGTTTCATAAAATGTGTGAATGGCGTGTTTTTTTCCCCCCACTTGACCATCAGTGGACTTTGGGACTGTTTCTGGGATTCTGCTCTTGCTAACAATACTGCTGTGAAAAGTCAGAGCTGCATCACTCTGAGCTTGGCTGCAGGAGGGGAGGAGCTGGGGTGAGATTTACGTGCCTGCTCCCACATGGTCCTGCCTTTATGTCCCCAGCTGTGGAGGAGAGCCTTCCTGACTCCACCTCCTCAGTAACACTTGGTTTCATCAGGTTTTGTGACTGGTGTCCATTCAATGGGGTGTTCGGTAAGCAGCTTTTTCTTGCTAGGTGCCAGTCCCAAAGGTGGGGCTGGGTTTAATTCAGTGACGTGATTGATCTGGGACATATTTACGTCCAAGTGAGGAGGCTGGATTTGCAAAGGTATTGTTGGGCTGGGTCTTTGTGTCCACAGCCCTCAGTGGATTGGATGCTGCCCACCACATTGGGAAGGACAAGCTACTTTACTGAGTTCACTGATTCAAGGGCTAATTTCATCCAGAAATACCCCTCACAGAAATAATGTTAAATTTGGGCAAGCTGTGGTCAGTCAACACATAAAATGGATCCTTACTCTGTGTCATTCCCTTTCATACATGAAAAATGAAATCAGCAAAATGAATCTATGCTTTTGGAAGTCAGAAGAGTGGTTGCCCTTGACAAGGTGGTGACTGGGCAAGGACACAAGGGGACTTCTAGGGTGTGGGTCATGTTTTATTTCTTCATCTAGATCTACGTTACATGAGGATGTTTGATTCATGACAATGCCATCATGCTGTATTCTTTCTATATGTCCTAGTTCTATCAAAGGTTTGAAAAGGAAGGATGGGCACAAAGATAATTTTTTCAACAAATGGTGCTAGAACAGTTGGACTTCCACGTGCAAAATAAAATGAACCTATTCACAGATGTTACACTTTTCACAAAAACTAACTTGAACTATAGACCTAAATGTAAAATGCAAAACTATAAAACTCCTAGAAGATAATACAGGAGAAAGTCCAGATGATATTGTGTGTGGTGACAGATTTTTAGATAAAATACCAAAGGTACAATCCATGAAAGAAATAATGGAGAAGTTAGGCTTCTTTATTTTTTTATTTTTTGTCTTTTTAGGGCCACACCTGTGGTATATGGAACTTCCTAGGCTATGGGTCGAATCAGAGCTGCAACTGCCATACTACACCACAGCCATAGCATTGCAGGTGCTGAGCTGCATCTGCCACCTACCCTGAAGCTTACTGCAACGCTGGATCCTTAATAGAATGAGCAAGGCCAGGGATCAAACCTGCGTCCTCATGGATACTAGTCAGGCTCATTACCACTGAGCCACAACAGGAACTCTGAGGCTAGACTTCTTTAAAATTAAAAACTCTTGCTCTGCAAAAGACAATGTCAAGAGAGTGAGAAGACAAGCCAGAATGGGAGAAAATATTTGCAAAAGACACATCCAATAGGCACTCCTGTTGTGGCTCAGCAGGTTAAGAACCCAACATAGTGTCCATGAGGATGTGAGTTTGATCCTTGGCCTCACTCAGTGGGTTAAGGATCCTGCATTGCCTCAAGCTGTGACATAGGTCACAGACACAACTCAAACCTGGCATTGCTGTGTCTGTGGCGAAGGCTAGCAGCTGTAGCTCCAATCTGACTCCTAGCCTGGGAACTTTCACATGATGTAGGTATGGCCCTAAAAAGGGGGGAAGAAAAGACGCATCCAATAAAGGACTGTCATCCAAAATATAAAAAGATCTTTTAAAACTCAACAATAGGGAGTCCCCATTGTGGTTCAGCAGGTTAAGGACCAAACATGGCCTCTGTGAGAATACAGCTTCAATCCAAGGGCTCAGTTAGTGGGTTAAGGAACCAGCATTGCTGCAGGTTGTGGCGTAAGTTGCAGAATTGGCTTGGATCCAGCTTTGCTGTGGCTGTGGTGTAGGCCTCAGATAGGGGCCCCAATTCAACCCCTAGCTCAGGAACTCCCATATGCCACAGGTGTGGCCATAAAAGGAGGAAAAAAAAAAAAAAACCTCAAAATAATAGGAAAAGAACAAACCAATTTAAAGATGGGCAAAAGGCCTAAACAAATACCCCACCAAGAAGTTATACAGATGGCAAGTAAACATATGATAAGATGCTCAACATCATATGTCACCAGGGAAATACAAATTAAGACAACAACAAGGTACTACCACACCTATAAGAAAGGCCAAAATCCAAAACACTGACAAGATCAAATGCTGGTAGGAATGTGGAGCAACAGGAACTCTCTTTCACTGCTGGTGGGAATGCAAAATAATCAGATACTTTGGAAGACAGTCTGGCACTTTCTTACCAAACAAAACATACTCTTATATCCAATCCAGCAGTCTCCCTTCTTCATATTTAATCAAAGGAATTGAAGACTTACATCCCCACAAACCTGTACACGGGTGTTCATAGCAGCTTTATTCTTAATTACAAGCACTTAGCGGCAACCAAGATATCCTTCCTTCAGTGAATGAATAAATAAACTGTGGTACATCCAGACACTGGAGTATTATTCAGTGCTAACAGGAAATAAGCTATCAAGCTATTTGGGACCTTGGGAGATCAGTTGTTGTCAGGATCTAGGGGAGAGTGAGGGATGCACAGAAGCACAGAGGCTTTTTCGGACACGATACTATAATGGTAGATACACATCATTTTATGTTTGTACAAACCCACAGAATGTACAACATCAAGAGTGAACCCTTGTGTAAACCATAGACTTTGGGTGATACTAATGTGTTAATGTAAGTCCGCAGATTGAAACACATACACCACCCTGGGGCAGGCTGTTGATGGTGGAGAAGGCTGTGTGTGTGGAGGGTCAGGGGCTATATGGGAAATCTCTGTGTTTTCCACTTAATATTGCTATGAAACAAAAAAACGTACTTTTGAGTACATAAAAGTACACCTTGCACTCAATTAAAAACTACTCTAAAAGCAGTTTATGAATTTTTTTAAAAAAGTACACATGGCTAGTATCTTCAGACTGCACTCCGTGGAGGTCTATTCCTAGGTGGGAAATTCATGGGTTCACAAACTTGGGTGCAGACGGGACCTCAGATGTCACTCAGAAATCACTCAAGGTGGAGAGCAGACATCCAGGGATCAAATCCCAACTCATCTACTTACCAGCTGTGTGTCCTTGGGCAATTTCCTTAACCTCTGTGAGCCTCTGTTCCTTCATCTATAAAATGGAAGTAGTAATTGGATTAGAGTTCCTATTGTGGCACAGAGGGTTACAAACCTGACTAATATCCATGAAGTTGTGGGTTCAATCCCTGGCCTGGCTCAGTGGGTAAGGACCTGGTGTTGCCACAGCTGTGGCTTAGGTTGCAGGTGCAGCCTGGATCTGGCATCACTGTCACTGTGGTGTAGGCCAACAGCTGCAGCTCAGATTCACCCCCTAGCCTGGGAACTTCCATATGCTGCACCTGCAGCCATAAAAAAGGAAAAAAAAAAAAATGGGATTGATCTCAGAGAGCTGTGGTGAGGATTTTTTTTTTTTTTTTTTTGTCTTTTTGCCATTTCTTGGGCCACTCCTGCGGCATATGGAGGTTTCCGGGCTAGGGGTCGAATCGGAGCTTCAGCTGCCAGCCTACGCCAGAGCCATAGCAACGCAGGATCCGAGCTGCGTCTGCGACCTACACCACAGCTCACGGCAACGCTGGAACCTTGAACCACTGAGCAAGGGCAGGGATCGAACCCTCAACCTCATGGTTCCTAGTCGGATTCGTTAACCACTGTGCCACAACGGGAACTCCTGTGGTGAGGATTAAATGAGATAATTTATGGCACACTCTTAGCTGGTGCTCCATAAATATCAGCTCTTCTTATCAGCATTATTATTCAGTATAATGTCCATTCGTTCATTGATTCAATAACACCTAATCAAGCAGCATGCAAGGTCCAGGATGAACAAGGCGTACAGGCTAGTCCAGCCTTTCACTGGACACACAGTGGTGTTGGAAACAGAAGACACGGTTCCCATCCGGGCTGTGTAGGCAGGCAAGTACCCACTGATTCACATACCCTGGAAGCAGCTTCAGTAGCCAAGAGATGACTCAGATGATTTTGTTATGAGAGGTGGTGTGACAGAGAGCGGGGCTGCCTGGGTTTCGATCCCAGATGCACCACCTCCTAGCTGTGGAATTTCAGGCAGGTTCCTTATCTTCTCTGTGCCTCTGCCTCCTCATCTGTAAAAAGGGTCGGATAATAGAACCTATCTCGGGAGCTGGTGGGAGGATTCAACACTGTAACATACGTGGTGTCGAGAGTGATGCTGGGCAAGGAATGGGCTCTATGGTGTGTTAATAATCATTGTGCTTGTTATGACTCATCAACAGTTCTAAGCCTGACCCCCAAGAGAAGGTAACCAGCAGAAAGTGAGGCAAATCTAGCTTGGTGTCAGTGGCGAAATCCGGGCAGCGTGGGGGAGTTCTCAAGAATCTGCCTGCCTTGTAGGTGTTTATCCCATGGTTCCACTTGCACAGGTGTGCTAGGGGTTAGAAGTCATCCATGGGCCCAGAACATGCAGTAGCCAAAGCCTGGAAACAGACTAGATGTCTGCGAATAGAGGACTGCTTAAGAAATCCATGACTCACCCCTAGGAAGAAATACTAGCCCTCTCAAAGAATGAGGCGGCTGCATGTGAAATGGTATGAAATTGTTTCCAAGAGTATTGTTAAATGCAAAAAGCAAGGGTCAGCACACTTTTACTTTCTGTGTCGGAAAAAAAAAAAAGAAAGAAAAAAGTTGTGCATGCCTGTGTACTTTGGTAATGTGATGGTTGGTTGTCTCTGGCTGGCTGGGGCTCAGGGGCAGGAGGGACTCCTTTTCTCCCTGTGTGCTTATTTGCACTTTTTGAATTTTAAGCCCTCTGCATGTATGACTTATTAAAGAAAAAAAAGAGTAAGTGGAGGTTGGTGCCAATTCAAAAATCAGCACTCCAGTTCATTGTGTCTTGTTAAACATATTTTGCAGCTCTCTGAGCAGATGGCCCCCGGAGGGATTGGCCCAGGGCCAGGGGGGCAGCCTCCCTCTGCTCTGGGGGTGTGGGGAGCCACGTGGGGCCCTGTGGCCAGGCACATGCATCCCGCTGGGTCTTCCTGTGTGGCAGAAGGCCCAGTGTGTGGGACTGGGATGGGTAAAGAGCAGGTCCTAGCAGCCTGGCAGGGGCTGCTTCACAGGGCAAGGTCATGGTCCTAAGATCTGGGTGTGGCCTGGGCAGCTTTCCAGGGCAGACAGTCATGAGACAAAGGCTCGTTAGAAGCACTAGGAAAGGGCCTTCATCACAGCTCCTGCTCTCCGTTCACGGGACCATTCCACAGTGCGACTTGGGGCAGAGCAGCCCAAGATTCAGGAAACAGACTTGGAAGGGCCGGGGTTTCCTGGCCTGCTTGAGGCATCAGTGGGATGGAAAGAGCCCAAAGGAACCTGGGTTCTTAATTCTTCATCCATCTGCCCAGCTGAAATACAAAGCTTCTTTTCAGAGCTCTCCCCGAAGTAGCCCTCCAGCTTTGGGACACACACAGCATTGTGTGCAGGGACATTCTCCGTAGCCAAGCAAAAGTGACAGAAAGGCCCTTTCAGTGAACTGCAAAATAAGCAGGGCTCTGTCCGAAGACAGGGGCCCTTTGCCTCCTGGGCCCCCTGGTAATTCATAGGCTGTCTGAGCACACCGTTTACTGCCTACAGTCTATTGGATGAGGGTTTTTCAAATGCTATTTAGTCAACAATTCTTCATACACACTTATATAAAAAGCATATATGTATGCATGCAAACAGATATTCTTAAGTCCAATTTCCTTTATATTTTCAAACACACATACATAAAATTCTATGTAGTCATGTTCTTGACTAACTAGATATGTATATGACATACCAAGTAGATCAAATACTTGCTACAAGGTGATCAAACAAGATCTGCAGGTTTGCCATGACACACAAAGTTACAAGAGTAATAATACAGCCTCCTTTCCTTGTTTCTCCTAATCTGGGCCACCGTTAAGTCCAATTAATTCTTTCCACCTATACTCCTGATGTGACTGTTTTCTGATGTGACTCATGAATTCATTTAGCAAAAGCATTTGGGGGCCCTACCATGTGCCAGGCACTGTTCTGGGTTCCTGGGGGTATAGCAATGGGCAAAATGGGCAAAGATCCATGGCCTCGTGAAAGTTTGCAGGAGACAGCCGTTCTGTTTGCTGTGGTGGCAGATAGGGCCGAGGATGGAGAGAGGGGTGTCCAGACTTCCCAGGGAAGTGACTGTTAAGTGGAGTTCTGAGGATTGCAATGAGCAAGTCTCGGAGGTATCTGGGGAGCGGGTTCTAGGCAGAAGAAATGGCAAATCCCTTGCCCACTCTGATTACATTGCACTCATTTGGCAAAAGCCAGCTGTTTTGAGACCCAACCCTCCACCTACTCCACACCCACATCTGTGCAGCTAGGCCTGGGCTGCAGAGAACCATGTACTGCTGGCTCGCCGCCTTGTGATTCAGGCCCAGTATCTCGGGTGGGGGTGGGGAGCTCAGGGAGGCCTCCTGCTTCCATCAGCAAGGCTTCTCCAGCCCATTCACTCTCTCATTCCCCTAAACAGTCAGTTCCCAGCAGAAGCCCCCCTCCCCTTGCCTCCTATTCCACTGAGAAAATTAATCAGAAGAGCTACCTCCCCCTCCAAGATGTCAACACCTCATACACTTACCCATCAGATTGTTTGCCTTATCACCATGGAAGAAATGTGCAGTGGGGTCCAGCCCTACTCTGCTCCTCAGGCATGCCGCTCCCCAAATCCTCTTCTCTTTCACCGCAGCATTTGCCCTCCCCCCAACCCTCACCTCAGCATACAAACAGGCAGTACCATCTCCCATATATACATATACATATATATATATATATATATATATATATATATATATATATATATATTTGTGTTCCAGTCGTGGTGTGGTGGAAATGAATCCAACTAGGAACCATGAGATTGCGGGTTCGATCCCTGGCATCACTCAGCGGGTTAAGGACCCAGCGTTGCCATGAGCTGTGGTGTAGGTCGCAGACATGGCTCGGATCCAGCGTTGCTGTAGCTGTGGTGTAGGCCGGCAGCTGTAGCTCTGATTCAACCCCTAGCCTCCATATGCCACAAGTGCGGCCCTAAAAAGAAAAAAAAAAAATTCTAAAACTGTCTCTTAATGACACTTAACCCAAAAAAACTCTTGGGAGGAGTTGTTCAGATGGCTGGCTGTCTCCTTTCATTCACTCTTCTTGGCTCAGGTGTCACTTTCTCGGCAAGACCTTCCCAACCATTGTACTGGAAACAGAATCCACTTCTTCTGGCCTCTTCCCCACTTCCTTTTCCTCCATAGCTCTCAATACACTCTATAAGGCATGGATCTGTTTCATTTATTGTCCACTCTCCCACCCCCGCCCCTTACTGGAACATAAGTCTAAATAGGACAGGGATGTCATGTCCCCAGCACCTGGAAAAGGGCTCAGGGCATCCGAGGTGTCCAGGAATGTTTGTTCAGTGCATGAGTGAATACATGGTAAGGGCTGAGCCAGGAGCAGCGGGCAAGTCACTGTGGCCAAAGCTACGTAAGCAGCTGGGAGAGAGGGAAGTTAGGGGGATCAGGGTGGCAAGAAGCCCCATCATGGCGGACCAAGGGGAGTGCTTTTCTCTAAGTTTGGAACGGATGCTGCTGGAGGGTTTGGAGGTGGGGAGGGACATGATCTGACTGACGTTTTTGAAACTCTGGGCAGGGCACATTGAAAATTCCACATTTGACGAGTATGTTCATGAGCAGGCAATTTCTATATCCTCGTGCTCATAAAAATAGACCTTAAGGAACATAGACTTAAAGAAAAGTTCTGTGTTGACGACAGCTTCTGATAGAAAGGCAGGGCACTGCCTCAAAATGGCTTTACTGGTAAAACAGAATGCAGGACAATTCTCACTCAGAAGGGAACATGATGCAACAAAGCATTATTCCTAAACACTTAAACAAAACCATCCACGCTCTGCCTACTTATTGATAAAATAATATTTAGCTCTTCAGTATTTTGCTTTTTAAACAACTGGCGTGCAAGTATCAACACAGTTTTTGAGGTAGTAATCAACAGACGTTTCTGAGCATATGGTACAGGCAAAACTGGGCTATTCTGAATAACCACAGCAGGGATTCTAAATGTTGAGCAAAGAATTTGAAAGCATCTCTTCCCCTTAGGTATTTAATAGCAGCAGTAAAACACCTGGTAGTCTCCTGATCACCTCTAGCATTTCTTTTTTTTTTTTTTAATTTGTCAAATGATTTTAATTTTTTTCCATTATAGCTGGTTTACAGTGTTCTGTCAGTTTTCTACTGTACAGCAAGGTGACCCAGTTACCCATACACGTATACATTCTTTTTTCTCACATTATCATGTTCCATCATAAGTGACATAGTTCCCAGTGCTACACAGCAGGATCTCATTGCATCTAGCATTTCTAAGTACCTTTTCCTGGCAGTATGTTATGTGGTCCAATGCTCATAGGATGCCATCTTTTTTTTTTTTTAGCTTTTTAGGGCCGCACCTGTGGCATATGGAGGTTCCCAGGCTAGGGGTCAAATTGGAGCTACAGCTGCTGGCCTACGCCACAACCACAGCAACACAGGATCCTTAACCCACTGAGTGAGGCTAGGGATCAAACCCACAACCTCATGGTTCCTAGTCGGATTCGTCTCTACTGCGCCATGACGGGAACTCCCTAGGATGCCATCTTTATAAGCTGTTTTGTGAAGGTATAAGGGACTTCACTGACTAAAAGGGGACAAGATAGTCTGGTCAGGAAATAAATGGATTTTGGGCTTAGGTATATGTATTCAGTTGGTGGAGATGGTGAAGCTGCTTCTAAAATTGCAGTGAGAGTGGGGAATAAAGTCCACAGCTTCTGAGCACTCCAGACAACCAAAATGGGGGGCGGGGACAGGAGGGAACCAAGGATTATGGGCCCAGGCAGCTGCCAAGCTAAAATGAAAAGAGAAGTCTGATTTCAGGGAGGTGCTGGCTGGTGTCTGTGGCTCCTGTATCAGGGTCTCAGCTGTTATAACTCAGCACCCAGGGAGCTGGCTGTGGGCTTGCTAGACTTTGCACAGGGGAGAGATGCGTGTTGCCAGTGCTTTATCAGTGCCATCTCCAATACTGGAGGTCAGGCAAAGTGAGCCAAAGCCTTCCACCTCAATAGATGTTCTCACCCTCTGGGTACCAACGGTCACTGCCACAATGCTTTGAGGAAGCTCAGGACTCTAGACCAGGGATTCTCAAGTGGGGTCCCTGACTCAGCAGTGTCAGTATCACCTGGGAATTTGTTAGAGATGCAGATTCTTCAGCCCCAGCCCAGAACTACTGAATCAGAAACTAGGAGTATGGAGTTCCTGTCCTGGCTCAGTGGAAACAAATCTGACTGGCATCCATGAAGACGCAGGTTCTATCCCTGGCCTCGCTCAGTGGGTTAAAGATCTGGTGTTGCCATAAGCTGTGGTGTAGATGGCAAACACGACTCGGATCCTGAGTTGCTGTAGCTGTGGTGTAGGCTGGCAGCTACAACTCTGATTTGACCCTTAGCCTGGGAACTTCCATATGCCATGGGTGCAGCCCTAAAATGACCCCCCCCAAAAAAAGAAAGTAGGAGTAGGTCCCAGCAACCAGTGTTGAATAAGCTCCCTAAGGAATTCTGATATGTGTGTTAAGTTTAAGAACCACTGGTATACACCAGTTCCAGGTGATGCTGGTGCTGCTGGCTCTAGGACCATACTTTGAGAACCATTGCTTTAGAAATCTCTCAGTAAGCAAATCACTCAGTTTAATAAGTAAAATCCAGTTATTAAATAACACATATTACTGAATATCTAAGGGCTGTTTACTAATGATTACCTCTGAACAAGGGGATTGTGGGAAACTTTTAAAAAATTGATGTATCTCCGAATTGCTCAGAGTTGATTTTATAAACAGGTATTACTTTTGCAGATTAAAAAAAAGTTAAAAGATTTTTTTAAGTAAAAATAACTCATTTTAGTGCAGTTCTTTACAGTAGTGCTTTTCAAACTTGATTGCAAAAACCACTTAGGAATTGTGTGTGTGTGTGTGTGTGTGTGTGTGCTTTTTAGGGCTGCACCCATGGCATATGGAGCTTCCCAGGCTAGGGTTGAATCAGAGCTACAGCTGCTGGCCTATGCCACAGCCTCAGCAATGCCAGATCCAAGCCGCATCTGCGACCTACACCACAGCTCATGGCAACTCCAGATCCTTGACTCACTGAGCGAGGCCAGGGATGGAACCCGCAACCTCATGGTTCCTAATTGGATTCATTTCCACTACACCACGATGGGAACTACAGGAATTTTTTTTTAAATGCAGATTCTGCTTCAGTAGGTTGGGGTGAGGGAGGCAGGGCTCTGAGATTCTGCCTTTTTTTTTTTTTTTTTGTCTTTTTGCAAGTTCCCAGGCTAGGGGTTGAATCGGAGCTGTAGCTGCCTGCTTACGCTACAGCCATAGCAACTCGGGATCCAAGCCACATCTGTGACCTACACCACAGCTCATGGCAGTGCCTGATCCTTAACCCCCTGAGCAAGGCCAGGGATTGAACCTGAGTCCTCATGGGAACTAGTTGGGTTGGTTAACCACTAAACCACGACAGGAACTCCCAGATTCTGCATTTTTAACAAGCTCCCTGGTGATTCCAGTCTACTGGCCCCTGAACCAAGCTTTGGGTTTACAGAGTACAAAGCACTGTCAAGTGCATTCTGTTATTTGTTCCTTGTCACAACCCTGGCAGACAAATTCACTCATTCAACCATCAGATACTGGGTATACAGATATGGTCTAATGGAGGTGGAAAACCACCCAACCACCAAAAAACCCACATGTAAACAGCTAAACAAATAATTATGAATAGTCATCAGAAGTGATCAGGAAATAAAGAAGGTGGCGAAAAAGAAGGGCTCTAGGAGTAGGTGATTTTAGCAGAGATAGAAAGGATGAGCCAGTGGAAAAAAGTTCAAGGCAGGAAACTCCTGCAGTAGCACTCAGATGGGTAAGAGCCCCAAATCAGTCAGGAGGCAGGGGCCACTAGGGCCAGGAAGGCCTAGTACAGGTAGATTTCAACCCTAGTCCCGGGTAAGCACTGAGGGTGGGTAGGAGGGAAGTGACTGGTCTGATATTTGCCTTAGGATCACGCTGGCGGCTATTTGGGAAATAAAAACTTTCGGATCCTCTCTCAGGATCCCCTTGGAGGTGGTGCAGGGAGCGCTGGGCCAAGTGAGGGCACCCAGGATTCAGGCCCGACGCCCCCCAGAGCTGCGAGGGAGTCTACTGGGGAGGCGAGCGGGAGTCAGGAATCCCCTCGTGAATAACGAGCCACCACATCATGTGTTTTCACTGCCTCACTGAGGACCTCAGCTAGGCGCGCTCCGGGCCACGTCATGATTTATAACCCCCTTTCAGAGGACTTGGGCTCCCACTCAGGCTTTGCTAGTCACAGTGGCATCTTGGACACTTCCCCCTCTGTGCCTTAGTCTCACTACCTGTCGAAGGGCACCTTGGGCCAGCCCATGGCTGACACTCCTGGTCGCTAATCGTGCACCCCGGATGCGGCCCGGGCGGAGGCAGCTCAAGGGGTTAGCTTCCCACCCGGGAAACTGAGGCACAGCTGGGCAAGAAGCGCGCGCCCACCAGACTTCCGCAGACCTTTTAACAAGCGGTGCGTCTCGGGGCCCCGCGAGCCTTCCAGGCCTCCCACCAGCGGTTTCCGCAAAGTGGTGCCAGATGATGGGACCCCGGCCTCGCAGAGGGGCGGCAGTAGCAGCTGGAAACCCCGCCATCCCCTTGCCCTAGCGCTGGAAGGAGGGCTGCGGGACACACCTCCCGGCTCCCCAGCCTGGCAGGCGCGGGCCTGCCCTCCGGCGCCCGGAGCAACCAGCGCCGACCCCGCCCCTCGCCGGCGCCCCCGCCCCTCGGCCTCCTCCTCCGCCTCCGCCTCCTCGCAGGCCCGCGACGTGCCCGGCCGGCGACCGAGCGGCGGGGACGGCGTCCGGCGTACTCACTTCCGCGTCCCGCCGCCCTCCGGCCCGCGCGCGCCTAGCCACCGTCACCATCGGACAATAGGCCGCCAGCCCCGCTGCCGAGAACTTCCTGACGGGGCCCGGCCGGCCCGTGTGCCCCAGACATCGATCCCTCTCCGCGTGGGCCAGGATTTCAGCCCCGCGCCACCTGGGGAAGCAGCGGAGGACCGAGCGCCCGGGACGTGCCCGCGCCTCCCGCCCGCCGCGTCTTTGCTCCTGCCTGGCTGGTTGGTGGCTTCTGCACTCTCCGCCTGAGCGGCTTTAGCCCGGCTCCGTCCAGCGGTTGCTGCCGTGTTGTGGGTTTTTGAGTTTGATTGCTTAAGGAGGATGTGATTTTTTTTCCCCCTCCCTATTTCTTTCTCCTTTTCTGATTTGAAACAGAGAAGAGAATCACAGCCAGCTTGGACAGGGAAGCGCCGCCAGCTGCCCCCACGTGGACACCAACGAGGGGAAAAGGAATTGGAAGCAATCTTGGTCCAAGTGGCTTTGAGGCCTCGCATCGGCTCTACTCACTGGCCTGGGGTCATGACTCTCCTGCTGGGCAGGTGGAAGGCTTTACCTGTCTTGGGCTGGACTTGAGCCTCTGTTCTTTGCCAGCACCCCCACCCCACCGCCCTCCACACTCTCCATACCCAGCACCTGGGCTAGGCCCAGACACTGGTCTGCAACATGGATAAGTACGACGACCTGGGCCTGGAAGCCAGTAAGTTCATTGAGGACCTGAACATGTATGAGGCCTCCAAGGATGGACTCTTCCGAGTGGACAAGGGTGCAGGCAACAACCCGGAGTTTGAGGAAACACGCAGGGTGTTTGCCACCAAGATGGCCAAAAATCCACCTCCAGCAGCAGCAACAGCTCCTGCAGGAGGAGACCCTGCCCAGGGGGAGCCGAGGTCCTGTTAATGGTGGGGGCCGCCTGGGCGCACAGGCCTACCGGGAAGCTGGTGTGGGCAGCAAGCTGACTGCGGATGGTGCTGCCAAGCCCCCTCTCGCTGTCTCAACAGTGACTCCTGGGACAGCCACCACCATCACAGCTGGGCAGCCCTTGTACCCACCTCAGGAGCAGAAGGCCAGGCTGCCTGTCCGTGGCGTGAGGCAAGGTAGCCAGGACTGTGGGTCCAAGGAGAGCATGGCGAGTTCCGAGATGTCTGCTTTCCATCGGCAGGGCCCCTGTGAGGATCCTTCCTGCCTCACCCACGGAGACTATTATGACAACCTCTCCTTGGCAAGCCCCAAGTGGGGTGACGAACCAGGAGTGTCCCCCAGCATCAGGCTGAGTGTAGGAAGTGGGTGGTCTGGCACTCCAGGGAGCGAGCCAGCCCTGTCCAAACCCTCCAGGGATCATCTGTACCAGCAGCAGCTTTCCCCAAGCTCCAGCAGGTCATTGCAGAGCGGCCCTGATGGTGGTGTTGGTGGCCGCAGCAGCGAGAAGCCAGCAGGTCTTTGGACCACCGCCTCTTCCCAGCGAGTGAGCCCTGGACTCCCTTCCCCAGGCCCAGAGAACGGAGCCCTACTGAGGTCTGCTCAGCCCAGGACCCCTTCTTTCTCTGCGTCCCTGGCCCCCAGCCGCCCCAGTCAAGGAGCTCTTCCAAGAACAAACTCGGGAGTGGCAAGTGAGCTTTCAGGCATGATGCCCAAACCCACCGTGGACCCTCAACCCTGGTTCCAGGATGGGCCCAAATCTTACCTTTCTAGTTCTGCTCCATCATCCTCGACAGCCAGCATGGACAATATGCAGCCGGGTGCCGTCCCTGGGCTGGGTCCCAAGCCTGCCTGCACAGACCCTGGCGTGGGTCCTAAGCTCAGCCCCACCAGCCTTGTCCACCCAGTGATGTCCACCCTGCCTGAGTTATCTTGTAAAGAAGGTCCCCCTGCCTGGTCTCCTGATGGCAGCCTGGGGCCTGTGCTCCCAGAGAGCCCCAGTTCCCCCAGGGTGAGGCTGCCCTGCCAGACCCTCGTGCCGGGCCCTGAGCTTGGGCCCACGGCTGCCGAATTGAAATTAGAAGCCCTCACCCAACGTCTGGAACGTGAGATGGATGCTCATCCGAAGGCCGATTACTTTGGTGAGTGAGCGGCTGGTGAGGTTGCTCATGGTGGGTGACAGGGACCCTGCATTTGGGAGGAGGTGCTCCCCACCAGGGATTCTGTAGGTCTCCTTGGGTGGCCTGCCATTTTTCTTGTGGTGGGGGTGGAGGAGGCTTCCTCTTTCAGCTGTTTCTTGTGAAACTTGAAGAGAAACTTGAAAGCATCCCTAGGCAGAAAGCAGATCGTGCAGCTGCGGGTTACCCATGTGTGAAGGGCAGGATTGCTCATGACTGATCTCGAAGAGGGGGAAATGTGGTGACTTTGGATTTCAAGGGTTTTGGGGGTGACTTCGAGCCTCTCACGGTGACTAGCTCAGGCAGGACTTGAATGGGCCTCTTAGGTCCAGGTACCCCCTGGATTCCATCCTTTGTTGGCTAGGCCAGGCAGGGCTGGCTATTTGAGGAGCAGGGGTCGGGCAGGGGCCTTCCGCAGCTGTGTGTGTGCGTGTGTGCACGCACCGTGTGTCTGTCTACAGGTGCTGTGGGCAGCTGAGGGAGATGAAACACTGATGTGGAAGACTTTGTTCAAGAGTAGTAGTTCTTGAAAGTGTAGTCCAGACCAGAAGCATCCCTTAGCCTGGGAACTAGTTAGAAATGCAAATTCTCAGACCCCGCCCCAGACCTATTGCAGCAGAAATTTGGGGGTAGGGCCCAGCAATCATCGTTTTCACAAGCCAGCCTGGGGATCCTGATATTCAGGGAATTTTAGGATCTGTGGACTAGGTACCTTTTAACTCGGCCCCCACATTTCTGGGTTCCAGCTGGCAGAAAGGTTATACCCATAGTCGTGGCTTCCAAGAGAATGGAAGATGCTCCTTGCTAGCTTTACTCCAACTTGCAGGTTTTGCTTTATTCTCTTCTTAAAGCCACAAACTCTTGGAGACTGCAGGCTTCAGTTTTTTTCTCCACACAGAGTTTGGAGGCAGCAAGAAAGCAGCTCTGTTCTTTTGTTGAGTAATGATGCAGCCAGCTCATAGGAGAGCTAACTAGAAAGATGGTATATTTTTAGAAGTCCGAGGGTGGGTTTTATTTTCTTTGATTTTGCATTTTTGAAATGTGCATAATTAGGGTCCTGATTTCCCCATGGGAGGCCGGGATGCTGTGTCCCATTGGGATGGCAGCTCTGCCCAGTGGAGGGGGTCAGGGCAGGGAAGGCCCTGGACCGGTGACTGGCATGTGCTTTCCTGCCCATTTTGTGGGAATGAATGATGCTGTTCCAAGATGCCTGGAGGGATGAGATCCCAGGCACTCGTGCTTTTGCTGTGTTCTTGCTTCTCATGAGAGTCTCGTGGGAACAGCTCTCACCCCACTCAGGGCAGCCAGAGGTCAGGGTGACTGTTTACTGCTTTATGTTTTAGAGCATGTAGCACCATCTTAACTCTTCTCCTTTGCAAATCCCCTACTTTGGGAATGATACTTAGCTAGAAATACCGTGGGGTTTTTAGTTTTAAACGTTTGTTGAATTTTCTTTCTTCCACTTTTATTGAGATATAATTGACCTACAGCATTCTATAAGTTTAAGTTTAAGGTGTACAGTGTAATGATTTGACTTCCATCCGTCATGAAGTGATGATCATAATAAATTTAGTGAACATCTCATCATCTCATATAGATACAAATTAGAGAAAGAGAAAAAAAAAACTTCTGGTAATGAGAACTCTTAGGATGTACTCTCTTAACTTTCATATGCAACGTGCAGCAGTGTTATTTATATGATTTTGTACATTACTCCTTAGTACTTATTTGTCTTAAAACTGGAAGTTTATGCCTTTTTTTTAATAATGATTTTTATTTTTTTCCATTATAACTGGTTTACAGTGTTCTGTCAATTTTCTACTGTACAGCATGGTGACCCAGTCACACATACATGTATACATTCTTTTTTCTCACATTATCATGCTCCATCGTAAGTGATTAGATGTACTTCCCAGTGCTGTACAGCAGGATCCCATTGCTTATCCATTCCAAAGGCTATAATTTGCATCTATTAAAGAAGTTTAGTAGTTCCCATCGTGGCTCTGTGGTTAACGAATCCGACTAGGAACTATGAGGTTGCGGGTTTAATCCCTGGCCTTGCTCAGTGGGTTAAGGATCTGGCGTTGCCGTGAGCTGTGCTGTGGATGGCAGACACGGCTTGGATCCTGTGTTGCTGTGGCTCTGGCATAGGCCGGTGGCTACTACAGCTCCGATTCGACCTCTAGCCTGGGAACCTCCATATGCCGTGGGAGCTGCCCAAGAAATGGCAAAAGGACCAAAAAAAAAAAAAAAGGAAGTTTATAACTTTCATTGCTTTCTTCCAGTTACCCTTGTCCTACTCCCTGCTCCCTGCCTCCAGAAGCCACAAATCTGATCTCTTTGTCTTTTCTTTTTTTAGGGCTGCACCCGAGGCATATGGAGGTTCCCAGGCTAGGGGTCTAATTGGAGCTGTAGCTGCCGGCCTGCACCACAGCCACAGCAACGTGGGATCTGAGCCCGAGCCACATCTGTGACTTACACCACAGCTCATGGCAACACTGCATCCTTAACCCACTGAGTGACACCAGGGATCAAACCTGTGTCCTCATGGATGCTAGTCAGCTTCGTTTCTGCTGAGCCACGACAGAAACGCCTGATCTCTTTTTCTATGAGTCTGTTTTTGAAGTCTAATTCACCTACAACACTATGTTAGTTCCTATTACACAACATAGTGATTGAATATTTCTGTACATTTCAAACTGGTCACCACGGTAAGTCCAGTTACAATATATCACCATACAAAGATGTTACGTAGTTACTGACTATATTCCCCACACTGTACATTTCATACCCATGAGTCATTTATTTTGCACCTGGAATGTTTGTACCTCTTATTTCCTCTCACCTATTTCTTTTCTCCCCTCCCTCCCAGATCAGAGCAGAGATATTAGCTAACACTGCCCATTCATTCAACCTGGATTTATCGAGCACCTACCTATCATGGGCCTTATGGTACATAATGAATGAGACAGAAACTCCTGCTTCCCCAAATCAGACAGTGCAGTAGAGGAAGACAGGAGATGAACCAAATAAATAAGCGAGTAAAAGGAAGAGCAATAGAGGAGAAGGTGGAGCCACGGGGCAGGGAGTGGCAGGGAAGTTTCTGTTGGCCTTTTTTTTTTTTTTTTTTTTTTTTAAGGGATGGACCCGCAGCATATGGAAGTTCCCAAGGGGTCGAATTGGAGCTACAGCTGCTGGCCTACACCACAGCCATAGCAACGACAGATCCGAACTGTGTCTTCGACCTACACCTCAGCTCGTGGCAGTGCCAGCCTTAACCCACTGAGCGAGGCTAAGGATCGAACCTGCATCCTCTTGGATCCTAGTCAGGTTCATTAACTGCTGAGCCACGAAGAGAACTCCCCTGTCTTGCTTTGTTTTGTTTCAGCCTTGCCTGCAGCATGTGGAAGTTCCCAGGCCGGGTATTGGGTATTGAACCTATAACCATAACAGTGACCTGAGCCACAGCAGTCATGCCAGCTCCTTAACCACTGCACCACAAGGGAACTCTGGAAGTTTCTGGTTGCAAATCAGGTGGTCATCGGAAGATCCCATGGAGAAAGTGAGTCAGGCTTTAAGGAGGTAAAGGTGTGAAGCCAGGGTTTGCCCCAGGAAAGGGCATTCTTAGCAGGGCAGACAGCGGGAGCAGAGGCCTGGGGGCCTGAGCTGTGCCAGGCACTGTGCTGGACACTATTTAATTTACTCCTTTAACCCTAGGAGGCCCATCTCACCATCGAGGAAACTTAAGCTGAGAGAGGTTAGATGACTTATCACTGGTCTCACAGCGGGGACTGGTGTAGCTAGGCTCTGAGCCCCCCAATTCAGCCTTGTTTCTCACCAGCACTGCCCAACGGCCTCCCAAGCACAAATGTGAAAACCTCGCTTTTTTGACTTATTTATTTTTAGGGTTCTTTTTTTTCTTAAGTGAATTTCATATAAATAATTATTTAAAAAGTAATAGTGGCATTTAGTGCATTCACCATGTTGTGTGAACACCACCTCTGTCGTATTCCAAAACATTTTCATCACCCTCAAAGGAAGCCCATACCCATAAAGCACTTGCTCCGCATTAACCCATCTCTTCTCTCCCAGCCCCTGGTAGTCACTGATCTGCTTTCTTCTGCCTTTAACCTACTCCAGAAATTTCATATAGAGGGACTCTTATTTAATTTTTTTTTTTAATTTTGGCCACACTTGTAGCATGTGCAAGTTCCCAGACCAGGAATTGAGCCTGTGCCACGGTAGTGATGATGTCAGATTCTTAACCTGCTTAGCCACCAGGGAACTCTTTTTTTTTTTTTTTTTTAACTTAGCATTACAGTCATAGGAAGAAAATTCAAAAGACAAAAACAGGAGTTCCCACTGTGGCTCAGTGGGTTAAGAACCTGACAGTGTCCATGAGGATGCAGGTTCAATCCCTGGCCTTGCTCAGTGAGTTAAGGATCTGGTGGTGCCACAAGCTGCAGCATAAGTTGCAGATGGGGCTCAGATTTGGCATTGCCATGACTGTGGCCTAGGCTGGCAGCTGTAGCTCCAATTCAGCTCCTAGCCTGGGAACTTCCATATGCTGCAGGTACGGCCCTAAAAAGAGAAAGAAGAAAAAGATACAAAAACCCATAGAGTGAAAAATTGCTCTCCTTCCCACCCCTGTTCATAGCCAAGCATCCAGGTGTGATGTGTCTCTCTGTCCGCCTCAGCAGTGGCCTGCTGTCTGCTGCTCTTTGCCTTTCCCCCTGAGTTTTGCCTTTCCCCC
Organism: Phacochoerus africanus; assembly: GCF_016906955.1. Lineage (NCBI taxonomy): Eukaryota > Metazoa > Chordata > Mammalia > Artiodactyla > Suidae > Phacochoerus > Phacochoerus africanus. The sequence goes on from NC_062544.1 coordinate 109,120,432, forward strand.
TGAGCAGTGTGTCTTGGCAGCTGTTCTACATCAGCACCCGTTGAGTTGGCTCCGTGTCACCCTGTGTGGATGTGTCCTGGGTCACGTAAGCAGCCTTGTGGTGGACTTCAGAAGGGGCCAGCTACAAGGTGCAAGCCTAGCCGAGTGACAAACTCCTGGGGTTGGGGGTGGATTACATGGCTGGGGGCTTTGAGCCCTTGAAATGTTGCCTAGATGCCCTCCATGGAGTTTGTGATGAGGACCCACTGCCCACCATATAGGAGAGGGCCTGCCCGGGACATCTCTCCTCTGAGGCCATCAGTTTGTGGCCCAGCCCTGCTGCAGGTCCCTTCAGGCTTCCTCCTTCATCCATGGTACGAGATGGCCGGGCCAGCTGAGGGGCTCACATAGGCAGGTGCCTTTCTCTTCTCTAGATCTGGTGCTATGTGAAAGATTTTGTCTGTCTGACACACTATATTTTTTAAGTAATGATAACATTTTACTTCCAGATAGAAGAATATCTATTATCAGGGTGCTTGCCAGAGAGAATCCAGGCGATGTAATAGTCACATCAGAGTCAGGGTAGTTGCAGCCAGAAGCAAAGCGAAGTCGATGCTGGGTTGGTGTCACTTAGGCCCCAAATAGTGGGTATTTGGCCTTGTGGGAAGAGCTCATGAATCCCTGCTGCCACCTGGAAGGATGCTTGGGTCTGAAGATACCTCAATGGGCAGTTATTGATCAGCTCATCACTGAGAACTCTTCTGGCAATTTCCATGGCCAGGTCTTTGTGGGTTTGAGACATTTTGGTCCCATGCAGGTATTTCTTCCCCCTCATCCTCCTCTCTTGTTCCTCTGTGGCCTCTTTGTATCTTTCTGTCCTTGAGGATAGAATTCAGGACAAAACTCTTGATGCTGCTCAGAGAACGGTGTTGGGTTTCCACCTCCCTGGACCTTGCTCTTGGAAGATACCGCCTGTTGCTGTGTGGTTGTTTCTATCCTATGGTTTTCACTGCAGGGGAGGTGAGGAGGCCCTGCCTCTTGTTTAATCCTTCCTACCTTTTCCTCCACGGTTGCTATCTGTCCTTCTCACACTGGTCATCTCCTCCCTTTCTGAGGAAGAAGGACACAAATAAACCACCTATCTCACAGGCTGGGTTTCCTGGGAAGCTGACTCCCAGACTGTCTAGTGTGCAGAGGACTTATTAGGGGATGCTGTAGGGGCTGTACCTGCAGAGGGAGAGGGAGGAAGCAGGAGTGGGCAGAGGAGAAGCCCAAGTGGCAATGCGGGCCTGACAAGTCTGGGCCAACCCCGAGGGAGCTCAGAAGCTGGAAAAGCCCTTCAGACCTGTCCCAAGTTGGGGTGAGACAGCCTGGCCTCACACTCCCCCTGTGGGCGGTCTTAGGCTGGGGGTGAGTCGGCGAAGCGACTGTGTATAGTTGGGGCAGTGCCCAAAGGCGCTGAAGGTGAGGACCCCTCGGCTGCGCCCCCAGCAGCTGGGCCACGGCTGCTCAGGGAAGCGAGATCCAGGCCGTGCATTGCAGTGTCCACCGCATCTCCCCTTCCCAGGCAGATAAGATCCCGTTCAATGTGACCTTGGCCATGATTTTAATCATAGTGACGTGTGTTGAGTGCCTGCATTTAACCTTCACAGCCAGACTCCATTATTCTGTTTCCACTTGAGAGACCAAGGCTGTGAAGTGCTCAGGACCACGCAGGTGTGAGTGGTGCTGCTGCCTCTCCGGCGGGGCCTCTGGCTGCTCATGACATAGAACAAGGTGGTCTTTTGGGGCTGAAATGGATCTCTGTTCCCCTTTCCAGCATCACCCTCACCTAGCTGCAAGGGCATCCTTGGGCTCCCTGCCCTTTCCATACCTTCCTCCTTGTGTTCAGGACTCGACCCAAAGTCCCTGGTGCCTTCCCTCCCTGATATGGGTAGGTCTGGGGGACCAGTCACTGCTGGTGCCACCAAGAAGAGAACAACACTCTTTAAACACGAGCGGGGTGGGGAAGCAAGAAGAAGCTAGTTCCAGGGTCTGACACCCAGCAAGTGGATGGAGGGGCCCTGCCCCACCTGCATGAAGAGAGAGGTCCCTGGCTCTACCTTTCGCTCTACTGTCTTGGGTGGACATTTTTTCTGAATCCAGAAAACTGCCATGGCAGACCTGCCTTAGCCTGGGAGCCTGAGAACAGGTGTGACTCCTCCTGGGAATGGCCCTGACAGGGAGCCTGTCACACCTGATTTCATTTTACTAGCAATACAGGAGGTTAAGTAAGCAGTCCAAACAAGGAACCCATAAATGTCTTATCTGCTCCTTCCCATCTGACAGTCTCTTAAACATTGAGCTGCACGTTGTCTTAATGCGCTTTTAAACACCTCTTACCTGACTTTATTAGCAACAGATGCTTGAAATATGGGACCTAAGGGAGTTCCCTGGTGGCTTAGCAGGTTAAGGACCTGGGCCTTAGGATCACTGCTGTGGCTCAGGTTACCATCATGGCATGGGTTTGATCCCTGGCCTGGGAACGTTCACATGCCACAGGCGCAGCCAAAAAAAAAAGAAAAGAAAAGAAAGAAAGAAAAAAGAAAAAGAAAGAAAGAAAAGGAACTTATATTCAGTCTTTTTTTTTCTTTTTTTTTTTTTTTGGTCTTTTTAGGACTACACCTTCGGCATATGAACATTCCCAGGCTAGGGTTCGAATCGGAGCCACATCTAAAACCTACACCACAGCTCAAGGCAATGCCAGATCCTTAACCCGCTGAGCGAGGCAAGGGATTGAGCCCACATCCTCATGAATACTAGTCAGGTTTGTTACCACTGAGCCAGGATGGGAACTCCTTAAATCCAGTCTTGAATGAAAAATTGAGGGTGATTTTTCAGAGCATTTTTGCATATAAAAGGAAACAATGTGGGTCAATTCTGTAGAAGGGTGGCCCCTCCAGAATTTCAGACACAGGCCTCTGTGCACCCCAGAGGTCTTGCTTTCCCCCAAATATCAGGCATTGCAGCAAAGCGCTGAAGTAGTGAAGGTGGCCGAAGATCATTAACCCTCTGGCTCTGAGGAGCTGGCATGACCAAGTATGGGAACTTTGGCCCACATGCCCTGTGGAGACAGGGTCCCATAATTTGGACCTACTGGATCCAGGCTTCCAAGGTCATCCAGAGTGGTTTATCTGTTAACTGGGTCTGCAGGTCAGCAAGGTGCATGCACGTGTCCAGTCTCCGCTGTGTTCTTAGCACTGGAGTTGGGAGGATGCTAGAGGGTCCAACTCAGTCCTTGCACTTAGAGGATACCTTTCACCCTGGTCTCAGGCTGCCCTCGGGCCATGCACCCCAACCCCACCATGATCACCAGCTCCTGTCACACCAGCCTCTTTGCTGGTCCCTGAGCTTATGGAGTTCCTTCCTGTCACAGGACCCTTGCTGTTCCCCAGCCCACTTCCCCTGGCCAGTGCCATGCTGCCCCCTGCCTGCCCACTCAGGTGGCGGGTCTCCAGCCATAGCCCTAGGCAGTCCTGACATCACTTTCTCACAGCAGCTGCCTCATCCCATCAGGCTGTCTTTCTAAGGTCCTCCCTCCTCAGGATGTTTCTGCTCTGTTCCTTTGTGACCAGGAAAAAATGTCTTCTTTTTTCCATCTAATCCTCCTGCTTTTTCGGTTCCTAATCTAGAGTATCAAACTGACCTTTTGACAGGACTGTTTTCGCCAGGGATTTTTTAAAAAAGCTATGTTCCTTTATGTCTGTTGGTCCATGGCTCCCGCCTAGGAGAAGGACTGTGGAAGGAAGGCATGTCTTTGGGAGTGAGGCCACCAGATGTTCTGGGCTGGAGCCTGCCAGCAACCCTAATGTGATATGGGGTCCCCGCTCTTCCTCTCTGATGAGCCAGGGCCATCTCTGGGGACTCTTCCCAGCCTGAAGTTCTGAGGCTGTGGCTTTGGGTGTCATCAGATGCTTGGATTTTAGCTGACCAAGTGACAGAGCACTGGACGGCAGCACCGTCCACAGTGGCGAGGGCCCAGAGAGGCTGAGGGCTGAGCGGCCTAGCATCCCTTTACCCTTCCAGGCCTCCACAGAATTAAAACCCAACTTCTTTGTTTCTTTGTTTAGTTACAGTTACATTTTCAGTGGTAAGTGGTAATCATTTGTACCTTAGACAGTCTTCAAAACAAGAACTGGGTGTCATGGACATGGCTGCCATCCTTAGAATAATCAGAGTTAAGATTTTCTGCAGAAGGAGTTCCCATCGTGGCGCAGTGATTAAGGAATCCAACTAGGAACAATGAGGTTGCGGGTTCGATCCATGCCCTTGCTCAGTGGGTTAACGATCTGGTGTTGCTGTGAGCTGTGCTGTAGGTCGCAGATGCAGCTCGGATCCTGCGTTGCTGTGGCTCTGGCATAGGCTAGCAGCTACAGCTCCGATTCGACCCCTAGCCTGGGAACCTCCATATGCCACGGGAGCTGCCCAAGAAATGGCAAAAAGACAAAAAAAAAAAAAAAATATTTTCTGCAGTAAGTGTCCAGTCTGGGGTAGTGGCCAGAGCCTGTGCTGATGCAGGATGCATAGTGTGTGTGGTTCTAGGCTCTTTGGCCAGATGGGGAAGCGTTTACTAAGCTAGAGTCCAGTTTGCTTTGTGGCGTGTGTCCGATGAAAGTGCCATCAGGAAGCACAGAAGATCTCCTCTAGGAAACAACCATGCATGGGGAGCCCCTGGTGTTACAGGGGTCACCCACCCTAGAGCCTTTTGAGGCTCTCATTCTAATTAAACTTGGGGTCCAAGCACTGGCCCTGGGGCTCAGTGACCTTGTTTTTGCTGACAAGTCCCAGGACACCTGTGATGGCTCCTGTGGTGGCCTTGGCTGTTCTAGGTCTCAGGCTTAGTCACTGGACATGAGACAGTGGCCTTGACAGTACAGGGCCCTACAAAGTGGGGGTTTGGTGAATATCTGTAGAAGAAATAGATGTGCTTCAGTTAGGGTGTGGAGGGGAAGAGAAAGGGATTTTTAGCTAGGGTTATGGCTCTGAGATAGTTTTGCTAAAACTTGTTGAGCGTGTTGCTCTGTGCCAGATGCTTTGCTTTCTCATCTCACTTGTATTAACTTCTTTAATCCTTCCAACATCCCTAATGTATTATTCCCATTTTACAGATGGGGAAACCGAGGTACACAGAAGTTAAGTAAACTGCCCAATACATTTACCGAGGATCTTTGCTGAGTCCAGGATCCTGACTGCTGTACTGTACTGTGTCTCAGTGCCTGGGGGCACAGTGGCTTTGTGACAGAGGGACTTTGGCGGGTGTTGTAGCCAGGAGCAGGTCAGGCTTGAGGTCTCCCCCTGCACTGGTGGAGCAGTGAGGAAGGCAGGCTGAGCTGGCTGGAGGGCCGGATCCCACTCCTGCAGCCACAGTGCACCCAGGTTCCTCCTTGGGCTGGAAGCCCGTGCTCCTCCCAGCCTCTCCCTGCCCAGCAGAGATGAAGCCATGAGGCTCAGAGGCACATACATGGCCTTGACTTTCCACTACCCCTCAGGCCCTTGACTCTCCCTGTTCCCCTGAAGGGCATGAGTTAGGACGAGCGGGCCATGCCCCCGGGGGTGCCCGAGGACACCCCCGAGTGTTATGGGCAAGGACAGGGATGTGCCAGCCTACACTTTCCTTGGGGACAGCCAGGATGCCTTGGTCTCAGGGTCAGTATCAACCCCAGGCTGTGCACGGAGATGCTTAAAACCAAATATTGGATGCAACTATGCTCAGAGTCCATCTGGCAAACTGAATAGAAACCTTACCCTCAAACAAAACAGGCCTCCAAAATTTCCAAGGCGTGGCAACTGCAGGGTAGTACTTGCCAGCAAATATTTATATCTACTTCAGGTTTTGTTTTTCATCTGTCCCCTCCCAGGGAAACCAGCTGGACACAGAATCTCAGGGTCACACTGGAAGGCTGGAGACTTGTTGCCTGAGCGTTTCCAAGGGAATACTTTAGGATCCACAGCCAGGTTATTTTTAAATTTCAAGAGCCACGGGTTTAGACATGGCCAAGCTCTTCCCTCATCTGTTTTGTTCTGTGATTTGTCTCCACATGTCCCAGGAGAGTATGATCTGGTTACTCCCGGTTACTGGAGGTTGGTCAGGAGCATATTAGGGCCTCTACCTCCCTTCCCCCATGCGTGTATTTGTAACATTATAAAAAGTTCTAGAAGCCTGTCATGATGCTGTCTGCCATTCAAGAGAAGGGGTCTTTAGTGTGGGTCTGCCCTGCAGCTGATCCTGGGAGTTGTAGGGACCCGGGTATTCAGGACCTTGTGGACAAGGTGCCCAGCTTATAATGTAGGCCCTGAGTCGGGACGAATGCACATCCCAGCAGGCTCTGGGCCCGCCTGCAGGTGATGGTCACCTCAGCTTGATGAGATGGCAGCAGGTTTGCCTTTTGCTGTTGAGAGCCGTACTGGTGGCTTCCCTGTTCTCCTGAACCTCCCTGTCAGCTGAGCTTACGGTTTCCTTTCCACAGGGTGGAACTGAGTTGTTCACATGACACTCAGGGCTGGCCCCATGGAGCGGGGAGAGGCTTCCCATCTGCTGAAACAGCACCTGTTCTGTTCCTCTGTCCCCCTCCTTGGTTCGCATTGCTCCCTGACGGTGCAGTAAGGGCATGGATTTAGAGAGAGATGGATTTCAGAGCTGGGCTCCAGGGCGTTTGCTGACAGAGTCATGTCCCATGGAACACGCTGGCAGCAGGCACAGCAAGACACCAGCCTGCCTGGGGTGCCTGTGGACTGTTCTGATTTGGACGCCCTGCTTCACTTTGCTGCCCTCCGTCTCCTCGCTCCACAGGGACTGGAAGTCCTGTACTCCTTGTAATTCTGTTTTTGAATTTCCTGTGCTCTGAGCCTCTAGAGGCCCTTTTGGATTCAGGGCTTTTGCCTGGGAGGACACTCCTGGCTTTGAGGGTGACGGTGTTCAAAGGCAGGACCTGCTTCAGACACCGTGGGAGTGCGGGGCATGTGTGCATCATTTGAATGGGAGCTGGTCCCTTCTTGGCTTGCAGAGGAGCCAGCAACCAAATGAAGAAGCCTGGGGTGGGGAGGGCATGAAAAACACGTGTGTTAAGGGACACACCCTGGGCAGCAGGCCAGCGGGTGTTGGTGGCGGGCATTTCTCCCAGTTGGCCTGTCAGGTCCATTTGTGAGATCATGTCCAGCAAAGGTGACTCCGAAATGCCCTTCTCCCACCAAAAGTTCTTGGTCATCATCAGCCTCACTCATAACACCAGAACTACATTCTTTGGGGGGAAAAAATTGAAGCTCCAAAGCAGCTCTTAAGAAATAAGGAAAGTAAGGAGTTCCTGCTGTGGTGCATCAGGTTAAGGATCCAGTATTGTCTCTGCAGGGGTGTAGGTTCAATCCCAGCCTGCCCCAGTGGGTTAAGGATCTAGTGTTGCTACAGCTGTGGCTCAGATTCAATCTCTGGCCTGGAGCTTCCATATGCTGAGGGTTCTGCCAAAACAAAACAAAACAAACAACCGAAAAGAAATAAGTGAGGAAATAAAACCAAACAGTGAATTAGTGATAAAATTCAAAATACAAAACACAGGACCTGGTCTATGGACATTACTCGTGAAGTATTTGTTGAATGAATGAATCACAGTGTGTATTTGTAATGTTATGCAATCAGAGTAAAAAAATCGAAATGTTTTGGTTATGGTGCCAGCGGGCTGAGATGCAGTGGATGCTGCAGACACAGTTTCTCTGTCACTTTTGCCCAGTGGTAGCTATGATGCCCTGTGCTGTTATCTGTCAGACCATGACAACCCATCTGAGTTGAAGGATGAGCTTATTGGGCAAGGCCTTGGGTGACATGGCTGGTGGCAGGTGTGCTAGTCTGTGAGCCTGGAGAGGTCCTGTTCCCCAGGGCATACGTGAGACGAGGCCACATTTTGCTGAGAAGGGGATTTTAGTTGAGCAGCGTGGAACCTGCGTGCGTCTCTGGGTGGTTTCCTGTGTTGCTTGGCCGGGTGGAGCTCTGCAGTCCTGAAGCCGGGGTTGTGGATGTGAACCCTCACTTACCCCTCCCTAGTCCTAGCCAGACTCTCCCCCCACCTCTGTCCCTCCCCACTCTCAGGTCCAAGCCCAAATAGTATATTCCCTCAACAGCCATTATGAAGCGCCTACTGTCTATAAGGAACTGGATTAGGATTCACGGGCTCTCCTTTGTGCCACACTGATTGCGGAGCCCCCAGCTAGAATGTGAGGGGTCTGTTCTAGGGATTCACCAGGGCCCAGGGCAGTGCCTGGTACACAGCAGATACTTTGTAAGTACTTGAACAGTGGTGGACGTTCTGGTCAGTGGAGGGAAGGGGATAATCCCTGACCCCCTCCTGAGCGGCAGCTCTGTGAGGGGGATGTTCCTCCTGTGGTCACAGCCCACACTCACGTGCTGGGGAGGCAGGTATGCTGACCAGGTATTTGGATGAGCTTCCCCAGTGGGCGGAAGGTGTCTTGGGTAGCTGAGGGGTAGGGGGCCTGAAGAGGTTGGGATGCCTGGTTTGTCTGAGTGGAAACTTGGGTGACATGGCTGGTGGCAGGTGAAGCTGGGCTGTAAACCTGGAGTTTTCTTGTCAGAGAAGACATTCATATTATACTGAAGAATCAGAATGTGAGGAGCTGTTTGTGGGAATGAAAAGCCTTATAAGACTGTAGACACTGGATCCGCCCTGGGCAGACTCCTCAACATCCTGTGCCTCAGTTTCCCCGCCAGGAATATGTGGCTATAGTTGTTATGAGGACTAAAGTAATTAGTATATATCTGTCCCGCCCAGCACGGGAGTCACAGCCACAGGAGGCTACTAAACACTTCATGAGGTGGCGGTTTGATTTGAGATAGGCTATGTGTGACATACACTCTGATTTTAAAGTCTTGGCATGGGGGAAAAAGTAAAATAGCTCATTAATATTTTTATATTGATTATATGTCTTGAAGAGAATACTTTGGATACATTGAGCTAAGTAAAATATATCACTAAAATCAGTCTTGGAAATTCTGTTGTGGTGCACTGGTTTGAGGATCTGGTGCTTTCACTGCATTGGTGCAGGTCGTTGCTGTGGTGCGGGTTTGACCCCTGGCCTGGGAACTTCTACATGCCATGGACATGGCCAAACAACCAAAATAATTAGGTTTGTCTTTTTTTACTTTTTTTGTCTTTTTCTAGGGCCACTCCTGTGGCACATGGAGGTTCCCAGGCTAGGGGTCTAATCAGAGCTGTAGCTGCCAGCCTTCGCCAGAGCCATAGCAACACCAAATCCAAGCCGCATCTGCGACCTACACCACAGCTCATGTCAACGCTGGATCCTTAACCCACTGAGCGAGGCCAGGGATCGAACCCACAACCTCATGGATGCTAATCAGATTTGTTAACCACTGAGCCATGATGGGAACTCCTCTTTTTTTACTTTTTAAGTGTAGCTACTTGACAATGTAAGCTCACAGCCGGCTTGCATTATTTTTCTATTAGACGAGGCTCTGCTAGACGAAGCACTTAGAACAGACTGTGGCACGTGGTAATGTCTTACTGGATGAGCACTTACAGTTATTATTTTCTCAAAAAGTAGCAGAGCACCTTTACCTTGTCCCATCTGAAAGCCAAGTTTGATTGATTCATTCAGACCCATGAATGCTTAAACAAAAGGATTGTGATTTCATGATTGCCTCCATCCCACCCCCCACCCCTGCAACAAGCCCACAGAGGCTCGTGTGTGTTCTGATGGAGGAAGGAGATACTCTGGGGTCTGAAGCTCGTGTCTGCATGGGGCGTGATGGAGCAGATGCTATCTGCAGCTGAGCCAATTTTCCAGGACCTTAAAAACACACTCTCAGTTGAGCAAGTACAGGCAGAACATCCAAAGAGATGACCCACCCGTCCCTAGTAGTTAGAGAGGTGTTTCCTTTCAGGAGGTGGGAAGCGGGCCCTTTGGAATTTGGCTCCTCCTGGGGCCTGGCTGACAGGCCGCCACCCCCTGAGCCTCCAGCCAGGCTCTGGAGTCCTTGCCTGGGCATGGAGGATGGTAGCCGGGTCAGGGCAGCTTTCCAGGCAGCTTCCAAAGGCCTGGTTGCCTGGGGCTTGTGCTGAAGAAGTTGAGGCTTCCCTCTTAGGTGGCGGAGCTCAGAGAGAGGCCCTTTGTTGGTCAGCTGAGTGGACGGGAGCTGGCAGCCCCTCATCTGCACATGGCCCACCTGTGGCTGCCACCCCCTGCCCCCACTGGCTTACCCCTGCCCGCCAGTGGATATATGGCTGTGGAGAGGGCAGCTGTGCCCAAGTTTACAGCCAGAGAGCAGAGGAAGCCAAGAGAAGGAAATGAACACAATGAAATAACGTGAGTTTTGACAAACGTGAGTTTTGACAAACGTGCCCACCTCTGTAACCTATGCTCCTATGAAGACAAACAGTTCTGGAGCTCCCTGGTGGCCTAGATGTTAAAGGATCAGGCGTCACTGCTGTGACTCAGGTCACTGCTGTGGTGTGGCCAAAAAAAAAAAAAAAAAAAAGCAGTTCCAACCCCAGAAAGTTCCTTCATGCCTCTTCCAGTCAGTGACTGCCCCCAGGTGACGGCTGTTCTGACTTTTGTCATCATTTGTTAGCTTTGCCTGTCCCCAAACATCATATAAATGGATCCACATGGTCTTCATAGACAGTTGATCTGCATCATTCATGGATTCTGTATTTGTGAACTTGTCTCCTTGCTCAACCTTGCTTGTAACCCTCTGTCAGTAGTCATGGCACCTTGGTGATCATTTAGGGACATGCACAGAGTGGTGAAAAATCTCAGTGGCCCCACACGCATTCTCAGCTGAGGTTGATCTGGGAGAGGCTTTGCTTCCCTGTGTCTGCTCCCACACTGCAAACAAAGGTCTTTTCATGGTCTCTTTAGTGTCATGTTTTTTGCACTTTTATGCTCTTTGCTGATTTCTGTGTTTAAAATGGCCCAAGTGCTGAAGTGCTGTCTAGTGGTCCAGACTCGAGGAGGCTGGGATGTGCCTCCCAGAGAAAATGCACGTGTTAGATCAGCTTCCTTTAGGCACGAGTTACAGAGCTGTTGGCCTGTGCGTTCAATGCGAATTAAGCAACAGTGTATACTAAGATTCTTTAAACAGAAACAGGTAAAACAAGTGAGTGTATTGTTTGATTGATGGAAACCTTATGACCAGAGGCTTACAGGAACCTAACCCTGTGTTTCCTCTGGGAGCAGTGGTTCACTATCTGCTATTTGCGGTGACTTTACGGAACTACGTCGAGTTGTGAGACTCTACTGTAGGGCTCTTATGTCTGACTTAGTTCTCCCAGACAGTGTCTGTGAAATTCATCTCAGTTGTCGTCTTGAAAGTGGTTGGTCCTCTTGTACTCAGTAGTAGTCCATGGTATGAATACACCACAGTTTGGGGGATTTTGTTTGTTTGTTTGTTTGTTTGTCTTTTTTAGGGCCACACCCTCGGCATATGGAGGTTCCCAGGCTGAGTCGAATCAGAGCTACAGCTGCTGACCTACACCACAGCCATAGCAACGCCAGATCCAAGCTGTGTCTGCGACCTACAGCACAGCTCATGGCAATGCCAGATCCTTCACCCACTGAGCGAGACCATGGATCAAACCCACAACCTCATGGTTCCTGGTCGGATTTGTTTCCACTCTGCCATGATGGGAACTCCCACAGTTTGTGTTTTGATTTCCCTGTGGAGAAAACCTTGGGTCCTTTCGGGATGGGGCCATTATGAATAAGTTTGCTATGATCATTTGTGTGAACATATGTGCTTCCTTCTCCAGGGTGCATATCGGGGAGTGGAATTGCTGGATCTGGTGGTAGGAGTATGTTTAACTTTTTCAGCAATTGCCAGAAAGTTTCCCAACATGGCTGTGCCATACAGCATTCCTACTGGCAGTGTGAGAGCCCTCCTGTTGTTCTTTTTTTTTTTTTTTTAACATTTCCATTAGAACATGGTTTATTTTATTTATTTAATTAATTTATTTATTTTTGTCTTTTTCCTTTTTCTTGAGGGGCATATGGAGGTTCCCAGGCTAGGGGTCGAATCGGAGCTGTAGCCGCCGGCCTACACCACAGCCGCAGCAACGCGGGATCCAAGCCGAGTCTGCAAATTACACCACAGCTCATGGCAACACTGGATCCTTAACCCACTGAGCAAGGCCAGGGATCGAACCTGCAACCTCATGGTTCCTAGTCAGATTCGTTAACCACTGCGCCACGACGGGAACTCCCTGTGGTTCTTTTATATGTATTTACTTGAAGTATAGTTGATTTACAATATTATATTGATTTATACAGCACAGTGATCAAACTCCATTACACATTATGACAAAGTAATGGCTATAATCCCTGTGCTCTACAATATATCCTTGTTGTTTATCTATGTTATACATAGTGGTTTGTGTCTGTTAATAATAGACTCCTAGTATGTCCCTCCCCTCTTCCCTTTGGTAACCATATGTTTGTTTATTTTAGGGCCACACTCACAGCATGTGGAAATTCCCAGACTAGGGGTCAGATTGGAGCTGTAGCTGCTGGCCTGAGCCACAGCCACAGCAACATGGGATCCGAGCCACATCTGCCACCTACACCACCGCTCACGGCAACGCCAGATCCTTAACCCACTGAGTGAGGCCAGGGGCTGAGCCCCCATCTTCATGGATACTAGTTGGGTTCATTACCACTGAGCCACAACTAGAACTCTGACCATATGTTTATTTTTTATATCTGTGAGTCTTGCTGTTTTGCATATACATTCATTGGTACTGTATTATATAAGTGATATCATACAATATTTGTCTTTGACTTGTTTCACTAAGTATAATATTCTTTAGGTCTATCCATGTTGCTGCAAATGGCAGAATTTCATTAATTTTATGGCTGAGTATTATTCCGTTGTGTATGTGTAGGGGGTGCATCTTTATCCATTCATTTGTCAATGGACGCTTAGGTTGCTTCCATATCTTGACTATTATAAACAGTGCTGCTGTGAATATTGGGGTGCATGTATCTTTTCAAATTAGCTTTCATTTTTCTTCATAGATATACCCTGAAGTTGTATTGTTGGATCATATACTAGCTCTATTTTTGGGTTTTTTTCCAGAGCTTCCATACCGTTTTCCATTGTGGGTGCACCAGTTTTATGGTTCTTGACTCAGGCTGTCTCAGGAGTTTCTTTGGGTTCTCCTCTGTTTGTCGCTTTCTAAACCACCTGCTCTCCAAGCTGGTGTTGCTTGGCCGACACCCTTCCAATTTCTTCTGTCGAAATATCTTCACAAGAGATTTTCATTCCTTTTTGATAGTTGCTATGCTCTCTTAAGGTTTTTTTTTTTTTTCCATCAGCTTTGTCCTGTGGTTTTTGTCATCTTTAAAACACTTAAACACAACTAACTGTGGAAAAATTAGAATATATAGACAAAATAATAATTAAAAAAAGGCACCCATCATTCTACCTAGGAATAATCATCGTTAAGAAAGACTAGTTTAGGAGTTCCCTTTTGGCACAGCAGGTTAAGGATCCAGCTTTGTCACTGAAGTGGCTCCTGTGGCTGCCGTGGCTTGGCTTTGGTCCCTCGCCCAGGAACTTTCATAGGCCATGGACATGGCTAAAAAATTACAAAAAGACTAATTTAAACACATAAAGATTTAATTTGTAAGCATCCAAGTGAATTGAGACTTTAGTGAGGATTGTACTGACAGAGGGCTTCTGAATGAGGCACTTTCTATTTCTGTTGCTTGTTAGACACGGCACTTCTGTTTGGTTTCTAGAACTTTCTGGGGGACTTCGTGTCACCCAGCTGCTGTCTTGACTTTTTTTGCAGGGCCAGTAGCCAGCCTAATTTTATACAAGTAATTATAGAATTAGATTTGAGAGCTGGGGTCTCCTGCCCCTCCATGTAGCAGGAATCCCAGCTCCGACCTCCCTGAGCCACTCTCCCTCCCGTGGAACCTCAGCGGTCCAGGGATCTTAGCGTCAAGGCAGCCAGAGAAGGCTCGGCCACCTCTCTCAGCCAGCCGTCTTCCTGAAGATCTGACCTAATCAGCAGGCAGCTTGAGCCTTTTAATCTATTTATTTATTTATTTACTTGTCTTTTTTTGGGGGGGGAGGGCATACCTGTGGCATGTGGAGGTTCTCAGGCTAAGGGGCAAATCGGAGCTGCCTGCCTATACCACAACCAGGCAGTGTCATATCCGAGCCAGGTCTGCAACATACACCACAGCTCACAGCAACGCCTGATCCTTAACCCACTGAGTGAGGCCATGGATTGAACCTGCATCCTCATGGATACTAGTCAGATTCGTTACCACTGAGCCACAATGTGACCTCCAGCTTGAGCCTTAAAGCGAAACCCAAACCTGTCACTCCTGGGCTCATAAAGAGCCCTTCATCCATCCCCTGCTTCCCCATCCTCACTGCTAGAATTGGAGCCATCATTCAACTTGCCTTCTTGTCTCCACTTCCTTCGCTGTCCTGGTCCATGGTCCAAGAATGGTGCATGTTACTATGCTCACGCTCCTGTCTCTGGGTGGATTAGTTGTTCAGGCCCCTCATTTCTCAGGGGACCCCCAGGAAGCTCCTGTCTGTGTGTGCCTTGCAGGTAGCTCATCCACTCTGCAAATTCTAAATGGAATAGTCTTAAAAAGCAATGTTTCGTATTTTCCCAGAAAGGAGAATGAATGATTTACCCCGGGTACCCTCTCAGCCAAGCCTAAAAGTAATGTCAAAACCTCTGTTTTAAAACCATCATTCCTAGGCACAGTTTAGGACCATTTATGAAGCCCTTGCAGCTTCCCCGTTTTGAAAATGGGGAAACTAAGAACACAGAAGGTGGCTCACAGGGTAAGCTGCCGAACCCAGCAAAGTGTGCTTCCAGACTTTCCCTTTGTCCCAAGGGAAGATCCTTGGTGGTGTGACCTTCCCACTGTTGCTGAAGCTGGAGACTCGCCGCAGCTTGGGGTCTCTGCTCCTGACTCCCCAAGGAGGGGGAGGGGGAGGAAGGGCAGGAGGAAGGCTTCTGTTTGGAAACTGGAACAAGCAGACATGGCCCCTCAGCTTCAGGTTTCTGCAAGTACCTTTCGCTTTGTCTTTTTGTCCTTCTCCATCACCCTTTTCTCTTCTTGGATGAGTGTGGATTTAAAGCATCTCTGAAATCAGCTTCGTGTGACTTCTGAGGAAATTTAGGACTTCATTTTTTTCCTTAAAGGATTTTCATTCCTGCTGTTTGCTCGTTCCACATGGTTAGCCATGCCCATGGCATCCGACTGTCATCTCAGGCTTCTTGCTGCTCTGGAGTCACTAATCTCAGAGCCTCTCTGTGCTACAGCCATTCCCTCTGACCCAGATGAGGACCAGACAGCCTGGCTGCTATGTTTTCCATTGTGGGGAGGATGGAGAGCAGGGAGGGTTGGGAAGGTGCTGGATGGGGAAATGCATGGAGCTGTGTGGGCAGAAAACCCAGGGAGGGGTATGTGGGTTTGTCCGTTCATTCATGCATTCATTCAGCTAGCAAATGTCCATTGAGCGCCCACATGTGCTGGCCAGGAGCCCCACAGTACAGTTAGAATGCAGTAGAGGGTGGGGAGAGCTCAGATCTGAGTGCTTGGGAGTCCCTAGAGAAGGACTGGAGGGGGGAGGGGGTTGCAAGGTATCTGGGGTGGGGGCGACTGTCAGAAGAGTGGCTGAGATGTTTTTCATTCTCAGTCTCAAGCCTGGTAGGAAACTAGGGAGGAAAACCCTTTCCTGGAAAGGGAGGGAAGGAAATGGATTTTTATTGGGTATCTGCCATGTGCCAGGAGCAGTTTCAGGCACTTGCATGATCTCAGTTAATCCTCAAAGTTACCCCATGAAATGTCTATATTATTAAAACTCATTTGGCGGATGAGGAAACTACACTTGTGCCCGAGTGGGATTTGAGCCCATTGTTTATGCACAAACCCACTCTTTCCAGATCCACCACAGGAGAGGGGTTGGGCCATCCTCAGGCGGGGCAGAAGTGAACCCTGGGCTTGGCGGTGCTCCATTTCCTCATCTGCTGGGTGTTTACACAGAAGTGCTTATTTTGTGAAAAATCATTAAGTCTTAACGCTTTGTGGGGTTTTCTTTGGCATGTTATATTTCAGTAAAAATATTTTTAGAAAAGAATAGTGGAGTTCCCTGGTGGCTCAGTGGATTAAAGATCCTGTGTTGTCATTGCTATGGCGTGGGATTGATCCCCTGCTGGAGAACTTCTGCATGCCAAGGGTTCAGCCACAAAAGAAGTAAATGTATAAATAAAAAATAATGAACTCTGTAAAGTCATTCAGCTGCTGACCTTCTTGCCTAAATTTGTCACCAATTTTGTGGACAGTAAATGCCTCCTTTTCTTTATGCTTGAACTTGGGTTGTCCCATTTAACAAATAAAAAGTACAGGATACCCAGTTGAATGTGAATTTCAGATAAACAATGAGTAATTTTTTTAGTGTGTCAGTGTGTACCATGCAGGGTTTGGGGCATACTTGTACTGCACAGTTATTCATTTGCCTGCATTTCAGATTTGCAAGTAATGTACTTACACTAAAACTTTACTCACTGTTTATCTAAAATTCGCAGTTAACTGGGCAACCAGTATTTTATCCGACCACCCTAGTTTGAGCTGAACACTAAAGAGGGTGAGAAATGCAGTTGAGCCTCATTTGAGAAAACAGAGGACTCTGAGGCCAAGGGGAAGAAAATAATCCAGAGAAAAGCAGACTGGGGACAGGACGTTGGCTGGAGGATTCTAAGGTGCTGGAGGGAAACTGAACCAATGTCAAGAGAGGGTTATGCAGAGTAATTTTTCAGGAAAGGGAGCAAGCAGTGAAATAAATGCTGAACCATTCAACCTTCAAAATGGATTTTGCTGGAAGTTGATGTTTGTTCTCGTAGTTTGTTTTTGCAAAGATCCTGGGAAACATGCACAATTTTGAGCCTTCTCACAGCGAAGAGTGATTTTATTTTATTTTATTTTATTTTATTTTATTTTATTTTATTTTATTTACGGCATATGGGCTAGGAGTCAAATCAGAGCTACAGCTGCCGGTCTACACCACAGCCACAGCAAGACAGGATCCGAGCCACATCTGCAACCTATACCACAGAGGTCACGGCAACGCTGGATCCTTAACCCACTGAGGGAGGCCAGGGATCGAACCTGCAACATCATGGTTACTAGTCAGATTCTTTTCTGCTATGCCCTAACAAGAACTCCCAAAGAGTGATTTTAAAGTTAACTTGAGAAACTGGCTTCAAATCTGTGACAATTTGAGCAGCAAAACAAATAATGATATCAATGGATTATAATCCAGAGAATCAAATAAATGCCCATGAGTCCTTGCTGAAATAAACACATAAAGAGGGAGAAGGGGGGGAAAACCTCTTGAACAGAAGATTCTATCTGTAAAATAAATGTAGAAAGAATGATGAGGATAGAAAGGTCATCATTTGGAAAGTCCATTGTAATGATTGTTTCAGCCAAGAATCATCAATGAATGCTAAAGGGTGGGCAAAAATGCGTGATGAGAAGGATATTTACTTAACCTCAAATATTTCCTCATAAATGTCTTATTAAATAAATTGCAAAGAGAATGTGTAACTTTGCAGTGGGGAAACCTGGTAGTCTCTGCCTTCAGAAGAGATCAGGGAATTCCCTGGTGGCCTAGTGGTGAAGGACTCAGCATTGTCACTATTGTGGCTCGGAACAGTGCTGTGGTAAGGGTTCAAGCACTGGCCCAGTAACTTCTGCACAGCCAAAAAAAAAAAAAAAAGGAAGAGAGAGAGAGAGAGATCAACGTTAATCTCACCAGTAGTTAAGACATATTGAATCAGGAAAGAAATTCCTATTGTGGCTCAGTGGTAACAAACCCAACTAGTATCCATGAGGACAAGGGTTCAGTCCCTCCCTGGTCTTGTTCAGTGAGTTAAGGATCTGACATTGCTGTGAGCTATGGTGTGGGTCACAGACATGGCTTGGATCCTGGGTTGTTGTGGCTCTGGTGTAGGCTGGTGGTTTACAGCTCTGATTCGACCCCCGACCTGGGAACCTACGTATGTCACGGGTGCCACCCTAAAAAGACAAAAAAAAAAAAAAAGTCATATTGAATCATGTATATCCTGATATCATGTGCAGAAAAGGGCACATCATTACTTCTGGGGCATCCCTGCCAAATATGCATAACCTCAGCTTCATCATGAGAAGACACTATACGAAACCAAAGTGCGAGACAGTGTACAAAATAATTGACCACTACTCTTCAAAAATGTCAAGGTCAGGAGTTCCTTTGTGGTGCAGCAGGTTAAGTATCCATTGTCACGGCCACGGCTCTGGTCGTTGCTATGACTTGGGTTCAGTTCTTATCCCAGGAACTTCTGCATGCCTCAGGCAGAGCCAAAAGAGAAAGGGTCCAGATCATGAAAGACAAAGACAGACTAAGGAGCTCTTCCCCAAGGGAACAAGACAACCAACCAAATGAAGTGGGTTTAGTTCTGGCACTGGTTTCTGGTCCAGAAAAAAGAACCTTAGGAGGACAATTGGTGACCTTTGAATAAGCTCCATAGATGAGTGTGTCTGTGTGTGTATAACTATATCAGTGTGAATTTCCTTATTTTTGCTAATTGTTCTGTGGTCATATAGGAGTTAACATTTGGGAAATCTGGATGAAGGGTGTGTAGAAAGTCTTTGTGTTAACGTTTACAACTTATTTCTGAGTATGAGCTCACATGAGAAGAACCTAAAAAGTGAATGAGGTTGGGGGAGGGTAGCAACTCTGTGCCTGAGGAGGGGCTAGCTTGGGGGCTGCAGGATGCTCCAAGGAACACTTTTCCTGAAGGTATCAGAGACAGAGGGGATTTTTGAGCAGGGGTGTGAGGTGGTAGAGTTGCACTATATTAAAAACCTTTTTTTTTTTTTTTGTCTTTTTGCCTTTTCCAGGGCCGCTCCCGTGGCACATGGAGGTTCCCAGGCTAGAGGTTTAATCGGAGCTCTAGCCACCGGCCTACACCACAGCCACAGCAACTCAGGATCCGAGCCACGTCTGCGACCTACACCACAGCTCACGGCAACGCCAGATCCTCAACCCACTAAGCAAGGCCAGGGGTCGAACCCACAACCTCTTGGTTCCTAGTCGGATTCATTAACCACTGAGCCACGGGAGCGGCCCTAGAAAAGGCAAAAAGACAAAAAAAAAGTTTTTAATATAGTGCAACTCTAAAAACTTATTTTTGAATATGAAGATAATATATCTTCATTTTAGAATATATGAAAAAAATCAGTAGAGGTTAAAGAGTAAAATAAAAATCCTCTATAACCCCTGCTTCTTAGCAATAACCATGGACAGTAGTTAGTGTTCATCCTTGTGGTCACATCTTTCCATATAAATATATGTCAAAAAAGCAAAAAAAAAAAAAAAAATTAGAGAACAGTGTGGTCTGTATGCCTGGTGGTGCCCTCCCCTTTTTTCATTTAACATCGTATTAAGACCAATTTATGTCCTAAAAGAATACTCCAGAGCTGTCTTGTCCAATACATGGGACGATTTAACTTTAAAGTTGAAGAATTCAATTACTTAGGTGTACTAGCCTCATGCCTAGTGCTCAAGGACCCCTTGAGCTGTCGTGTTGGACCGTGCAGAATAGAACATTTCCATGATTGCAGAAAAAGTTCTATTCGATGGTGCTGCTGTAGCATATGATTTTTTTAAAGTGCGTAGTATTTATTTAGCTTTATCTCTTTATTTGGGTATTTATATTGTTTCCCATTATCCATGCTTAAGTGTTTTAATCATAGTTTGTTGACTACTTTTTTTTTCTTATAGCCGCTTTACTGGTATATAATTCACATACCATAAATCCATCCTTTGATAGTGTACAATGCAGAAGCTTTTTGTATAGTCACCGAGTTGTCCAACCATCACCACTACTTAATTTAGAACGTCTTCATCACCCCCAAAAAGAAAGCCCGCTCCCAGTAGCACCTGGTCCCTGCTCCCTCTCCTCCAATCCCAGGGAACCACTTAATCTACTTACTGTCTCTGTGCGTATCCATTTTGGGCAGCGGGTTTGATTTTTTTCCTTGGGACAAGTTCTATTAAATCATTGGACTAGGAGTTCCTGTTGTACCACAGTCGGTTAATGATCCGGCTTGTCTCTGTAGAGGCTCCAGTTTGATCCCCAGCCTGGCATAGTGGGTTTAGGATCCAGCATTGCTGTAGCTATCATAGGTTGCAGCTCCAGCTTGAAATCGGTCCCTAGCCAGGGAATTTCCATATGCTAGGTCAAGGAGTGGCCAAAAAAGAAAAAAAAATATTGGATCAAAACTTGCGAAGATTTTTTAAGGCTTTTGATGCCTGGGTGCCACATTGCCCTCCAGAAAGGTTGTCCCATACTCACTGTCCAGGAGAATGCTGTTTTCTCTGCACTTACCGTGACACCGTAATAATTATCATTGTCCCTCGTCTTTGCTGGTGGGACAGTGAGGACTAGCATCTGTCTTTGCATTTAGCTCCTGGCAGGGTGGGACAGCTTTTCCTATGCTGATTGGCCATTCTTATTTCAGATGAGAGTTGAGAGAAAGAACTGGGCTTTGTGCGGAGGCACTGGAAGGGAGGGTGTGGGCGCAGGTGCCAGAGCCCAGAAGCCGCAGTGCAGGGTGCTCTAGCAGTTATGGGGAGGCAGTGGGGATGCAGGGTTGGCTCGGGGATACCCTGAACTCTTTGGAGAGTGGAGGGCAAGGAATGAATCAGGGTAGAGAATGGGGTGCTGTGGGACAGAGGTACACCTGGGCAGTTAGGCAAGGCCAACTCAAGCTTCTGGTGATTAGGAAACTGAGAGAAAGACTTCCTTTCCCACTGCAATGAAGTGAAGCCATCGTTGGTTTTGAGAAGCTTTCAGAGTGAAAAAAGTAGCCTGGTGCAATGACCCTGTCATCCAGAGTGGCCTTAAATACTTCCTTTGTGGCTTGGTGAGACTTTCACCCCTTGACCTGGGAACTACGGAGTACATGGGAAAGAGGGCAAGCAGGGGAGGCCCAGGTGCAGGGAGAACACGGTTTGTTGCGTTGTCTACATCCATGGTTCTCAACCTTGGCTGCATCTCAGAGTCAGTGGAGGCACAGGGACCCCTCCTTTAAACTGGAAGCCGAGTCCCTGGAGGTAGCGGTGGGCATCACCGCCATTTGACCAGGAGGCAGGCGCCCCATACCCACTGCCTCCAGGGTTTTTCTATGAGCTTATATCATGGTCAGGAGGAAGTCTGTTGCTGTGGCCTGGGGCCATTGGTCCAGCTTTGCCCCAAATGCTTGGCCCCTTTTCCAGAACCTCTTGACTCCCAGAGCTGCCCAGAGCCACGTAGGCCATAGGCTGCAAACTTCTGCTGAGAAAAAATCCTTGCTCAACTTGTATGCAGAATAATTCATTCCTATCTGCCCTCTCAGCTGCCCTCAAACCTGACTGCAAGCCCTGCCCCTGGCCACAGCCACCTTTCACATAGTCCCTGGCTATGTGATGCTGTGTCATGTGCAGCATCTGGTCAGAGCAGAAGAGGATGCCCGCAGTTCCAAGAGGCCTCCCTTTCTCCCTGGGAGAGGAGGGGTCACCTGGATGAGGCCAGGTGTGAGCTGGGGGTGCAGGGCCATTCCCAAGGGCTGGCCTGATAGAATTTTTGTTTCAGACCTTATCCTAACAACAGAAGATGCCAACTTGGTCATCTCCCAGGCTGGCTGTGGTTTAGTGAAAGGAGCCCTGTAGGGTCCTCAGCCCGGCTACCTGGCTGCCTGCAGGAAAGAGAGGAGAGACTCTGCTGTAGCCAAAGCCTCACACTGAGGCTGCTTTGCTGGCCTCCTTGTTTGTAAATCCTACCTTTGCAAGCCACTGGGGAGGATGCCATAGCCCTAAACCCAATTTCTTTTTTGGCTTTGGGTGTGTAGCTCATTTAATGCCAAATCCAGATCTCGTATTTCATGTGGAACGCTGCCTGGGCCAGGCTGGCTGGATGCTGTCTGCCTTCAATCCATTATATTGTCTTGCTGAGTCTCAAATAATCTTCTTAGAAACTGCTGCAGGGGCCGGGACACCCCAGGAGGCTGAGAGGGTTCTGTCCTATCTCAACCCTTGTCGTTCCCCTTATGTCTGTTATAGTTTGAGGTTCCACTGATACTTTTTCTTTCTTTCTTTCTTTTTCTTTTTTTTTTTTTTTTTTTGCCATTTCTTGGGCTGCTCTCACGGCATATGGAGGTTCCCAGGCTAGGGATCCAATCAGAGCTGTAGCCACTGGCCTACGCCAGAGTCACAGCGACGCGGGATCTGAGCCGCATCTGCAACCTACACCACAGCTCACGGCAACGCCGGATCCTCAACCCACTAAGCAAGGCTAGGGATCGAACCCACAACCTCATGGTTCCTAGCTGGATTCGTTAAGCACTGAGCCACGACGGGAACTCCCCCCCACTGATACTTTTTTGAGAAAAGTTTCTCCCCCTCTAAGCCATTTGGAAACCACTGTTGTGCACTAAGGGAGTTAAGCCAGCTTGAATTTGTATATATATCCGGTTTTCAAGACACTGGACATCAGGCAAGGAAGGACGGTGATCCTTGAATGGTGGGAAGCAAACGAAGCGAGACTTCTGATTGCCCCGGCTTACTGCCTGGGAGGAGAAGGGAGGCAGAGCCTGGGGGGCGTCCTTGAGTTGAAATACAGCTGAGGGTCTGGGGAGGCTAAGGCAGCTAGAATTTATAGGACTGTAGCAAAATCTTTACAGACCATATGTCTATTAAAAGGTTTGTCTCCCACATAGGTAAGAAATTCTCATAATGCAACAAAAAGAAAAAAATGGGCAAAAGATTTGAACAGGCGCCTCACCAAAGGAGATACAGGGTGACAAATAAGCACATGAAAAGATACCCTTGGAAGTTCCCCTGTGGCACAATGGGTTAAGGGTGCAGCATTGCCACAGCTGTCATGGAGGTTGCAACAGTGGTTCGGGTTCAGTCACTGGCCTGGGAACTTCCACATGCCATGGGTGTAGCCAAAAAAAAAAAAAGCATGCTCTGGTGCAACTTCATTAGTCACTGGAGAAATGCAAATTAAAGCTACAGTGAGATACTACTACCAATCTATTTTGATTTTGAATGGGCAAAATCAAAATGACTGCCATTCCAAGTACTGGCAAGGATGTGGAGAAAGTGGAATTCTAATAAACTGCTTGTAGGAATATAAGATGATAGATTTTTGGGAAGCAGTTTGATGGCTTCTTAAAAAGTTAAACATATACTCAACATAAGATAAGCCATTCCACTTCCAGGTCTTTACATGAGCAGTTTGGTTTGTAAACAGCCCCAAACTGGAAACAGCTCAGATGTCTGTCCCCAGGTGAGTGGATAAACGAATGGTGGTCTTGTGACACGATGGAATGCTACTTAGCAGCAAAAAGAAACAAACTCGGTACATACAGCAACTGGGTAAGTCTCAAAATTATGAGGCTGAATGAAAGAAAGCAGAGGAAAAAAAAGTACAAACTCTAGCATCCATTTATTTAACTTTTAGTGTACAACTGATCTCTGTGGACAGAAAGCAGAGCAGTGTTCCCCAGGGAGGGGAGGAAAGGGGAGGAGGCCTTAGAAAAGGCATGACTCCATGTGGAATCTTTGGGGATAGTGGGTGTGTTCACCTGCCCTGATTGTGATGATGATTTCATGGGTTTATTCAAATGTCAAAACTTAGCCAGTCGTACCCTTTAAATATATGCAGGTTTATTGTGTCTCTTATGCATGATTAACGCTATTTAAAAAAAGATCCCTCTGGCTAGAGTTTGAAGACTTGACTAAAAGGCAGAAAGTCCAAATAACTGCAGGGAAATAGATGGATATCCCTTCTTCCCTTCTCCAAAAAGTTTAACCCCTTTTTCCCCTAACTTTCCTCTTGGTTTTTATAGTAATATATCATGACATTTTCTCACTTTCCTGTGTTAGGAAAAATAAGGATTTCCTTTAAAATCCTCTAGGGAAGAGGCCAAGTGAAAGCGTAGAGTGTCTAGGAGTCTTTTCTTCTGGTTGAGCCCTGTCTCAGAAAAACTCACTTTTGTTTCTTCTCTGTACTAGTGCTCACACTTCTGACACCAGATGTATAGTTTTCCCCACACAGACCAATTCTCCGACACCAGCCAGGGTGTCCTACAGTCCAGTTCTGTCTGACCCTAATTGGAGTTAGCACAGATCCCACAGGTTAAGGGCTCACTCCTGTAAGACAGCACCCTCCCACTTTGTCACCTGTGCTTCTCATTGACCCTCTGTAAATCAGAGTCCCACCAGCCCCCTCCTTGGGTTTGATGATTTGCTTTAATGGCTCTCAGAACTCAGGGGAACACATTTATCAGTTTATGATGAAGGCTGTGGTAAAGGATACATTTGAGCAGCTAGATGATGAGATACATAGAATGAGATCCAAAAGGGTCCTGAGCCCGGGAGCTTCTACCCCACGGAGGTGGGATGTGTTACCCTTCTGTACGTGAATGTGTTCACCAACCTGGAAGCTCTCCGAACCCCGTACCTTGAGGTTTTTTATGGAGGCTTCATCCTGTAGACATGATCGCTGCTTAACTCATTTTTTAGCCCCTGTCCCCTCCCCGGAGGATGAGGGTGAGGCTGAAAGTTCCAAACTTATAATCATGGTCTGGTCTTTCTGGTGACTGTCCTGCTCATTTCACCCAGAACCTTCCAAGGGATTTAGGAGCTCTGTGTCAGGAACTGTGGGCAGAGACCAGCAGTGTATGTGTGTCTTATAATTTCACAAGCTTGAGCACTGGCCATTTAGTGGATGTACAGCATAGGACTTTGGGTGAGATTGGCCAGCTCACCTATCAGCAGTGGCAGAGTCTGGTCTCCTGGCTCCTTGGGTGACCCTTCCAGGAGGGCAGGGCCAGAGTGCAGTCACCCTGCTCACCATCCTACTGCTGGCATCTGCAGAGAGCCTGGCTCTGAGTGAGAGGTGGAGAAGCACCAGTGGGGTGAACCCTTCAGCTGCAGTGTCCCTGAAAGAAGGGCAGGTGGAGTAGAGGATCTGGCCGGGAGAGGCTGTGGGATGATAGAGGTTCAGACAGAAACCTCTATCTGGGAGGTGTGCTTGGGAGAGGACAGGATGGGAGGTGGGCCGGATGATCAGCAGGACATCTGGGTCCTGGTCTTGGGTCTGCATCCTTGAACAGTTGTATGTTGGGTGGGTGAGAAAGGAGCCCCTTCTCTTTTGGGGGCACCCTGTGTGTGTGGCAGGAATAGCCCCATAGCTGCCAACTGTAGGGGAAAAAGGGGACCTTTGACTTAGAACTTGGGCTCAGATCCACCTCTTAAACTTCCTGGCACTGTGACCTTTGCAAGTTTATAGCCCCTTTCTAGAACTTGGGTTTGAGAAAGGGTCTGGAGGTGGCTCCACTGGATAATACTGTCAGCTCAGGGTATGGTAGGTGCGTTATTTCCTAGAATATGAAATTTATTTATTTTTCCTGCCAAAGGAAGACTAGGTCTATTTCTTGCCCTTGAAGCCCCTTTCTATCCATTTACCACAAGCCACAAGGATGCGGTGTTTTCCTACTAACTTGGCTTCTTATGGGAGCTCCCTCATCCCTGACCGATGGTTTAGAGCACAAGTTGCTTCCTTCCTTGCTTTGGATCTGTGCTGGATGCTCGGAGGGGTGAGAAAGGATGTCAGCAGCCCCAAGAAATGGGAGAGAGTGAGGGGCAGGCTGAAGCCAGTGGGTCACAGCCCTCGGATAAAGAGGAAGCCAGAGAGAGTGTCGCTCCGCTGGCTGCCAGAGTGGCGGAAGGCCTGATGGGGAGAGATAAGACAGGAGGAAGCCCAGGGAGGCCCAGCCAGTGGTCACTGTCCACTGGAAGATGCTGCCCATCCTGCCACTCACTTGGCAAGCAAGAGTGAGAGAAGGTCTCATTTTATTCCCCAAACCCAGACCAGAAGAGTTCATGTCATCACGAGTCAACAGCATCCCGCTGACTCAGGAGATGTGTTCCGCCATTCCTCTCTGACGAGCTGTCCTCAAGGGGGTCCTCCTCCCGAGGGCACTGCATGGATCAGCAGGTGGAAGGGCTGACCACGCCTCCGAGTCTCACTGCTCCTCTGTGCTTGATGGCTGACATTTCTACAGGGCTTAAGTGAAGAGACCACAGTGATGGAGAGGGAGGAAGTGATGTTGCATTTGGGGTGGTTTGGGTCCATATTGTGAGCAGAATTATTATTATTATTATTATTGATTTTAGGGCTGCTTCCATGGCATATGGAGGTTCCCAGGCTAGGGATCAAATTGGAGCTGCAGCTCCTAGCCTATGCCACAGCTACAGCAACGTGAGATTCAAGCCACGTCTGCGACCTACACCACAGCTCACAGCAACCCTGGATCCTTAACCCACTGAGCGAGGCCAGGGATCAAACCTGCATCCTCATGGATACTAGTTAGGCTGGTTCCCGCTGAGCCACAATGGGAACTTCCTGTGAGCAGAATTATATTCACGTTGCTTTGATGTTCCATCCAGGCTGCTTTGAGTGTGCTTTTGTCACTGCTGGACAAATCAGGCTTTGCTGCCCTTTGTAAAGGTTTAGAGTTCAGTCAATCAGGGCACTTGGGATGGGCAGTCTGAAAATCAACCCCAGAATCACCAAAGACTATAATTAATACTATGTCATCATCTGATAGTTGTCATTTTTCAAGAGAAAATTCTTCCCCATCCCCAGGTTTGAATTATGCCATCGCCCAGTGCTCAGCAGAGGCCCATGTCATCCATTTCTCTGTTTTTGTGTGTGTTTGTTGAGGGCTCATGAGTGCCCTTTGTTAGGGGCTGCTGGTGTTGAGAGATGGATAAGACGCTGGACCTCTGTAAAAGACGCTTGCGAGGACACCGCAGCTCACAGCAATGCCGCATCCTTAACCCACTGAGTGAGGCCGGGGATCAAACCTGTGTCCTCATGGATGCTAGTCAGATTTGTTTCCCCTGAGCCACATCGGGAATTCCTGGATATAATTCTTTTTTTTTTTTTTTTTGTCTTTTGCCACTTCTTGGGCTGCTCCCACGGCATATGGAGGTTCCCAGGCTAGGGGTTGAATCGGAGCTGTAGCCGCCAGCCTACACCAGAGCCATAGCAACACCAGATCTGAGCCGCATCTGCGACCTAAGCCACAGCTCACGGCAATGCCGGATCCTCAACCCACTGAGCAAGGCCAGAGATCGAACCCGCAACCTCATGGTTCCTAGTTGGATTCGTTAACCACTGAGCTACAACGGGAACTCCCTGGATATAATTCTTGATTTAAAAGCAGCCTGAGTTGTATATGAAGTAATCCGACAAAAGGAAATGCTGATGCCTCTGAATTCCTAGGTGTTTTCAATTTCCTAGTACTTCTTGCCAAGTATAGAAATACGAGCTATCCAGTAGCCTCATCCTGCATGTGTGTGCATACACACACACACACACACACATACACACATACACACACACAAACACAAGTAATTTTATAGCCAGTAAGAGACAATGGAAGGGAAGGGCCTTGGGGAACTTGCTGGGGGTGTCAGAAATATTCTCTATCTTGATCTGGGTTTACATTACCACAGGTCGTTTGTCAAAATTCATTAAATGATGGATTTATAATTTGTGCATTTCACCATCTGAAGTTTACCTTGAAAAGGTAACCGTAAGCAAACAATGAACTCTCATTAATGATAGGCAGGCTGAAGTGGACTGCTGTCTGCATCTTTCCGTGAGATGCACCACAAGTAAGATAGATTGTTGGGTTGCTTGAGGGCTGGGCAGCAAAATGCTGACAATTGTAGAGTTGAATTGGGGTGGTGGGTATATGGCTGTGCCCTGTAAGATTCTTTCCACTTTTCTGCGTGTTTGAAAGTGTGTTGAAACAGAAGTACAAATAATCACCACTGTGATCCCAGAGTTTCCATAAATGAAGTTCCCTAAGAGCCAGTTTTCTCAGCTGACACAGTACTATTCCTACAGACAGCCTCACCTGCTTCCTAATGGAGTGTTGGTGAAGCCACGTGAGGGCCCTGGGCTTAGTGGGTTCTCTGTGAACCTGGTGTGGTTGGTGTGGCTGGGTGGGGGGGCGCATTTCTTGAAAGATGTGTTAGCTTGGATTTTCTTTGAAGACAATGCAGTTTATCCCTTGAAATGATCAGAACTCTGAAACACAAGGCTTTCTAACCTGCAGGCAGAATATAGCTGGGGATTTGCAGCCTTAGAGACTGGAACCAGAGTTAGACAAGGTTGTTTGAGCCCCTGATCAAGGATGTGAGCTAATTACCCAGCTGTATGCTGGGGGACCTCTTTGTACATACAAAATTTTTTGAAAAAATCAATTATATATATATATTTATAATATTTCTATTATATGTAAATAGTATATATAAATAATTGATTTTTCAGTTAGTTATATTATAAACATATCCAAACACTTTTTAAGACTGGACTTTTTTCTGCTATCAAGCAGCGCCTGCTCTTGTTAAGGTTTTAAACACAGAAGATGCAAAGATCAGCTATAATTTAACAGTTTTGCTCTCTTTCCTTCCCAAGCCTTTAAAAAGTTTTCCTATGTTATTTTCATAATTATGACTTTTTTCATCTGACTATAATTGGGGAATTCTTTGGAAGGGAGACTCCGAGGCTTCCTTTTACATAGATTGACCCAGAGCCTGGGCTCCTGCAGCAGAGATTCTGGGCTAGTCTAGACTGAGAGACTTCTGGCTTTTTCAGAGGGTGAGATCCTGGGAGCCTGGAGCTTCTTGGAGTGCTCATGTTAGGTTGAAGCAGCTTCTTGCTGAATGCAGGAAAACATTACTATCATCCTTAGGATTCATATGCCTGTGTATTGAGTCTTTACAAAAGAAGGGCCCTCTGCTAAGCGCTCCTCGTGTGTTCTCTCACAGTAACCCTGTAAGGAGCTACCACTGTCTTCGTTTTACAGATAAAAAACAGGACATCGGGGAGCTGAAATAATCTGCCCTGATCACATAGCTAGTAAATTGCGGACTTACAGTTCAAGACCAGGTCTTCCCATGGGCACTTTGGAAGTGAGGCAGATAACTCTTGAGAACTTTGGTTTACAAGCAGCTTTTCCTGCTGCTCCTGGGAATATGCAGGGCAGATAGAACTAACCTCCTTTTTCTAATTAACAAGCAGATACTCAGAGAAATTACTGGGTTAACTCAAACTCTGAGGGAAGTGAGTGGGTGGGAGGCTCTGGTTAGAACCTGACTTTTTTTTATTTTTTTAAATTTTATGGCCACACCCACAGCATATGGATGTTCCTGGGCCAGGGAATGCATCTGACCCACAGCTGCGGCAATGCTGGATTCTTTAACCCACTTTGCTGGCCTGGGGATCGAACCTGTGCCTCTGCAGCAACCCAAGCTACTGCAGTCGGATTCTTTTTTTTCCTCTCATTTTTATTTTTGTCTTTTTAGGGCCGCACCTGCAGTATGTGGGGCTTCCCAGGCTAGGGGTCGAATTGAAGCTGCAGCTGCTGGCCTATACCACAGCTCACAGCACCCCAGATCTGACCCACAACTGTGACCTATACCACAGCTCACAGCAACACCGGATCCTTGATCCACTGAGCGAGGCCAGGGATTGAACCCCTATCCTTACAAATACCAGTCGGGTTCTTTAACCCTCATCCACAAGGGGAACATCTTGCAGTTGGATTCTTTTTTTTTTTTTTTTTTTTTTTTGTCTTTTTGTCTTTTCTAGGGCCGCTCCCATGGCATATGGAGGTTCCCAGTCTAGGGGTCCAATCAGAGCTGTAGCCGCCGGCCTACGCCACAGCCACAGCAATGCCAGATCCAAGCCGCATCTGCAACCTACACCACACCTCACGGCAACGCCGGATCCTTAACCCACTGAGCAAGGCCAGGAGTCGAACCCGCAACCTCATGGTTCCTAGTCGAATTGGTTAAGCACTGCGCCACGACGGGAACTCCACAGTTGGATTCTTAACTCACTGTGCTTCAGGAATGGGAACTCCAGAACTTGACTTTTTAATTTTGGCCTCATCCTGTTGCCTTCAGCGCCAGAGAGTGAGGGGAAGCCCCAGTGGAGGAGGTCCAGAGGAGGGCCAAAGGACTCGAAGGGACGGGAGGGTGGGCGAAAGGCACAGGCAGGACCCCCGAGAAAAGGTGAGGAGTTGAGATCCAGTGGCCAGTATGGGGGCACCAGCCTTGCAATCTGATGGACCTGGGGCTTGAGCTGTGATCATTCTTTGTAAAAAGTGAGGTAGTCTCCATTGAGAGTTAAAGGAAATAATTTAGTTAAAATTGCCTGACCTTTGGATTTGCCCCATTGTAATCTTGGTGCAGCATTTTGGCCTTGTCTTATCAACAGTGGGAGCCTTTGGAAGCTTTGGGGCAAGAGAGTAGGTGGAAGAAGCAGAGGTATTCTGAACAGTAGCATGCCAGGCGGGAGGGCCTGCACTTGAGAGGGCCTTCCTATGGTTGAGAGGACTGAGAGTTGGAAGGCTGAGGGAGGGAAAGAGCCAGAGAAAGGCATCCAGAAGAGTAATCTCCTGGATTTGGTGATGGGCTGGTTGTGGGGAAGGGTGGGTATCTCACTTTGTCCCTTGGCTTTTTATGACTCACTTTACACTGTTTCCTTCTTGACTCACTACCGTATTCTTTCTCTTGCAGGAGCCTGTGTGAAATGCAGCAAGGGGGTGTTTGGGGCTGGCCAGGCCTGCCAGGCCATGGGGAACCTCTACCATGATGCATGCTTCACCTGTGCAGCCTGCAGTAAGTGTCTGTGTCTCTGTCTCTGTCTCTCTCTGTCTCTCTCTCTCTCTGTGTTAGCGGGCATGGTGAGGAACACAGGGACCAGGGAAGCAAGGAGACAGATGAGCATCCTTCCTGGAGACACTTGTCCCTCGTCCCTCCATGGTCTTACAGGAAGGCTGGACATCGTCCTCTAGAACAGGGTTTTGTATCACCAGCACAAAGCCCAGCAGGGTAATCTGACTTATCACAGAGTACCAGGAATGACCTGGGGCAACCCTGGCGATCCTGAGCAGTCCCCTGATGACAGCAGGTCTGTCGCGCATATCGGAAGTCTCAGAAGAGTGGGGAAAAAAGCACCGGAATTCATGTTGTCTCCCCCATTGCTAGTTCTCTCTCCCACCGTGGGCACCAGCCAACAAGAAGGTGATGAACCAATCACTTACCCCCATGTGATCTTTCATTCGGAAGCTGAGTGTGAGTGTGTGCATGAACGCCTGTGTGTGTTCCATCACACGCATACTGGTGCCTCTAAGCAAACACCTGTGGGCATCAATGTACTGCATTACGGGTGTTAAGCCGAAAGCAGCAAATCAGGAGACCAGGCCTGTGCTTAATTCAGCAAACACTGAATTGATGGCAACCACAGGGGAAGATTCTAACATTGTAGGCTTTTGGCCAAGGCTGACTGAGTCATGAACTGTGCTTGTTTCATGGTCTCTACCAAAGGTTAATTTTGAGAAGCCTTTTTGAGAAATGTCCCACTGATGTTCTCTAATTCCCTACCCAGGCCAGCAGCTGTCAGTTAAAAGGAAACGTTATAACAAAGGCACAGAATATCTGGGAGGTAGGAGTCTTATCCTCTTGCCTGGCTGTTCACTAGAATCCCTGGGCGGGGAGATTTTAAAAGCCAGTAATGCCTCAGCCCCACCCTGACCAGCAGAATCAGAAGCTTGAGGGGTGAAATTTCTTTCTTTTTGTAAAATTGAAGTATAGTTGATTTACAGTATTGTGTTGGTTTCTGGTGTACAGCACAGTGATTCAAATATATATATATATATATATATATATATAAAACTGAATATCTATCTATCTATATATAACAGAATATATATGTTCTTTTTCATATTCCTTTCCATTATGGTTTATCAGAGGATATAGAATGTAGTTCCCTGTGCTAACAGTACACATAGTTGTTTATCTATTTTATTTTATTTTATTTATTTATTTATTTATTTTTTGTCTTTTGTTTTTGTTGTTGTTGTTGTTGTTGTTGTTACTGCTATTTCTTGGGCCGCTCCCGCGGCATATGGAGGTTCCCAGGCTAGGGGCTGAATCGGAGCTGTAGCCACCGGCCTACGCCAGAGGCACAGCAACGCAGGATCCGAGCCGCGTCTGCAACCTACACCACAGCTCACGGCAACGCCGGATCGTTAACCCACTGAGCAAGGGCAGGGACCGAACCCGCAACCTCATGGTTCCCAGTCGGATTCGTTAACCACTGCGCCACGACGGGAACTCCTGTTTATCTATTTTATATATAGTTATATAGTAGTTTGCGTCTGCTAATCCAAAACTCCTAATTTATCCCTCCTCCACCCTCTTTCTTCTTTGGCAACTCCCTTTTTATGTCTGAGTCTGTTTCATAGATAAGTTCATTGTGTCATGTGTTGTATTTTAGATTCCATATATAAATGATAATCATATGGTATTTGTCTTTTTCTTTCTGATTTACTGTACTTAGTATGATAATCTCTAGTTGCATCCATGTTGCTGCAAATGACATTATTTTGTTCTTTGTATGGCTGAGTAGTATTCCATTGTATATATGTACCACATCTTTATCTATTCCTCTGTCTTGACTATTGTGAATAATATTGCAGTGAACATTGGGGTGCATGTATCTTTCTGAATTATAGTTTTGTCTGGATGTATGCTCAGGAATGGTA
The DNA here is from genome assembly GCF_016906955.1 of Phacochoerus africanus. Classification (NCBI taxonomy): domain Eukaryota; kingdom Metazoa; phylum Chordata; class Mammalia; order Artiodactyla; family Suidae; genus Phacochoerus; species Phacochoerus africanus. The sequence continues at coordinate 109,153,168 of NC_062544.1, forward strand.
TTGCTGGATCACATGGCAACTTTATTTTTCATTTTTTGTGGAACCTCCATACTGTTTTCCATTATGGCTGTACCAGTTACATTCCCAGCAGCAGTGGGGAAAAAGGGTTCCCTTTTCCCCACACTGCCTCCAGCATTTATGTATAGGCTTTTTAATGATGGCCATTCTGACCAGTGTGAGGTGGTATTTCATTGTAGTTTTGATTTATATTTCTCTCATAATTAGTGATATTGAGTATCTTTTTATGTGCCTACTGGCCATTCCTATGTCTTCTTTGGAGAAATGTCTGTTTAGGTCTTCTGCCCATTTTTTTGATTGGGTTGGTTTTCTTGTTATTGAATTGTCTGGGCTGTTTGTATATTTTGGAATTAAGCCCTTGTCTGTTGCATCATTTGTAAATATTTTTTCCTGGTCTGTTATTTGTCTTTTAAAAATTATTATTATTGTTTCCTTTGCTGTACAAAAGCTTTTAGGTTTGATTAGGTCCCATTTATTTAATTTTGCTTTTATTTCTGTTGCCCTGGTGGACTGACCTAAGAAAACATTGGTACAATATGTGTCAGAGAATGTTTTGCCTGTGTTCTCTTCTAGGAGTTTTATGTCTTCTATTTAAGTCTTTAAGCCATTTTGAGTTTATTTTTGTGTACGGTGTAAGGGAGTTTTCTAACTTCACTGATTTACATGCAGCTGTCCAACTTTGCCATACCACTTACTGAAGAGACTATCTCTTTCTACATCGTATATTCCCTTTTTTTTTTTTTTTTTTGTCTTTTTAGGGCTACACCCACCGCATATGGAAGTTCCCAGGCTAAGGGTCAAATCAGAGCTACAGCTGCCAGCCTGTGCCACAGCCACAGCAATATAGGATCTGAGCTGTGTCTGTGACCTACACCAGAGCTCATGGCAACGCCTGATCCTTAACCCACTGAGTGAGGCCAGGGATCGAACCTGCATCCTCATGGATACTAGTTGGGTTGTTACTGCTGAGCCATGACAGGAACTCCTCTACATTGTACATTCTTGTCTCCTTTGTTGAAGATTAATTGACCAGACGTGTGGGTTTATATCTGGGCTCTCTATTCTGTTCATTTGATCCATACCACTATATTTATGCCAGTACCATACTGTTTTGATTATTGTAGCTTTGTAGTACTGTCTGAAATCTGGAAGGGTTATGCCTCCAGCTTTATTCTTTTTTCCTCAGGATTGCTTTGGGAATTCTGAGTCTTTTATGGTTCCATGTAAATTTTTGGCTTATTTGTTCTAGTTCCACAAAAAATGTCATGATAATTTGATAGGGATTGCATTAAATCTGTAGATTGCTTTGGGTTAGTATAGCCATCTTAACAATGTTAATTCTTCCTATCCAGGAGCATGGGATATCGTTCCATTTCTTTGAATCATCTTCAGTTTCCTTTATCAATGTTTTGTAGTTCTCAGCATGTAAGTTTTTCTCTAGGGGTGGAATTTCTAGAGTAGGGCACATGTATTGTTTCTCAGCTCCTTGGGTGACTCCCAGGTGTGGCCAGGGCTGGGAACCTGGGATTGGTGCCAGGCTTCTCCTTTTAGAAGCTTCCGCCTATGAGAAGGGGAGGGACTTTCTTGGCTGGTTTGTGGCACAGCCCTCCAGAGCCTCTTCATTCCTGGTCTGAAGTTCACCAAGTGGACACTGTCCTGACACTCCTTGATGGCAGAGACAAATGCCCGGTTCCAAACCTCAGGCTGCATCCTCCCTGCAGTTTCCCACGAAACACAGGCCTGAGAGTTTAGTTTATGCCTTGATCGGTGCTTACCTTCGTAGGAAAAATTGTGAAAGACTTTGAAATGGATCACAGTTTCCTGAGTGTCTGCAGTGGAACTGTAGGAGTTGTCTGGTTATGGGATTCCCTGCGTCTCTGGGCCTTTCCTTGCCCTTGAGCCATGTTACACCCTGTAAGGTGTAGAATTGTGTTGGCAAGGCCTGCGCCTCTTTTTTTGGTCTTTTTTACCATTTCTTGGGCCGCTCCTGCAGCATATGGAGGTTCCCAGGCTAGGGGCCTAATCGAAGCTGTAGCCGCTGGCCTACGCCAGAGCCACAGCAACGCAGGATGTGAGCTGCATCTGTGACCTATACCACAGCTCACGGCAACACTGGATCCTTAACCCACTGAACAAGGCCAGGGATCGAACCTGCCACCTCATGGTTCCTAGTCAGATTGGTTAACCACTGAGCTAAATGGGAACTCCCAAGGCCCATGCCTCTTGTCCACAGCCATGCAAACTGTGTCTGGCTGGGATGCTATTGATTGTTCGCTTGTGGAGAGCGACCAGTTTTGCATCGTTTAAGCAGATTTACCTTGACATTTCTGGTGGTCTGCATATGGATGGTTCTTTGCAGGCTCCCAGTTGTAACATCTTATTCGTTCTTTATTAACTGTGGAGTTAGATAAAATCTTGGACCTGGCTTTGTGTTTTATCTGTGCAAGAGTTGTGATCTTGCCTTCTTTTACAAATTATCTTTGACATTTGGCTCCTGCAAATGTTTCTCAGCACTTGCTCTGTCTTTCAGGAAAAAAGAAAATAAATATTGAGCAGAGGCTGTTTTTTTTACCTCAAGCGATTGCCATTTGAACTAAGAAAGTTGTTGTGGGAGGGAAACCTGGGGTGAGTCTCTTGGTTCCACCTGTGATTGCTTGACGAGCTGTCAGTTCTTTAATGGGTTGAGTTTATCTTCAAATTAGGACGAACACTTAGGAAGCCAGCTGCTTCGGGATGTCTGCTTGCTCCAGCATTTAAGGCCCTTGTGGTCTAGTCTCTGGCTTATTGCTTCCTACTTGCTCATCACAAGCACACTGAATTCCACTCTTCCACATCCGCTCACTAGAACTGCCTCTTCCCACTCCCTTCATGCATTGAAATTCTGTCCAGCCTTTAGGACCCAGCTCCAATGCCTCCTCTTCCAGGAAGCCTTCCTTGTTCCCTGAGTTGGAAGGAATCTTTCTCCTGAACTGGGCATGCCCTTCCTTCTCACATATAAGCATGAACCACCCTCTCTGTGACTCTGGTGCCAGCAAACCAGGCACTAGAACAGAGTTGCTGAAGGAAACTCTGAGTTCCCCATCAGAAAGTGAGGGTGGTAACATTCCTGCTGTGGGGTAGGCTTCCTCCCCACGCACAGGGAGCAGTTGGAGACCCAGGAACGTGTCTGAGTGGCTTCTTGTGGATGCCAGAAATCATTTGCCTCTGTTCATTTCACTTACTGCTGCCCTGTAGCTGCTTTCAGCAGAGGGAAGCCCAGGGTATTGCACATCCTAGCTCCATGGGTCCTCAACTGTGTCTCTGTGAGCCTGAGCACGTGGACGTGCACAGCTGGAGGAAGGCTGCTGCTTCGATGGTAGAAGAGAAAATGGGGCCAGAAAGGGGAAGAGAATTTCTCAAGGTTGACTCACAGTGGAGTTCCTTTTATTTTTTTTTTATTTTTATTTTTTTTCTTTCCAGGGCTGCACCTGCGGTATATGGAGGTTCCCAGGCTAGGGGTCCAATCGGAGCTGTAGCTACTGGCCTATGCTACAGCCACAGCCATGCCAGATCTGAGCTGCGCCTGCGACCTACACCACAGCTCACGGCAACGCTGGATCCTTAACCCACTGAGCGAGGCCAGGGAGCGAACCAGCAACCTCATGGTTCTTACTTGGAATCGTTAACCACTGAGCCACGATGGGAACTCCAGGAGTTCCTTTTATAGCTCAGCGGTAATGAACCCAACTAGTAGCTATGAGGATGTGAGTTCGATCTGTTGCCTCACTCAGTCGGTTAAGGATCTGGTGTTGTCGAGAGGTTACAGGCACGGCTCAGATCTGGCATTGCTGTGGCCATGGCGTAGGTTGGTAGCTGTAGCTCTGATTTGACACCTAGCCTGGAAACTTACATATGCCACAGATGTGGCCCTAAAAAACAAAATAAAGAAAAGGAAGAAAGGGAGGGAGGAATGGAGGAAGGAGGGAAGAAAGACATGCCAGCGGTGCCTATATCCCTGGCCCATACTCCAAAAGGAATGATGCTGAAGCAGAAGGGCCAGTGACTGCAGTGCAGGTTGTAGGATGCTGAGCAGCCAGTTGTGGGCATGGCCAAGTGTGCTTACCTGTAGCTCCGTTCTGAGGGGTGGCCAAGAGCCCCACCTCATCACTGACGAGACTGTCTCATCTCCTGGAGACTCTCTGACAGCAGCCCCTTCCAAGCCTCCCATCCTGTGTCCTGGGATGATTCCCAAGGTCTCCCGCGCCTAGACAACCTCAGAATCTGGATGGTGCAAGTTCTCTGGTTCCACCTGGAATGAGCAACAATATTTAGTTCATTTTCAGTTCTGAGAACAACATAACAGCCACAAAGAAAATTTTAAAGACAGAAACCTGTTTAGTTTTCGTCGTAGAACAGTTATTTTCACTAATACTTTCCCACTTTTCCTTCTAGATTTTATCCCAATTTGTAGGTTTTTTTAGAGCTGTGATCATAGTGTGTTAACAGTGCTATATCCTTTTTTTTTTGCTTTTTAGGATCATACCCGTGGCATATGGAGGTTCCCAGGCTAGGGGTCGAATCAGAGCTGTAGCCGCTGGCCTACGCCACAGCCACAATTTGGGATCTGAGCCGCGTCTTCGACCACAGCTCATGGCAATGCCGGATCCTTAACCCACTGAGCAAGGCCAGGGATCGAACCCGCACCCTCGTGGATGCTAGTTGGGTTCGTTAACCACTGAGCCACGATGGGACCTCCTCATGCTGTATCCTTTTTGATTGAATATTCATGTCATAAATTCACCCATGTCTCTGTAATCCTCATAATAATCATTTTAACAGTTACACAGTCGTCAACTGAGCTGTCCCATGGTTTGATGGCCCGTAGCGGTCCCAGATTTGTTGGTTATTACATGTTGAGCCAGTGAATGTCTTTGTGCCTGCATGTTTTTCTCCCTCTGCTGAATTGTTTCCTTGGTGTTTGTTCGCAGGGGTAAGCATTCAGGGTGAGGTGTGTGGGCGTTTCTGTGGTCTGTTGAAGTTCTTTCTTGATGTGCTCCTCAGTGGCAGTGGGTGTGTTGGTTGTCATGGAGATGTGTATTGTGGGTCTCCCTCTCCCCCACGGGCTCTGCCCACCCAGGTTGGCCATGCTCCCAACTGGACACTCTCAGGAGCTGCTGGCACAGCATGGGACAGGAGGGGGTCAGTAGAGAGGGCAGGCGTGGCCTTGGCTGCCAGCCACTTGTTATGTGTCTGGACACGGTGTGTCAAGTGGCCTGTCTGAGGAGAAGCTGGCACCTGTCTATGGCCTGAGAGAGGCAGAACGAGAAGGAAGACAAAGTGTGCTGGACTTGTGGGGTCAAGTGGAGTTACTTTGGCACCTTCTAGAATAGACTATGAGGGAGAGAGAAGGTCAGGCTCTGTGTCCTCACCTCAGGCTGTTTTAGGTCCAAAAAGTAAGATTTTGTTCATTTTGTAAAGGCTAAATAAATTCTGTCCTGGAGTCTCGGTGAAACCATTTTGCCGTGTTTGTGGCCTCTCTTATTTCTCAGCCATTATGAGTTGGAAAATGATGGACTAGATAAGAGATACTCCCGCCAGAAGCCCATGGACTTGAGGTACCTTGGTCTTAGGGGTGGGGGTTGGGGGGAAGTGGGTAGTTCCAAGGCCAATGGGGATTATGCCCAGGACAGTCCTGAGCTCAGAGGAAGGCAACCCAAGGCCAGATGAGGTCCACTCATGGGACAGGGCTGGGAAGTGCAGGTCATGGCCAAAACAGGTGACTCTGAGTGTTGTGCCCTAGTGCTTACATTCCTGAGTAGGGAATGCACGGTGGTCGACCAGCCATCCTTCAGGGAAAAAAAACAACATAACTACGAATATAGAATATATGCCATTGTCCCTGTCACCTTCCCAAATCCAAACATCCAGGTCTGGTAAAGATTGTACAGGGATTTTATAGTGAAACCTCTGATTTAGATCCCAAGGGGAAAGTTCATTGGTGTGAAAGTATCTAGAACACTAGAAAGTGCCATTTCTTTCCTTCAGGTAAGTAAAACAAGTAGAAGCAGAGTTCCTGTCATGGCTCAGTGGAAACGAATCTGACTAGTAACCATGAGGACGCAGGTTCAACTCCTGGTCTTGCTCAGTGGGTTGAGGATCTGGCTTTGCCATAAGTTGTTGTGTAGGTCACAGGCGTGGCTCAGAATCAGTGTTGCTATGACTGTGGTGTAGGCCAGCAGCTGAAGCTCCAATTCGACACCTAGCCTGGGAACTTCCATATGCTGCAGGTGTGGCCCTAAAAAGACCAAAAAAAAAAAAAAAAAAGCCTAGAACTAAGCCCAGTGTGTGGGACAGAGTGAATAAATCTTAGTGAATAAATCAGTGACTCATGATTCATCAACCAGTAAGTTCACATTGGAGGCACAGGAGGAGCCTTAGAGGTTGTTTTGTTTCTCTTACCAAGTCCAAGTGCTGCCTCTGAAATCATGTTAGCCTTTTTCGTTGACTTTGTGTATGCTGTCTTATCAACCCAGCCTTTGGAAATGCCGTAGTTCTGAAATAGTGGAGGTTGATTTAGAGCGGTCTTCCTTGGAGTTCCTGTCGTGGCACAGCGGAAACGAATCAGACTAGGAATCATGAGGTTGTGGGTTCCATCCCTGACTTGGCTCAGTGGGTTAAAGGATCCAACGTTGCCGTGAGCTGTGGAGTAGGTCACAGACAGGGCTTGGATCTGGTGTTGCTGTGACTTTGACGTAGGCCAGCAGTTGTAGCTCCGATTAGACTCCTAGCCTGGGAACCTCCATATGCCGAGAGCTCAGCCCTAAAAAGCGGAAGAAAAAAAAAATCTAGAGTGGTCTTCTTTTTTTTTGTCTTTTTGCCTTTTCCTGAGCCCTGCGGCATATGGAGATTCCCAGGCTAGGGGTCTAATCAGAGCTGTAGCCACCGGCCTACGCCAGAGCCACAGCAATACCAGATCCAAGCTGCATCTGCAACTCACACCACAGCTCACGGCAACGCCGGATCCTTAACACACTGAGCAAGGCCAGGGGTCGAACCTGCAACTTCATGGTTCCTAGTCGGATTCGTTAACCACTGCGCCATGATGGGAACTCCTAGAGTGGTCTTCCTTAAATTTGCAGCAGGCCTGCTTTGGTAAGAGTCATCTCAGTGTTTATAAGCAATTCACAGGCGAGCTTCCTACCTTATAGTTGGCCTGACCCTGCCCTGAGCCCTCTACCCACAGTAGCTCATGAAATCCTTGTAACTCTTCAGCGTTATTATCACCCCCGTGTTACAGGTGACCAGAGGCTGGGAGAGTTTAGTTTGCTTGTGATTGGTTACCTCAGTGTTAAATAGCCTGCTTGATACTTGAACCCGGGGCCAAGTAGAACCATGGCCCTTGCTTGCTTGCAGCTGCTGTATCAAATTAGCTTTGCTTAGAGAAACTGTGCACTAAGGAAAGGCAGCTGGGATCTTACCATGATGTCTCAGCTGCAGCCTGGGGGCTGTGTGACAGCAAAGGTTGGGTTTTCAGATGCTTTTGAGTTGCGAATTCATAAGAGTGCCCTGAGACTTGGAAGGGGGGAGCTAGAATTCAGTAGGGAGTCGGATGCACCCATAGGGGAGAAATGGATTCAGAACTTTGATTGGAAGTCTGTTTCTGGAGTTCCCTGGTGGTGCAGTGGGATAAAGATCTGGAATTGTCACTGCTGGGGCACAGTTTGATCCCTGGTCTAGGAACTTTTGTATGCCACAGGCACAGCCAGAAAAAAAAGAAAAAACCAAAAATCCAGAAGTCTGTTCCTTTTTAAGGCTTTTGATCTCTGAATTTCTGAGCTGTTGAGTCATCCCAATATTTCTCATCATATTCAGCATTTAGGGGATGAGTCAGCTGGATTTAGGGAAAAAGCTGAAGAGGAAGAATGTGAGAAAAGGAGAGCGGGTCCACACAGAGGACATCAGTGGGCGAGGGGTGAGATCAGGAAACGACCAAAATAGACAAAGCTGGGCAAAGGGCTGTGCGAGTCGGAGAGTGGAGGTGGAGGAGAGGTAGGCTTTTACTTGGCCTGTGGTCAGAGGGTCGTGTGTTCCTCTCCAGCAAACCCAGTTCTGCTGGGTGCACCGGAACTGGAACCAGACTTGGTTTCCCAGATCAGTCGTTGATGCAAATCAGAGGCTGTGAAGTCCTGACAGTGGGGGAATATCAGCTTCTTTGTGCCTGTGACGTTAAAGGAGGATGGGATTTTTGAGCTGTGTCGTGAGGGTAACTCCAATGTGACCTGCATCCTTAGTTGCCACATCTGCATTTCAGGTGCCTGATCTTTGCACAGGCATGGTCTGGGGGGAGATCTGCACCCTTTCCTCCAGTAATCCCAGACCAAGGTGAGACCTGGTGGTATGCAGTGTTTCCTGGACTCTGAGAGCAGAGTGCAGTGCTCTGACATGGGGTGGGGGGCACTTTGCCCTAATTAGCATGAAGATGTCGCACTGGATGTCTCATCTCAGAGCCAGAATCCTGGATTTAGGGAGTGAGATCTGCGGAGCTTTATTCTGGCATCGTATTCACTGCTCAGGTCTCTGTGGCGCCCTCGTTTTGCTAAGAGCATCTCTTCTCAAAAGTTCTCTGGCTCAAATGTTCTCTTAGACTTCTATCCCTAACTCTGGTCTGGCCCTCTGATGATTAATCTTGTGTCAGCTTGACTGGGCCACAGGGTGCCTATGTTTGGTCAAACATTTTTCTGGGTGTGTTTCTGAGGGTGTTTCTAGATGGAAGCAGCAATCGGTAGACTGGGTAAAGCTCCCCCTCATGTGGGTGGTCCTCACCCAATCAGTTGAAGGACTGAACTGAATCCAAAAGCAGACCCTCCTGGAGTAAGGGGGTTTCCTCCTGCCTGTCTGCCTTGAACAGCTGCGTTTGGACTGGAACTGCACCGTTGCTGTCCTGGGCCTCCAGCCTGCTGACTGTAGATCTGGGGCTTGTCAACACTCATAATCATGTGAGCCAACTCCTTATAACCAATAAATCTCTCTCCCTCCCTCCATCTCCCTTCCCTGCCTTCCCCATATGTATACTGACAGTTTCCATCAGTGCTGCCATGCCTCTGACATGGGTGCTGCTATGCGCCACTGTGGAATATTTGCTCCATTGTCTCATGCCCTTCGTGTGTCCCAACCACACTCATTTCCATAAGAGGAAGTAGAGCCCCAGAGTGGTTGCATAGCTGCAATCAAGGAGAGTGGTATGTACCTAGGTGGGAAGAAGCACGAGGGTGACAAGACACCAGAGTAGGGGATGTTTGGTGTGACTGTGGGCTCCAGGGCACTCAGGCTAGAGACAGTGGCAAGAAAGAATGGGGACAGTGTCTAATTATTCTTGATTTACCCTTGATCTGACACTTTTGGTATAATACTGAGCACATGATTAATACCAAATAAATGTTGGAGGGCATAAAGGTGGCGCTTACCCATTGCCCTGTACCCATAAGCTATCACTTCCAATTCCCCACCCCTCTTTTCTAGCCCTAAGCAACCACTCATCTATAGACTTGCCTATTCTGGCTGTTTCATATAAAAAGAATCATATAATATGTGGTCTTTTGTAACTGGCTTCTTTCACTTAGCATAATATGATCCACATCATCTGTGTTATAGCCTGTATCAGAACCTAATTTTTTTATGGCTGAATAAATAATTCATTGTATGCATAGACCACATTTCATTTATCCATTCACTTCTTGGGTATTATAAATAATGATGCTATGAAGATTCCTGTGCATGGCATTTTTTTCCCCCCATGCTTGGGGTTTGCAGAAGCTCCTGGGCCAGGGACCAAACGTGAAGCACAAAAGCACCTTGAGCCATAGCAGTGACAATGCCAAGCCCCTAACCACTAGGCCACCAGAGGACTCCTCCTGTGCATATTTTTGTGTGGACATATTTTTTCACTTCTCTTGGATAGATACTTAGGTGTGGAATTGCTGGGTCATATGGTAATGATGTTTGAGTTTGGGGAATGTTCTACAAAGTGGCTGTACCATTTTACTTTCTCATCAGCAATGTATGGTTTTTTTTTTTTTAAACATTGCCCATTTTTTTTATCAGAATCAAGTTACTCAAGGGGAAGGGATTACATAAGACCGTAAATAGCAGGATCACTGAGGCCATCTTAGAAGATGCTGACTGCAGTGGCTATCTGGCAACCTAAAGGGAGATTCTTCTTGGGATTGAAACCAGCCCAGAGGCAAACACAGTTGAGAAATAGGAGGAGACATACTTGTGACACCACTTAAGCCTGCGGGGATCTGGACAATTCTGAAGCCAACCACTCACTGGCATCCTAATTACTGGAACTAATTATTTTCTTTGTTAAAGAAAAGATTCCATTTGCACTGGGTTTTAGTCACTTGCAATTGAAAGACTCCTGATTAACATATAAATAATTTGGACGGGTTCTTTGGGTTTTCTGGAACAAAGATGTGCCTAGGTCACCTTAAGAACAAAGTCTTTGCTGAAAGAATGCTGGTGGTCCAGCAGCAGCTGGAGCCCTTTCGTGGAGTGGGTCAGTTCTGGAGGTGGGAGGCTCTCTGTCCCTCCATGTGCTTGTCTTAAGTGAATCTGCTGTTTGCCCACTGCTGATGGGCCATTTCTCCTCCGTGTTATGTATCCTTTTACCCACACTCCCTGCTGCCTCTGATTTCCAGCCTGCACAAGACTCTTAATGGCCCCTCTGTACTCTCTGTGCATCTATTTTCTGCCTGATCTCCTACCACTTACTCACACCCCCCTGCTTCTCTTTCCAGTGTAGATTCAGGAGGGTGACTCTGATGGGTGGAGGTCATCCTTTTGAGCCAGGTTGTTTCACAGGTGGTTTGACAGACCTGGGACTGCCTATCAGGTGGATCATGGGGTGGACTCATGAGGGCTTCCTAGGGGCTCTGGGCACAGCAGGCATTCTGTGGCTTCTCTTGTGAAAGACATAAGGCAAGCCTGTGTGTGTGTGTGTGTGTGTGTGTGTGTGTGTGTGTGTGTGTGTCTTTTTAGGGCCAAACTGATGGCATATGGAAGTTCCCAGGCTAAGGGTCAAATCGGAGCTATAGTTGCCAGCCTATGCCACAACCATAGCAACTCGGGATCTGAGTCATATCTGCAACCTACACCACAGCTCACGGCAACACCAGATCCTTAACCCACTGAGCTGTATGAGGATTCTAATAGCACCACATTCTTGCCAACACTTGTGATTGTCCAACTTTTTTTTGGTCCAACTTTTTGATTCTAACCATCCTAGGGACTGTGGAGTTGAATCTCAAGGTGGTTTTGTTTTGCATTTCCTCCATGACTGATGATGTGGAGCATCTTTTCATGGGCCTATTTGGATGTCTTATTTGGAGAAATGTCTATTTAGATCCTTTACCCATTTGGGTTATTGGGTTTTGTATTATTGAGTTCTAATTGTTCTTTATATGTTCTACATATGTTTCCTATTAGATGTATAATTTACTGATAATTTCCCTCATTTGTGCCCTGCTTCACTTTCTTGATGTTATTATTAGCAGCACAAAAGTTTTTAATTTTGATGTAGTCTAATTTATCAGTTTTTTCTTTTGTTTCTTTTGGTCTTGGTGCTTTATCTAAGAAAACATTGCCCTACCAAAGTTCATGAAGATTCATGCCCATGTTTTCTTTTAAGAATTTTATAATTTTAGCTCTTAGGTTGAGCTCTTTGATCCATTTTGAGTTGATGTGTGTACGTGCTGTGAGGCAGTGACCTGACTTTATTCTTTTGCAAGTAGATAGCCAGTTTTCCTAGCACCAGCTGTTGAAAAGACTATTCGTTCCCAATTGGATTATCTTGGCAAATTCATCAAAAATTAATTAACCCTAAATGTAAGGGTTTATTTCTGGTCTCTCAATTTTGTTCCGTTGCTCTGGTGAATTATCTTTTAAAGAGATTTAACTAAGAAGAAAAAAATCTTATTTATCCATGCAGTTACTATTTCTGGTCCTCTTCATTCCCTTGTAGAGATACAGATTTTCATCTGGTACCATTTTCTTTCTCCTTGTAAGAGTTCACCTAATTTTTTTATATAAATATATATATAGTACAGCTCTGCCTATGATGAATTCCTTTAGATTTTACTTTTTTAAATTTTATTTATTTATTTATTTTTGGTCTTTTTGCCATTTCTTGAGCCGCTCCCATGGCATATGGAGGTTCCCAGGCTAGGGGTCGAATTGGAGCTGTAGCTGCTGGCCTACGCCAGAGCCACAGCAATGCTGGATCTGAGCCGCATCTGCAATCTACACCACAGCTCACGGCAACATCGGATCCTTAGCCCACTGAGCAAGGCCAGGGATTGAACCGGCAACCTCATGGTTCCTAGTCGGATTCATTAACCACTGAGCCACGACAGGAACTCCTCTTTTAGCTTTTGATTGTCTGAATTCATCTTTATTTCACTTTGGTTTAAAAAGATATTTTTTGCTGGGTACAGAATTCTAGGTCTTTGATTTTTAGAGATGTGTCTTGCTGTTTGCTTGCTTGTATTGTGTTCAATAAGAAATCCAATGCCAGGAGTTCCCCAGTGGCTTAGTGGTTGGGGGTTCAGCATCATCACTGCAGTGGCTGCGGTTGCTGCTGTGGTGTGGGTCCAATCCCTGACCCGGGAACTTTCGCATGCCATGGGCGTGGCCAAAAAAAAAAAAAATTCAATGCCATCTTTATCTTTGTCTCTCTGTATGTAACATGTCTTTTTCCTCTGATTAAGATTTTCCTTATTATTGATTTTGAGAAGTTTTTTTTTAAATTTTTCTTTTTATGATACTGAAGTTCCCAGGTCGGAGATCGAATCGGAGGTGCAGCTGCCAGCCTATGCCACAGCCACAGCCACAGCAGATCTGAACTGCATCTGTGACCTATGCCATAGCTTGTGGCAACGCAGGGTCCTTAACCTACAGAGGCCAGGAATTGAACCCACATCCTCACCGACACTATGTTGGGTTCTTAACTCACTGAGCCACAATGGGAACTTGGATTTTGAGACATTTGGTGATGCTCTCCCTTGACACACTTGTGCTTGGGTTTGTTGAGCTTTTTGGATCTGTGAGTTGATGGTCTTCATCAAATCTAGAATATTTTTGGCAATCATTTCTTCCAATTTTCTGCCACACTCTCTCTCCTCTCTCCTTCGGGGACTCTGGTGGCTTCTTGATGAAGTGTCTTGAAGTTTTCTCACAGCTCACTTAATGGTCTTTTCATTTTATTCATTCTTTTCCTCTCTGTTGCATTTTGTACAGTTGCTGGTGTTTTGCTTTTAATTTCACAGCTATTTTCTCCTGCATCATGTAATTTGCTTTTAATCCCATTCAGTATATCTTTCATCTCAGTCATTTTGCTTTTTACCTCTAGCAGTTCAGTTGGGGCCTTTAAAAAATATCTTCTGTGTCTCTCTTTTAACTTTGGGGGCATATGGCATAGAGTAACAATAACTTATAATGCCCTTCTTTACTAGTAATTCTAATGTCTGTGTCAGATCTGGGTTGATTTCCAGAGACTGATTACTTTGGTCACTATGGGTGGTGTTTTCTTGCCTCTTTGCAAGCCTAATAATCTTTGATTGGTTGCTGCACATTGTGAACTGTACCTTGTTTGAGTCCTGGATATTTTTATATTCTGTGAAATCTTGAGCATTATATCTTCTGGGGGTTGTAGACACATTATTTGGAAAGGGTCCCTTCCAGTGTGGATTTTATGATTTGCTAAGTGGGTTTAGAGCAGAGCCCAGTCTAGGGCTCATCATTTCCCCCTCCTGGGGCAAAACCTTTCTGAGCGTTTTACTCAGCATCCCGTGGATTATTATGTTTTCCCAGACTGTTTCTGGCCCTTGTGAACACCAGGCACTATTTTCTCTCATCCTTTTGGAGGATTTTTACTACCCGCCGTGGTAGGTTTCCTCACATGCATGTGCTGAACGGTGCTCTGCCAAATACTCAGAAGAGACCCTCTAGGATTTTTTTCTGGGTGCAGTATTCTCTTCTCTGACCCAGATGATGATGATCTGGAAGAGTGGGCTTGGAAAACAAAAAGAGAGTGGATTCCTAAAACTGTAAGGAAACAGGCTCAGGAGTGTCCGGTGAGAACAGAATTGGAGTGTAGAGCAGGCAACCCAGAGTGTGGTCCTCGACCAGTGCCGGCCAGTGAGGCTAGAAATGGAGGCTTTTCCTAACAACTTCAACAGAAATTGGAACCATTCGTAACAATTTGACAGAGGATATTGGGGCTTGGATTTCCTATGGTTCATTTCCCCACATTATTGTGTTTTACGAGAAAATAAGTCCAACAGAATAAAAACAAAACCTGGCCCTTTACTGAGAAGGAAGAAGTGACCTGGAGGATTTGGACCAAGAGGCAGCCAGAGGTGGATATGATTTGTAGCTTCAGTAATGGAAGGTTATTGACGGGATCCTGGCAGCAGTGACTATGCCATATCCTTTGTATGATCAGCACTGTGCCATTTCCCCACTGTGATCGGCTTCCCAACTCCCTCTGTGGAGGAGCCCCGGGGGTTTAGGGGACCGGCCAGCCTCCCACAGGAAGTGGCAAAGCCAAGGACCCCAGCCCGAGAGCTTCCCCACTTTGCTCCTCCTGCCTTCTTCCTTGTCCCACTGGGACGGATCAGCCTGCAGAATCCAGGTTGATCTGTTCACTGGAGCCGAACCATTGTGGTTGGTTTCTCTCTTTGGCTTCATTATTTAGGTATACCTTTAAAAATTATTAAAGTATAGTTGATTTACAGCGTTGTTTAATTTCTTCTGTATAGCAAAGTGATTCAGTTATACATATATTTCTTCTTTTTCCTATTCTTTTCTGTTATGGTTTATCACAGGATATGGAATATAGTTCCCTGATACCATAGGACCTTGTTGTTTATCTATCCTATATATACTAGTTTGCACCTGTTGATCCCGAACTCCCAATACTTCCCTTCTCCGCTCCCCAGCGATACCTTTTAAGAGTTGCCTATTCTGGTAAAAGCTGTTTGAAAAAGTAGCTCAGATAGATCTTTGTGGATGATGCAGGTGTTTCTACAGCTGCCCTGGTCACAAGTGGCCTTCGGGGACTTGAAATGTACTTGTTCAAATACTGGGTTTTTTTGCCATACCCTTGGCAAACAGAAGTTCCCGGGCCAGGGATCAAACCCACACCACAGCAGTAACTCGAGCCACAGCAGTGATACCAGATACCCTGCTGTGCCATCAGGGAACGCTTCAAGTACTTGAACTGAATTTGTAATGTTATTTTATTTGAATTAATTCAAATTTACATATAGTAACCACTTATGGCCTGTAGCCACTGTGGACAACAACAGGTAGGAGTTATAAATTAGAACAGTGCAATTAAAACACAAGCCAAATGACTGCTAGTTTTTACTTTTCTCTGGAACTGTTCTCATGGTCAGGAAAACCTTGCATTTCTACTTTTTAGGGAGGCATTTGGGAAACAAACTTGCAGTAAGTTTCTTTTCTTTTCTTTCTTTTTTTTTTTTTGCCTCATATGCAAGTTTCCAGACTAGGAGTAGAATTGGAGCTGTAGCTACAGGGCTACGCCACAGCCACAGCCACAGCCACAGCCACAGCAACTCGGGATTCAAACTGCATCTGCGACCTACCCCACAGCTCATGGCAGCGCCAGATCCTTAACACACTGAGCGAGGCCAGGGGTCAAACCAGCATCCTCATGGATACTAGTTGGGTTTGTTAACTGCTGAGCCACGAAGGGAACTCCCCCCTTTTCATTTATTTTTATTTTTTGCTTTTTAGGGCACATGGTAAAGTCTTATAGCCAGTCACTTTTATGGAATAGATGATTTGTTTCTATTTCTAGAAACAAAGGAGAAAATTAAGTATTGCAAGCTTAGTTTTTTTTGTCACATTAAATGTCTGACCTGTCTTTGTGTCATCCTCAGCTGCTGTGTCCTTCATCAGGCTACACTGATCTTATCCACATTTTTCTCTTTTCATCTGAAGGCGCTCCCCCAAAGGCATATATAAAATATTCATCCACTGTTTCTATGGAAAGTGGTTTTTGGAGTAGATTCTTGATGAGTCTGTACATTTATTAGTCAATATTTTATAAAATATTGTGATTGGAAAATAAAGAGCCAATTTGACTACTGTATTCTAAACTCTGGAAAAGCTCTCTCTTCTCTCTCTCTTTTTTTTTTTTTTTTTTTTTTTAGGCTGCACGCATGGCATGTGGAAGTTCCCAGGCCAGGGATTAAATCCACACCACAGTTTTAGTATATGTGCTGCCGAAGCGAGCACACACACCACAGCTTTAACCTGCGCCACAGCTACAGCAGCGCCAGATCCTTAATCCACTGTGTCACACATGAACTTCCTGGAAAAGCTCTTTATTTAGTATGTTTTTCTTGTGCATATCCTTAGCTGTTTCTTAGTACAGGGCATTCCTCTGCCAGAAGCTGGGGGATTCTGAAACTAGAGTTCTAAACATGTAACACAGACACAATCTCCCTTTCAAGAACTTTGTTTGAAGCTAATTGTTCAGGGATGTTCCAGGTCTTCTGTTGGCACTTTTGTTTAACCAGGATGAATCTCATCACGTGGAGATGCTGGTTCAGAGACAGGCCTGAGGCAGAGTGTAACTCAGTGGTTTTCCCAGTGTGGTCCCTGGATCAGCACAGTCAGCATCATATGGAAACTCATTAGAAAGGCACATCCTCCAGCCCTGCCCAGACTTACTAAATCAGAATCTCTGGGAAGGGAGCCAGCAGTTGTGTGTCAGCCAACCCACTTGGTGATTCTGCTAAAATTGAAAATCTGCTGGCCTAATTTTCTGGTGTTCACGCCTTGACTATTCCACTTTATCTTCTGGTCCGTATCATCTCTGGCCCAGCCCTGCTATCTCCAAGCTATGTCCCAGCATGGGAAATGTGAGGATAGAAACCTTGTCACCACTTGCCTCGTGGGTGTGATTGGGAAGGTCAAGAAATTCACCTTCTGGGGAGTTCCCGTCGTGGCTCAGTGGTTAATGAACCATGAAGTTGCGGGTTCGATCCCTGGACTTGCTCAGTGGGTTAAGGATCCGGCATTGCCATGAGCTGTGGTGTGGGTTGCAGATGCAGCTTGGATCCTGTGTTGCTGCGGCTGTGGGTGTTGCTGCGGCTCTGGCATAGGCCGGTAGCTACAGCTCAGATTAAACCCCTAGCCTAGGAACCTCCATATGCCATGGGATCGGCCGTAGAAATGGCAAAAAGACAAAAAAAAAAAAAGGAAATCCACCTTCTGGAGTTCCTGCTGTGGCATAACCTGCAACTGCACGCAAGTTTGATCCCCAGCCCAGCACTGTGGGTTAAAGTATCTGGTTGCTGAAGCTGCAGTGTAGAGCTCAACTATGGCTTGGATCTGATCCCTGGCCTAGGAACTTCCATATGCCATGGGGCAGCCAAAAAAAAAAAAAAAAAAGAAGAAGAAGAAGAAGAAAGAAAGAAATCCACCTTCTGATCTGACCCATCTAAGAGATACCCCTTCTGGAGCAAAGTGATACTATAGCCTGCAAAACAAAGACTCAATAAAACTGCATCTAATGCAATAAGTGGAATTAAACTGCCTAAGGTGCAGGATTAGTGATCCCAGCCAACCTCCAACACCTGCCAGCCGGAAATTCTCAGCGGGTTGTGTGGCTCCCACCTGTCGCTGTGCCGGCTGTGGTCTGGCGCCACCTAGTGGTGGTTTCCTGCTCTAGCTTATTTGTCAAAGAGGGCACTTCTGGCCCTGCACCTACCTGATTGGAGCTTTCAGGACAGTGGCTGGGATTCCAGGAGTTTCCAGATTCGGTGGTGTATGTTTCATGGGTTAGAAATGGAGTGATTCAGCCTGGCAAATACCTTCTCTTTCCTTCCCTGCTTCTAAAGATGAGGTTGCTTGCTTTTTCCTGCCTGGCCTCACCTTCCTTCAAAGGACCTGTGGTGTAAATTAGCAGTCAAATTATATCCACATGCGTGCCAGTGCAAGGGGTTTTTACAGAATTGTCAAAAAATTAAAGAGATACAATGGAGGTAAAATGCCTAGTACATAGAAAGCGCTTTAAAATTGAAAATGCTTGATGGGAGGGGAGGGAGTGGGAGGGATCGGGAGCTTGGGCTTATCAGACACAACTTAGAATAGATTTACAAGGAGATCCTGCTGAATAGCATTGAGAACTTTGTTTAGATACTCATGTTGCAACAGAAGAAAGGCTGGGGGAAAAATGTAATTGTAATGTATACATGTAAGGATAACCTGACCCCCTTGCTGTACAGTGGGAAAAAAATAATAATAAATAATTTAAAAAAATTGAAAATGCTGGGAGTTCCCCTTGTGGCTCAGCCAATTAGGAACCTGACTAGTATCCATGAGGATATGGGTTCGATTCCTGGCCTCACTCAGTGGGTTAAGGATCCACATTGCCATGAGCTGCAGTGTAGGTCGTGACTCAGATCTGGTATTGCTGTGGCTGTGGCGTAGCCCGGTACCCACAGCTCCAATATGTGACCCCTAGCCTGGGAACTTCCATATGTTGCAAGTGCAGCCCTAAAAAAAGCAGGAAAAAAAAGAAAGAAAAAAGAAAATGCCCTTCTCTGTTCCCTATAGGAGGAGAGAAACTGGATGCCACAAGTAGGTGTGCACTCAGCCAACATTAAATAGTGGGGGCGGGTCATGGCATAATGGCACAAACATGTGGATCAGGCGTCAGACAACCTGGCTTCTACCTGCCCACTTTCTACCTGGGTGAGCCTGGCTGAGCTTTGGAATCCCTGAAATGGAAATGGTAATGTATATAATTGTGGTGTTTTAATGAAGAGATGAAGAAACCCAGAGAGCTGGGAGCAATCCTGGCTGTTAGTTCCAGTGATTCCTGAAAGTAAGCAGTCTCTGCATCCTTGTCATGCTCCATGGTATTGACATGTGACGGGTTTGATTTCTGCCCCATTCAATGCTGAACCGCTCGAGGCTGAAACCTCAAGTATGTCTCTGTGAAAGGCGTGTGGCAGGTGGGGACAGAAAGGAGGCAAATGATGCAGTAACATGTGGCAGCGTTCTTAGACATCTGTAAAGCCTTTTTTAGTATATGAAAGTTCTAAATACAGTCCTTGAAACATAGAAGGCAGTCAGCAGATGTTAGGTTTTTTTTTCTCTTACTCTGACAAAGCACAAACTAATAAATATAGATATGGGATCCAGTGTCTAAACTCAGGTTTTGTTTTCAGACTTTAGTGAAAACTGGAATTTGAGTCCTTCAGAGCAGAGGAAGACCCCACCCTCATAAGTCTGTGGGGAAGTCCTCATGTTTTTCTTCTTTTTTTGGTAATAAAATAAATGCAGATGCAACCTCTGACCTCTTCCCTGGCCTCTAGGTCTGAACATGTGACTCCTCAGCTCTAGGGCTTGACAGCAAGAGAATTTGCCTAGTGAGTTGGGCCCCCTTTTTTTTTTTTTGCTCTTTAGGGCTGCACCTGAGGTATATGGAAGTTCCCAGGGTAGGGGTGGAATTGGAGCTATACCTGCCGGCCTATACCACAGCCACAGCAACTCGGGATCTGAGCCACGTCTGTGACCTACACCACAGCTCATGGCAATGCTAGATCCCTGAGACACTGAGCAAGGCAAGGGATTGAACCCATATCCTCATGGATACCAGTCGGATTCATTTCCACTGAGCTATAGCAGGAACTCCTGAGAGTCGGGCATTTAAAAAAATGATGATCTGGAGTTTCCTGGTGGCCTGGCGACTAAGGATCTGGCATTGTCACTGCAGCAGCTCAGGTTGCTGCTGTGGCAAATTCAGTGTCTGGCCTGGGGACTTCCACATGCCGTGGTTGAGGCCAAGGGGAAAAAATTGGTGATCAGGGTGATATCTGCTTATTATTAAAAGTAGGGGAAAGTGTAGGAGAGTGTAAAGAAGCTAATAACTAGCAAACACCCCTTCACCTGCCCCCACCCCAATCAGGCAGATACCATGTATGTCCACTCAGAGGCACTGTCATTCTTGGACAAATTTCCTTTCCAGCCTTTTTTGTTTTTAGGGCCGCACCTGCAGCATATGGAAGTTCCCAGGCTAGGGGTCAAATTGGAGCTGCAGCTGCTGGCCTACACCACAGCCACAGCAACACTGGATCTGACCTGCAGCAGTGACCTACACTGCAGCTTCTGGCAATGCTGGATCCTTAACCCACTGAGCAAGACCAAGGATTGAACCCAAATCCTCACAGAGACAACATCGGGTCCTCAGCTGTTGAGCCACAATGGGAACTCCCTCCAGTGTTTTCCCTTTAATTTCTTCTTTACTTAGTTGAAACTTATATTTCTTTTACTTTTCACATTATTACATAAGTGTTTTCTTTTAAAAAATTAAGAAGAAAATATTGTTTCTCAGATTATGAAAACATAATTCTAGAAAAAGGAGTTCCTGTTGTGGCGCAGCTGAAATGAATCCGACTAGGAACCATGAGGTTGCAGGTTTGATCCCTGGCCTAGCTCAGTGGGTTAAGGATCTGGTGTTTCTGTGAGCTGTGGTGTGGGTCACAGACGCAGCTCAGATCCTGCATTGCTGTGGCTGTGGCGTAGGATAGCGGCTGTAGCTCCGATTTGACCCCTAGCCTGGGAACCTCCATATGCTGCAGGTGCAGCCTTAAAAAGCAAAAAAAAAAAAAAAAAAAAAAGACCCTAGAAAAAGTTAATCTAGAAATGTTGAAAGGTACAAAAGGGTAAGTGAAATTTCCCTGTAATACAATCAACCAGTGCTAACTCCTATTAGTTTTTGTGTGCAGTCTTTCAGTTTTTTTCATATAAATGCTCTGTGGGTCTATGTGTATAAGTTACTGAAATGGAATTGTACTATAAATACAGTTTCTAGCTTGCTTTTTTCACTTACTAATGTAATCTGACTATCCTATACTATAAGCATTTTTTAATACCACTGAAACACTTACTTGAATGGTATTTTTAATGGTTACATATTCCATTCAGATGTTTTATGTGATCATTTCTCTGAGGCTGCCAGTTTGGATCTAAGGAAACATTTGTTCATTTCTGATTCTTTCCTTAAACTATGTCCCAGACAGCCCTGCTGAATCAGAGATAAACATTTTAGAGGTTCCTCTCCAGGGAGAGTTTATCACTTTACACTCTCCTCTGTAGCTTGCAGAAATATGCAGTGACTGCCCTCACACATGAATGTGATTGTTTAAAAAAAATCTTCATTGTTAATCATAAGTGAAAACGCTCTTGTTTAATTTGTGTTTCTTACAGTGCTAGAGGGTTCAATACTTTTGCAGGTGTAGTGATTTTCCTCTATGATTTCTCAAACAGAGATGGTTAAATCAAAAAGCTCATTTCCACTCAGATTCCTCGGAACTTCCTGGATCCCATTCCAGGGAGCAGAGTTGCGTGTTCTCCATGCCTTGGCTCCAAAGCCTGGTCTCTCTAGGAAGGCCTGTGCGTTTCCAGGTGGCCTCCTCGCTCCCTCTAGTGGACTCTCCAGTAGCTGCAGCCTCACTTCCTTTGCTCATTAGAACCAATTCATCCCACTGGGACATCCCAGAAGGGAACAGCAGAGCAACGGCACTCTGCAGACTGGCAGCCAGAGAGTGTGTGGACTATTTTCCTGGATGGCTGGGCAGCTCCTCTTAGTGTGGGCTGTTTGTAGTCTTGTTTCCTTTGCTGCCAGGGAGGAACTGGAGGCAGCCGGTCAGCTCTCACTCCGCCTGGGGCACAAGATGGAAAGGATGCTCTAGGTAGTTCTCATTTTCCTTTCTAAAACTTTGAGTCCTCTAGACTATTTATATAGAGGGAAAATGTGTTTTTTGTTTGGTTTGGTTTGGTTTTTTTGCTTTTTAGAGCCACACCCCCAACATTTGGAGGTTCCCAGGCTGGGGTCTAATCGGAGCTATAGCTGGCAGCCTATACCACAGCCACAGCAACGCGGATCCTTAACCCACTGAGCAAGGCCAGGGATCGAACCCGAAACCTCATGGTTCCTAGTCCGATTCGTTTCCACTGCACCACAACGGGAATTCCCTAGACATACATTCTTGTTAACTGGAAAACGCTGTGAAAGTTCTAGACTCCGAATGTCCTTGAACAACTTTGGGACGGGGGCAGGAGGGAAACTTTGGAGAGCTGAAGATTTCTAACATATGCCCCATTGCCCTTTACACTGTCTCATGCCACTAAAGTTTGCTTCAGGAAGTAAAAATAATACCTAGTCATTGCAGAAAAAAAACTAATAAAGATTGCCATGTCCAATACTCAGAGATAACAACTGTTCACATTTGGTGTATATCTGTGTATGTGCGTCCACGTAATTTTGTGATCATATGTGTATATCCATGTCTGTGTACATACACACACACAGATGTTTTAACCCCATTTTTAAGTATTTTATTTTATTTTTGCTTCTTAGGGCTGTACCTGAGGCATATGGAAGTTCCCAGACTTGGGGTCAAATTGGAGCTGTAGCTGCTGGCCTGTGCCACAGCCACAGCAAGGAGGAACCCGAGCTGCATCTTCAACCTGCGCAGCAACACTGGATTCTTAACCAACTCAGCGAGGCCAGGGATCAAACCCACATCCTCATGGATACTGGTCGGGTTCGTAACCCACTGAGCCAAAATGGGAACTTCCATTTTAAAGTATTTGAAATATCTCTCCATGCCATTAAACATTTTTAGAAAACACAGTCTTTAATATGGCTTTGTAAATTATAGCATGTACACATGCTATAATGTATCTGATAAGAATTAGACATTTGGTGACAGTTATTTTTGGAAGCTATTAAAATGATTGCCAAGATGAAGGTCCTTTAAACAATCTGACTCATTATTTTCTTAGCATAAATTCCTGTGGTAGAATTTTTGGGTCAAAATAATCCAAACTTTCTAAATTCTGTTGAAATTCAATATTAAGTTTATCTTAAAAAGCTTGTTTGGGGAAGTTTCCATCTTGGCTCAGGAGTTCATGAACCTGACTAGTATCCATGGGATGCAGGTTTGATCCCTGGCCTCGCTACAGCTCCAGTTCACCCCCTAGCCTGGGAAGCTCTGTGTGCCCTGGGTGCAGCCTTAAAAAGACAGAAAAAGAAAAACAGAATTTAAAAAGTCTGTTTGGGAAGCCCTGGTGGTCTAGAGGTTAAGGATCTGGTGCTTTCACCCCTGTGATATTCCCAACAGAGTGGAACGAGTCTGTCTGCAGTGTTATTACTTACACTGAGTGTAACCTTTGCCAGTCAGATAGATAAAACTTGGGATATTATTTTAACTTGCAGTTTTTAAAAAGCATGAGAAAAGTGCAAAACTCTTTTATATATTTGGAGTTCCTGTCGTGGCACAGTGGTTAACGTATCCGACTAGGAACCATGAGGTTGCGGGTTCGATCCCTGCCCTTGCTCAGTGGGTTAAGGATCCGGCGTTGCCGAGAGCTGTGGTATAGGTTGCAGATGCGGCTTGGATCCTGTGTTGCTGTGGCTCTGGTGTAGGCCAGTGACCACAGCTCCGATTCAACCCCTAGCCTGGGAACCTCCATATGCCGCGGGAGCGGCCCAAGAAATAGCAAAAGGACAAAAAAAAAAAAAAAAAACTCTTTTATATACATTGGTCATTCATACTACTTTTGTCAGTTATCTTTGCCCAGTTTTAAAATATTGGACTGTGAATTGAGTTCTTTGCATATTGGGGGTAAGTTCCTTTTGTCATATGGGACAGATGTTCTTCCTAGTTTGTCATTTGCCTTATGTGTTTCACTCAAAGAAATTGTGCAGGTGCAGTTTAAAAACTATTAGAAAATAGAGTTCCCGTCATGGCTCAGTGGTTAACGAGTCCGACTAGGAACCATGAGGTTGCAGGTTCAATCCCTGGCCTTGCTCAGTGGGTTAAGGATCCGGCGTTGCCGTGAGGTGTGGTGTAGGTTACAAACGCAGCTTGGATCTGACATTGCTGTGGCTGTGGCGTAGGCCAGCGGCAACAGCTCCAATTGGACCCCCAGCCTGGGAACCTCCATATGCCTCAGGAGCAGTCTAGAAAAGGCAAAAAGACAAAAAACAAACAAACAAATAAACAAAAAACTGTTAGAAAGTACCATAGGTAATAACTTAATTTACATACCAACCAGAAGGCATAAACATTTATATGTTACCATTTTGGCTCTTTTTTTTATATGGCCACAACTGCAGCATATGGAAATTCCTGGCCCAGAGATTGAATCTGAGCAACTGTGACCGAGGCTGCAGCTGCGGCAACACCAGGCTGGGGATCAAACTGGTGCCCCTCCAGCAACCTAAGCCATTGCAGTTGGATCCTTAACCCTCTATGCCTTAGTGGGAACTCCTTGCCATTTTGGCTTATTTTTTATAAAGGAAATAAAATATTAGAGATAAGTTGGCATCGTCTTGGTCCCCCATCCCGTCCCATTGCACCCTTCTCCAAGGCAGCTGCTATTATGAACTGAGGTATGGATCCTTCTGGTCCCAACTTTTATACTGTTACCACATATACACGAATTAATAAACAATAGGTAGGAAGAGTTTGTGTGTGTATGCATGTGAGCTTGCTTTAACTGACATATTCGTTCTCTCTCATATGAATGCATTGTTAAGCAGTTTTCCTCATTTGCACATGAGTATGTTCAGTTCAATTCATAATGATACTACATATCTAGTCCTTTTATTTTGATTGCTGTGTAGTATCATATCCATTGACGGTAACTCCAAATTCTTCCTCAATGTGCTTATCAACCTTTCCATATTGGAGAACACCGAAGATGCTCTGAGTGATGTTTTGCTTTGTTTTTTTCCTTTTTTTTTTTTCTTTTTTGGCCATCCATATGGTGGCATATGGAGTTCCTGGGCCAGGGATCAGATTCGAGCTGCAGATACAGCAATACCAGATCCTTAACCCACTGTGCCGGGCCAGGGATTGAACCTGTGTCCCACTGCTCCCAAGACGCCATGGATCCCATTGTGCCACAGCAGGAACCCCGTGTTCTGGTTTTCTTAGTTTTCATTTCAGGACTGCAGTGACCATCCATACACTGAACACTGCATCCTGCACACGGCGGGGGGGGGGGGGGGGGGGGTCTTCTCAAGGGGTGTCCCTATCAGTGTGTTGTGGGTAAAGTCAATTTTCAGCTCAGCTGGCTCTCACCTATTTTTCCCCAAGTGGTCAAGCCATTCGACATTCTCACCAGCAGTATGGAAGAGACCCTCTCATCTCACACCTTCATCAAGACAGGGAGTCAGTCATCAGACTTGGTAATTTTGCCCATCTGGGATGTGTCGTCTTCTGATGGTGGTTGTAATTTGCTTGTGCTGATCGCTGGTGGGATTGAACATCTTTTTAAATGGCTATTGCCTAGAGTTTAAAAGGTTTTGTAATAGGGAAGAACCTTTGTGGTTTTTGTTTTTGTTTCGGTCTTTTTTGTCTTTTTAGGGCCGCACTGGTGGCATATGGAGCTTCCCAGGCTAGGAGTCTAATCGGAACTGTAGCTGCTGGCCTACTCCACAGGCACAGCAACGTGGGATCTGAGCCACTGCATCTGTGACCTACACCACAGCTCACAGCAACGCCAGATCCTTAACCCACTGAGCAAGGCCAGGGATCCAACCCACAACTTCGTGGTTCCTAGTCGGATTCATTTCCTCAGTGCCACGATGGGAACTCCCCTTTGTATTCTTTTTACAAATTAATTACTAGGGGGATGTTGCCTTTAATCTTAAATTAGACATCATGGCCCATTTCTGGGAACCCTGCCACCCAGGTAATGAGCATGTTTAGCTCATAGGAAACCTCCTGACCAGGCCCACCTGTCTATGGCTGCAGGTAGGAAGAAATGAACACATTCCTGATGGAACCAGGAAGTGTTTGACTTTACTCCTTCCCCTTTGGGTATAAAAGAAGCCTGGGAGTTCCTGCTGTGGCCTGGGATTGCTGCGTGTCTTGGAAGCACTGGGACGCATGTTCGATCCTCAGCACAGTGGGTAAGGATCTGGCGTTGCTGCAGCTGAGGCTTAGGTTACAGCTGTGACTCGGATCTGATCCCTGGCCTGGGAACTCCATATGCCGCAGAGCGGCCAAAAAAATAAAAGAAGAAGCAGCCTGAATTCTAACTTGGGCAAGATGATTCTTTGGGATATGAGTCCACCATCTTCTTGGTCTGCCAACTTTCCGAATAAAGTCACTATTCCTTGCCGCAACAACTCATCTCTCAATTTATGGGCCTCTTGTGTGGCAAGCAGCATGAGCTTGAACTTGGAACAGTTTTCTTTTCTCTGTACCTTCCTTTGCTCCTTTTTCCCATTGGGCTTCCTTTCTTTTTCTCAGGATTGTCACACTTCTTTATAGGCTGTGGATGCTCCTCCCTTGCTGTGTGTTGTCACCATCTTCTCACCGCTGACTTGCCTTTCCTTTTAGTTCATTTATTACCCTTGATTAAACTGTTCCCAAGCCCTTTTACTCTGAGGCTGAATTGAAATTACCGTTTCATCCTCAAGGAACGTAGCACATCCCAGAGCATGAGAATATTCTAAAGGAACCAGTCAGAGGATTGGGGAAATATTGAGGTAACAGTGAATCTGGCAGCAATTGACACCATGCAGAGGGTCTGACCAGGCTGGGAGAAGGACAGGGCCTTCCTAATAAGCTTGGTATAGAGGCAGGAAAAGGGACCATCCATGGATGGAAATCCTTACCATGCCAAAGTCAAAGCCAGCTGCCTGTATATTCTCATAATAGCTTTTGTTTTTCACACCGAGGCCTTTAGTCCATCTGGAGGATTTTGCTTTCATCGTTGAATTTATTTCCATTTTTGTGGCTTTCCCCTTTCACTGATGCTTCAAAGTCCTCTCTGAGTTCCATCCAACGAGTTTTCACGGGCAGTCTCTCCTGTTACCTGGTGCTCTTTTCCTGCTCTGGGGTGTCACAGGCAAAGACACCCATTGTGTATGGATGGGATTTCTCCTTCTCAAGCACTGTTAATGTTTGTGACATTTGTGGTTTGGGTTTCAGGTGGACATTAGCCCTCAGGGGCTTGTTTCTACTAGTGTTTAGAACTTATTCTGTTTTTTGTTTTGTTTTGTTTTGTTTTTTTCAGTCGTTTTAGAGCTGCACCTGCAACATATGGAAGTTCCTAGGCGAGGAGTGTAATTGGAGCTGTAGTCTCTGGCCTACATCACAACCACAGCAATGTGAGATCCGTCTACAACCTACACCACAGCTCACAGCAACACCGGATCCTCCATCCACTGAGTGAGGCCAAGGATCGAACCCACATCCTCATGGATACTAGTCGGGTTCGTTACTGCTGAGCCACAACAGGAACTCCCAGAATTTCATTCAGTTCTTGAACCTCCCATGTAGTCTGTTTGAGTATGTTTTGTACATTGCCCCTGGAAATACTCTCAGATCTGGGGTGGCTGCTGTGTACAGATCCAGGGCCTCCTGTAAAGATGGCTCCCACGTACCTTGAACAGGTGGCCTGCTATGTTTTTTCGTAAGGGAGCCAGGCACTGGATGAAGTGTGCTGTTCTTGCCAGTGTCCTGGCTCTATGGAAACTGAAGTTACACCTAAGGAGTCAGGGTGTTCTAAATTTTTCACATTCCTTCCCACCCCTTTAGATCAAGAGAAAATGAGAGCAATCCATTATCTTTCCAATAGTATGTGTTTTCAGATGAAAAATGTTATGAAAATAAGGGCTGGCCAATTTATAGGACTTTCCTGATAGGATGTCCTCAGTGTTCCCTGGAGAACATGTGACAGTCCCCAGTGCCGGTGGGGGGAGGGGGGGACAGCAGCTTCACAGGAGACCCGGTACCTCCCACATGTGGATGCCTCTGATCTGTCACCAGATATCTCACTGGCTTCTTTCACAGTTGAGAGGAGGTGCGAGGACTGTATAGCGTGGTTGCCAAGCTGGCTGTAATCTTCCTGCCAGGCAGCATCCCCCGCACCTAAGGGAACCCTGTCTTCTGTCCTTACCGTCCATTGCCAAGGACCACAGCAGCTTGCAGGAGCCAGAAACTATTGTGGATAGTTGGCATATTCTGCATGTTTATTTTTGCTTAAAAAGATTTTGTGCAGAATAGACCTGTGGTTGCCAAGGGGGACGGGGAGGAAGGGGGTGGTTGGGGAGCTTGGGGTTAATAGATGCAAACTATTGCCTTTGGAATGGATTAGCAATGAGATCCTGCTGTGTAGCCCTGGGAGCTATGTCTAGTCATTTATGATGGAGCCTGATAATGTGAGAAAATAGAATGTGTACATGTATGGGTAACTGGGTCACCATGCTGTACAGTAGGAAAGAAATTATATTGGGAAATAACTATTAAAAAATAATAATCATTTAAAAAAAAGATTTTGCCTTTCTTTTCTCTTCTTTCACTGCCGATTAACATTTTCTTTCTACCCTGCCTATGTGTTTTTTCCTTAGGCCGGAAGCTGAGAGGAAAAGCCTTCTATTTTGTCAACGGCAAAGTGTTTTGTGAGGAAGACTTCCTGGTGAGTTTGTTCATCCAAGTGTCCCCGCCTCAAGGTCCAGGCGGGGAGTGTGCAGAGAGGCCAGCTCACCAGGAGAAGGTGCTTCCTGTCCATAGTCCCCAGTGCACTGTTGGAGAAGGGGGTCTGACCTTCCTTCTGCAGATGCATGGGGTGGCCCACGTTCCTGGGCAGATGGCAAATAGCAGAGCTTTGATCTTCTCAGGGATTTTTAGGTCACTGGGCCTGCCCTCTTGTTGCTCTGTCCCTTTCTGCCAACTACCCCCAGCTCTTAAATCTCACTCTGGGAGCCGGGCCCTCCTTATTCTCATCCTGCCTGCCTCTGCCACACACTGAAGGGCCATCCATGTGCCAGTAACAACCAGATCTGAACTCCTACCCTGTCGGCCCCTCAGAGGCCAACCGCTGACATCTCCCTGCCCACTGGACAGTCCCTAGAGTTGGCCCCCCAGTCCTCCCCCACCACCCCTCCCACTCTGCTCAGAAGTCTCCTGGGACCTTATCTCTGAGAACAGTGTCCTGGATTCCTCCTCGACCCTTCTTCCTTCCTGTCTCATCCAGAGGGTGGCCAAGCATCAAGCCTGGTGCCACCACGTCCTCCCTGGCCTGCTTGGCTGGGCCCCCACATGGCTGCATGGTATCAATGCCCAAGCCTCAGTCTCCAGGGTCCAAAGCATGCATAGAAGCTGCAGTCTGGGCAGCCTTCCCTGCAGCCTCACATCTGGCTCACTCTGGGGCCTGTGGTTCTCTGCAAGCCTTCAGCCCCGTCCTTTGCGCCTTAGCCAGCCCTGTGTCCCTTGCTTGAGTGTCTTCACCCTTACTTTGCCTGGATCACCAGACAGCCTTTGCATCCCCTGTCCTACTGTGGATCGCCCCTCCTCTGTGCTGCCCTGGGCTTGCCCTGGCCAGCGGTTAGGACATGCCTGTCCATCTACAAGTCTTTCCCTGACTTTACAGTAAGTTCCTAGGGAGGGAAGAACACACTGCTTCACTCACCTTGACACCTTCAGATCCTAACACACTGCTGAGCATAGAGTGATGCCCAGTCAGTAAGATGACCGATGTGAGACCCAGAGGTGGCTCAGGGCCAGCTTCTTTGTGGCTATGTGGGTTGACTCATTAGGACTCTTGCTTGCCAGTCACAGACAAACAAACCCAAAATGGCTTAAGTGAAAGGAAATTCATTCTTGCATACCCTCAGGGGTCATTTCCTCCCACATCTTTGCATCATTCTCAGGCACTGTGTATGTGATTGTCTGATGGTGGCGGCACACCAGAATTGACTGTCTCCCAGTTTTTCCTCCTTTTTTTCTTTTTTTGTCTTTTTAGGGCTACACACGCAGCATATGGAGATTCCCAGGCTAGGGGTCAAATCAGAGCTGGCTTTTTACCAGTCCCAGACTTGATTTTGAATCCTGCCCTTACCCTGAATAGGCTGTGTGACCTTGAGAATGTCCCTTAACCTCTCTGAGCTTCCCTTTGCTTCCATTTGAGAAATGGCATAACAGAAACCTTGCAGAACTATTTGGAAACAGCGTGATAGTCTGAGACTTGAGCATGTATCAGAATCCTCTGAAGGGCTTGTGAAACCCATATGGCTGGACCCTACCCCCTGAGTTTCCAACTCAGTTGGTCTGGGGTGGAGGCCGAAAATTTGCACTTCTGACAAGTTCCCAGTTGATGTCAGGGAACTCCGTTTTGAGAAGCACTGGGTGAGAAACTAACGATGCTCTCTGCACAGCCTCTGACGGGGAGCCTGGCATGTCATGGCTGCCAGCACTCAGCTGGTAAGAGGGCAGCAGCATTAGCTTATGTAATGACTTTTGTGGCAGGGGATATTCGTGACTCATCACCCGATTGTCCACGGGAAAATGACAGGTTCCTGTGTAAGGCGACACCGCTTTCTGAGAACTTTGGGGTCCTCGTGACTGGCAGGGCAGTAGCTAGATTCCTCTGCCCTGCCTGTGGTTAACTTTCTTTTCTCTTTCCTCTGCAGTACTCTGGTTTCCAGCAGTCTGCTGACAGGTGTTTTCTTTGTGGACATCTGATTATGGACATGGTGAGTAGGGCCGGCCAAACAAGGTGATGGCATGGTGGGAGGGGGAGGCAGTCACAGAAAACAATGAATAATTGAGAACACTGTTTCCTACCTTGTTTGTGGTTACAGCTGGTTTTATTCAAAGAAGACCCTAGGCAGCTTGCTTGCCTGCCCTGGTAGAGCCCACCTTGGGCTTTTTTCCGTATTAGCATCCTGTGCCATCCGGTCCACACAGTGTCGGGTTTCTGGTGACACACTGTCCTCTGGGCTGCTCACATCACACCAGCCTCCCTCTGATTTTCTGGGGTCCTTGTGGCATCCCAGGCAAGATGCCAAATGGGTGGGGTTTAACTGCAGACATCGCAGCTACCGGAATCAGATGCAGAAAACCAGATCATCACCGTTGTTTTATCCCCATGTCCGTTCCAGCTTAATCATTTCCTCAGGTGAGGTTTTGGGGCCCATCGTTAGCTTTGAGATGGTGGAAGAGGGAGCAGGTTTTAGACACTCTGTTCTGAGCTTGTCCTGGGCCTCAGGGCCTTTATCTCTTTAGCGGGGACAGTTCTTCCTTCCTGGGCTCCTCATAGGGAGAGGTTGTGAGGTTAATAAAGACAGAGATCACAGTCTGTCTCAGAGATCCAGTGGTTCACCAAATTTCACTAATATATTGGTCCAAGAAAAGCATTAGATAATGTTCTTTTAGCTGAAAGACTTAAATCCCTCTCTAAGCTGATTAATTCCACTCTGGAGAAAGGAGTTGCTAGTCATTGGTATTTCTTTTTCTTTTACCTTTTTGATTGAGAAACCCTGCAGCGAGTGCGCCTCTTAAGTGTACAGCTGAATGAATTTTAATATATGTATAAACTGATGTGTGAACACCATGCAAATCAGGGTCTAGAACATTCCCCACATCCAGAAAGACCCACTTCCACAAAAAGACCCACCATGCTGACCTCTATTGCCCCAGATTTGTTTCACTGGTCCTGGAACTTCATACAGAGGGACTGATCCTATAGAGATGCCTTTGCGCCTGCCTGTTCTCACTCAGAAAAGTGTTTTGGAGATTCACCCACGTTGTTGGCATGTTGGAGCTCATTTATTCTCATTGCTAAGTAGAATTCCATTTATGGATATAGCACCCTTTTTTTAATCCGTTCTCCTGCAGATGGCAGTTTGGAAGTTTTTGGCAATTTATGAATAAGCTGCCATGAACACTCTTATGCTTCTCTCTTTCTTTTTTTTTGGCCATGACCGTAGCATGTCCAAGTTCCTAGGCCAGGGATCCAACCTGAGCCACAGCAGCGACAACACTGGATCCTTAACCCACTGCACCGTAAGAGAATTCCCTTCTGTGTGTCTTTGATGGGCACTCATTTCTGCTGGCTTTATGCTGACAGGTATAAAACAGTGAACCAAAACCATCTCTGTTTGTGAATAGAACCTGCTACCATCCAGGCTCTGACACAGCACAGCACAGCTTGGCCCTGTGAGCATGCCATTGGCCACGAAGGCCTTCCTAGGGACATGGCTGGAGGGCCAGGCAGGAGCCACGGAGCCACACACCCTCATCCCTACCTTCCCCAAGCGCTTGCTTGAGTCCACAGGGCTCTGTTACTTTTATATATATATTTATTTTTTTGGCTGCTCCTGCAGCATGCAGAAATTCCTAGGCCAGAGATTGAACATGTACCACAGCAGTGACCCAAGCCACAGCAGTGACAATGCCAGATCCTTAACCCACTGAACCACCAGGGAACTCCCATGGGCTCCATTTCTTTAGCACATTTTGTCCTTGATTTTAGAGCCCTTCTGACAAACCCAGTACATATGAGGCCAACAGTGTCCCCGTTTAGGAACATGACTCTACCCTGTTCTTATTTCTGGATATCCTGCCCTCTTGTTCCTTGGGGTATCTTATTTATCTATTGCTACATGACAAGCCACCCAAAACTTAGTGGTTTAAAACAGTGGTGATTTATCATTTGCCATGATTCCATGGGTCAGGAATTAGGTCAAGGCTGCACCGGGTGATTCTTCTGCTCCACATGGCATTGCCTGGGGTCATTTACTCAGCTGTGTTCAGCTGGTGGCACAAGATGACCTCTCACCCTCCAGGCCCCTCTCCCTGGGGCTGCTAATCTTATTCAGTAGTTTAGCTTAGACGTCCTTTCAGCAAGAGAGAAGAAGTGGAAGCTGCTAGTTTTCTTGCATCCTTGACTTAAAACTTCCAGTACAGCCTTTCTTCCTCATTCTGTTGATCATAAAGTCACAAAGCCAGTCCCCGATTCAGAGGCAGGGGGACAGAGTCACCTTGTCGTGATGCGGGTCAGCCTGGGCACACAGGCGAGAGGGAACTGAGTTTTGGTGACCATCTCTACCCCATGGGCTAACACTAAGTTGCCCCTGGATTCTTGCCGATCCGCTCTTGGACTTGAAAACTTTTAGTGACTGTCTGTCTGCTAGTGACACTTAGTTTTAAAAATAGAACCCTTGGAGTTCCCATAGTGGTTCAGCAGTTACTGAACCTGACTAGTATCTATGAGGACGCAGGTTCAGTCCCCAGCCTCACTCAGTGGGTTAAAGATCTGGCATTGCTGTGAGCTGTGGTATAGGTTGCAGACATGGCTCGGATCCCACGTTGCTGTGGCTGTGGTGTAGGCCAGCGGCTATAGCTCTGATTCAACCCCTGGCCTGGGAACCTCCATATGCCTGGAGTGTGGCCCTAAAAAGACCAAAAAAAAAAAAAAAAATATATATATATATATATATATATATGTATATATAGCACCCTTAATTGCCACCAAGAATGAGAATAATACAGAGAAAGAGTCCTTCAGCTCCCCTTCTTGGGTCTCCAGTAGAACCCCAGTTGTCCAGTCTTGGTGTAAATTGTCTCTGCCCCTCTTTATACATAGAGGTGGATCCTCTGGGCTTGGAGGGGGGAACTGGCCTTTTCCCACATTAAAAAAAACCCAACAGCAGATGATGACAGCTAGTCAGAATGCCCCACAGTGTGGGTTAAATTAATTGAAGGGTCTCTTTCTGCCAAGACAGCCTTAAGCTGAGGGTAAAGTCCATCCCAAGGTCCAGATGGCCAAGTGGATTTTAAAGCCCGGCCGGTTGTTCTTCCCACGTTGGCAGCTTGGGGAGCCTGGGAGGTTAGTGAAATCCCAGAGGGAATGAGGAAGCTTGAAAGCTGGGCTTTCAGAGGACTGGACTAGCAAGAAGTCCTCTCGGTGCCCTGGGCAGCAGCGTGTGAGGTGTGGCATTGGCCTCTACAGGCAGCAGGTGGGTGCAGGAAGGAGCCAGGACACAGCGTGCTTTCCCACGGGCCTCACGACTCTCTGCCAAAGGTTCTCCTTGGTTCCAGGTCCCCTTCACCTGCCTGCTGGAAGCCTTTTTATGTCCCCACCCAGATGCTGATCACCATTCTGTACATTCCTTGACGGTGGGCCTTTTGGTGCCACCTTGCTGGTGCAGTTGATTCCGTGGGTCTGTTTGGGCAAAGTTTCACAGCGTAGGTAATTACATAAATGAGTCTCCTACTGAGACATCAAAGTGCTTTCAACTGCAAATCATAGAAAGCCCAGGCTTGGAGTTCCCGTCGTGGTGTAGTGGTTAACGAATCCGACTAGGAACCATGAGATTGCGGGTTTGATCCCTGCCCCTTGCTCAGTGGGTTAAGGATCCGGCGTTGCCGTGAGCTGTGGTGTAGGTTGCAGACACGGCTTGGATCTCCCATTGCTGTGGCTCTGGCATAGGCTGGCAGCTACAGCTCCAATTTGACCCCTAGCCTGGGAACCTCCATATGCCGCGGGAGCGGCCCAAGAAATGGCAAAAAAAAAAAAAACAAAAAAACAAAACAAAACAAAAAGCCCATTGCTGAGGTAGAGCCTGAGAATATACATTTTTAACAAGTTTCCAGCAGATGCAGATACTGCAGGTCCAGGGACCATGCTTGCAGAACCACTCACATAATAGGAAAAATGGCTTTTTTTCACTTAAGAGGCTTGGAGGGAGTTAATCTGCCAACTCACTGACGCCACCAAGGACATTCTCTTCCATCTCCTCTCTCTCCCACCCTCTGCATCTAGGCTCTGTCCTGGTTTCAGGACAATTCCAGGTATCAGTCACATCCAGATTAAATGACACTGAGAGGAAGAAGGTGCACAGGGCTTTCTCATCACTGGGTTTAAAAGCAGCAACAACAAAGAGGCCTTGCTTACACTTGGATTTGAGATAATCAGGGGCCGAGTTACAGCTGCCGGATTATCACACTTCGGAGTAAAAGCTGCTTAGAAGGGCCCCCAGAAGGGAGAAGTTAAGAGGTTTTTTCTGAGCTTTGCCATTTCCTGGTGGAGTTTCATTTCATCTTTCCATGTCTTTGCTACTTCCCAAGTCTGAGGTGGATCCCTTCATGGCCCTGCTTTGCAGCATTTCCTGCAGAGAATGATGGAAGTTTTTTTGATAGAGAAGCCTCCCTCCGAGAAGTTTATGAAGTACAGGAGAAGGATCCTGTTTGGTTTCCTCCTGTTTTAGGTTTTTGGGTTTTTTTTTTTTTCAGATTAAAAAAATATAGTTGATTTACAACATTCTGTTTAATTTCTGCTGTACAGCAAAGTAACCCAGTTATTTATACACACACACACACACACACACACACACACACACACACACACACATATATATATATATATATATATATACACCTTCTTTTTCTCATATTATCCTCCACCATGTTCCATCACAGGTGACTAGATATAGTTCCCTGTGCTATACAGCAGGATCTCATTGCTTATCCACTCCAAATGCAGTCGTTTGCATCTACGAACCCCAAACTCCCAGGTTTCCTCCTGTTGATACATGTAACTAGGTTAGCCTTTCCTGCCCCATCATCTCTTGGTCCAAGTAAACTGGGATGAGGGTGTTTCAGGAGGCCGTCGTTCACACGGTCCTTTGGCCTGATATGTCTCTCCCTCCCACTGGCCCTTTTTCCCTGTAATTTGTGCTGAACCCTGGCCTCTTCCTTTGCACCCTCAGATCCTGCAGGCCCTAGGGAAGTCATACCACCCCGGTTGTTTCCGCTGTGTCATCTGTAACGAGTGCTTGGATGGGGTGCCCTTCACTGTGGACTCAGAGAACAAGATCTACTGTGTCCGGGATTATCACAAGTAAGGAAGAATGGAGTGAGAGGAGCCACAGGGATAGGCCATAACAGCTGAAGCTCAGCAGAGGGAAGGATGGAAACCTGCCAAGGGGTGTCTGCGGAGGCGTGTCTGCAGGCTGCTTGAGAGCGTGCAGTGGTTTTGAGGGGTGCAGCTGGGGCCTCGGGGGTCAGCGGATGCCAAGGCAGAAAGGAACTGGTTAAAGAATTCTGCTTGGGATTTCTCTGGTGGTCTAGTGGTGAGGACTCAGTGCTTTCATCATTGCAGCCTGGGCTTAGCCCCTGGTCTGGGAACTGAGATGCCATATCAAGCCACTGCACTCTGCCTCCCCTTCGCCCCACCGCAAAAAAATGAGTTATGTTTGCTGGAAAATCCTATAATCAGACCAAAAACCCTATAATCAGATATCTGGCTAGGCCTCTGGAGGAATCTCCCAAGCCCTGTGGCTCCAACTTTACCAGACTTCAAAAAGCACCAATTCAGGGCTGGTCTTCACCACCCTTGGTTTGCCTGGGCCTGTATGAGGCACCCTGAGGCAGTAAACACACAGATCAGCCTCTGTCCCTGGTAGGGGCAGAGGAGCCCAATGCACTTGTTTCCTCTGGGGAACAGTCAAGAAGCAATACTCCCAGGAGTGAGCCAGGCCCATCTTCACAGCAGAAGGATTCACATGAAGAGTGATGGGGGTGAGGTTGGGCCAGCAAGGAAGGCTCTAGGCTCATCTCCCAGAAACACCACAAATGCGCATCCCTGCTTCCTTTCTTCTCCCCCCAGGGTGCTGGCCCCCAAGTGCGCAGCCTGTGGCCTTCCCATTCTTCCACCCGAGGTAAGATACTTTTTCAGCTCTGCTCCTAGGGTTTTCCAAGACGTGAATATCTACCTGGGTCATTTGCCAGATCTGCACTGCCCTTCTGCCTTTTAAGAAATCCTTCCAATATCTAAACTCTGGGATAAGTGCATCCTCGCCAAGAGGCCTCTTCTCATTAGCTGCCTTTCCCACCCCAAGGCCCTTCTTGAACCCTATTTGTCCCTGCTTTCTTTTTTTCTTTTTACAGCCACACCATGGCATATAGAAGTTCTTCAGCCAGGGTTCGAATTGGAGCTGCAACTGAAGCCTATGCCACAGCCACGGCAACACCAAATCTGTGTGGCAGCTTGCCGCACCTTCAGATTCTTAACCCACCCGAGTGAGGCCAGGGATTGACCCCACATCCTCATGGATACTAGTTGGGGTTTTTTTGTTTTGTTTTGTTTTTGCATTTTAGGGTTGCACCTGTGGCATATGGAGGTTCCCAGGCTAGGCGTCCAATTGGAGCTACAGCTGCTGGCCTACACCACAGCCACAGCAATGCTAGATTCAAGCTGCATTTGTGACCTACACCACAGCTCACGGCAACACCGGATCCTTAACCCACTGAGTGAGGCCAGGGATCAGACCCACAACCTCATGATTCCCAGTCGGATTCGTTTCCACTATGCCACGACAGGAACTCCAGATACTAGTTAGGTTCTTAACCTGCTGAGCCACAGTGGGAACTCCCTACTTGTCCTTGTAATCAGGTCAAACTCTCTGACTTGATACCAACTCCTCAATTAGAAGATGAGCATGTAAACCAACCAAGTAGGTGGTTCTTTTCAGTGTTGACTCTGACATTCCAGAAGGTAGAACTACATCCCTCCCACTCACCCACTAAATGGGTCCTTTTCCCTGCTGGTGTTAGTATCCACTACTGATTCCTGCTTTTCTCTGAAGGCTGTCTACTTGCTACCTCAGAAAGCAGCTCCCCGCCCCCGCCCGGCAGTTTCCCTCCCCCCCCACCCCCAGCCTCTGGTTCTCGCTTTCTTTTGGTCCAGGGCTCAGATGAGACTATCCGTGTCGTGTCTATGGACAGAGATTACCACGTGGAGTGCTACCACTGTGAGGTAGGCCCCTGTACAAGTCCAGGAGGAAGGCATCCAGGTTGAGGGGGACAGGGTGCAGGCAAGAGGCTGCTCTCCAGAGATGATGGAGGATGTGGGGTGAAGCCCGGTTTGGTGGTAGGGTTGGTGGAGGTGGGAGAGGATGAAGACGTTTGGGTATAAAAAATATGTCTTTACTATTTTCTCTGCATTTATAACCCCCAAGTCCCAAATCGGTTGCAGCTGCCCTCCCTGAAGCTACAGAGTGGGAGGGTCACGGGGAGCATGAGTTTCGGGTCTTGTTTGGGGCCCAGATTGTCAGGTAGGGATTTGGGGAATAGACTCCCTCCCCTCCAGCTTCTGGGCTGTTCTGTCGGCCAGGGGCCCCTTTCTCAGCTGGGCCGTGGAAATCACGAAGAATTCCCCCCCACCCCCCGGAAACAGGCATGTCACTGGTGAGCCCATCTGCCCCTGTCACACCCCAGGCTGAAAGAGCCACTGGTGCCCCATGTCTGTCAGAACAGCCAGGGTTTGTGGAGGCTGCAAATGCTTTAAGTGCCCGTACAATCTGAGCCAGATTTAAGTGGATCCACCCACGAAAGGAGTTATTTTGTGATGCTGTCACTGAGGAGAACAGTGGGTGTGGGTGACATATAGCTTGATCCCACAGCTAGCACTGAAGAAAGAGGTACACCAGGTGCTGGAGAAAAAGGTAAAGACACTTGTTCAACCATGCTCTCTCCACATTCCAGACCAGTGCCACCCGATAGAAATTTGAGAGTCACACACTCAAGTCATGTGTGTAATTTTGTTTTCCAGTGGCTGCATTAAAAAAAGTAAAAAGAAACAGGCAGGATTATTTTTTGTGATACTATTTTATTCAACCCAATAGATCCAGAATGTTATCATTTCAACATTTAGTTGAGACAAAAAAAAAATTTTCATGAGATATTGTATATCCTTTTTCTGTCCTAAGTTTTGGAAATCTGATGTGTGTTTACACTGACATCACATCTCATTTCTGACCAGCCCCCTTTTCAAGTGCTGCAGAGCTTCATGTGGCCAGTGGTTGGGGTGTTGGACAGTGCGGTCCAGACCCTCCCAGGGCAGGTGGGGGCTGCGTGTCTGGGCAACTGCGTTTTCTGCCCAAATAGAATCACACAGCGCCCTCTGCTGGTGCTTGGGCCTGTGTGTGTGGCTTGCAGTCTGTTTTGTTTTGCCACCACTGAACATTTTTGCCTCACTCCAGGACTGCGGTCTAGAGCTCAATGATGAAGATGGTCACCGCTGCTACCCCCTGGAGGATCACCTGTTCTGTCACTCCTGCCACGTCAAGAGGCTGGAGAAGGGCCCCTCCTCCGCAGCCCTTCACCAGCACCACTTCTAGCCAGAGCCTCCTGCAGACCTCACATCAGGGACAAGGAGCCAAGATTGCACCATGAGGAGTCCACCTGTTAATTCCAGTGGCCCCTGGAATGGAATTAGGGTTGGGACAGTGGGGGGGGGCATTTCCTTAGTGTGTGTCAGGGGTGCCTTTCCTTTAACCAGGGAGAGGATCCCTGCCTGGCTGGTATTGTATATTTTCTAAGTGCCTTTCTTTGCTGCCACACCCTTATTAGATTACTCAGGAAAACACCCCAGCAAGTGCGTGGCATGTGACAGGAGATCTCATTAGTGTGACCGAATGAACCCTCCTGTCCCCTCCGGGAATAGTTCATGCTTCAGAGGGAAAGGTTTGCACTGAGCAGATCTTACTCTGAAGAGAGATTTCAGCTGCCCGTACATTCAATCCTCTCCCTCCCCTTTGGAAAATACTTGGACCCAAATGCCCCCTCCCAACCACACCAGACGCACACACACACATACACACACACAGTAATTTAAGACTTCCACTCCAGAGCTTCAGTTCTTCTGTAGAATGGCTGCACATTTTAACTGCACCATTGCAAGAAGGAAGCTCTAACATGTGCTTTGGATCTTAGGTGGAATTCACTTGGTAAACCAGAGCCATGATTTGAAATAAGTGAGATAGGGTTTCCTCCTTGTGCCCTGACCACGTTCTCTGTGCCCCTGCAAATCTTCACGCCTTAAAAGGGCAGCTGGGGGCCTGACAGAGGTTGGTCCTCTTCTAGTAAAGTGTGCTCTGGGACGAGAACTTGGTGCCGGCACCAGGCCTCTTTGCCCATCTGTTTGCGCTTTTTTCCTTTGGAGCTCTCGTGAGTCTGGGACTTGGGAGTTGCTCCTGCAAAAGTGGGTCTGGGATCTTCTGTGCGGATCCTCTTGTGTCTGTTTTTGCTTATTTAATGATGGGCTTTTGGGAAGCTTGTCCATGTACTGAGACCTAGCTCCTAATAAATGAGGAGAGTTTTTGTGTGTGAGATCTCACAGGTGGCCTGGGAGGGTGTGCCTCAGGGTAAGTTATTATGTTCATTTCACAGGTTTCTGTCTTGCCCAGTTCTTGGCACAGGCATTAAGTCTGAAGAAACCAGTATAAGGTACACTGCGTTTTGTTTTGTTTTGTTTTTCTCTCTTTTCTTTCTTCCTTTCTTTCTTTTTTTCCTCTTTTGGCCACCCCGTGGCATATGGAGTTCCCAGGCCAGGGATCACATCCAACCTATGCCACAACTGTGGCAACGCCAGATCCTTAACCCACTGTGCTGGGCCAGG
The DNA here is from genome assembly GCF_016906955.1 of Phacochoerus africanus. Taxonomy (NCBI): domain Eukaryota; kingdom Metazoa; phylum Chordata; class Mammalia; order Artiodactyla; family Suidae; genus Phacochoerus; species Phacochoerus africanus. Next base: position 109,193,476 of record NC_062544.1, read on the forward strand.
GATCGAACCTGCATCACAGCACTCCAGAGATGCTGCCAATCCTGTGCAGCATACTGGGAACTCCCTCTTTCCTTTTTTAAAAATTGTTTCCCTCTACTTTCGGTCTTCCACACACACAAAAAATACCTCACAGATAGGAGCTTCAGATTAGGGAGGAATTTGGTCATCATGTTGGACTCACCCATTGTGCGTTCGGAATCTCTGGCTTCACCCAGGTCAGACCAGTGTGTCTGGGCACTATAATCTCAACTAAAGGTCAGCTGGGAATTGATCCCATTGAAATTGGGTGCTACTGCCTTCTGTATCATCAGGCTAGGTCCCACAGTGGCAAGGGCTAAGGGAGGGCCACGCACTGACAAGATTTCAAGGCCACCTTGGCACTGAAGAGGGAGAATTTGCCCTGTGTGTCACATTCCTGAGGCCCCTCGGCATTTCAATGAGAAGAAAGTATAAAAAAAAAGGCTGACTGGCCTTTGCCCTTTCATTCAGCCCATGGGGGAGGGGCCCCAAGCCTTGTTGCAGGACGGCAGGGGTCATCTCACCACCCCCACCCAAGCTGAGAGTGTGGTGGCTGGTGTCTGCTCCCCACCTTCTGACCTCACTCTCAGAGGCTTGGGGCCTTGGAGGGTGGTCAGTGGACCCCAAAGGCACAAAAAAGCTGCAGATTCTTCACTGGACCCAGCTCCACTTCTAGGCCATGTTTGGACTCATTTGGTAGCAATTGCCTGTACGAAGCACAGAATTGGCACCATGGATTGTCTTTTTCCACTTTTGTTAAAGTCACTCTGTTGGAATCCTTTGGCCAGCTGTCACTTCAGCCCAGACTGTGTGCTTTCATTGATGCCTTTTCACAGGCTGAGCCTCCTAGGAACCCATGAGTGCATGGGGCTGGCGAAGTGAACCCTGGGGTCGCACCCTACCTTCCCAGCAAGTTGTCCAGCTCAGCCCTGGTGAGGCTGCTGGGCAGGTGGAGCCAGCCAGTGTGTCTTAACCTGTCTCTGCCCACCTAGCATCATTTCTGGCCTTAATGGCACACCTTTGCTCCAGTTTCAAATCAAGTAGAACATAGCCAACTGCCTTGGAGCCATGTCAGAAGTAGCAAGAATTTGTTTGCAAATTGGGTAACAGCTGACCCTTGAACAACACAGGTTTGAGCTGCATGGGTCCACTTCTATGTAGATATTTTCCGATGGTAAATACAGCAGACCTACCCTGTGGTCGAATCCACGATGCAAAGGAACCATGGTTCCAGACAGCTGACTATAGGTTATATGAGGATTAACCCTCAAGTTGTTCAAGGGTCAGGTGTAGTTTAAACATCTCTAATTTTCTTTTTATTAAAGTATAGTTGATTTACAATGTTATGCCAATTTCTGCAGTACAGCAAAGTGACCAAATCATTCATATATATATATGTATGTATGTATGTGTGTGTATATATATATACACACACACATTCTTTTGGAAATATTTTCCATCAGGGTCTATCCCAGGAGATTGAATATAGTTTCGTGTGCTATATGGTAGGACCTTACTGTCTATCCATTCTAAATGTAATAGTTTGCATCTATTAACCCCAAACTCCCAGTCCATCCCACTCTCTTACCCCTCCCCTGGTGTAATTCATTTTTTAAATGCAAATTTTAAAGTGGCCTTGACTGAGGCAATTCCAATATCTCAGTGGATATTTTAAACCACTGAAGAAGAACAGTAAGGGAATTTATAGACACCCTAGCAATCCGAGCAGCAACTTCTCTATTGTCAGGGTCCCTGGAGAGGGTCCTAGGTAGGAATTTCATATTGGTTTTGTCTCCTCCTCAGGCCCATGCACCAAAGCCATGAATAGATGTCCACTTACCTGGTATTTTAAACTCTCTGTAAATTATTAGCCAAATAGAGCTGTGAGGGGGTTGTATTTATGGGCATGTAGAAAGAACACACGAGCACCTCATAGACCAGGATGATTAAGTTTGTTTTAAAAGGAAGAGCAGACAGCCCTATCTTGAGTTCCCTGGACAACTCCTAGACTTGAGATAATTGAGAATTATGGCCTGATTCCAGACCCCAGAGCCAGCCTCCACCCTTCTCCCTTGCCTCTCTTTGTCCTTTTATTATTTTTTCTTGTCATTTCTACCCCCAGCTAGGGTCATTCAAAAACTGCCTGGGTGATCTGAGAAAAGCCAGTAATCCAGTTTGGCCTGTTTTAATAGGATCTTCTCTCTCCGATGCTATCCCCCCCATCTGTGGTTGAGGAAAGAGTGATTCGTTCATTTTTCACACAGAAGGGCATTGAGTCCTGTTGGGCCATTACCTGCATGTGGCAGCAGGACTTTCCATTTCTCCGAGGTTAGTGCTTGAATGAAAACTTATTTTGGCTGAGTCCACTGAGGTTGTGCCACTGAGTCCCGGGTGGCTGGTGGTATAATCTTGGTGTTCTGATCACTTTCAAGCACTGCCATCACTTTGTTTCCGTGGGCTTCTGTCACACAAGATGAAAATGAGAAGTGTTAGAATTGGAGAAGGTGATTTGGAATTCACCCTCCTTCGCAGGCTGTTTTCATGTACCATTTCCTGTGTGTGAAAGTAGGAGAGCTGTGCTGGTGGCTGGTGTCCTTGCAGAGAACGTGTGCAAGACTTGACTCCAAGCCTTTGTTGCCTAAGGCACTTGTTAAAACTGTCGGCCAGAAACCAAATCCTTTGTATCCTCCTTTGTGCCAGGAATAGGTCCTTATTTCCCAGTTACTGTTTGAAGTAACATTTTTTTCTTTTTTTTTTTTTTTCTTTAGTTATTTCTTGGGCCGCTCCAGCGGCATATGGAGGTTCCTAGGCTAGGGGTCGAATTGGAGCTGTAGCCACCGGCCTACGCCAGAGCCACAGCAACGCGGGATCCGAGCTGCTGCATCTGCAACCTACACCACAGCTCACGGCAACGCCGGATCGTTAACCCACTGAGCAAAGGCAGGGACCAAACCCGCAACCTCATGGTTCCTAGTCGGATTCGTTAACCACTGCGCCACCACGGGATCTCCTGAAGTAACATTTAAAAGCAATAGGAAAGAAAATGAGAAAGATATGTTAGTTGTCAGTTGTTCTGAGCCAGAACTGGGCAGATGTGGGAAATTTCCATATAGTGTATAAAAATTTCACTCTGCAGGGAAGTTGTTTTCCTCCGTGTCTCTTCTTTGACCTTAATTGATTGAAAATAGCATTACTGTAAAATTATTCAAAATTTTACTGTTAACTATAAAATTATTCAGAATATGTTACTATAAAATTATTCAAAATATTGTTACTATAAAATTATTCAAAATTTTACTGTTGCTATAAAATTCAAAATATCATGACAATGAAACTGCCTTAATTTGTAGACTATTAAAGTGATCTCCAACATAATGATCTTTCCTGGGTCTTCTTTTATGTGTGTGTGTGGAGTAAGTAGATGGTACTTTTTGCTTAATGGGATTTGGCTACCTTTTAGAGCTTTGGATTTAAAAAAATTTTTTTTTTTAAATTTATTGCAGTGTAGTTGACTAGAACTCTGGATTCTTTTTTTTTTTTTTTTTTGGCTTTTTGCCTTTTCTAGGGCTGCTCCTGCAGTATATGGAGGTACCCAGTCTAGGGGTCTAATCAGAGCTGTAGCCGCTGGCCTACACCAGAGCCACAGCAATGTGGGATCCAAGCCATGTCTGCAACCTACACCACAGCTCATGGCAACGTTGGATCCTTAACCCACTGAGCAAGGCCAGAGATCGAACCCTCAGCCTCATGGTTCCTAGTCAAATTCAGTAACCACTGTGCCACGATGGGAACTCCAGAACTCTGGATTCTTAAAGGAACACATGAGTGTCAAAAATGTGAAGGGTCTCTGACTGATTTTATCCTACTTGCAGGCTAATAAGCTAGCATACCTTGGTTTTGTGGATCCTGGCAGAAGTTCTGCGATTCCTACGTCGAGACAAAGGACACTTTATTACTGACAGCAACAGCAGTAGCATTTCACCCTATCAGCCTATGCCCTGGTTTTCTGAGCTCCAGTTCTTCCAGAATCCCATGGCTAGGGCCAGGTGACACTTGCACAGCAGTGGGATGTCTTTCCTTTTCTTACAAGAGGAAAGCCAAGCTTAGGGAATCATAATCTTTTATAATGAAAAGTAAGCCTGTCTGACTTCTGCTCTCTCTTCCATTCAAGCCAGTTTGCTACACAGACATCCTATTTATTTATTTATTTATTTATCCATCCCTACACAGATATCCTTGAAAAAGTAGTCTGGAACTAAGGCGGTGCCTCCCTCTCAAGATGTGTAGAAATGTGAGAGGCCCTTGGAAAATTGTCTTCCAAGAATCAGAAGTTTCTTCAGCTGGGATCTTATTTTTGAGACTTTTTAGGTCATGCTATAGTGGTGATAGTTTTGTCTCCTTCCCTTTTGTTATGTTACTGTCTTATTTTTTCTAATGAGGTTCTGACCAAAGGTTCCCAGAGGAGAGTGACCCTCTAGATTTAAGGCAACCACATGCAGGAAGGCAGGGCTTGCGGAGGGAAGGGGTAGAGTGTGTGGCTAGAATCCTCGAGGCGCGAGTGGTGTACCGGCTGTTTCTCATGCACTTCCCCTGAGCTTGTTTTAGGCCTCAGTTTAGTTCTTGTGGCGCTGGTTCTGATGTGCTAAGGACATGGGAATGTTGAAAGCAAGGGCACTGATTGCAGGGGTGCCTTACTTGCAAATAAAGAGTTTTTTTTGTTTGTTTGTTTGTTTTTTTAAGCAAGGAGAGAGTGACTATTCTGGTTTTTATAAATGTAGGCTGCTGTTTTCCTCTGACTCTGATGCTACAGGAGGGACGCAATAGATGTTCAGGGAAAATGTCATCTGGGCCAGAATGTGCTAGCAAACCAGATTGAGGGACATATGGAGGTTCCCAGGCTAGGGGTCTAATTGGAGCTATAGCCGCCGGCCTACACCAGAGCCACAGCAATGTGGGATCCGAGCCATGTCTGTGACCTACACCACGGCTCATGGCAACGCTAGATCCTTAACTCACTGAGCGAGGCCAGGGATCGAACCCACAACCTCATGGTTCCTAGTCGGATTCATTAACCACTGCGCCACAATGGAAACTCCTGGATTGAGGGGAAATTTTTTAAAAGCCCTGATTTGGAATTCCCTTCTGGCTCAGCGGGTTATGGATCCAGCATGTCACTGCTCCAGCTCATTGCCACTGCTGTGGTGGGAGTTCAATCCCTGGGCCTAGGAACTTCCACTTGCCACCGGTATGCCCTGTTCCCCAAGATAAAGCCCTGATTTGGAGTGTTTGCTGACTTCAATAAAGTAAATACTTCCACAGTGGCCGATTTCAGGCTATCCACATGACATCCTGAACTACTTGGAGTTGGGAAGATGCGGGACAGTCATGAGCCAGTACTAGCTGACTGAGGCATTTGGGCCATTTGGGGCTGAAGCAGTAGGGAAATCTGGTTTGGTGTTAAGTTTCATAATTAAAGTAGGAGCAGCAGTAAGAGCTGACATTTACTGTAGTAGATATTGTTCTAAAGACCACATACTTTGTCATCCATTACTTTATAGACAAGGCAACCATGACACAAAGGGTGAAGTAACTCTCCAAACACTAAGTACCCAGTAAATAGAGCTGAGATTCTACCCAAGGCAGCCTCACCCGGAGGCAGCTGTGCCATGACTCTGGCTGCTGGGAGCAATACATTGTTCTTCGGTATATTTGTTCATTAAAGCTACTTTGCCTAAAAAGCTCAAGTGTTGGGGCCTAGGAAGCTGTCTTTCAGGACTCTGGTGCTTATTTGGGGAAAATATATACCTTGCTCATTCTAATGAGACATACATTGCTCACCTTCGTATAAAAATTCGCAATATTTGGCAGGTATACTTCAAAGGTTTTAATTTAAGAGTTTTGCAGTTTTTAAAGTGTCATTGTCACTGCTCTCTGCCGGAGTCTGTATTGGCTTCCCACCGCTTCTGTAACAACCAAAATAAGTGGCTTAAAATCACACACTTATCATTCTACAGTTCCAAGGAACTGGGCCTTGTGGCCTAAAATCACAGTGTCTGCAGGGCCTGTTCTTTCTTGAAGTGCTATGGGAGAGTCTATTCTTTGTCCTTTTTCAGCTTCTAGAGGCTGCCCACATGCCTTGGCTTATTAAGGCTGCATCACTCTGACCTTCCCTTCCATCATCATGCCTCCTCTCTAACCCTTCTGCATCTTTCTCACAAGGACCCTTATGATTACATTGGGCCTGCCCATATAATTGAGAACAATCCCCTTGTCTCATGCCCCTTAAGTCTCTCTTACTTTGTAGGATATGATATTCACAGGATCTGGGGATTAGGACGTGGACATCTTCAGTGGTGGTGGTAGCAGTTGGGGCACTATTCAGCCTACTACTGAGTCCAACAAACTTGCGGGTTGGGAATGAAAGAATATCTCTGGGATACTAGGTGCATTTTCTTTAAGCCTTGCTAAAAGTGTGGCTGGCATTGTCCCTAGATTGAAAACAGAAGTGCTTCATAAATAAAAATGATCAGGATCTTGGACTCTGGGTGTAAAACAAATCAAAGTAGGCCATGCTCTGTGGAAGAAAAAGAAGCCCGAGGTCAGGTCTGGAAAGGGTCCTGGGCAAGGGCCCAGCTGTGCAACACTTTTAGGAGAGGCCCTGGTTATGTGGATGCACGGTTACATACACCCCTCCAACCAGTTCAAGTCCTCAGGGACAGGCAGCTGTGGGCCATGCATTGCCCATGGCACCTGGCACGAAGCAGGCCCATGACACAGGGGAAGTAAGAGAACACACTCAATTTATAGACTCCATGGGAAGGCAGCCCCCACAACAGACAGAATGGAACAGAGGTGGAGTTCCACTGTGCAACAGCACTTGATCTGCCGTGTCTCTGCAGTGTCAGGATGCAGGTTTGATCCCGAGGAAGGCACAGTGGGTTAAAGGATCTGGAGTTGTTGCTGCTGTGGCATAGGTTGTAACTGTAGCTTGGATCTGATCTCTGGCCTGGGAACTCCATATGCTGTAGGGCACCCTCCCCCCACCCCAAAAGTTGATATGTGCACAACATTGTAAATCAACTACACTTTAATAACAATTTATGTGTTTATTTACAAGACATATCGGAAATAATTCAACGCAGCATTATTTTTTGAAAAGTGTTAAACTAATAACAACCCAAATTCCCAACAAAGAGTAATGTTTAAAATATCTAGTTCTCTGATGGGCTATCTTCAAAGAATATTTAATAACCTTAAATCTCAGTCAAAAAGCTAAGGGGACAAAATAAGAACACAGCCGTTTTTTTTTTTTAGTCTTTTCTAGGGTCGTTCCTGTGGCACATGGAGGTTCCCAGGCTAAGGGTCAAAGCGGAGCTGTAGCCGCCGGCCTATGCCAGGCGGATCGCAGCCGCATCTGCGACCCACACCACAGCTCACAGCAACGCCGGATCCTTAATCCGCTCAGCAAGGCCAGGGATCGAACCTACAAACTCGTGGTTCCTAGTCGGATTCGTTAACCACTGAGCCACGACGAGAACTCTAAGAACACAGACATTTCTCATACAACCCCAATCTGGAACAATTATGTATATAAGTACATTTACATTAAAAGTGGGGGGGGTAGTCTATAAGGAAAAATTTACGACGTTAATAGTATGATTTCGGAAGTGGGGGAATTGTGATGTTAATAGTAATGATCTAGGAATAGGAATTCGCATCATTTTGATTCCCAATACTTTTATGTATTTTACAAATTTCCTATAATGTCTTCTGGAGGAAGAAACGTTATCCTGGAGAGATTAATTGCTCTATTGAATAAAGGACAGTGTCAGATGTTTCAATAACTTTTCAGGTTCGGCTCCCCTTTTCGCCGCAGACGTTTCAGTCCTTAGCGGGTCTTCCATCTAGGCACCTGTAAGATGAGGGGTATTGTGCTAGATAATCTGGGGTCCTCATACTATAAAAACACCTATGTGCTGACATTTTCCGATAGATTGGAAGCCAGGAGCTCTCAGAGGATAAGGCTGCAGATTCCGAGCGCTTGGCAGACCCCCTCTAACGCGCGCAGCCGCACTGCAGCGTTTCCGTCTCCGCGGCGGCTTAGAGCTTGAGCCCACTCTCCGAGTAAATTGGGGCTGCGCCGCTTTTCACACCAGTGTGCGGGTTTTTGCTCCACGGGAAAAAGGGCCAGAACTGCTGCTTTAAATGCGCTCTTGTGTCATCCGTTAGCTAACCTTAGGCCACAGGACGCCCCCTACTCCAAACTAGCACCATTTAGGTGTTTTCCTAACTTAAATCATTTAGAGTCCGCATCAGGAATAGGGCGCTTTACAATTTACAAACCATCTCACACAACTCCGGGTTCCAAACACAGCTTAAAAGATGATTATTCGGGCAGAGTAGCGTTAAAATTCAAGACATTTAACCACACCAGGGTCCTTTCCAAGGAGACCCTTTAACATCAAGCCCAGATGGGGCAAAATGTACGCTACGAGCCAGCCAGGAGTCGAACCTAGAATCTTCTGATCCGTAGTCAGACGCGTTATCCATTGCGCCACTGGCCCCGTACTAACCGAGTTTCTGCTGTAGCGCAGATCACGCCTTACGCAGCTTCAACAGACTCTGTGACACGAGCGCTGCCTTTCCGCCCGGGCGCCTCGGCGCTGGCCCCAGGCTCCCAAGGCTCCGCCTTTAACCTGCCAACGCGCTCCGCCAATCTGAAGCGGCGACGTCACGGCGCTCTGAGGCTCATTCCAAAACGCCGTGCGGGACCGGGTTCCTCTCGCGGTCTTAAGGGCGCGCACTAAGTTTGTCCACGGTCGACTCCCGTTGGCTCGCAGACCGGCCGGGGCGGGGAGAAGAGGGTGGGACCGAGGCTGGGCTCTGCGGCCGCGGTGCCAGGGTGACGGGTAGCGCCGTAGCCGAGGTGGCGGCGCGGGGAGGGGTGGACGGAAAGAGAAGGAAGGAGGCAGTGGTGCAGGATGGCGGCAACGACCTACGAGCGGCTGAAGCTGTGAGTCTCGCGGGCTGGAGGTTGATGCGGGAGAGGGCCTGCGGGGAGGCGGGTGGAGCGGCAGGTGTGGGCCGCCAGCCGCGGGGAGGCTTCCGGAGCCGCTCGCGCTCCCCGCCTTCCTTGCCGGGCGCGGCCGTCTCCAGGCCCCTCCCGAGTCGCCACAGTCTAGAGAGCGGTAGTCCAGCCAGCCTTCCTCAGCCCGACTCGGCCTCAACGCCCACGGCGGGAGAGCGAAGTTGCGGATCAGCTTCCTGCGAGCCGGGCTCGGCCTTTGGATGCAGCCCAATTTTTAATTATAATTTTTTAATTTCTTGGTGAGGTGGAGGTTAAATTTATCCTTACTGCTTAGGAGGGAAAAAGAGAAGTTTTTTATTTCATGGACCCATAACAGCACATTAGAGGCCACACACGAATGGACAGACCTTTTTCTGGGCATTGAAGCTTTCCTGACCAGTCTGTGGGACGCCGGAAAAATTTAAAGTACAGTCAGTACTGTTAGGTTCTAAAAGATTTACTTGGCTTTAAATATTATACCGCCCAAGCATAAAGCAAATTCTTAAGTCTATGTTGACAACCAGAGGCTACTCTTCAGAATTTTGGCACTGCAGATTAACTTTTCCATAAATCTAATAAGCTCTTCTGGGCTTTGAGAAATAGGCTGTGGTTGTTAGAGTTGTAAATTAGGTATTTGTAGGGTTTGGGGCTTGTCTTGGTTAGAATAGAACAAAAACATGTTTCCTTTAACATTATTGTTAGCCCCTACACTTGTCTTGTTTGAATAACTTCCTTTTACTCACTTTGGATGTAATGCTTGACCTCTAGACTGAAAATTCAGTGGCCATAGTCTGAGGATGTCTTTGGCAGCAGAAGCAGATGTACTTTCTGAGAAGCATATCCATCCTTAAATAAGTTAAAATGTCTTGGGACTTAGGCATAGGTATCACATATCCTTTGCAGGGATATGAGGACATCAAGATGTGGTTTGGGCACTTCCTATGCCCGCCAGAACCTCAAGCTCAGTTAGCTTTCTGGAAGGTTCAGTTAAAAGTTAAGGGTGCAGAATTGGAAGTGAGGTCATCTCCACATCAGATGTCTTGCAGAAAAGATGATAACTTTATCCTCACCCCCTCCCCTTGCCACTTCTGTTTACTGTAATTCCCTTTGGAAAGCCCAGCTGCGCACTTCCCTCCACCTTTTCCTTGCCAAGCTTACTTATTCTCTCCCCGTTCCCCTTTGCAATGGGATCACCTTGTTGGTGAGTGAGTTTAGCAAAGTGTCTTTGAACTACTGGCCAGGCCAGTGTCATGCGTGCTCTGCTGGCTAATTAGGTTATTGTTGTTTATCTGATAGTCACTAAAGGGTTTAATGTGATCCTACACCAGGTGTCAGTTGTGTTTAAGCAATATGGAGCCTTGGCTTGATTGCTGTTCAGCAGTTAGGTTACGAAATGTAATTGAATTTTCCTGTGGCAAGGATTGAATGGGATGGAGAACTTGAGGATTATGTTGGTTGTTTATACGCTGCCAAGGAGGACACTAAGTGCACCAGTCCAGACCTTAAAAAAAAAAAAAACCATAAAAGAGAAAATTTGGCACTTAAGTGGTGAGGCTGATGCTTTTGTATTGACTTTTTTGAGAAGTGGAAGCTATAAAGTTGTTTGGGTGAAAAAGGCAAACTGGGGTAACATAAAATCATTCTCTAATTTGACAGTTCTTTTTTCCCCTGAAGAAATAGTTTTATGTGTTCCTGTAAGTGAAGATACAACTTTTTTTTTTTTTAAACAATTTGATTTTCTTTGCCAAGGAGTGCGTGAGTTGGAATTTCTGCTCTTACTTCTTCTCTTTGATCTTTGCTGCTCTGAGGCATGATTTTAAAATGTGACCTCTTACCTAAGCAGTATTCTTTTTTATATGAATTTGGAGGTGGAAGTAGTTTCTGACCCATGTAAGAATTAGTAGGGGAGTTCCCGCTGTGGTGCAGAGGGTTAATGATCCCGCTTGTCTCTGTGAAGGTGCTGGTTCCTTCCCTGGCCTGGAGTGGCGGGGTTAAGGATCTGGCATTGCTGCACTTGTGGCATAGGTTGCAACTCTGGGTCTTATTTGATCCCTGGCCTGGGAATTTCCATGAGCCTGAAAAAAAAAAAAAAAAAAAAGAATTAGTTGTATATAATGGCCATTTTTAAAAAATGTCTGGAGATGTGTTTTAAGAAAGAGCCATACAAGAGGTAGTTAATTTCATTACGAAAGTATTGTTACTAGGTTTATTTAAATAGTGCAGTGCTTGGGATTTTAAAAATTTATTCTGTTATGCCATACATTTTTTTCTGGTCCATCTCTGTCCTGTGTGTGATGTTCACCTTCCTAATGCTCTAGTTGTCTCCAGTTCTGTTTTATTAACCTGTAGGATTAAGGCCATGTTTCTTAGCGACCTGGATTCCAGCTGCTTCACAGTCTTTCCCTACCTTTATTCCCCATAACTTCCCTGTCCCCTTGTCCCCCCTCCCACCAAGCTTCCACAAGACTTGGCCACCCTCTCTTTGATTCCAGCCTAAGCTTATTTTGATCTTTCTATCCAGTGTGTCTTCTTCCTCTCTTGCCTCTTTACACACTGATCCCATCTATGGTAGAGCTGAGAGAGCTCAGGTTTTTTATTTACATCAGAACCAAATCCTAACCTGCTGCTTGCTTTATATCCTGACCATGTTACTTAATCTCTCTGAATCGGGTTTTCATCTGTAAAATAGGAACATTCCTACTTCACAGTATTATTATTATAAGGATTGAAAGAGAGGGCAGACAAAACCAGCATACTTAACAGATACTCCTCTTTGAGAAGTCTTTTTTCTCATGCCTTCCCTTCACCGAGCTGCCATAACAGTCTACTGTCAAGGGACTAGGCAGCATATGTCCACGTGGGCTTGCACAGTCTGTGTCTTGGGATACATTAGCAGTGTACTTACTGACCAGTGGGCAAGAGGACTGAAAGAATGATTGATCCATAGCACTGTTTGAACCACTCACTTTGCCACCTAGAAATAATATTACTATATATACTTTGTTTCTCTACCAAGGTTACAAATATGTAGAACATATTAGAAACACCTTGACATTAATTTCTTCTCTAGTCCTCCTCATTACCTAGCACAAAGCCCAGTGCAAGGTCCTCAGTGGATCACCTAAGTAAATGAAAAGAACTTTCCAGTGAAGAACACCCACCAGCACTTCAAAAGAACACAGTCTGGAGTAATTTGGAACATATGCTTTTCAAGTAGCAGCAACTTAAGTCATTTCATGTATTATCTTTCCAGTGCCACTCTGAGATCTGGGTTGACTTATATCTTACATAGTTGTTGACTGTATTTGCCACACTGTACTTTCAAAACAGGGAGATAATTGCCCTTGGCCCTGCAGTTAGGTCACCCAGCCATACCATGGCAGAACTGGCCCAGAGGCCAGTGATCTTTCCATTACACTGTATTGTTCTAATTATGTTTTTTGTTTTTTTTTTTTCCTCTCTTATCAGGTTGCTCTCACTTTAGTCCTTGAACATGTCTGGTATAGAATTGAGTCACTTACAGCTGAAAATAATCGACATGTTCGTATGGATTTTTAATGTAGAAAACAATGTTGATTTGTTCAGAATTCAAAATTTATACTTTTTAAGACATCCAGGCTGTTCTAAATATCATATTCTGCAACTCCTTTTTTCTTTAAAAATCATTTGTTTAAGCCTAGGTAATGTCAAACAATAATAAAAGTGAAATTATAAGACAACTGGGACATAAATCCATTATTGTAAACATTTACAGCATTTTTTTTTCTTTTAAAAGGACCTGTGAAATAAATGTAAGGCAGGACATCTTTTACAAAGTGAATCAGTCTGTAGCTTGTATCCGAAGAAACATGGTTTCCTCAGTTAAGTGGCCTTTCATTTTAAAAGATTGTCATAGCTGTGAAATCAGTCAGGGCAGAGGCGATGGAACCCTGAGAAGAGATGTAAAGTAAGCTATTCTATGATGAAGTTATGTGTAGTCTATCCAGTACAGTGAACATTCAGATTATTCACACATCTTTCTTGTCTGCCTTCATCCAGTTCCCTCACTTTCAACCCCCCTTTCCCCGCCTTTGGTAACCACAAATCTGATCTTTTCTATGAGTTTATTTGTTTTCAAAGTATAATTAACCTACAGCACTGTGTTAGTTCCTGGTACACAACATAATGATTGGGTATTTTTGCTTATTTCTAAATGGTCACCATGATAAGTCTAGTTATGGTATGTCATCATATGAAGATCTTACATAGTTGTTGACTGTATTTGCCACACTATACATTTCCTACCCATGACTTATTTATTTTATAACTGGAAGTTTTGAAATCCTGGTTTTAATCTCCTTCACCTGTTTCTTTTCCCTACCTACCTCCCCTCTGGCAACTCCGTTTGTTCTCTGTATTTGTAACTCTGCTTCTGTTTTGTTGTGTTAGTTCATTTGTTTTTTATATTCCACCTGTAGGTGAGATCATATAGTATTTGTCTTTCTCTGACTTACTTCATTTAGCATTAATACCCTCTCAGTCCATTGGTTGTTGCAAATGGCAAGATTCATTCTTTTGTTGTGATTAATACTCTGTTGTGTGTGTTAATAAATATATATATATAAATTTATATATATATGATATGTATATAATAATCTTTTTTAGTCATTCATCTATTGATGGGCACTGGGTTGCTTTCATTTCTTGGCTTTTTAAAATATTGTTGCATTGAGGAGTTCCCGTTGTGGCTCAGTGGGTTAAGGACCCAACTAATATCCATGAGGATGCAGGTTCACTCTGGCCTTGCTCAGTGGGTTAAGGATCCAGCATTGCCACAAGATGCAGATGCTGACTGCAGGTGTAGCTGAGATCTGGTGTGGCTGTGGTGTGGGTCTGCAGCTGCAGCTCCAGTTCGACCCCTAGCCTGGGAACTTGGATATGCCACAGGTGCAGCTGTAAAAATAATAATGTTGCATTGAACATATGGGTACATATATCTTTTCTAATTAGTCCTTTTGTTTTCTTCAGATAAATACCCAGTAATGGAATTGCTGGGCTATATGGTAGTTCTAGTTTTAATTTTTGGAGGAACTTCCATACTGTTTTCCATAGTGGCTGCACCAGTTTACCAACAGGGCACAAGGGTTCCCTTTTCTTCATATCCTTGCCAACACTTGTCATTTGTTGTCTTTATGACGACAGCCATTCTAACAGATGAGAGGTGGTATTTCATTGCAGTTTTGTGTTGAATTGCTCTCATTATTAGAAATGCTTAGCATCTTCTTATGTGCTCATTGGCTACCTGAATGTCTTTGGAAAAATGTATATTCAGATCCTCTCTCATTTTTATCTTTTTATTTTTTATTTTATTTTATTTTGTCTTCTTGCCTTTTCCAGGGCCACTCCTGCGGCATATGGAGGTTCCCAGGCTAGGGGTCTAATCGGAGCTGTAGCCTCCAGCCTACGCCAGAGCCACAGCAACACAGGATCTGAGCCACATCTGCAACCTACACCACAGCTCACGGCAATGCCAGATCCTTAACCCACTGAGCGAGGCCAGGGATTGAACCAGAAACCTCATGGTTCCTAGTCAGATTCGTTAACCTCTGAGCCACGACGGGAACTCCTCATTTTTAAAATCAGGTTGTTCATTTTTCTGATCTTGAGTTGTTTGAGTTTTGGGGTATATTTTGGATAATTAACCCCTTCTCAGATATATCATTTGCAGATATCTTCTCCCATTTAGTTGGCTGCCTTTTTGTTTTGTTGATAGTTTCCTTCACTGTGCAAATGCTTTTTAGTTTGATGTAGTTACATTTGTTTATTTTTGCTTTTGTTTCCCTTTTCTGAGGAGACATATCCAAAAAAATATTACCAAGACTGATGACTGTGTCTTTCTCTAGAAGTTTTATGGTTTCAGGTCTTACATTTAAGTCTTTTTTTTTTTGTCTTTTTGCCATTTCTTGGGCCGCTCCCGAGGCATATGGAGGTTCCCGGGCTAGGGGTCGAATTGGAGCTGTAGCTGCCAGCCTACGCCAGAGCCACAGCAACGTAGGATCCGAGCTGCGTCTGCGACCTATACCACAGCTCACAGCAACGCCGGAACCCTCTGAGCAAGGGCAGGGATCGAACCCTCAACCTCATGGTTCCTAGTCGGATTCGTTAACCACTGTGCCACAACGGGAACTCCACATTTAAGTCTTTAATCCATTTTGAATTTGCTTTTGTGCATGTGGGTGTGAGAGTAGTCCAGTTTGATTCTTTTGCATGTAGTGGTCCAGTTTTCCCACACTCTGTCCTGGAGAATGTTCCATGTGCACTTGAAAAGAATGTGTATTCTGCTGCTTTTGGATGGAATGTTTTATATATATCTATTAAGTCCATTTGGTTTAATGTGTCATTTAAGGCTGGTGTCTCCTTATTGAGTTTTCTGTCTGGATACTCTATCCATAGATGTAAGTGGGGTGCTAAAGTCCCCTACTGTTGGTGTGTTACTATCAACTTCTCCCTGCCCCACCCTCACTTTTTTTTTTCTCTTTTTTGGCTGCCCCCTGGCATACAGAGTTCCCAGGCCAGGGCTGAGATCTGAGCCACGGTGCTGCAGCTGTGGCAATGCTGGATCCTTTAACCCTCTATGCCAGGTTGGGATAGAACCTGCATCCTGGAGGTGCAGAGACACTGCTGATCCCATTGCATCACAGCAAGAACTCCAACTTCTCCCTTTTTGTCTGTTAATATTTTCTTTATGTATTTAGGTGCTCCTTTGCTGGGTATGTATATACTTAAAATTTTTTAATTAATTTATTTACTTACTGCTTTTTAGTGCTGCACCTTTGGCATATGGAGGTTCCCAGGCTGGGAGTCCAATCGGAGCTGTAGCTGCCGGCCTACGCTAGAGCCACAGCAACTCGGGATCCGAGCCACCTCTGCAACTTACACCACAGCTCACGGCAATGCCGGATCCTTAACCCATTGAGTGGGGCCAGGGATCAAACTAGCATCCTCATGGATACTAGTCAGGTTTGTTAACACTGAGCCACAATGGGAACTCCAGTATACTTAAAATTTTTATTTCTTCTTCCTTGATTGATCCCTTAAGCATTTTGTAATGTTCTTCTTTGTCTCTTGTTACAGTCTTTGTTTTTAAGTCTATTTTGTATAATATAAATAGTGCTACCCCAGCTTTCTTTTCTTTTCCATTTTCATGGGATAACCCTTTTCCATCTATTCCTTCATTTTCAGTTTATGTGTCTAAATCTGAAGTGTGTCTCTTGTAGGCAGCATATATGGATCTTGGTTTTTATCCATCCTATGTCTTTTGACTAGAACATTTAGTCCATTTACGTTTAAAGTAATTATTGATGGGTATGTATTTATTGTTATTTTGTTGACTTTTGGGATTGTTTTTGTAGTTCTTTTTTGTTCCTTTCTTCTTCCTTTTTCTCTGCCCTTGTGATGTGATGATTATCTTTAGTGCTGTATCTGGATTCCTTTCTTTTTGTTGTTCTTTTTCCTGCTGCATCTGCAGCATGTAGAAGTTCCCAGGCTAGGGGTCAGATTGAAGCTACAGCTGTTGGTCTACACCACAGCCACAGCAATGTGAATCCAAGCTGCATCTGCAACCTGTGCTGCAGCTTGTGGCAATGCCAGATCCTTAACCTACTGAGCAAGGCCAGAGATCAAACCTGTATCCTCATAGACACTATGTTGGTTCTTAATCTGTTGAGCTGTAACTGGAACTCCTATTATATATTTTTGGTTTGTGGTTACCATGAGGTTTTTTTTTTTTTTTGTCTCTTTTGTCTTTTTTGTTGTTGTTGTTGTTGCTATTTCTTGGGCCACTCCGGCGGCATATGGAGGTTCCCAGGCTAGGGGTTGAATCGGAGCTGTAGCCACCAGCCTACGCCAGAGCCACAGCAACGCGGGATCTGGGCCGCGTCTGCGACCTACACCACAGCTCACGGCAACGCTGGATTGTTAACCCACTGAGCAAGGGCAGGGACCGAACCCGCAACCTCATGGTTCCTAGTCGGATTCGTTAACCACTGCGCCACGACGGGAACTCCCCATGAAGTTTATATATAGCAGTCTGTCTGTTTGTGGTTGTTTTAAGTTGCTGATCCCTTACGTCAAATGCATTTTACAACCATGCATTTTTACTCCTATCCTCTGGCATGTTTACTTTTTTGATGTCATTTCTTAAATATCATTTTGCTTTGTATATCCCTTAACTACTTATTGTGGATATAAATGATTTTACTGGCTCTACTCACTGACTGTAGAGCCCATGGTCTCCCTGCTGGCAGGCAGGGTTGGGGCCCAGGGGTAAGCTGGGTCCTAATATGGTAGGCTTTGGAACTGCAGTGGCCCTGGGACTGTTGTCTGCCTTCTGGTGTGGGAGGCTGGGGCCTAGAGGATCCCAGGGCCGGTGTCTCCCCCACTAGTGGCTGAGGCTGGTCCTGGGGCTAGTGCCACCCCACTGGTGAGCAGAGCCAGGTCTGAGGGTCTGTAGCTGCAGGGTCCTGAGGGTTCTGGGGCTAATAGTGGGATACTGGTATTTGGGGCTGGGTCCTTGGGCTACTGTGGTTCAGGAGGTCTCAAGACAGCATGTCTGCTGGTGGTCAGAGCAATGCCTGTACCTGGCTAGTTGCTTGGCCTGAAGCATCCCAGTATCAGAGCTGATGGGGCCATTGTAGACAGTGGGTGGCACCAGTGAATAAGAAGGAGGATTCCAAAATGGGTACCTGCCAGCACCAGTATCCTCACGGTAGAATGAGCTCCCAAAGATGGCTACCTCTACCTGTGTCCACAGGGTGAGCTCCAGTGGCCTCCTGCCTCTCTGGGAGGCTCTCCAGGATCAGCAGGTGAGTCTGACCCAGGCTCTTTTCAAATTACCACTTCTATCCTGGGTCCCAGAGCATGTGAGATTTTGTGTTTGCCCTTTTAAGAGTTGAGTTTCTAGTTCCCACAGCCCTCTAGCTCTCCTGAAAATAAATGCTACTGGCCTTCAAAGCCAAACGTTCCAGGGGCTCATCTTCCCAGTTCAGGAACCCTTGAACTAGAGAGCCCAGTATGGGGCTTAGGCCCCTTGCCCCTTGGGAAGAGGCTCAGCAATAGTAATTATCCTCCCATTGGTGGGTCACCCACCTTGGGGTATAGGTCCTGGCTGTAGTACATCTCCTCCCCTCCTCCCCATCTTATTGTGGTTCCTTCTTTATACCTTTAGTTGTCCCAGAAGATCTCTTCTGCTAGTCCTCCAGATTTCCTTACCGATAATTGCTCTGTAAATAGTTGTAATGTGGTGTGCCCGTGGAAGGAGGTGAACTCAGGGTCTTCCTACTCTTGCTGTCTTGGCCACACATCTCCCTGGGTCTTTAAAGTCTTTGAAGCCCGTGGTCTCTGGGATCAAGAAGAGAGAGCAAGCTCAGGCCTATTTTGATATAACTTCCAAAATATGTATCATCTTAACAGAAACTAGAACTCTGGGTTGTTATCAAATCCCCTGTCTTAAAAGAGTCTAGGTAGTATTCCTGTTCAGCTAGAGTTAGTAATTGATACCTATTGGGTTCTGATAACCTCACCAGACAGCTTATTTTAATATACAGCATTACTTTGAATATAACATTAGAATGGTTAATGACCACATTATTTTTTTTGGAGGGCATTTCTGTAACTTGTAAATAAGTGATGTGAAAGAGTTTTACTGAAATGAGAAACATCACACCAGTTCAGGGTCATTCTTTTTGCAACAGGGAGAGAATTTTGCTTAGATTTTTGTTTGTCATTGAGTCTTCTGTCTTGGTTTCCATGTATTTATTAACTGAGAATTTAGCATAGCCTGTTGCCTCCTCAATTTTGGAAAAACTTCAGGCAGACTTTTGCTTTAGTGATACTTCATACACTTTCTAATCAGAGAACATCTGCTTCCTCTTTCTCCTTTTAGAAGTCACAGTATAACTTCAAATCCTGGTAAAATTTTATCTGTCATGGTCTTTCCTTAGCTAAGAGAAGGGAATCAGTTTTTGCTGCTACAGGATATATGGAGTTCCTGGGCCAGGGATCAGATCCAAGCCACAGTTGTGGCCTACACCTCGGCTGTGGTAACACCCAATCCTTTAACCCACTGTGCCAGGCCTGGGATGGACCCTGAGTCCTGGAGCTGCAGAGTTGCTGACCCCATTGTGCCACAGTGGGAACTCCAGCAAACAATTTTTAAAATTCATTTTATTCTGTCACTGAGCCAAAGAAAACATAAGGGCCATGTATAAAAAACAACTTAATATTGATGTTTGCTGACTGATTATGTTCCAGTCTCTAAGAAAATTGAGCCTATGTTATCTTGTGTGAGAAATATCAGAGTCCTTGTCTGCAGAGGGCTGACTAGACTATTTGGTGAAGATTTAAAGACAAAAATAACTAAAACCATAACCCCAGCAAAAATTAAACCCTGACTATTTACTCAGGTGTTTGTGACTGTCAGTGCTAGAGAGTTAAATTTCACTCTCTTTTGAGACGAAAACTGGGAGCATAAAACTTAAAGAATAAAATTTATTATATAAAACAAATACACTTCAGATCAGTATTAAGACCAAGTAAAGTGTGGTGGGAAATGGAAGGAGGGAAAGAAGAGGAAGGCAGCAAAGGCATATATAGACAGCTGAGTTGGGTATCACCTGCTATTTAAGATCCATTGGATTCTGAGCCATTACTGGTGATTGCTCTTCTTAGAAATGT
Organism: Phacochoerus africanus; assembly: GCF_016906955.1. Taxonomy (NCBI): domain Eukaryota; kingdom Metazoa; phylum Chordata; class Mammalia; order Artiodactyla; family Suidae; genus Phacochoerus; species Phacochoerus africanus. Next base: position 109,213,274 of record NC_062544.1, read on the forward strand.
TGATTAGCTGGCAGTCACTTTTAGTATCTTCATTGCTCCAGGTCCTAAGCCACTTTCAATAGCATTTATTAGAGCAGCACCAGCAGCTTAGATTCTGGCAACATTCTCTGAGAGGTAAGATGGGGCAAAGGGCTAGATAGAACTTTCTACATTGATCCAGCTACTCTTATTTTTTACTTTTTATTTTGTGCTTTTTTGTTTTTTTTTATAGGGCCACACCTGCGGCATGTGGAAGTTTCCAGGCTCGGGGTTAAATTGGAGTTGCAGCTGCTGGCCTATGCCACAGCAACACAGATGTGAGCCACATCTGCAACCTATACCACAGTTCACAGCAGCTCTGGCTCCTTAACCCACAGGGTGAAGCCAGGGATCAAACCCATGTCTTCATGGATGCTAATCGGGTTCGTTACCCCTGAGCCACAATTGGAACTCCACTCCTATTTTGTTTTTGTTCTTTTAACACATTTTTAAGCTTAATTTTTATTATTACCTAATAGGAGTGTATGGTTTAGGAGCATACCGTACACAAAGCTTATAATAAAAAGAGGACTCTTGAATTTGCAATTCCCACTGTCTCAGAGACATGGACTTTCTTTTATTGCTTCTTTGTTTTGTTTGTTTAATTATTCAATGAATTTTATTACACTTATAGTTGTACAGTGATCATTACAACCCAATTTTATAGCATTTTCATCCCAAACCCCCAGCCCATCCCCCACCCCCAAAGAGACATTTACTTTTTTTTTTTTTTTTTGTCTTTCTGGGGCCACACCTTTGGCATATGGAGGTTCCCAGGCTAGGGGTCGAATCGGAGCTGTAGCCACTGGCCTACACCAGAGCCACAGCAACTCGGGATCCGAGCCGCGTCTGTAACCTACACCACAGCTCATGGCAACGCCGGATCCTTAACCCACTGAGCAAGGCCAGGGACTGAACCCGCAACCTCATGGTTCCTAGTCGGATTCGTTAACCACTGCGCCACGACGGGAACTCCTACTTTCATGTTTTAAAGCAGTTTTTTTCTGGTACTTTACTCCACATTTCCAAATAACATGCATATACTGCTGTTTCCTGATTTCCCCCCCCTCCCCCATTTTAGTTAAATGATGACATATTTTAGAAGATGAGAATTGAGCTTTTATGCTTCTCTTCCTTTCCTCTTCTCTCAATATAGTTATAGTAAGACAGTGGTCACATTATTTAGTTGTGTAGGTTTGACTCCAAGGAAGTCAGTGGTATATTATGATTACATCTCCTTATAAAAACACTTTGTTTTTCCTTGAATTAAAAAGAGCCTTTTCAGAGTTCTCTTGTGGTGCAGTGGGTTAAGGATCTGGCATTGTCACTGCAGTGGCATGGGTTAGATCCCTGGCCTGGTAATTTCCACAAGTGAAAAAAATTCCACAGTGAAAAAAATTAAATAAGTTAATAAATAAATAAACAGAGCCTCTTAATTTATTTATTTCTTTTTATTTGCTTCACTTGAATTTACCTATTGCTAACTAATCTTCAGTCTCCGTGACAGCAATAAAATTCCTCTTATACCTGTCAGGTAACTATCAATTCATTTTCTTCTCTGAGCTTATGTTTGGGGACTGTCCCCTCTGCTTTAATCTGGATTGGCTGTTCTTTAGGCGTGTTGCATACTATTGTTTTAGAACCTCCCATGACCATCATCACAAGAATTTCTTTTACCTCTCTCCTGTTTTGGATTCCAGGTATAACTGGAAAACACTAAAAAGAAGTCTTAATCCAAGATGTATATATTTTTTTTAGTGTTCTCTACCAGATCAGTTTTGAATTTAAATGCCAGTTTGGTGAAAACTTTATTTATTTATTTATTTATTTATTTATTTATGGCTGCACCCATGGCATATGGAAATGCCCGGACTAGGGATTAAATCTGAGCTGCAGCTGTGGCAATGCCAAATCCTTTAACCCACTGCATCAGTCTGAAGATCAAATCCGAGCACTGCAGTTGGATTCTTTTTTTTTTTTTTTGCTTTTTAGGGCTGCATTTGCAGCAAATGGAAGTTCCTAGGCTAGGGAGTCGAATTGGAGCTGCAGCTGCTGGCCTGTGCCACAACCACAGCAGTGTAGGATCTGAGCCGTATCTGTGACCTATAGCACAGCTCACAGCAATGCTGGATCTTTAACCCACTGAGCAGAGCCAGGGTTTGAACCCGCATCCTCATGGATACTAGTTGGGTTCATTTCCACTGAGCCACAGCGGGAACTCCCAGTTTGGGAAAAACTTTTTAATTTTTTATGTTAGGGGTACTTATTATTCCATATGTGTATTTTTTATATATTTTATCATATATTTATATAATTTTATATATAAAAAATTTAATAGACTTTTCTGCTCTTATTATAAGCATTTGACTTTACAATAAATAGCAGTGGCTAAATGGTATCTGTTAGTTAACACACCAGAACTTGCATATGGAAACAACTCATTGACTTCATACAGATAATTTTATTATAGCAGTTTTGCACATGAGAAGCTTAAATACATTTGCATTTGTCCCTAGGTATCCAAAGGGAATTTGTTTTAGGACCCACCTTGGATACCAAGATTGAAAGATGCTCAGTGCCTATGCATATCATAGCCTATGCACATCCTCCTGTATACTTTAAGTCATCTCTAGTTTACTTATAATATTTAATACAGTGTAAATGAAATATAGATAGTTATAAGTACAATGTAAATGTTACGTAAATAGTTGCTGGTGCTCGGCAAATTCTAATTTTGCTTTCTGGAACTTTCTGTAATTTTTTTTCTTAATATTTTCAATCCACAGTTGGTTGACTCCACTGATGTGGAACCTGAAGATGCGGAGGGTCAGCTGTATATAGATAAAGTAGTCAAAGTATAAGGGTGGAGCTGTTGAGGGAATGCTATATGCATTTCTTTATTAGCTGTTTATTTAGATGCAAACTTTGTGTTTTTGTTTATTGTATTAAAAAGTGGAAGAATTTGATTTCTGAAATTGTATGTTGCCAGTCTTTTATTTTTTAATTTTTTTTAACTTTTTTTTTGTCTTTTTGCTATTTCTTTGGGCCGCTCCCGCGGCATATGGAGGTTCCCAGGCCAGGGGTCGAATCGGAGCTGTAGCCACTGGCCTACGCCAGAGCCACAGCAACGCGGGATCCGAGCCGCGTCTGCAACCTACACCACAGCTCACGGCAACGCCGGATTGTTAACCCACTGAGCAGGGGCAGGGACTGAACCTGCAACCTCATGGTTCCTAGTCGGATTCGTTAACCACTGCACCACGACGGGAACTCCTTGGCAGTCTTTTAAAATTAAGAATAACATTAGTTATTAAAGAAGTAACACACCATTTGTGTGTAGAGTAAATTGTGCTCTCTGTCCCCCAAATACAGCTCTAGCTTAGGCCCCTGAGCAGTTTGAAGAGAATGCATGTAGTAAAACCCATGGACTTTACTCTGTGGTCAAAATTGTGTTGTGTTTCTCAGCCTTCATTTCAGATGTTAAACTAAAGCAGCTGACTAGGAGCAGTGGTGTGATGACTTTGTCAAGAGACTAAGATAGCAGAAGAGTAAACAAATCACAAACTCAGTGCTCTGAGGTCATTTAGTTTAAAAAAAATGCAAACATTTTGTGGAGTCTCAGTGCCAGGCATGTCACATATGTCATACATATTTTCTCATTTACCCTCATTTATCTCTTTTTCACAGAGAGAAAGCTGGGCCAGGAACTTCAGTGGTTTGCTTAGGGACTCATAATAGTAAGCATGGAGTTGGAATTTAAACCAAGTTTGTAAGAGTTTAAAACTGGTTATTTTTTCGCCATCCTCTTACTAGAATTTGTAAGGTAACATCTTTTGGTAGGATGGCACAGAAATTGATGTGTTCAAAATAGAACCTAGTCACAAAGTCCCGTTGTGGCTCAGCAGGTTAAGGACCCGATGTTGTCTCTGTGAAGATTCGGGTTCAGTCCCTGGCCTCGCTTACTGGGTTAATGATCTGGCGTTACCACAAACTATGGGGGTAGGTTGCAGATGCAGCTCGGATCTGGTGTTGCCGTGGCTGTGGTGTAGGCCCCAGCTGTGGCTCTGATTCCACCTCTGGCCTGGAACTTCCACATGCCTCGGGTTCAGCCATAAAAAGAAAAAAAAGATCCTAGTCAGTCAATAAACATCATTGCTTGGATTAAGAAATAAGGAAAATCTTTGGTTTAATGTAAGTTAAAGATGTTCCATTAAAAATGGTTTTTAAAAAGTTTTATCATTTAGAAACTCAGACACCAAGTATCAAATTCAGTTGAAGGAAACATCTTTTTGCTTAGTGCCAGGAAGATAAAGTGTTTCTGTTTTGTTTTGTGGGGGTTGTTTTTTGTCTTTTTGTCTTTTCTAGGGCAGCATCCGTGGCATATGGAGGCATATGGAGGCTCCCAGGCTAGAGCCAGAGCCACAGCAGCTCGGGATCTGAGCCGCGTCTGCGACGTACACCACAGCTCACGGCAATACCAGATCCTTAACCCACTGAGCGAAGCCAGGGATCAAACCCACAACCTCATGGTTCCTGATTAGATTCGTTAACACTGAGCCACGACGGGAACTCTTGTTTCAGTTTTTGAGTGTTTTGGCCAGGGGTTAATGTGGCGATTATTTCATTCTAGGAGGGATTTGATCACTGTAGGAATTTTCTACTGCTGTTGTACAAAATTACTGTAAATTTTGAGAAGTTGGAGTTCCTGTTGTGGCACAGCGGAAACAAATTCGACTAGGAACCATGAGGCTGCGGGTTCGATCCCTGGCCTTGCTCAGTGGGTTAAGGATCCAGCATTGTTGTGAGCTGTGATGTAGGTCGCAGATGTGTCTCTGATCTGGCATTGCTGTGGCATAGGCCGGTGGCTACAGCTTTGATTAGACCCCAAGCCTGGGAACCTCCATATGCCTCAGATGCGGCCCTACAAAGGACAAAAAGACAATAATAATAATAATAAAAAAATAAATTTAGAGAAGTGAAAATACAAATGTATTCGTTACAGTAGGTCAGAAGTCCAATACTAGTCTCACTGGGTCAAAATAAAGATGTCAACAGGACAGTGTTTCCTAGTGGAGGCTCTGGGGAAGAATCTACTTACAAGCTCTTTCAGGGTGTTGACTAAATCCCCTTTCTTGTGGTTTTGAGACTGAGGTCCCTGTTTTCTTACTGTCAGCCTGAGGCCTTCCTTAGCTTTTAGAAGCCACTCTCCTTGTCTCTGCATGTGACCTCAACATTGCCGGAACTATCAACAGCTTGTCAAATCTTCTCTTGATTGAAATCCTCTACTCCCTTCTGCCATGGCTCTCTGGCAGACTCTTCTGTAGTCTGTTTTTAAGGGCTCTTGTGATTACATTAGGGCCCACCCTAACAATCCAAAAGAATCTCCCTATTTTTAAGTTCCGTTGATGAGTAGTCTTAGTTTCATCCACACGGCACTACCTCCATTGAAGGAATAATCAGGAGATAGTAATCTTTGGGGTAAGGGTTAATTTTTAGAAATATGCCTACCACTATCACTTCTGCAATAAAACTTAATTTCCAACACATTCTGTCTGTGTTTTGTTCAAATTTTTTTCTTTCTCCTTTTTTTTTTTTTAAATCATCACATCCATGGCATGTAGAAGTTGCCAGGCTAAGGGTCAAATCAATCTGGAAGCTGCCAGCCTGCACTACAGCCTTAGCAATGCAGGATCTAAACTGCATCTGTGATCTACACCACACCTCACAGCAATGCAGGATCCTTAATCCACTGAGCAAGGCCAGGGATTGAACCTGCATCCTCATGGATACCAGTGGGGTTCCCACTGAGGCACAATGGGAACTCCTAATTGTTCAGATTTTTAGTTATGCAGAATAAAAATGATTTCTGGAAAAGTAGCAGCAGGATGTAAGCAACATCTCATGCTGTCTTTTAAAAGCTAACATTGTCTTTTGTGCTAAAAGCTTTTTTTTTCTCTTGTTGGAGACTCTTAAACTTTACAAATAAACCAAGAAAGACATTCATTCGTAATTCTTATTCAGATTTTTAATGTTATGGGACATTTGTCTTTGGTAAGTCATAGTTCTCTTTTCCCTAGTCTTCAGATTTTGGATTGAGGATATACCCCTAATATGCAACTCTCATTATTTTTGAATGTAACTTTCTCAGATTTGTTTTTCTTTTATTCTAGTTTGAAGAATATGTTTCTTGTAAACATGCAGATTTACATTGGTGTGAATTCTATTGAGATATGTTGGGAAATAATTATTTTAGGTTTTTTTGTTTTTTTTTTTCCCTTCTTTTTAGGGCCGCATCCGCAGTATATACGGATGTTCCCAGGCTAAGGGTCTAATCAGAGCTACAGCTGCTGGCCTACACCACAGCCACAGCAATGCCAGATCCAAGCTGTGTCTTCGACCTACACCACAGCTCACGGCAATGCCGGATCCTTAACCCACTGAGCAAGGCCAGGGATCAAACCCACAACCTCATGGTTCCTAGTTGGATTCGTTTCTGCTGCGCCACAAGAGGAACTCCTATTTTAGTTCTTTGTTAAGAAACTTGGAATTATGATGAAAAATGCAGATTTTTCACTATGATTTGCAGCCAAAATATGAAATGTAGATATTTTTACTTTTTAGAATAGCATTATTGGAATAATTATATCTAATTAGACATATGATAAGTTATTAGCTTAATACAATTGAGCTTAATACAGTTGAATTAAAGCATAGTTATCTAGCTAACGCTGCTATTCATGTACTCTAGTTATATATATTCAAATAGAATATATTTAAATCGAGGTATAATTTTTTTAATTAGAGTTGATTTACAGTATGTTAATTTCAGGTGTGTAACAAAGTGATTCAGTTATATATATAAAATTATAAATACATATAAACATTAGTTCATTTAATGCATATGAAAGAATATATATATTCTTTTTCCAATTCTTTTCCATTATATGTTATTACAAGATGTTGGCTATAGTTCCCTGTGCTATATAGTAGGCTCTTTTTGGTTATCTGCTTTATATATAGTGGTTTGTATATATTAATCTCAAACTCCTGGTTTATCCACTCACCTCTTCCCCTTTGATAACCATAAGTTTGTTTTCTGTGTTTGTGAGTCAGTTTCTGTTTTGTAACTAAGTTCATTTGCATCATTTTAAAAGATTCCACATATAATCAATATCATATATTTGTCTTTCTCTGATGTCACTTAACTGTGGTAATCTCTAAGTCCATCTATGCTGCCGAAAATGGCATCATTTCATTCCTCTTTATGGCCGAGTAATATTCCATTGTGTATATATGCCACATTTTCTTTCTTTTGTTGATGGACGTTTAGGTTGCTTTCATGTCCTGGCTATTGTAAATAGTGCTGCAATGAACATTAGGGTGTATATATCTTTTAGAATTAGAATTTTCTCTGGATATATGCCCAGGGGTGGGATTGCTGGATCATATCGTATCTCTCTTTTTAGTTTTTTAAGGAACCTCCATACTGTTTTTCCATTATGGCTGTACCAGTTTACATTCCTACCAACAATGTAGGAGGGTTCCCCTTTCTCCACACCCTCTCCAGCATTTATTATTTGTAGGTTTTTTGATGATGGCCATTGTGATTGGTGTGAGGTGATAGCTCGTTGTAGTTTTATTTTGCATTTCTATAAAAATTAGTGGTGTTGAATATCTTTTCATGTGCTTTCTGGCCATCTGGGTGTCTTCTTTTCAGAAATGTCTATTTAGGTCTTCTGTCCATTTTTTTTTTTTTTTTTTGTCTTTTTGACATTTCTTGGGCCGCTCCCGAGGCACATGGAGATTCCCAGGCTAGGGGTCTAATCGGAGCTGTAGCTGCCAGCCTACACTAGAGCCACAGCAAAGCAGGATCCTAGCCGCGTCTGCGACCTGCACCACAGCTCACGGCAACGCCGGATTGTTAACCCACTGAGCAAGGCCAGGGATCGAACCCTCAACCTCATGGATTCGTTAACCACTGCGCCACGATGGGAACTCCCCTTCTGCCCATTTTTTGATTGGGTTGTTTGTTGTTTTATTGCTGAGTTATATGAGCTGTTTGTAAATTTTGGAAATTAAGCCCACATTGGTCACATCATTTGAAAATATTTTCTCCCAGTTTGTAGGTGGTCTTTTTGTTTTGTTTATGGTTTCCTTTGCTATGCAAAAACTTTTAATTCCCATTTGTTTATTTTTCTTTTAATTGCCTCCCCTCAATCCCCAAGTCTCTCTACCATACCTTTATTTTCTTCACAGTGTTGACCACTGTCTGAAATCATTGAATCACTTCTTTGTGTATTGTCTTTCCCATTGGCATGTAAGCTCTGTGATCCAGGGACTTCGCACCACTAGTGCTTTACAAGGCCTGGTGTGGGATAGATACTCATAACTTCTCCAGCATTACGTAGCTAGTAATTAGCAAAGTCAGGATTAGAACCTCTGTTTTTGACTGCAAATATTGAAACCTTTTCTGTGTAACCTCCTAATGCAGTACTGTAATAATTTGTGAAGTAATGTTTTGATTAGAGGCTTATGATCAGTTATGTGAGTGTTGGATTTTGATTTCCTGGATAAACAAGGCCTACATGTGTTTTTTAATTGACTAAGATTCTGAATGGTTGCTTTGGTACTACTGGGGTTAGGACAAATCGTTAGTAGTTGACTTTATACCAAAATAGTATTGGTAATGGACTGTTTCTTGTCAGTGCCATCATCATTAAGGAATAAGAGAAGAGAAATACTTTGTTATTCATTTGAGCTTTATAAAACTCAAGGGAGTTCCCTAGTGGCCTAGCAGTTAAGGGTTCAGTGTTGTCACTGTGGTGGCTCAGGTTTGATCCCTGGCTGGGGAATTTTTGAAGGCCATAGGTACAGCCAAAAAAAAAAAAAAAAGTACTTGTGAGAAAGGCTGTTCCATGATAGCACCAGGCATTGTAAGAAAGCATTTCACATGACTCAGGTCCTGAGCCTGTTTAAGACCTGGGAATGCAGTGGAACATCTCTTGATGCACAGGTACTTAACTAGCATCTGAAAGATTGAGGGGTGTGGGGGTATGGAGGGCTTTTAGAGTGAGGCTTATAAAATTCCATCTGATTTAGAGATACCACTGTTTCCAAAAGACTGTGTGTGTGTGTGTGGAGGGCCACACCTGCAGCATGTGGAAGTTCCCAGGCCGGGGATTGAATCCAAGCATAGCTGCAATCTATGCCACAGCTGCAACAGTGCTGGATCCCTAACCCACTGCACTACATAAGGAACTCTTCCAAAAGCTTTTTAATTTTAATATTTTTAATCTTCAGATTCACAATGCACAAATTTTAAAAATTTGAAGGTATATAAAAGTAAAATTTAGACTTTTAAGCAATGTCAAATAATTATTCTGCTATTTAAACTCTCTTTTATTCACTTATGAATCATTTCCTGAATGCTTTACTGCATGTAATGTGTGATGTAACTTGCTATGAAAAACATAAACATGGTGAAGGCAGGCTCCTGGCTTTTGAGAAAACTGTCAGTCAAAAATCTGCCAGATATGATATAAAACAGAACCAAAAACTCTAAAGTGAAAGAAAATAGTTATATGAAATTTAAATATGGTTTGGTTAAGGGAATCATGGACAAAATTTATTAAGAAGGAAAACCTTGAAGCAATTCAGGTATAATATGATTGATTGCTTTATGAAATGGTTAAACATAATATAATCATACTCAAATTAGTCCTTTTAATATTCCTTTATTCCATTCATTTTATTTTATTTTCATAATTTTTTATTATTGAATTTTATTCCATTTATAGGCATATAGAAATCATCACAACCAAATTTTATACCATCTCCATCTCAAACCCTCAGTACATCCTCCCACCCCCCAACCTGTCTCATTTGGAAACCATAAGTTTTCTGTGAATCAGTATCTGTTCTGCAAAGAAGTCCATTGTGTCCTTTTTTTAGATTCCACATGTAAGTGATAGCATTTGATGCTGGTGTCTCATTGTCTGACTGACTTCACTGAGCATGATAATTTCTAGGTCCATACATGTTGCTAAAAATGCCAGTATTTCATTCCTTTTAATGGCTGAGTAATAGTCCATTGTGTCTATGTACCACATCTTTTTGATGCACTCCTCTGTCGACGGACATTTAGGTTGCTTCCATGTCTTGGCTGTTGCAAATAGTGCTGCAGTGAACATTGGAGTACATGTGTCTTTTTGAGTCATGGTTTTCTCTGGATAGAAATGCCCAGGAGTGGGATTGCTGGATCAAATGGTAGTTCTATGTTTAGTTTTCTGAGGCATCTCCATACTGTTTTCCATAGCGGTTGCACCAATTTACAATCCCACCAGCAGTGTAATAGGGTTCCTTTTTCTTCACGCCCTCTCCAGAACTTACTGTTTGTAGACTTTTGGATGATGTCCATTCTGGCTGGTGTAAGGTGGTACCTCATAGTGGTTTTGATTTGCATTTCTTTAATAATGAATTATGTTGAACATCTTTTCATGTGTTTTTTGGCCATCTGTATGTCTTCTTCAGAGAATTGTCTGTTTAGACCTTCTACCCATTTTTTGATGGGGTTGTTTGTTTTTTTGGTATGGAGCAGTAGGAGATGTTTATAAATTTTGGAGATTAATCCCTTGTCAGTTGATTCATTTGCAAATATTTTCTCCCATTCTGTGAGTTGTCTTTTCATTTTTTTTAGGGTTTCCTTTGCTGTACAGAAACTTTTCAGTTTGATTAGGTCCCATTTGTTTATTTTTGTTTTTACTGTCATTACTCTTAAGAGGTGAATCTGAGAAGATGTTGCTGTTGTTTATGTCAGAGAGTGTTTGGCCTATGTTTTCCTCTAAGAGTTTTATAGTATCTGGTTTAATATTTAGGTCTTTAATCCATTTTGAGTTTATTTTTGTGTATGGTGTTAGGGAGCATTCTAATTTCATTCTTTTACATGTGGCTGTCCAGTTTTCCCACTTATTGAAGAAGCTGTCTTTTCTCCATTGTATAGTCTTGCCTCCTTTGTCATAGATTAGTTGGCTGTAGGTGCGTGGGTTTAATTCTGGGCTTTCTATCCTGTTCCACTGATATCTATTTCTGTCTTTGTGCCAGTACCATACAGTTTTGATGACTCTTGCTTTGTAGTATAGTCTGAAGTTAAGGAGCCTGAGCTCTGTTTTTCTTTTTCAAGATGTCTTTGGCTATTCTGGGTCTTTTGTGCTTCCAAAGAAACTTTAAAATATTTTGTTCGAATTCTTTGAAAAATGTTCTTGGTAATTTGATAGGGATTGCATTGAATCTAGATTGCCTTGGGGAGTGTAGTCATTTTGATAATATTAACTCTTTCAATCCAAGAGCGTGGTTGTCTTCCCATCCATTTGTGTCATCTTTAATTTTTTTTTATCAGTATCTTAGAGTTTTCAGAGTACAGGTCTTTTGTCTCTTTAGGTAGGTTTATTCCTAGGTATTTTATTCTTTTGGATGTGATGGTAAACAGGATTGCTCCTCTAATTTCTCTTTCTGCTCTTTCACTGTTAGTGTATAGAAATGCCGTCGATTTCTGTGTATTAATTTTGTATCCTGTGACTTTGTCAAATTCATTGATGAGCTCTAACAGTTTTCTGGTAGAGTCTTTAGGATCCTCTAGGTATAGTATTGTGTCATCTGCAAATAGCGATAGTTTTACTTCTTCCTTTCCAGTTTGGATTCCTTTTATTTCTGTTACTTCTGATTGCCAATGGCTAGGACTTCCAAAACTGTGTTGAATAGTAGTGGTGAGGGCAGACAATCCTTGTCTTGTTCCTGATCTCAGCGAGAATACTTTCAGCTTTTTACCATGGAGAATGATGTTAGCTGTGGGTTTGTCATATATTGCCTTTATTATGTTGAGGTAGGTTCCCTCTATGCCCACTTTCTGAAGGGTTTTTATCAGAAATCGGTGTTGGATTTTGTCAAAGGCTTTTTCTGTGTCTTTTGAGAGGATCATATGTTTTTTTTTTTTCCTTGAGTTTGTTAATGTGGTGTATCACACTGATTGTTTTGTGGATATTGAAGAATCCTTGCATCCCTGGGATAAATCCCACTTGATCATGATGTACAATCCTTTTAATGTATTGTTGGGTTCAGTTTGATGGTATTTTGTTGAGGATTTTTGCATGTGTTCATCAGTGAAATTGGCTTGTAATTTTCTTTTTTTGTGGTATCTTTGTCTGCTTTTGTATGAGGGTGATTGTGGCCTCATAGAATGAGTTTGGGAATGTCCCTTCCTCTGTGATTTTTTTGGAATAGTTTCATTAGGATAGAAGATCTAACACCTATTTGATGGAATTTGCCTGTGAAGCCATCTGGTCCTGGACTTTTGTTTGTTGGAAGTTTTTAAATCACAGTTTCAATTTCAGTACTTGCGATGGGTCTGTTCGTCTTTTCTATTTTGTCTGGTTTAGTCTTGAAAGATTGTACCTTTCTAAGAATTTGTCAATTTCTTGTAGGTTTTCTGTTTTATTGGCGTATAGTTGCGCATAGTAGTCTCTTATGATCCTTTGTATTTCTGTGATGTCCGTTGTTACTTCTTTTTCATTTTTCTAATTTTATTGATTTGAGTCCTCTCTCTTTTTTTCTTGAGAAAGCTGGCTAAGGTTTTATCAATTTTGTTGATCTTTTCAAAGAACCAGCTTTTCGTTTCATTGATCTTTTCTATGGTTTTCTTCATTTCTATTTTGTTGATTTCTTTTTCTTTTTTTTTTTTTTTTGCCATTTCTTGGGCCGTTCCCGCGGCACGTGGAGGTTCCCAGGCTAGGGGTCCAATTGGAGCTGTAGCCACCGGCCTATGCCAGAGCCACAGCAACTCGGGATCTGAGCTGCGTCTGCAACCTACACCACAGCTCATGGCAATGCCAGATCCTTAACCCACTGAGCAAGGCCAGGGATCAAACCCGAAACCTCATGGTTCCTAGTTGGATTCGTTAACCACTGAGCCATGACAGGAACTCCTCTGTTTTGTTGATTTCTGCTCTGATCTTTATGATTTCTTTCCTTCTACTAACATTAGATCTTTTCTGTTCTTCTCTCTCAAGCTGCTTTAGATGTAAAGTTAGCTTGTTTATTTGAGCTTTTTCTTGTTTCCTTAGGTGGGCTTCTATGGCTATAAACTTTCCTCAGAACAGCTTTTGCTGCATCTCATAGGTTTTGGAGTGTCATATCTCTGTTGTCATTTGCTTCTAGATATTTTTTCATTTCCTCTTTGATTTCTTCAGTGATCCATTGGTTGTTTAGTAGCATGTTGTTTGGTCTCCACGTGTTTGTGTTTTTTGCAGTTTTTATCTTGTTGTTGATTTCCAGTCATACAGCATTGTGGTCGGAAAAGATGCTTGATATGATTTCACTTTTCTTGGAGATACCGAGGCTTGATTTGTAGCCCAGGATGTGGTCAGTCTTAGAGAATGTTCCATGTGCACTTGAGAAGAATGTGTATTCTGCTGCTTTTGGATGGAATGTCCTATAAATATCTATTAAGTCCATCTAGTCTAATGCTTCATTCAGGGGCCTGTGTTTCCTTATTGATTTTCTGTCTGGATCATCTGTCCAATACTGTCAGTGGGATGTTAAAGCCCCCCGCTATTATTCTGTTATTGTTGACTTCTCCTTTTAAGGTTGTTAGCAATTGCCTTATATATTGTGGTGAACCTATGTTGGGTGTGTAGATATTTAAAATTGTTATATCTTCTTCTTGGATTGATCCTTTGATCATTATGTAGTGTCCTTCCTTGTCTCTTAAAATATTCTTCATTTTAAAGTCTGTTTTATCTGATATGAATATTGCTACTCCAGCGTTCTTTTGGTTCCTGTTTGCATGGAATATTTTCTTCCGTCCTCTCACTTTCAATTTGTATGTGTCCCTAGAAGTGAAGTGGGTCTCTTGAAGACAGCATATATATGGGTCTTGTTTTTGTATCCACTCAGCCAGTCTATGTCTTTTGGTTGGGGTGTTTAGTCCATTAACACTTAATGGATATGTATGTTCTTATTGCCATATTATTATTTGCTTTGGATTTGTTTTTGTTGCTCTTTTTTCTTTCCTTCTTCTCTTGTTCTCTCCTCTTGTGGTTTGATAACTATCTTTAGTGTTGTATTTGAGTTGATTTTTCTTATTTGTGTGTATGAATTGTAGATTTTTGGTTTGCAGTTATTCTGAAGTTTTGGTATAAGAGAGTATATATATATATATATATATATGACTTTTAAGTTTTTGGTCTCTTAATTGCAAGTGCATCTCCAGTGTCCTGCATTTATACCCTCCTCTTCTCAATTTCTGATTTTGGTAGCATAATTGTGTGTGGGTGATTTCATATCTTTACTGTATATATGCCTTTACTGGTGAGCCTTGTCATTTGTGGTGTTTTTGTTTCTGGTTGTGGCCTTTTCTTTTTTGCCTAGAGAATCTCGTTTAGTATTTGTTGTAAAGTGGTTTAATGTTGCTGAATTCTCTTAGCTTTTGCTTATCTGAGAAGGTTTTGATTTCTCCTTCAAATCTGAATGAGAGTCTTGCTGGTGAAGTAATCTAGGTTGAAAGGTTTTTCCTTTCATCACATTAAGTATATCATGCCACTCCCTTCTGGCCTGCAGAGTTTCTCCTGAAAAATTCGGGGATAACCTTATCAGGGTGCCCTTGTATGTCATTTGTTTCTTTTCCCTAGCTGCTTTCAAGATTTTGTCTTTAATTTTGGTTGGTTTGATTAATATGTGTTTCAGGGTGTTCCTCCTTGGGTTTATTTTATATGGTACTTGTGCTTTCTGGATTTGAGTGAGTGGTTCCTTTCCCATGTTAGGGAAGTTTTCAGCCATTATCTCTTTGAATATTTTTTTCTGTCCCTTTCTTTCTTCTCCTTCTGGCACCCCTATAATACGGATGTTGGTGCATTTAACATTGTCCCAGAGTTCTCTGAGACTGTCTTCATGTGTTTTCAATCTTTTTTTCTCTTTTCTGTTCCTCATCCATTAAGTTCCACTAATCTGTCCTCCACCTCACTTATTCGTTCTTCTGCCTCCTGTATTCTTCTGTTGGCTGCTTCAAATGAATTTTTTATTTCAGTTATTGTATTTTGCATCTCTTCTTGCTTAAGTTTTTATCTTGTATCTCTTTGCTCAGTGTTTCCTGTAAATTATCGATCTTTGCCTCCAGTTTATTTCCAATGTCTTGCATCATCTTCAGCATAAACAGTCTAAAGTCTTTTTCCTGGAGGCTGATAATCTCCTCATCACTTAGGTGATTTTCTGGGGTTTTTCCTTTCTCCCTCATCTGAGTTATAGTTCTCTGTCTTTCATTTTTATAGGTTTTTGGTGTGGTGACCTTTTTACAGATAATGGAGTTGTAGCCTCTCTTACTTCTGGTGGCTCCCCCCCCCCCTCCCGTGGCTGAAGTCGGTATGGGGGCTTGCTCTAGGCTTCCTGATGGGAGGGACTGGTTCCCACCCACAGTAACTGGAGCTGATTCCTATCCCTCTGGTGGGTGGGGCTTTGTCTCTGGGTGAGATTAGAGGCAGCTGTGTGCCTGGGGGGGGGTCTTTAGGCAGCCTGGTTACTGCTGGGTGGGTCTGTGATCCCACCTGGATTGTTGTTTGCCCTGGGGCTTCTCAGCGCTGATGGTTGGGGCCAGATTTTTCCAAAATGGCCACCTCCACAGAAATGCATGCTGAGGAATATTCTCAAGAGCTTTGCTTCCAATGCCCTTCCCCCACAACAAGCCACATTCACCCCTTGTTATCCCAGGAGATCCTCCAAGAGCTGCAGTCAGGTCTGACCCAGATTCCTACGGAGATTTTGCTTTGCCCTGGGACCCAGTGCATGTGAAATTCTGTGTGTGCCTTTTAAGAATGGGGTCTCCGTTTCCCCCAATCCCTTGGAGCTCCTGTGCACAAGCCCCGCTGGCCTTCAATGCCAGATGCTCCGGGGCCTCTTTCTCCCAATGCCAGATCCCCAGGTGTGGGGACTTGACTTGGGGCTCACAACTCTTACTCCTGTAGGTGAGTCTCTGTGATACTGTTAGTTTCCAGTCTGTGGGGCTTTCCACCCAGGAGGTATGGGGTTTGCTTATATCTCATAATCGCCCCTCTACCTCTTGATGTGGCCTCCTCCTTGTCTTCTGGAGTGGGATATCTTTTTGAAAGTTTCCAATCCATTTGGTTGAAGATTGCTTAGCATTTGGTTATATGTAATTTTGTTGGTTTCAGGCAAGAAGTTGAGCTCCAGTCCTCCCAAAAGCTTTTTAAAGTCTTGTTTTTTCATGTCTACTTTTCATCAAAAAGTTTTTTTGTATTTCTGTATTTCTTTTTTTTTTTGGCTTTTTAGGGCCGCAGGTACATCATATGGAAGTTCCCAGGGTAGGGGTTGAATCAGAGCTATTGCTGCTGGCCTATACCAAAGCCATAGCTATGCAAGATCCGAGCCACATCTGCAGCCTACACCACAGCTCATGGCCATGCTGGATCCTTAACCCACTGAGCAGGGCTGGCGATTGAACTCACATCCAGATGGATCCTAGTTGAGTTCATTACCTCTGAGCCAAGGCAGGAACTCCTCTATTTTTTACTTGTTTATTGTTTATTACCTACCTCATTGTCCCTAGTGCTGTGTAATGCTTACCACGTGGTAGCTTTTCAGTAAATTTATTGACTTACTTACTCTTAGTGTGCAACTTACCCTTGCTCAAAACATCTTCTGTAGATGCAGACTAATGTGTTTTTTTTTTTTTTTTTTAAGGATTCGAGACTAGAGGTAACTATTCTATGACTAGATTGTCTAGAATTTTTCATATTTTCTTTGGTTTGTTTCAAGACGACTCACTTTTTCTTTTTATAGTTTTATTGATGCATAGTTGACATGCAATAAATTGCGTGTATTTAAAATGTTTACTTTGAGACATGTTTTACACCTGTGAAACCATCACCAGAATCAAGATAATGAATGCATTCATCACCCCCAAAAGTTTCCTTGTGCCTGTAATCTCTTCCTTTTTTCTTTCTCTGTGTGAGTTAAACATAGAACTACCATATGATCCAGCCACTCTGCTTCCAAGTAGTCACCCAAGAGAAAGGGATGCATATATCTGCCTTAAGACCTGTATTAGAATGTTCATAGAAGCTTTATTCATAGTATCCTAACTGGAAATTGCACAGATGTCTGTGAGCAAGTGAATGAATAAACAAATTGTGATATATCCATACCGTGGAATACTATTTAGCAATAAAAAGGAATATATACTTAGTTTGAATTGAAGGCTGCAATATTTGAGGTAGACTTGTTTTCTTTATTTCATTTCTTCGCCTACCCCCACCCCTCTTTTTTTTGGCTGTCCTGTGGCATATGGCATTCTTGGGCCAGGGATTGATCTAAGCAGCAGTTGCGACCCAAACTGGAGCTGCAGCAGCACCAGATCCTTAACCCACTGCCCTGTGCTGGGGATAGATCTTCGTCCCAGGGCTCCTGAGATTCCATTGATCCCATTGAGTCAGAGCCTGAACACCTGTTGCATTTCTTGATTTGTATTAAAATTGACTTTCATTGCCTTTAGCATACACCCGCCCCAGAGGAAACTAGCCCAGTATTAAGAACTTAGTTATAGATGAACTATAAAAGGATATAAGTTATATTTAGATAATTAAGGGTTGATTATTCTTCAAAAACTTAAAGTCATAAATGGTCAGTATAGTTTGTCTGCTACAGGACTTGTTTCTGTAATACCATATAGCTTATACATGGACAGTAAGAAATTATGTCAGTGATGGTGTGCGGGTTTAATTAAGATTTTTCATAGGCAAGAGGAGTGGAATAGAGGGAGTAGAATTAAAAAGGAAAGACAAAGGCCCTGAGATTGACTGCTGCACAGACAGTTCTTTCAGATGAGGTATAAGAATAACAGGTTAGTCCCCAGAAAAATAGACATGCTAGTTCCTACCCCAACTCTGGTCGGCTCCTGTAGGTTCTCCACACCTGTGGGTTGCCATCTGTACTGCACCTTTAAAAAAAAATTTTTTTTATAGCTGATTTACATTGTTCTGTCAATTTCTGCTGTACAGCAGAGTGACCCAGTCATACATCTCTATACACTCTCTTTCTTACATTATCTTTCATCATGTTCCATCACAGTAATTGGACGTAGTTTTCTGTGCTATACAGCAGGGCCTTGTTGTCTATCCATTGTAAATGTAATTTTTTTTTTTTTTTTCGGTCTGTTCCTGAGGCATACCAAAGTTCCCGGGCCAGGGATCCAATCCAGGCCACAGTATTGACAACACCAGATCCTTAATCACTAGGCTACCAGGGAACTCCCATGTACCACACCATTTTATCTGAGGGACTTGGGTATTCATGAACTTTGGTATCCAGAACCAATCCCAGAGGGATACCTGTATTTACCCATGCTCACACCTTACCAACAGCCTCAATCTCCATTGTTTTAGTGCCTGCCAATCATTTTTTTATATTATTGTTTTTGTTCATTGTTATTTCCTTAGGCAGTCTCCAACTGTGTTGAATTGCTTGCTGGTGTTACCCAAGTTATCTCCTGAGTTCCAGCTTTTAATTTTGTTGGACCCAGGTTACAAAATTGCATACATTTTGAGCACTCTGTTCCAACCCTAATTTTACCTCCTTTATTTTTTATTTTGCAGAATGAAATGTTTTTTTTTTTTCAAGAACACATGCAGCTGTCTAACAACAAAAAGCCTGAAACATCAAAGTAGTTTATTTTAAACAATTTCCTGGAAATGTGTTTCTTAATATTTTTAGCTAATACTTAAATCTTGGTTACTATGTGTCAGATGTTCTAAGTGCTTGTCAAGATTAGCTCATTTTATCCTCATAGCAGCGCTATTTAATGAGTCTGGTATTATCCTTATTTTATGGATAAGGGAACTGAAGAACAGAGAGGATGAGCAACATGCCCAAGATGATACAGCACAGGTAGTCTGGTTTCATAGACTGTGATTCTGCTTGTTGTGCTTCATTGCCTTCCACACCATATCGAATATAAATTAGGTTTTAGTATGATTTTCTTGTATGAGTCAAATTGGTGGTTTTACAGCAAATTAAAACCCTATAAGCATTAAATTAAGTGAAAAGAGTTACAGTAACACATCAGGCAAGCATAACAGCTTTATTTATTCAGAAGCTGGGAAAATAATGTCAAATTTAAACACTGCTAAAGTTGTTGTAATAGTTTTTTTGGAAGTCTTCATTTCATTTGGTTTAGGTATTTATGGTTTTAAATTTCTTCTTAGGCATACCACACCTGAAAAATTTTATGTGGAAGCTTGCGATGATGGAGCAGATGATGTACTTATCATCGACCGTGTGTCCACAGAAGTTACCCTGTCAGGTATTTCATAGCCAAATTTAGCAGTGTCTAAAAAGACTTTACACTTGAGTTGCAATAGTTAAATTAATGAAAGCCATGTCAGTGTGTGGATCTCTGAGTGTCTTCTTAGAAAATTTTAATTCCTCTTTTTTTTTTTTTTTTTTTTTTTTAGGGCCACGCTCACGACACGTGGAGGTTCCTAGGCTAGGGGTACAATCAGAGCTACAGCTGCTGGCCTACGCCACAGCAATGCAGGATCATTAGCCCACTGAGTGAGGCCAGGGATCAAACCCACAACCTCATGGTTCTTAGTCGGATTTGTTTCCGCTTCGCCATGATAGGAACTCCAGAAAATTTTAATTCTTGCTACCCTCATTTGATTTTTATACTTTGTGTGCTTCTTTTCGTGAACAGGAGAAATGATCTAGAAAATTTTAGGTAGCATTTTACTGTTCATCAGGATTTTAAAACAATTATTTTTTCTTTGTTCCCTTATTGGTACTATAACAGGATTGGTTTTGTTGATGTGTAAGGTCCTTTCTAGCTGTGAGATTTAAAGTATTTGAGTGTGAGAGAGTTGTTTTAGCATTAAGTGTGTGGAATTTTAACAGCAGCTTTGCCTTTGAAAATACTCATGACTATGAAAATAATAAATGAAAAATAATATAGACATCACTGACTAAAACTTGTATTTTAGACAGATTAGTTTTCCTAAGCTCTATCTTATTTTTCTGTCCAATTATATTTTAAGCAGCGTTGGTGGTATAGTGGTGAGCATAGCTGCCTTCCAATTACATTTTGGTTTTGCTTCTCTGGGTTGTGAAAAACAACTTGTTTTTCAGTTATGTGAAACACTGATTTCTGACTAGATTAATATGGAATAATTTTGGTGACAAATTACTGTACCATGTTATCACATTTGAATTTCATATTTCATTTGTTTAAAATTCACCTTTAGACAAAGTTCTATACTATTATTTTCTTAAGTACAGTATTGGAGTAACCATAGAGTAGACATTCAGTAAATAGTAAATATCCTGTGAAGGGATAAAATGAAACATGAAAATATTTTGCCTAGGATACTGAAGTATAAGAAAGGTAGGACTATAAATCCACATTTCCTTGATTATTTGCTTATTCTGGTAAGTACCCTATATAGCTTTTTCTTTGATGAAATGTAGTGAGAGCTGTTTTACTTTTGGGTTTTTTTGTGGTTTTTTTTTTTTTTTTGGGGGGGGGGGGCATACCTTGGCATATGGAAGTTCCCAGGCTAGGGTCCAGTCGGAGCCGTAGCTGCTGGCCTCTGCTTCAGCCACAGCAATGCCAGATGTGAGCCTTGTCGGTGACCTATACCACAGCTCACGGCAACATCAGATCCTTAACCCACTGAGCAAGGCTGGGGTCGAACCCGCATCCTCATGGATACTAGTCGGGTTCATTAACCGCTGAGCCACGTCGGTAACTCCTGTTTTAGTTTGATAGTTTTGCATTTCCTGTGACTGTTGCTTGGTGGCTGGTGTCTCAGAATAGCTGACTGGTTTTAACCACTGTTAATGTACTTCTCCTAAACTTTAATCACATATATCATGTCGATATAATGTAGTGTTTTATAAAAACATTGGTGTGGATGTATTTTCAGTGATTGTTGACCTTTCAGTGACAATTATATTTGTAAGTAGAGATTGCAGACCCATGTTGAGTGGACAGAACTAAAGGTCATGAATAATTTGGCTGCAGAAATGGTCCCAGATAGTCATCAGACACGTGAAGAGATACTTTGACCTGAAGTCAGTGATGATGAAGGGCTCACAGTTTCTCTGCCAGTTTCCTTTTACCATTGAGCAAGCAGACCATTACCACTGAAAGAGGATTTTTTTTTTCTTCCATGAAAAACTAACATAGTCTTAGGAATCATAGTTTTGTTGCTGTTACACTCCACTTAATGTAACTTACAGCTCTACCAATAATACATTTATGTTTATCAGTGATCTCAATATATTCAGAATTTTCTCTCAGCTTTTCACTGCACTCTTATTTCCATTTTTCATAGTGGTTAATTGTGGCATAACATTACTAAGTAAATTGAATTATTGAGAGAAACAAGTGAATTTTATACCTTATTTAGAATTATTTATTCAGAATAACAAGTCTGCCTTAAGAGACAGGACTTGAGTTTACAGCAGTATTTCAAAATGGATTCTAGGAAGATAATTAAACTATGACCGAAAGAAATACTTTATGGCCACATAAGTTTGGAAAACTTTGAATTAAACAGTGAAATAGCTTGCTTATACTGTAGGCCTTCTCAGAGCCTTTAATCTCCTATGATGCATTATGATGCAGAGAGGAAGCAGAGTTAGTATGGATGTGGCAAAATAAGCTGCTTTGACTGGGAAACCTTCGTTCCCTGCTTTTTTGGCGTATTCCCTAAACTAGAAGTCTACAAAATGTTTTGTGAAACATATTGGCTTAAAGTTTAACAATTGTGAAATGAACCTTATAATCCGAGGCACTCTTATTAATAAGAGCCTTTATTATTGATAAAACGACAATTAATAATGAAGCCTCTCTGCGTACCACATAAATTTGTTAAACATGAGCAGGCGGCTTTTCCTTCCTCCTTCCACTCTTGGATCTTTACCTCCATTTCCCACACTTTTAGATGGAATAGGCAAGTCCTTTTTTGTATTTCATTTGTTGCATGTTGAAATCAAAATTCATGTCTCAACTTCCACTTACTTTCTTATTTTATTAGAGGGATGGGTACTTGGTTTCTGACAAGAGGTTAAATAAATTTGGTTGAGAATTGGCATTAAAAATAACCCTTAATTTACCTAGTGAGGTTGCTGAAGCATGTTACTTTTGGCACCATATTCTGGATAGGCAGAGACCTTTGTATGTACATGAACATCTTTATTTTATATTCTGCCAACATGGAGGTCTAACAGTAATGACAGAATATTGCTTTCTTAGAACAAAGCTTGCTCACTGATTTAGTCAAAATAACCACTGAAGTGAAACTAAATTTCTCTTCCTGTTGGTGAGCCTTTTCTAAGGATTTTTCTTTTTTTCTTTAAAGTCAAGAAAGATATTCCTCCTTCGGCCGTCACAAGACCAATATTTGGTATACTGGGCACAATCCATCTGGTGGCAGGTAAGAAAAATGAGCTAAGGTGGACAAAGAAGGTAACTAAATTGACACTATTAGAGTATAAGATAAAGGCACACTTTACATCTTGCTTTAGGCAGTGAATCTGTAGGGTAGGTATTGGGCATTAATTTCTAAAAGTAATGTACTCCAAATAGCAAGTGGTTAAATTTATAACACCTAAATTTTATTTTACTTTATTTAAATTTTTTTGTCTTTTTGCCTTTTCTAGGGCCGCTCCTGTGGCATATGGAGGTTCCCAGGCTAGGGATCTAATTGGAGCTGTAGCCGCCGGCCTACGCCAGAGCCACAGCAACAGGGAATCCGAGCCGCATCTTCAACCTACACCACAGCTCACGGCAATGCTGGATCCTTAACACACTGAGCGAGGCCAGGGATTGAACCTGCAACCTCATGGTTCCTAGTCGGATTCGTTAACCACTGAGCCATGAAGGGAACTCTAACACCTAAATTTTTTTTTTTTTAAAAAGTTTTGATACTGGGGTTGAATATGGCAGAGCATGTTAGAGAATGTTACCTGGTTCTGAGTTATTAGGAAAGTGATTTTGTTTACTTTTTATTTCATTGAACTTTAAAATAAAGTTTCTCTTATATCAGGTATTGTGATGGATGTTGTTTATAAAAGATGCGAGTCCTTTTTGTCCTGCATTTTACAGTCCAGTGAGAAGCATTTAAGTAGTAAGTTACTGCAGTACAGTGTGACAAGTTCTAGGAGAGAGATGTACATAGGAAAACTTTAAGGTAGGTCACTTGTGGTGAGAGCCCTGAACAGATCTGAAGAATTCATCTAGTGGTAAAGGCTTACCCTGCTTTATTGGTGGGAGGAATAAATGGCCAGGATCAAGGTTAGTGTGTTATGCATGGTGTTGTGATGGCTTCTTGATTCCTGACCACTCATCTTTGTAACGCTGCAATAACCGGTTGGTTATACTGCCTCAGCACATTTCTCTACAATTTAGAATGACACTAAGGACATGAGAGGTATAGATGGGGCATTGTCCTGCAGTGGCCAAATCTCATGACCTTTGATACTTTAAGCCACACATTGGGAAATAAATTTAGCAGAAGTTCATATGCTTTGGGGATAGAGAGAGAAGGGGAAGGAGGGAGGGAAAGAGATCAAGAGCATGCTATAGTTTGACCTTTGAGTAAAAATTTTTCTAAGTGATTCTCTGGTCTTTCCTTCCTTCCTCCCTCCCTCCCTTTCCCCACCCCCTTGGCATGTGGAAGTTTGACCCGAACTGCTGCAGTGACAATGCCAGATCCTTAACCTGCTGCACCATCAGGGAATACCCTGTGCTGGTCCTTCTGTTCATAAATTGTGAGATTGCTTAAAAAATAAGTATAGGTCTTTCATCTATGTAACATAATTCTGCTAGCCTTAAGTGTTTAAACAATAAAGACTGCTGCTTTTGTCTTTACAGTTGCCTTATTTTTATTTATGTGGTTTTGGCTTTGCTTTTGCAGGTAATTATCTGATTGTCATTACCAAAAAGAAAAAATAGGTGAATTTTTCAATCATGTAATCTGGAAAGCGACAGATTTTGATGTCCTTTCTTATAAGAAGACAATGTTGCATTTAACTGATATTCAGGTAAGAACTAGAAGCACTTACTAATTGCACAACCCAAAGAAGTACCATGGAGTGGGTGGGAAAGGGAGGTAGAACACAGGATATTTGATGGATTTCTTTTAAGCCTAATTACTTAAGCAACATGAAGAACAAAGTCACACTACATACCTAGCTATAAAATGCAATTTTTCTTTTTTTGGGGGGGCGCGGCCCACCTGTGGCATGTGGAAGGTCCCAGGCTAGGGGTTGAATCGGAGCTGCAGCTGCCTCCCTGGGCCAAAAATGTAATTTTAACAATGACCTTCATGTATCTTAATGCTCTTGGTTTTGGTGGTATTGTTTTTTTTTTTTTTAAACTGGCTCAAGTCTGAAAAAATATGAAATTTCATACAGAGGAAAAGGACAAACAAAATTCATGTATACTCAACATGCAGATTTAACTTTATATCCTTTTTTTAAAGAAATAAAATGTCTTTGAAGTTCTGCTCATCCCATTTCATTCCCTCTTTCCCCAGGGGAAAAATACATTTTTCTTTTGCCATGTGTGAATATGAGTCTGTGCGCATGTGCACATGTTCAAACAGTATTCCTTTTTCACAGTTTCTCTATGCACAGATTTCAGTTACCACAGTTTAGTTCACACCAGTCCCCAACAACATAGTTTAAATTTCAATTACCATAGTATATTGACTATAGAATTAGCTCAGGGTGCAAAAAAAAAAACCCAAAAAGTGACGACACTAAAAGTGAAATTCAAAGTGAACATGAATGGAGTGTAGAAGAAATAGCTGGTGGTGGGAATGCCGACACTGCTACTGTTCATGAGGCTCTAGATATGCAGCCAGAGGTCCCAGTGAGGGTGACTTCATTGACAATAATGGCGCAGTGGTTCTCAGTAATCGTGAAGAGGCTGAAGGTGTCCTGGGAGAAAGTGATGTTGGCAACAAACTTCACATTAAAGTAACTCACAGAAGTATTATGACTCTAACAGCGCAAAGAATAAAGTGTTAGAAGCTGGTTCAAGCTTAGATGTATGATAGTTCACCAGGGTGTAGAAAGATGGTATCATAAGTTACATAATGAAAAGAATGCAAGCACTGTTCAGGCTACTTTTGATAAATTTTTGACAAGAAATAATACACACACTCACACATATACATATATGTACTTTTTTTTTTTTTTTGGCTGTGCCCATGGAATGCAGAAGTTCCTGGACCAGGGATGGAATCTGAGCCTAAGCTGGGACTTAATGCCACCACTGTGACAACACCAGATCCTTAGTCCACTGCAGCACAGCAGAAACTCCAGAAATTACCTTTTCTAAATCAGCATTATGTTTAGAGATTTATACTTATTGAGTATTTGTACTTAAATGTAATTTTATTTATAGGGTTTGCTTTCTAAAAATTTTAAGTTGTATTTTTACTCCCAAGATTACAAAAAGTTTGTTTTTGAAAGAAAGTTTATTTTAAAACATGTGACTTAACCTATGATACATATTTAAAAAATTAGTTTTACCACTGTTGTCTTATTGACCAAGTAAAACTGTAGGCTATGGTTTTTATTTTTTGTCTTTTTTAGGGTCACGCCCTCAGTGCATGGAAGTTCTCAATCTATGAATCGGAGCTGTAGCTGCTGTCCTATGCCACAGCCACAGCAATGCCAGATCCGAGCTGCGTCTGCGACCTATACCACAGCTCAGGGCAATGTCAGATCCTTAACCCACTGAGTGAGGCCAGGGATCGAAATTGCATCCTCATGGATACTAGTCAGATTCACTTCTGCTGAGCCACAACGGGAACTCCTAGGCTATGGTTTTTATATTTCAGTTTAAATTTAAAATTTCTTTTTTTACTTTATATATCAATATATTAATATATTCATTCTCTATGAGACATGGTAATTTAAGGCAATAAAAATGGTTTGTATTCATTTACTAGCCCAGTAATATTTACATGGACAATTTCTTCTTGATTGCTTTAATTTGTCTTCAGGGTGCATAACTAATTTTAGCACTCCTCATTGTATATGCTTTGCTTATACTTTTTTTTTTTAATGTCTGAGGCCAAATTAAAAATTTTGTAACATGTATATTTAGGCCTCAGCTGGAGCTCCGATTTGACCCCTAGCCTGGGAACTTCCATATGCCATGGGTGCAGCCCTACAAAGCAAAAAAAAAAAAAATTACTTTTAAAAACAGGGATAAAAACAAATAGCAATCTTAGTGTTCATTGGGGAAAGCCAGCTAAAATGATTATCAGAAGAGTTCCTGTTGTGGGTCAACTGGTCAAGAACCTGACATAGGGTCTGTGAGGATGCGGGTTCAGTGCCTGGCCTTGCTTGGTGGGTTAAGGGTCCAGCATTGCCACAAGCTGTGGTGTAAATTGCAAATGTGGCTCAGATCCATTGTTGTCGTGGCTGTGGAGTAGGCCTGTAGCTCTGATATAACTCCTAGCCCAGGAACTTCAGGCTGCAGGTGTGGCCTTAAAAAAAAAGGCAAAAAGAATATGATTATCAGAAAATAAATACGAAGAGTTCCCTGGTAGTCTAGTAGTTAGGACTTGGTGCTTTCACTGCTGCAGCCCAGGTTCAATTCCTGGTCTCGGAGCTGAGATCCCACATCAAGCAGATACACATGGGGCCAAATAATAAATAAATAAATAAATTTTATCTTTTAAAAAAAGAAAAATAAATATAAGTATTACTCTTGTTGGATCTTCCTTTCTCATTGAAGTATAATTAACTTACAGTATTATATTAGTTTCAGGTGTACAACATAGTAATTCAGTATTAATATACATTAGAATTTGATCACCAGGATAAATCTAGTTACAGTTTGTGACCATACAGATTTACTATACTGCTATTGACAGTATTCCCTAGACTGTACATTATATTTCTATGACTTATTTATTCTATAACTGAAAGTTTGTATCTTTTTTTTCTTTTTTTCTCTGCATCTGTGGCAAATGGAAGTTCCCAGGCTAAGGGTTGAATTGGAGCTGCAGTGTTGGACATTGCCACAGCCAAAGCTATAGCTATGCCAGATTCGAGCCATATCTGCAACCTACACCACAGCTCACAGCAATACTGGATCCTTAACTCACTGAGCAAGGCCAGAGATCGCACCTGCATCTTCATCGGTACTAGTTGGGTTCTTAACCCACTGAGCCACAATGGGAACTCCCAACTCCTGGAGGCTTCTATCTCTTAATCTCCCGTGCCTATTTAATTTATCCTTCCTACCCCTAACCCCACTGGCAACCTTGAATTTGTTCTCTCTGAGTCTCTTTCTGTCATTTTTAATTTCTTTTGTCAATGTGTTTCTTACAGGTACAGGTCTTTTACCACCCTGGTTAGATTTAGTCTTAGGTATTCTTTTTTATGCAGTTGTAAATGGGATTGTCTTCATATTTTCTCTTACTGTTAGCTCACCATTAGTTTGTAGAAATGCAACAGATTTCTATATATTATTTTTATATGCTGCCATTTTACTAAATTCATTTATTCTACTAGGTTTTCGGTGGCATCATTAGTATTTGCTATACATAGTGTCATGTCATCTCCAGACAGTGATAGTTTTACTTCCTTTTCAGTTTGGATTCCTTTTATTTCTTTTTCATGCCTAATTGCTATGGCTAGGACATCTAAATGTTGAGAATGGGCATCCTTGACTTATTCCTGATCTTAGAGGAAATGCTTTCAGCTTTTTGCTATTGAGTTTGATGTTGTCATATATGGTCTTTATTACGTTAAGGTGTGTTCCCCCATACCTACTTTGCTGAGAGCTTTTATCAGAAATGGATATTGAATTTTGTAAAAAGCTTTTTCTGCATCTGCTGAGATGATCATATGATTTTATTCTTCAGTTTGTTAATGTAGTATATCATATTGATTGGGATTTGTGGATAGTAAACCATCCTTCCATCCCTGGAATCAGTAACACTTGATCATGGTGTATGATCTTTTTTTTTTTTCCTCTTTTGGGTCACACCTACAGCATATGGAAGTTCTCAGACAAGGGGTCGAATTGGAGCTGCAGCTGCTGGCCTGAACCACAGCCACTGCAACACCGGTCTGAGCCACATCTGTGACCTCTGCCACAGCTTGCAGCAATGTCAGATCCTTAACCCACTGAGTGAGGCCAGGGATTGAACCTACATCCTCATGGATACTAGTTGAGTTCTTAACCCATAAGCCACAGTGGGAACTATCTTTTAAATATATTGTTGAATTTGATTTGCTAATACTTTGTTGGAGATTTTTGCATCTGTGTTCGATAGTGTTATTGGCCTACAGTTTTCTTTCTTTGTGGTGACTTTATCTGGTTTTGCTATCAGGGTGATGCTGGCCTCATGGAGTTGGGAAATATTTCTTGCTCTTCAATTTTTTCGAATAGCTTGAGGGTAGGGGTTTACTTATTATTCTTTTTTTTTTGGTCTTTTTTTTGCCATTTCTTGGGCCGCTCCCACGGCATGTGGAGGTTCCCAGGCTAGGGGTCTAATCGGAGCTGTAGCTGCCAGCCTATGCCAGAGCCACAGCAACGTGGGATCCGAGCCGCGTCTGCAACCTACACCACAGCTCACGGCAACGCCGGATCGTTAACCCACTGAGCAAGGGCAGGGATCGAACCCGCAACCTCATGGTTCCTAGTCGGATTCGTTAATCACTGCGCCACGACAGGAACTCCTACTTATTATTCTTATTGATTTCTATTATATTTTTAACACTTCTTTAAATATTTGGTAGAACTCACCTGTGAAGCCATTTGGTCCTGGACTTTTGTGGATAGTTTTTTGATCACTGATTCAATTTCATTACTGGTAATAAATCTGTTTATATTTTTTATTTGTGGGTTGTCTGCCTGGCAGTGTGGGTCTAGTCCTCCTAACCATCTCATTGTAGTTCCTTCTTTATATCTTTAGTTGTAGAAAATCTCATCTACTAGTCTTCAGGTTGTTTTCATAGATAGCTTATAATAATTGTAAATTTGGTGTGCCTGTGAGAGGTGAGCTCACGGTTTTCCTCTTTTACCATCTTGGCCCCTTCTCTCTCTCCTCGATGTTTCTTTTCAATCTTTGCTTGAAAAGAAAAATAAAGAATTCCATTTTACTTCCCAACTTGGCTAAGCCAGTAAACTTTCTTAGGAATGAAGATGGTATTAATCTCTTGTTATTGACTATCTGTACTACTGGGCCTCTCATGGAGTTTATGTTTTTCCTTCATCAAATGAGGATAATTATGCTAAACCAGCAAAGTGCTTCTGTGAAGATGAAAAAGAATCTATGTAAAGCCTTGTGGATATTCAGGTTTCTAGTAGAGAAGTACTAGCACAGTTTTGTAGCTACACACACAGACACACATAGAGTTTGGATGCTTTGGACAAAGTAAAGGAATAGTTTGACTTTACCAACATTATGCCCCCCCCCATGTTTTTACAACTTGAGGTACACAGTAGGTCATAACCTAAGGTGGTGGTGTTTTGTTAAAATCACTCTTCTGCCCTTTAGAGTAAAAATTATGAAGGACACCAACAGGAAGGAGTTCTACCTAATCAATGATTATAATCCCCTATGCTGTCTAGCAATGGCCACGTGCCAGGAACTGTCCTAGGACCTGGGGAAATGGTGAGCATCCTCTTTACCAGTCTTTGTGCCAGTGGCATTTAACAGGGCTGCAGTTACACGTTTTTATTTTTCATTCTTTTGTCATGCTGATAGATTCCTTTTCAAGTATGAGGTGGACTGATTGTTTTCTCTCCTTTGTTTACAGTTACAAGATAATAAAACTTTCCTAGCAATGATAAACCATGTCTTGAGTGTGGACGGGTTTTACTTTTCAACGACGTATGATTTGACCCATACTTTGCAGCGGCTGTCCAACACTAGTCCAGAATTCCAGGAAATGAGTCTCTTGGAAAGGGTAAGCTTTACCTTTGGTTATTATTACTTACTGATTTTGTGTGTGTGTGTTTAATTTTAAGGAACGTGTCTCTGTTCATCTATGAAAATATATATTGATTTTTCTCAGTCCTGGCTTTGTTAGGATCATGTATGGGGCTTTGAAAACATATCATGTTTCAAATATACATCACAATTCCAAATTCAGGACCCTAGGATCTGTGCATGTTACACAAACAGGATTAAGAACGCTGTGTGTCTATTTTTAGAAATCTGGCCTAAACACACGTTTGTAATTTCCTAGCTCTTGGTGTTCTGTAGTTATTAGCATTAGCTACATAATTATGCTTGTAAAATTAATGTTCTAACGTGTAATATTCTTTATGCAGTGGTAGTATTTATAGTTTTTACAACTAGAAAAGTAACAGCTTATTAAGAACTTGAAAAATATGCTTTTTTTAAGGTGGGGGTTTGGGTTATTTTTTGCTTTTTTAAATTAAGGTAATTGTATCCTTAAAACTAGACCTCAAATGATTTCAGTTTAAAATTGCTGTTCAGGAACCTAGATAATTGCTGCCTTGATTTTTTTTTTTTTTATTAACAAAAGTAGATATATTTAGGGAGCAGACAGAATTTTAAAAGTTGGTGTCGGTTATCTTTTAGGTTGGACCATATGAAATTGCCACTAATTGACCATTTGACCATAAAAGTGAAAATTTCATATAATTCAACCTAAATTAATATTTTAATTGACCGGGTTTTTTTAAAGGGTTTTATAGTCTAATTTTATAAAATTATATGTAGGCTTAGATGTAAGTTTAGATGTCAGCTAAGTAAATCAAAGAAATTTGGCTTTTAACTATGGAGACTCTTTTTTTTTTTTTTTTTTTTTTGCTATTTCTTTGGGCCACTTCCGTGGCATATGGAGGTTCCCAGGCTAGGGGTCTAATCGGAGCTGTAGCCACCAGCCTATGCCAGAGCCACAGCAACGCGGGATCTGAGCCGCGTCTGCAACCTACACAACAGCTCACGGCAACACCGGATCGTTAACCCACTGAGCAAGGGCAGGGACCGAACCCGCAACCTCATGGTTCCTAGTCGGATTCGTTAACCACTGCGCCACAACGGGAACTCCTGGAGACTCTTTTAAAAGCAGTTGCTACAGTCTCTATTTGCTGTGAAATGTCTCTCAAATGCCTATGTACCAGGCACTGTATTAGCCACAGAAACACAGAATGAAAAGACATGCCCCTAGGGGCCTTGTGGAGATATTTAGTCTACTAGGAAAGTAGGAGTTCAAGCAACCACAGAACAAGGAACACTTGCTGTCACAGAGATATGTACCAAAGTGTGGTGGGGATCCTGAAGGAAGGTGGGACTCACTCTGTCTGGGGGAGTCACGGACAGCTTTACAGAGGAAGGTGATTTTTGAGCTGAGACTTAACAGTGAATTGGTCAGGGGGGTAATGGGAGAGCGAGGGTTCCAGACCGAGGCAGTGGCGGTGATAGGGTAAAAGGAAGAAGCCATCTCATCTATTGGGATGGGAGAGAATTTTTCGGGTACATTTTTTTTGTTTTTTGTTTTTTTTGTCTTTTCTAGAGCTGCACCCATGACATATGGAGGTTCCCAGGCTAGGGGTCCAGTCGGAGCTGCGGCTGCCAGCCTACACCAGAGCCACAGCAACGTGGGATCCGAGCCGCGTCTGCAACCTACACCACAGCTCACAGCAACGCCGGATCCTTAACCCACTGAGCAAGGCCAGGGATCGAACCTGCAACCTCATGGTTCTTAGTCAGATTCATGAACCACTGCACCACAACGGGAACTCCTTTGGTTACATTTTAAATAAAAATGTAAACATTTTATCTCAAAACATAAAATTTTACATTGGTCAATTTTTTGATGTAGGATCATAAGCTTTGCTTTGTTTTCGGTTCCTTGATTCCTAGTTGTCTTTCCTGTATAAAGTATATCCATAAATGCTTTCCAGTTTGATTCTCTTTAAAGACTTGACAAAGCAATTAATTTGCAGAATCCTGTAGGTTTTTACTGCTTCTCTATCTTTTTTTAAAAAAAATTTTAGAGAGTTCCCATTGTGGTTCAGCAGGTTGAGAACCCAACTGCTAGTATACATGAGGATGTGGGTTCGATCCCTGGCCTCAGTCAGTGTGTTAGGGATCTAGTGTTGCTGCAGGCTGTGGCGTAGGCTGGCAGCTGCAGCTCTAATTCGACCCCTAGCCTGGGAACTTTCATGTGCTGCAAGTGTGGCCCTAAAAAAGAAAAAAAAAAAATTTAAAGATTTTAGAGTGTCTTTATCAACCCACTGACTTTTGTAAAAAAATTTTTTTTGGAGTATAGTTGACTTATAATGTTGTATTAGTTTCAGGCATATAGCAAAGTTAATCACTTGTATACACACGTACATAATGTATATATCTGTTCTTTTTTCATATAGGTTATTACAAACCATTGAGTAGATTTCCCCGTGCCATGGAGTAGGTTCTTGTTAATTATCTGTTCTGTACAGTAGTGTCTGTATGCTAACGCCCATCCTCCCATTTCCTCCCTCCCCATAAGTTTAGCCCATGGTAACTGTAAGATTGGTTTTGAAATCTGTGAGTTTGTTTCTGTTCTATAAAGACGTTCCCTTGTATCATTTTTTCTTAGATTCTACACGTAAGTGTTATTATATGGTATTCATCTTTCTCTGTCTGATAAACTTTACTTGCTGTGATAATCTCTAGGTCCATCCATGCTGCAGCAAATGGCATTAATTTCATTCTTTTTTATGGCTGAGTAATATTCTATTGTGTATATATGTACTACATTTTCTTTATTCATTCCTCTATTGATGGACATTTAGGATGTTTCCATGTCTTGGCCATTGTAATACTGCTGCAGTAAACATAGGGGTGCATGTACCTTTTCTAGTTATGTTTTCTCTGTATATATGCCCAGGCATGGGATTGCTGGGTCATATGTTAGTTCTATTTTTGGTTTTTTGAGGAATCTCCTTACTGTCCGCTATCATGGTTGCACCAGTTTCCATTCCCACCAGCAGTGTAAGAGGGTTCCCTTTTCTCTACACCCTCTCCAGCATTTATTGAGGACTTTTTGATGGTGGCCATTCTGACTGGTGTGAGGTGATACCTCATTTATAATTTTGTATTGCATTTCTCTAACAATTAGTGATGCTGAGCTACTTTATTTTTTGTAAGATTTTTATTTTTTCTGTTATAGTTGATTTACAATGTTCTGTCAATTTTTCTGCTGTACAGCAAAGTGACCCAGTCATACATATACATATACATATACATATACACATTCTTTTTTTCACATTATCCTCCATCATGTGTCATCACAAGTGACTAGATACAGTTCTCTGTGCTGTACAGCAGGATCTCATTGCTATCCACTCCAAATGCAATAGTTTTCATATACTAACCCAAAACTCCCATTCTATCTTACTTTTTTCTCCCTTCCCCTTGGCAACCGCAAATCTGCTCTCCAAGTCCATGAGTTTGTTTCTTTTCTGTAGATAGGTTCATTAGTGCCTTTGTTAGAATCCAGATATAAGTGATATCATGGTATTTGTCTTTCTCTTTCTGGCTTAATTCATTTAGTATCAGAGTCTCTGGTTCCATCCATGTTGCTGCAAATGGCATTATCTTGTTCTTTTTTTATGGCTGAGTAGTATTCCATTGTGTATAGTACCACATCTTCTTAATCTATTCATCTGCCGATGGACATTTAGGTTGTTTCCGTGCATTGGCTATGGTGAATAGTGCTACAGTGAACATAGGGGTGCATGTATCTTTTTCAGTGAAAGTTTTGTCTGGTTATATGCCCAGGAGTGGTATTACTGGGTCATATGGTAGTTCCGTATTTAGTTTTCTGAGGTACCTCCATACTGTTTTCCATGGTGGGTTATACCAATTTACATTCCTACCAACAGTTTAGGAGGGTACCCTTTTCTCCACACCTTCTCTAGCATTTGTTATTTGTTGACTTGTTAATGATGGCCATCCTGATTGGTGTGAGGTAGTAGCTCCTTGTAGTTTTGATTTGCATTTCTCTAGTGATTAGTGATGCTGAGCATTTTTTCATGTGCTTGTTGGCCATCTGTGTATCTTCTTTGGAGAAATGTCTGTTCGAGTCTTTGCCCATTTTTCATCTGGGTTTTTTTGCTGTTGAGTTGTATAAGTTGTTTGTATATTTTGGAGATTAAGCCCTTGTCTGTTGCATCATTTGAAACTATTTTCTCCTATTCAGTAGGTTGTCTTTTTTGGGTTTTGTAATGGTTTCCTTTGCTGTGCAAAAGCTTGTCAGTTTGATTAGGTCCCATTGGATTATTTTTGTTTTTATTTTGAGCTTCTTTTCATGTGTTTTTTGGCCATCTGTCTTTGGAGAAATGCCTATTTAGATCTCTGGTCATTTTTTGATTGGGTTTTTTATTTTTTTGATGTAAATCTGTGTGAGATGTTTCTGTATTTTGGAGATTAATCCCTTGTCAGTTGCTTCATTTGCAGAGATTTTCTTCCATTCCGAGGGTTGTCTTCTTTTTTTTTTTTTTTTAATGGTTTCCTTGCTTTGCAAAAGCTTTTAGATTTACTTTGTTTATTTTTTATTTTTGTTTTTATTTTTAGTACTCTAGGACTTGGATCTAAAAGGATACTGCTGTGATTTATGTCAGAGAGTGTTCTCCCTATGTTTTCCTCTAGTTTTATAATATCCAGTCTTATGTTTAGGTACTTAATCCATTTTTTTTTTTTTTCGATTGCACCCACAGCACGTAGTAATTCCCAGGCCAGGGTTCAAACCTGTGTCATAGTAGTGATCTGGGCCACTGCAGTGACAATACCAGATCCACTGCACCACAAGAGAACTCCTTTAATCCATTTTGAGTTTATTTTTGTGTATGGTTTTAGAGAATGTTCTAATTTCATTCTTTTATATGTAGCTGTCCAGTTTTCCCAGCACCACTTATTGAAGAGACTATCTTTCCTCCATTTGTACATTCTTGCCTCTTTTGTCATAGGTTAGTTGACCATAGCTAGGTGGGTTTATCTCTGACCTTTCTATCCTGTTCCACTGATCTGTATTTCTCTTTTGTGCCAGGACCATACTGTTTGATGATTGTGGCTTTGTAGTGCAGTTTGGACTGATTATTACAGTTCCATTTTTCTTTAAGATTTCTTTGACTATTTGTGTGTTTCCATACAAATTCAAAAATATTTTGATCTAGTTCTGTGAAAAATGCCATTGGTAATTTGATAGGGGTTGCATTGAATCTGTAGATTGCCTTTGGTAGTATAGTCATTTTGACAGTATTGATTCTTCCAGTCCAGAAGCATAGTGTGTATCTTTCCGTCTGTTGTGTCTTCTTTGATTTCTTTCATCAGTGTCTTATAGTTTTCAGCATACAGGTCTTTTGGCTCTTTAGGTAGGTTTATTCCTAGGTATTGCATTCTCTTTTTTGAGGGCCACACCTGCAGCACATGTAAGTTCCCAGGCTCGGGGTTGACTTAGAGCTGCGGTTGCCAGCCACAGCCACAGCAACTTGGGATACAAACCGCATCTGAGACCTACACCACAGCTTATAGCAACACTGGATCTTTAACCCACTGAGCAGGGCCAGGAATCAAACCTGTATCCTCATGGATACCA
The DNA here is from genome assembly GCF_016906955.1 of Phacochoerus africanus. NCBI lineage: Eukaryota > Metazoa > Chordata > Mammalia > Artiodactyla > Suidae > Phacochoerus > Phacochoerus africanus. The sequence goes on from NC_062544.1 coordinate 109,248,941, forward strand.
GTCGGGTTCGTAACCTACTTTGTCACAACAGGAACTCCACTTCATTCTTTTTGATGCAGTGGTAATTGGGAATGTTTCCATAAATTCTCTTTCTGATGTTTTTTTTTTGTTAGTGTGTAGGAGTGCAGGAGATTGCTGTGTTTTAAGTTTGTATCCTGCAACTCTACCGAATACATTGATGAGTTCTGATAGTTTACTTGTAGCATTGTTATGATTTTCTGTGTATGTAATATCATGACTTCTGCAAACAGTGACAGTTTTACTTTTCCAATTTAGAATGCTTTTCTTTTTCTCCTCTAATTGTCGTGGCTAGGACTTCTAAAAGTATGTTGAATAACAGTGGTGAAAGTGGACATCCTTGTCTTTTTCCTCATCTTAGCAGAAATGCTTCCAGGTTTTCACCATTGAAAATGATGTCAGCTATGGGTTTGTCATATATATCTTTTATTATGTTATAGTAGGTTCCTTCTTTGCCTAATTTCTGGAGAGTTTTTATCAAAAGTTGGTGTTGAATTTTGTCACAAGCTTTTTCTGCATCTATTTTTTAAATTTTTATAGTGATTTTTATTTTTTCCATTATAGCTGGTTTACAATGTTCTGTCAATTTTCTACTGTACAGCAAAGTGACCCAGTTACACATACATGTATACATTCTTTTTTCTCACATTATCATACTCCATCATAAGTGACTAGATATAGTTCCCAGTGCTCTACAGCAGAATCTCATTGCTTATCCATTCCAAAGCAATAGTTTGCATCTATTAACCCCCAATTCCCAATCCTTCCCATTCCCTCCCCCTCCCCCTTGTCTGCATCTATTGATATGATCATGTTTTTTATTCCTCAGTTTGTTAATGTGTATTATACCGATTAACTTGTGGATATTGAAGAACCCTTCGATAAATCCCACTTCTCCATGGTGTATGATCCTTTTAATATATTGTTGGATTGGGTTTGCTAGTATTTTGTTGAGGATTTTTTCATCTGTGTTCATCAGTGATATTGGCCTGTAATTTTCTCTTTTTGTGGTATCTTTGTCTGGTTTTGGTATCAGGATGATGGTGGCCTCATAAAATGAGCTTGGGAGTATTCCTTCCCCTGCAATTTTTTGGAAGCATTTCAGAAGAGAAGTTAGGTGTTAACTCTTCTCTAAATGTTTGATAGAATTTGCCTGTGAAGCCATCCAGTCCTGGACTTTTTTTTGTTGGAAGTTTTTAAATCACAGTTTCAATTTCAGTACTTGTGATTGGTCCATTCATCTTTTCTATTTCTTCTTGGTTCAGTCTTAGAAGGTTATACTTTTGTAAGAATTTGTTTATTTCTTCTAAGTTATTCATTTTATTGGCATATAGTTGCTTATAGTAGGTTCTTATGATCATTTGTATTTTTATGCTTTCTGTTATAACTTCTCCTTTTTCATTTCTAATTTTATTGATGTGAATGAATCCTCTCCCTTTTTTTCTTGATGAGTCTGGCTTAAGGTTTATCAATTATGTTGATCTTTTCAAAGAATCAACTTTTGGTCTCATTGATCTTCTCTATTTTGTCTCCTTTTCATTTACCTCTGCTCTTGTCTGTATGATTTCTTTCCTCCTACTAACTTGTGGTTTTGTTTGTTCTTCTGGATTAGTTGCTTTAGGTGTAGGGTTAGGTTGTTTATTTGAGATTTTTTTTGTTTGTTTCCTGAGGTGAGATTGTATTGCTATAAAATTCCATCTTAGAAATGCTTTTGCTGTGTTCCGTAGGTTTTGGATCATCATGCTTTCGTTGTCATTTATCTCTAGTTATTTTTTGATTTCCTCTTTAATTTCCTCAGTGGTCCATTAGTAGTTTAATAGCATATTTTTCAGTTTCCAGGTGTTGTGTTTTTTTAGCTGCTTTTTTCTTAGAGTTGATTTCTAGTCTCATAGTGTTTGGTTGGAAAAGATGCTTGATAATTCCAGTTTTCTTAACTTTACTGAGGCTTGAACTGTGGCCCAAGATATTCCCTATGCTGAAGAATGTTCGATGTGCACTTGAGAAGAGTGTATATTCTGCTGCTCTCAGATGGAATGTTCAGTGGGGTGTTAAAGTCCCCCACATTATTATGTTACTGTTGGTTTCTCCTTTTATGACTGTTAACATTTGCCTTATATATTGTGGTGCTTCTATGTTGGGTGCATATATATTTACAATTGTTATATCTTCTGTTTAAAATTTTTTTTTGAATTTTTTGGTTGTGCTGGCAGCATGTGGAAGTTCCTGGGCCAGGAATCAAAGCTGCACCACAGCAGTAACTGAGCCGCAGCAGTCACAATGCCATATCCTTAACCCACTGAGTCACCAGGGAACTCCATACTGTTTCTCTATCTTTCATTGTTGCCATTTTTATTTTAATTCAAGAGAAGTTTTGAGAGCCTCCTTGCCTGCCTGCTTGCATCTTTCACAAGTGTCTTATCTTAATAAATCTATTTCTTGCCTATTAAAAAAAGAGAAGTTTTGTTTTTAACAACTTGCCTTTTATCAAATTATATTCTAAATCATTCAACTTTATTGAAATAGCAGTTTCAATCATATTTCATTGGTTTATAGAGTATTTAGTTAAATTATGTTATAATGAATGACAGGTGCAACTGACACAAACCCAATTGAAAATACACATCTGGATCTCTTGGGAGGTGTACCATTCAACTTATGCCTGAGTCACATGCCATTCCCTGTGACTCTCAGCTGCGGATGGGAGTCAAGGGAGTAGCTGTTGGTCTGTTTTATGAATAGAATGGAGAGAGTTGGTTAATCTTCTGAGTTATTGAGAGAGCTTCTGTATTCATAATTTGAAACTCGGAGGCCAGAGATGAGATCAGAGAGTTAAGCAGGGCTACCACAGATTCCACGCCTGGTCAGGCCATGTAAAGGTTTGGTTCTTTGGTGATGGCGAACCAGTGAAGAATTTCTAGAAGACAGGAGATGTGTCATGTTAGAGAACTGCCTGAAGCATGTGAGGAAGGGTGTGAAGGGCCAGACCAGGACTTGAGAGGGAGGCTGTTTCAGTAGTTGAAGTCAAGTATTGGCCAAGGATGGTGGAAATGGAGATGTAGAAGAGATGAATCTGGAAGGAAATTGAGGACTTGATGACGGACCAGACATAAGAGGAGCCTTTGAGGACTCCCAGGTTTCTGTCTGGGCCAGCATCTTTGGCTTGAGGCAACGAGACAAAAATACCTGAAGGAGGGACACATTGGAAGGGAAGTGGAGTTCTCTCTGGAGCATGTCAAAGACCCCTGCTTTTAGCCACCACGTGGAGACGTTGATTGTTTTCTTTCTGCAGAGGCTCGACTTGGCAGGAGATACTTTATTAATTTTAAATTCTCTCTCTTAGGCAGACCAACGGTTTGTATGGAATGGTCATCTTCTAAGAGAACTTTCTGCTCAGCCAGAGGTAATGTACACTAAATAAACCAGCTTATTAGTTAACAATCCAAGTTTTAATTTGAGTACATGTTATACAATGGCTACCTAATCACCAAGGATTTTGGTGAAGATTTCTAATCTAACTCAGTTTATAACTTATGCACTTTGATCTCACATCATTCTAGGTTGAAGAAGCCTAATTATTTTACCCTGATCTTCTATAGAATCCTAAAATAAAGAAAAAAATTCCTAAGTAAATATACATTGCTTTCTGTAAGAGAGAGAGGATGGGTCTTGATGGATGAATAGTGTAGAAATTAGCGGCCAGAGCTCATTGCCCAGACAAGTGGAAAGCTCTGCATTTGTTTTTCTATGGGGATGTGACTCCCTTCAGTCACCCAGGAGAGACACGCATAGATGTCACTTTTCTCTGTCCCTAGTTATACAAATGAGTTGTAAACAAGGAGGCCCAGCTGCGAAACATCATGTATTGAATCTAGGTAGATTGGCCTGATGGCTTTATTTCTTGACATTCAGTTTGCTTTTTGGGGAAAAGTAGTTTGAACTGCAGACACTTAGCATGGGGATATCTTTTCCTGGAGGAGTGAAGTTGTTGTAGGCAAACACTGAAAAGAGGGAGAGAAACATTCTGCAACTTCACGTAGTTTTGTTAGTGTTCCAAAGTCTGCAAATGTTCAAGCCCACATGATTATAGTACATCTTATTTTTTTTAATTGAAAAGATAATGTTGCATTAGAGAAGTTTCTTTAAAATTGAAAGTTAACCATAAGCTACTTTGTTGTATTTGTATATTCCCATCTGTAAATATTTTTATATAGTGCTTCTTTTTGTTTATTTTTACAGTATAATTATTCCTAAATGTAACATATATCTTCATTCCAGGTCCATCGGTTTGCTCTTCCAGTATTACATGGCTGTATCCTTACATATTACTTTTTAGTTTTCTAGCATTCTTTATTTAAATATTATTATAAGGCTAAAGACAGAATCAAATACTACATGAGGAGAGTATTTTAGAATTAGTAGAAGTTCCTTTTGATAATAATATCAAACCCATTAACGTAAAATCTTAGAATGCTGGTTGTAAATGACCATTGTTTCTTTAGACTGAATAATGCGCACGCTTTTTGTTCATGAGTTCTGCAGCTGTGGTTTAAAAAAAGAAATATATTTACTATGTCTTGGCTTTATTAGACTTTGTATCAATAAAGAAGAGTAGTTTGAGTATGACTGTTGACTGTAGACTCAGGAGCTAGGGTGACCAGCATCTTGAAGAGAAGAATTACAATTAAAAATTAGTTACCATTTGAAATAGCCCCATAAAAATGAAAGTAGATGATGTACAAAGAATAATGTTGGGTGGGGGAGATTAGTACAAATGCAAAATGAGTAATGGTTATCTAATTGTTAGTTCATTTAAAAACTTATCTTTATCCTAGCTATCATAATAAAAATAGGGACACAAAGTGAGCTGGCTGTTAAAGGGTAAGCATCATGGGCTGCTGAGTGCCTGTAATCAAGACTCTGCCGTGCAGAAACTGAGGGGTCTTTCTATCCAGTACCCCCAAAGAATTTTATTAACTAACACAACAGTCTGGGATTTATGTTCATTATATTAATATGATTTCCTTAAATTATTATGCTTGTTATACTTAAAAGCAGAAGAGGAGAGCAGGCAGGAAATATTTTCCGCAGTCGTGGGGGAATAAAAATCAGAAGATGTCAGGATAAAAGCTCTTTTTTTTTCTAGTTTTTGTTTTTCCCTCCCCTCTCTGGAACTCTCCTAAGGATAAAATAATAACAAATGTACTATTTAGGTAGTGCCTTAAGGGGTTGGGCCAATTTGTGTGTGTGTGTGTGTGTGTGTGTGTGTAATTCCAAAATGAGATTGTGAATGGGCAGATAATATTACATGAGATTACAGAACACTTTTTCTAGGTGATTTTAAAAACAGTTTATCCATTTAGCTTTAAATCTAAGGGTTTACATTGGCTTTCGTTTAGTCTAGTGGGGTTTTTTTTTGTTGTTGTTTTTTGTTTTTGTTTTGCTTTTTTGGGCTGTACCTGTGGCATATGGAAATTCCAGGCTAGGGATCCAATTGGAGTGGCAGCTGCCAGCCTACTCTACAGACACAGCAACACAGGATCCAAGCCATGTCTTCGAACTACACCGCAGCTCTAGTCAGGTTTGTTACTGCTGAGCCACTCCAAGAACTCCCTAGTTCATCTTTTTGACTAGAACTATTGTCAGATGTTTCACATACTTACGGAGAGATCAGCAAGAATAGAGAATGGAAATAGAGCAGAGTGGACAGGGGAAGTGGGAGCTGTGTTCAGAGTGGAAGCAGGGCCCACCTCATGCAGGGCCTTAGAAGCTTTGTCTTTTACTGTTATGAGAAATCATTGGGATTTGAGTAGAGGATTGGCATGGTAAGGACAGGATCACTGACAGGAATGTGGAGAATAGCCGGAGGTGAGCAGGGGAGGATACAAAGAATAATTAGGAGCAGTTTCAGGAATATGGGTGGGAGGTGATGGTCAGGCTCTAGATAGGTTTTTAAATCCTCTAGAAGGATTTCCCTCATAACTTGTAATGAGGAATGAAAAAGAGGTTAGTATGAATCCGAACATTTTTGTCCAGAATAAGTGGAAGGGAAGCCATCTGCTGAAGTGGGGAAGAATCAAGGTGGGAGGAGGCCAGGTACCCAGACTTCCATTTGGACATGTTAAGCTTGAGATTTCTATAAATATCCAAGTAGAGATGTCAAGAAAATGGATTAATGGGACTGGAGTTAAGAGAAGTCCCACAATTGAGACATAAATTTGAGGTCCCATTTAAAAGCCATGAAATTTGCTGTGTAGTAGGGGAAAAAATTGTATTGGGGAAATAACAAATAAAATAAAATAAATAAAGCCATGAAGTGGGATGGGGTCATCAAAGGAGGGGAGGTATATAGAGAAGAAAAAGTGTGGAGAAAGAGAAGACCACCTAAAGGGGGCTCCAGAGAGTAAGTGCTAGAGCCACTGGCGTCACTGAGGGCAAAGGACTTCTGAAGTGGGGGAACCAAAGTAAGTGAACTGAAAGAATGCATCATATAGAGTTACTCTGAGATTTAAAGTTGGAGAAATAAGATGACCCACAAAGGCCAGTGAGGACGAGGAGAACCAATCAAGTGAGGGCAATGTTCCAGAAGCAAATGAAAATAAGGTTCCAAGCAGAGAGTCTGATCAGCCTATATGCGGCTAGTTGGTTACATAATGACCATTACAGAGGGAGGTTTTGTTCCTGCTCCCCCACCCTCCTCCCCAAATAGGGGCTGTTACCAGGTGCTGGGAAGAAAGATTTTGAAGGTGGGTGCTGTCACATGCTGCAGCAACGTCCTTGAGTGTGTGAGGGGGTGGGACCTAGTGCACAGGTCAAAGGCCTGGCACAAACAGCTCATGCACCGTCCAGCTCATCCACTGTGGTAGAAGGGAAGCAGGTATGTGCCCATGGAGGCTGGTAGGTAGGTAGATGTGGTGGGAGCATGAGGCTGGCTTTATTTTCATGCACAATAAAATTGGGAGCAGTGCCTAGCTGTGAGTAGTAGTTGGAAGTTGAGGAGACAGTGTGGAATGGGCATCCCAAGTGGGAGTGCAATGGCCCTGGGAGTAACTAAACGACTGGATGTAAATACAATGACATTTTAAAAGTTGTGCCATGGTGTCGAGATTCTGCATGATTTTTTATTTTCCTCTTGATCTTTCCATGCTTTCTGGATAGATACTCATCTTGTAGTCAGAGGGGAATGATTCATAAAGCAGACGTATTCATGCCATACTCAGTTCTCTCAGGGTAGGCTCATGTCTGATTCATCTTTGTGCCCTGGCTCTAAATAGATAATTCGGGTGAATAAATGAATAAATACAGCTTTGAGGTCTTTTCTAGCATGGTGGATTTTAAAAGATTATGAGTTGGGAGGTCAAGATGAGTCATTATTATGCCTGATGATAACAGGTAATAGAGAGGGATGAATCATTAAGTCATGTTGTTAGTGTCATTCAGTAGCACTATTTTGAAAATTAGTTGGCATTTCCCTCTGGTACATTCTATCCGGAGGTTTTTCAAGAACATTCACAGCACCACTGTTAGAGCAAACTCTAACCACAAGTTCCATCAACAGAAGAATTAGGGCTCTTGTGATATGGTCCTTATAGATTGCACACAACACTGAAGAGGAACGAACTACTGCTTCATGCAGTACAAGGATGACTCCTAGGTACTTACTGGGGGCATAAACAAGGACTTGACATTTATGTTAAGTTATATAGTGCCATTTTTATAAAACCAAAAGCAAGCTGTGTGATTTTAAGTCAGGGTGGCATATAATGAAACTAAAAAGTGAGGAGAATGGTCTTCACAAGGTTTCTGGGCAAGAAGGCAGTTGGATGGGATGAAGAAGGAATGGATAATTAGATTCAGGGTTTTGATATTGTTCTGAAGTTAGATAGTTGGTTTATAGATATTTATTTTGCTGTTATGCTTTATGATGGATGAATCAAATTATATTGAGAAAAATGTTACATATAGAAAATAACCATAGGGCAAACCCTATGAGAAACAAATGAGAGAGAGAAGTTTTGTGTCTGGATAATCTTTAATTTACAGTTTGTGAAATCTTTATATGCTTACCAACTGTTATTTCTAATTTGCGTATATTTCAATGTTTTTTAAACCTCAGTAGCCTAGCCTTCCCCTTTTTTCCATTTGTTATTTGAAGGTTAATCTATTTTAAGTTTATGTGTTTTTCATTCAAAGATTTCTGTGTGATATGGTTAATATTTAATTCTTTTTTAAAATTTTTTTTATTTTTTAGTATAATCTCCATTTTACTGTCTTTTGAGAGAATAGCATTTCTTCAGTTCTAAGGACTCAGCTCCTTAAATGGGCTTTGGTGGAGGTCATGGGGCGGCACCTGCAGGTCTGATTTGGGGTAGAGGAGTTCCCATCATGGCGCAGCGGAAATGAATCTGACTAGGAACCACGAGGTTGAGGGTTCGATCCCTGGCCTCACTCAGTGGGTTTAGGATCCATCGTTGCCGTGAGCTGTGGTGTAGATCGCAGATGCGGCTCAGATTGATGTTGCTGTGGCTGTGGGATAGGCCAGCAACTATAGCTCTGATTCGACCCCTAGCCCCGGAACCTCCATATGCTGCAGGTGCAGTCCTAAAAGCAAAAAATAAAAATAAATAGATAAATTGGGATGGAGGTGTTCGATCCTTCTGGGCTTTTGGAGGATGATTTCTGACTACATTGCTGTGAATGGCACAACTCACCCAGTAATATAGTTTCACATACAGCTCGGGAAACACACAGGCATCGAAAACTCTTGCTTTGGAAGTGTTCCTGATGGCCACAGCCTCTGCTATGTTTCAAATGACAAACGCCTCAATGGCCTTGTCCTTGGGCATGCATCGGGCACAGTTGGTGTAGTGAATAGGCTGCACATGGCCGTGGCCCTTTTTGGCATGGCCATTGTTCCATTCTTTTTGGTCATTTTGGAAACGAAGACTCGAGAGCACTATTTAATTATTTACTTTCAGAAAGTGGTTGAGAATGTCTGGGAAAGGAAATCATATTATTCAAATAGAAACACTATAATGACCCACTTAAACATACTGCCTGTATGTAATTATAGGGTAACTAACTTGACAAAACTTCACAATTAGTACTAAAGACTTGTGAATATTCATGAAGGACCAAAAAAGATGTGCACATTCTCTGTCCTTTTTTTCTTTTAAAGGCAGAGTCATTCTTACTAGGGTAGATAGGTTCTAATTTAATCTGAAAATAATACATATGATTTCTCCATATGGTATATTTTTCTTAATGTAGTTAAGTTATTACTATGCACTCATGTTCTATTAATGGAAAATACTTTGATTGGATTCTCATCTCGAGGAGGAGTTGTTTCAGAGCTGGTGTGCGCTATTATGTAAGAGGTGAGATTTTGCCAGTATGATTCAGTACTGAGTTGTATCTATCTATGATTAATGGTTGGCTTATGGTAACATGAATGTAACCTTTTGTATTTTATTTGTTTTCATTATCATTTGATAGCCTCGCTAAATATTTATCTCCTGCTTCATTGTAATAATTAGGTAGGTCTTCTGTGCTTTTACTCCAGATACTGTAGTTACATTGCAGATGTTAATGAGACACTATCAGCTGCTTCTTACTGCTTTAAGAGGAATTGAACCTGTTATTTGCCAAATGTCTGAAAGCATAGCTGAACTCACTGTAGTTTTCAGTAACCTAAACTTCAATCAGAAAGTATTTTTTTTATTGTTCTTGGTTTCCTTGCATGTAAAAAGCTGTACGTTTGACTTTATGCCTTCAACTTTAAAGATTACATTTGAGCATTTATGCTCTAGGCTTTGTACTAGCAACATACTAATTTGCTTAAAACAAACATTTAAAATCTATATTAGGAGTTCTGGTTGTGGTGCAGCAGTAACAAACCTGACTAGTGTCCTCGAGGACGCAGGTTTAATCCCTGGCCTCGCTCAGTGGGTCAAGGATCCAGCGTTGCCGTGAGCTGTGGTGTAGGTCGCAGATATGACTCAGATCTGGCATTACTGTGGCTGTGATATAGACTGGCAGCTGTAGCTCCTATTGACCCCTAGCCTGGGAACTTGCATATGCTGCAAGTGTGACCCTGAAAAGAAAAAAAAAAAAGACAAAAAAAATCTATAGTAAAAATAACTGTTGTCATTTGAAGAGGAGTTTCCATAACTCTTTTGTTTTGTTTTGTTTTTTCAAACCAGAGTATATCAATAAAATACTTTGGACCCTTAGATCATAGAAGTTTGGGGCCAGGAAGGTGTGAAAGTCATTTGGTTAATCCCCTTTACTATAGGTGATTTTGCAGAGCAAGGAAGACTTTTAGTGAATGACTGGCCAAGATCACAAAATCAGGATTAGAGTTAGCAATGCCCTTATATTTAGATTTTCTTGGATGGAGTTACATTTTTTAATTGAAATTTTTGAATCAGTAATGCACTCATGTAGATTAGGTATCAAAAGGATAAATTAGATATAAAAGATTTGCAGTTAAAAAATGTTTCTCATTTCTGATTGCATCTGCTGCATCGTATCCCCCAACTAACTAATCTATTGTTGGTTTCTAACATATTTTTCCAGACAGTTTTTGTGCTATTCTAAGTATGTTTGCCTCCTCCTTTTGTAGATAGTGGTTGTATACTGTGTAAGTTTTCTTGACCTTGGATTTTTTTTTAACTTAATATGGATTGAAAATCCCTTCATAAAGATCTGTGTGTGTGTCTCTCTCCCCCTCTCCGCCTCTCTCTCTGCCTCCCCTTCCCTCCACCATCTCACTCTTATCCTCAGTCTCACTTTTTAAAATAAGTACATGTTATTCTTAATGGGAATTCTGGGCAGAACCAAGTATAGCCCATGCTTCTGACAAGTAATTTTAGAAGGCATTGAGAAGGCATTTTATTGATTTGATTTATAATTTTGTTCCCTTCTGGTAATATATTAACAAAAACACTGATTTTATGTATTACATCTCAAAATGTTATATGTTTTAGACATATGTCAGATAGACAGGATTGTTAAATATTTGAGACAGTTAAAAAATTTTTTCCTGATGATTTGAATCAGGAACTAGTTGAAAGTTGCCTTTGCTTATTAGCAAACTATTCTTAGTAAAAATAGATGATTTTAAAGTAGTGCTTAAAACATTTGAAGGAACTAACCGAATCAAGGTTAGGTATTTAACAGCAGTGCTTTTCAAATTAGGCTTATATTCATGGAGTTATAGAAGTTGTAGGATAATATAATTTTGTCCTTTCACTTTGATAATTAAAATTATAAGCATCTACTGGACCATTTGCATCATTATAACAAAATATTGTTAACATAATGGCCCATATTTGCATTTAATATTGTGTTTAATGATTTTAACTTTCAAAGTAGTATTTTTCAAAGTGGGATCTATGAATATACTCTTCAGAGGTGTGGGGTGGTTGTTTTTTTTTGTTGTTTTGTTTTTTTTGGTTTTTTTTTTTTTTTGACCACACCTGTAGCCTGCGGAAGTTCCCAGGCCAGGGATCAAACCCGCACCACAGTAGTGGCATTGCCAGATCCATAACCCACTAGACCATCAGGGTACTCAGAGGTTTTTGAAAATTCACTTTTTCTTTAAAATATGTCCAAAATTTGAGAAACACTGTTTTACAGGAATTGTGTATATATAAGCGGTTGATACATTAAATAGCAACCAGCATCATCTGTTTATTAATAGATCCTTAATACTCCCTTTAAGCCTGTTCAAATGAGTGAGCTTCTATTAGCTTTCTGATGGTGTACTATGCATTTGCTTGAAATTTAGTTTTATGAGTACTTTTCCACTAATTTGAACTGACTTAATTCTCTTCAGGTTAGTGAATTAATGAGTATCTGATGTTTTCCTTTTATAATACAGTTATTTCTTTTTTCCAATTTAGGAATTGATTCTGAAGGCCATGCAGCTAATTTTGTAGAAACAGAACAAATTGTGCACTACAATGGGAGCAGGGCTTCATTTGTGCAGGCAAGTTCATGTGTCTGTTAGGCAGAAAAATTGTCATTTCCTATCACATTGTTGAAGTTTGTTTTCTCTTTCCCTTTTAAAGTAATATCATTGCCTCTGATCTGGAAAAATTCACCCAAAACAAGGATATTCCATTAATCTAGCAGTTAGCTGTGAACATTTCCTGCCCTTGAACTAAATCCCTGAAAGAGAGGATAGGGTAGAAGTGCAAGGGTTATGGAAATAGAGCCATCTGTCTGCTCAAACTTTTAGCCTTCTTCTGGGAAATGGTGACAGAACAAGCAGCTAGCTTAGGATTGACTTTACCTGCCTTGCACTTCATTGTGACATAATTTCTGAGTTGTGTGTCCCTTGCTGCTTCAGAGCATTAATGGCTAAAAATACTGTTAAGTTCATAAACATCATTCATTTCGGGAATGAATATAAGCAATTTTCTAGTTTTATTATAATGCCAAATTATATAGCAGACGTGACTTGGGTAATTTTTACTCATAGATAAATTGTTTTATTTTAGAATCTAGGGGAGACACAACTATCTGCTATACAAGTGCCATATATATAAAATCAGGAGAAAAAGGCCTTTGAAAATGTATCCCTACAAAATATGAATTTAGGAGCAGGTGTACATGAATTTCTTTTTTTTTTTTTTTGAAAGTTTTCTTTTATTTATTTATTTATTTATTTGTCTTTTGCTATTTCTTGGGCCGTTCCCGCGGCATATGGAGGTTCCCAGGCTAGGGTCGAATCGGAGCTGTAGCCGTCGGCCTACACCAGAGCCACAGCAACGCAGGATCCGAGCCATGTCTGCAACCTACACCACAGCTAATGGCAACGCTGGATCACTGAGCAAGGGCAGGGATCGAACCCCCAACCTCATGGTTCCTAGTCGGATTCGTTTACCACTGCGCCACGATAGGAACTCCCATGGATTTCTTTATAGTTGATAGGTTGTATTTTTATTTTTTCCTTTGCAGTCATTGATATGTATATATCCCTGATAGCTGAGAAAAACAAGTTTGTGTTTTACTTATCTTTGTTTTCTTTTAGACTCGAGGATCAATACCACTTTACTGGTCTCAAAGACCAAACCTGAAGTATAAACCACGGACCACTGATCAACAAAGTAGCAAATCATGTGTGTAACTTCCATGCATTTTTCATTGGCTATAAATAGAAGTTTAGTGGCATTATAGTTTGCATATAGAGCATGTATTTATTCCCCATTCGTTAGAGTTTAAAATCTTTGAGGCCTTTCTTATTGGTTCTGAACCTCTAAACCAAAAGGCTGTATAGACGGCATGTTAGAAACGTGGAAAAGCAAACTGATTGAATGACATGGCAAATTTTGATTTTTAGGGACCTCAGTAGGATTTACAACCTTATGCTGTTTAGCATATTTACTGTATTCTATTTAAGATTATATCCAGAGTTAAAATTGTAATATTGTAGCTCAGAGTATAATGGCTTATAATTACCACTCATTAGGATGGGTCATGTCTTCTAGATATTCTAAATACCATCCTAATGTCATTCTCCTGATAGAGATAGAGGAACTTTAAGGAGATACTTTTTAACATCTTATAAATATTCTTATAATGTAATCTGGTAAAGTATATAACTCTTTTTGTTCCTCTCTAGATGGATGGTTTCCAAAGGCATTTTGATTCACAAGTAATTATTTATGGAAGACAAATCATAATCAATCTGGTAGGTTTCTTATGTTTCTTGGGGGAACAAAACCTTGCATCTTTTTTTTTTAACATAATAAAATTTACTATTTTAACCTTTTTTTTTTTGGTCTTTTTTGCCTTTTCGAGGGCTGCTCCCGCCGTGTGTGGAGGTTCCCAGGCTAGGGGTCTAATCAGAGCTGTAGCCACCAGCCTACACCAGAGCCACAGCAACTCGGGATCTGAGCCGCGTCTGTGACCTACACCACAGCTCACGGCAACACAGGATCTTTAACCCACTGAGCAAGGCCAGGGATCGAACCTGCAACCTCATGGTTCCTAGTTGGATTCGTTAACCACTGCGCCATGACAGGAACTCTCCTTTTTTAACCATTTTTATGTGTGCATTTCAGGGGCATTAAATATTATATAATGTTGTGCAACTAGTGCCACTGACCGTTTACAGAATTTTCATCATACCAGATAGAAACTCACTATCCATTAAAGAGTAACTTCCTATTATCCCTCTCACCTGAGCCTCTTGTAACTCTCTTCTACTTTGTCTTTATGAATTTGCCTATTCTAGGTACTTTATATAAATTGTATCATGTGATATTTTTTCCTTAGTGTCTTGCTTACTTAACTTGGCAGAATGTTTTTCTTTATGTGGCTCCAAGTTACTTCGTATTGTCCTTTTGTTTTAACCCAAAGGACTTCCTTTAGTATTTCTGGTAGGGCAGGTGTAGTGATAATTAACTCCTGAGCTTTCGTTATCTAAGAATGTCTTAATTTATCTCTCATTTTTGACGGATGGTTTTGCCAGTTAGAGAATTCTTGTTGACAGTTCTTTTCTTTAAGTACTTTAAGTATATCATTCCATTGCTCTCTGGCCTCTAAGTTTTCTGAAGAGAAATTGACATATAATTCTATTCAGAATCCCTGGTGTGTGATGAATCTCCTCTGTTGCTCCTTACCCTCTCTTTGTCTTTAAGTAATGTGTTTTATAATGTGTCTGGTGAGGGTTTCTTTGGGTTTGTCATATCTGGGGATTGGACACTTCTTGGATTTGAGGATCTATATCTTTTGTCAAATTTGGGGAGGTTTTTTTGCCGGTTTCTTTTAAAATAACCTCTCTGCCTCTTTCCTCTCTCTCTGTTCTCTTTCTGGGACTCTCATAATAATATGTTGTCTGATTGTATCCCAGAAGATCCCTAGGCTCTGTTCAATTTTCTGATTTTTCTTTTCTTTCTATTCTTTTGACTTGATTATTTCATTTGTTCTGTCTTCAAGTTTGCTGTTTTCTTTTTTCCTCCTGCTCAAATGTGATGCTGAAACTCTTTTAGTGAATATTTTTTTTAATTGGCCACACCCTCAGCATACTTTAGTTCCCAGGTCAGGGATTGAATCCAAGCCATAGGTGTGACCTACACCATAGCTGCCACAGCAGTGGATCCTTTAACCCACTGCCCTGGGCTGGGGTTTGAACCTGCACCTCCATGGCAGCCCAAGCCTCTGCAGTTGCATTCTTAACCCACTGTGTCACAGTGGGAACTCCTCCTCTATGAGTTTTTAATTTCCCTTTTTTACTTTTTAGCTCCAGACTTACTCTTGTATGGTTAATTTGAATATTTTCTATTTTTTGTTGATATTCTCTTTTTTTAATATATCATTTTCCTGATTTCCTTTAGTTCTCTGTCCATGTTTGATTTTAGCTCTGAGCATATTTAAGACAGTTATTTTGAAAGCTTTTTATATTTAAGGCTTCTTCAGGGATGGTTTCTTTCTGTTTATCCTTATCCATTGAATAAGCCTTGTCTTCCTCTTATTTTTCTTTTTGTATGCCTTATGATTTTTTCATTGTTGTTGTTAAAAACTGGGCATTGGATATTCATAATGTAGTAACTCTAGAAGTCAGTCTTCTTTCCCAAGGGTTTGGTGTTGTTTTCTTTTGTGTTTTGATTTTTGAATGCTGTAGTAATCCATTTCTTTTGAGACTATGCCAGACTATTTTTGCAAAGACTGTTCCTTGTTTTGTATGCTCACTGAAGTCTCTGTTATTTTAGCTCGTGTTCAACTAATGTTTTGACAGAAATTTCTTTGAATACCAGGAACTGAAACAGACAAATAAAAGAAAAAACAAAAGAGAGAACAACCCCATCTCCCAGTCTCTGCAAACTGGTTCTGTGCTAGGGCAGTCCTTCACTTATCAGTTAGGCTTGCTCCGAGCCTAGGGAAAGTTTAAGATCTTCTCAGGACTTTGCTGAACATGTATCTTCCTTGGGTATGCGTGTGACTTTCTCAAAGTCTCTGTATATGTGGCCGCTTTTGAATATCATTTCCCAAAGAGATCACCCCAGCTGCTTCTGGCAGTTGTTAGATAGTCTTTTTTTATGTCTCCGCCTGAAATATTTTGCCCATGGCATCTGTTAATTTGTAGTCCTCTTGTAACTTAGAAGAACAGTGTTTACCACTTTTCCTGCCTGTGTTCAGATTTATGCAGAACAGACAAACAAGTCACTCTTTCAACTCAGAACAAAACATACACAGTAGTTTGCAAGTAAAGTCTGGTCTGCCCCCTCCTATTTGAGGAGAGGGACTGAGAACTGCGTTGCTGCTGCTGCTTAAAACTAAAATTATCACTGCACTGGGGAAAGGGTGAGGTAAATGCAAGAAAAATGCTACAAAACTGTCCTACAGGAGTTCCCGTCATGGCTCAGTGGTTAACAAATCCAACTAGGAACCATGAGGTTGTGGGTTTGGTCCCTGGCCTTGCTCAGTGGGTTAATGATCTGGCATTGCCCTGAGCTGTGGTGTAGGTTGCAGATGCGGCTCGAATCCTGCATTGCTGTGGCTTTGGCGTAGGCCGGTGGCTACAGCTCCGATTCGACCCCTAGCCTGGGAACCTCCATATGCTGTGGGAGCAGCCCAAAATGGCAAAAAGACAAAAAACAAAACAAAAAAACTGTCCTACAGTTTCGATGATGGCCTTATCTTGATGGGGCATTTGCTTGGTTGCTGTAAACCTTTGATTGTTTCAGAACTCCTACAAAGTTGTTTTAGACAGCTTCTCTTTTCTTCAGTGTTTTTATGAGAGTACATGAGCTTAGAGTTTCCTAGTCTTGCCATTTTGTTGATATCACTCTCTTTAATTAAACTTAAAAGAAAGTTGTGGTGTTTTTAATTTCCTACAGGTTAACCAAAAGGGCTCAGAGAAGCCACTTGAACAGGCGTTTGCAACAATGGTATCTTCCTTGGCAAGTGGGATGATCAGGTACCCTCACTGAAAATCTGTTGCAGGTCTTTTCACATTAGACGTGCACTTCCCTGTATATGCAAGTACATAGATATCTCTAGATATGTTTCAGCTTGTTGTTTTCAAAGCATGACTTTGTTAGCTTGGAATTTTCCCTGGCATAATTCATGTTGCAGAATAACTTTTTAACAGTCAGGTTTTAATTGAAATGTTGTAAAAATTTAGTCCTTGACTAAAATCTTCTCCTTGAGGCTTTGTGTCACTATGGCGATCAGGTCTTGAATTTCAATTCCTCATGATTGATTGGTGTGGTCTCCCTGGTTCTGACCACCACGAACTGAAGCAGTTTATTCTTGCATAGCGGCCTTGTCAGGAACACAGCTCATCTCTCCTATAAGTCACTAGGCAACAGTTACAGATTCTGTGTAGCCTTGTCAAAAGAAGTAGATCTGGAAACAGCAGCAGCAGCCCTGTGGAAAAGTACAGGGTAATGAGTCAGCCCATTTGGAGCTTTCTGCACTGGAAACTGAGGTAGAAAGTGGGGACGTACTATAGTAGAAAGTGGTCACAGGCATTAGGTGAAGACTTTTTAAAGAAATGATACTGGGTTGTTTAAACATACTCAAAAATAGAATGATATAATGAATCTTTGGGGAAGGATTTAGGTCTGTTTTGTCAAACTCAAAAACTCTAGCAAGTTATCAGACCCTTATTCCATGCACATTTCTGCCTTCTCACAGTGGATCCTGCCCAAACACATTTCAGAGGAATCAGAGAAGTGATCCTATCTAGGATGTGCCTCAGTATCCTCTGAGGAATTACTCAGAGTGTACCTAAGAACCCAAAAATCAGAATCTTTGGGTTTAGAGTCCAGCATGTATAATCTGAGGAAGTTCATCTGCTGGCCCCTGTGCACACCCTTGTTTAAGAACCTGTCTCTATTTCAGAAGGTTGCCACAGGTGTACTTGCCTTGAGAGTTTGTAGCAGCTAGAATTTGAGGCAATTAAGTCAGTGCCCAGAGTTCCAGGGCACTGGGGGGGCACCTGCTGCTAAGGAGTGAACACCTCAAAGCTGTTGTTATCAGAATATAGTGATGTAAGACTTTCTTAGAAGATACAATGTAATGTCAGAAGGATATAGGCTTAAGAATCCAAATGCATTTAGGTGCTAATGAGCTACTTAAATTCTTCAGACATGTCTAGGGCTATGACATTTGATCAGAGCACTCCAAAAGTAGCTTTCACACCACCATTTTTAATGGAGCTGCCTTTAAAAATGCTTCCCCTCACTCCCAGTCTTCCCAAAGTCTAGCCTCTTAGTTGGCTAACCTTTTTTTTTTTTTTTTTTAATACTAATTTCTAAAGACCCCCGTTCTCCCCTGAGATAACCATTAAGGTGATAGATAGAAGTCCGTCTCAACCTGCTGGAAGCCCACACTCTATTAATGTCCCTTTAGCATGTTGGAGCCAAGAGAATCATATGAGAGTAGATGCCTAATTTGAATTCCACTCCGTAGACTAGAGTGTTATGACCTCCTAGTCCTCCTCCTCTGTGATTTTGAAACTGACAGCACTAATGGCCTAAACCTAGCCAGAACACAGATTGGGACGTGAACCCATGTGCTGGGACTTGAACCCAGCCTAAACCCAGATTGGGGCTTAAACCCACAGTTTTAAATTAGAATCACTCACCCTGTGTCTGGACTTACTGAGGTTCAGGTTCTTCATGTCTCCGTGCAGAAGGAATTCAGCAAGAGACAAAGTGATAGGCAAGAAATAGATTTATTAAGATAGGACGCTGTCTTATAGAGGTGCAAGGGGGCAGGCGCGGAAGCTCTGCCCCAAGGATCCAGTGAACTACAGTTTTATCATCCAGGGGGAGGAGGGGTTGGAAAAGACCACCTCTTCCTTTCTGGGAGTAGTAGCTCCTCCTTGGTACCCATAAGGTGTGTATTCAAATTAGCAGAAGGGCAGTCCTCAATCTCCTGCCCTTGGTGTGAATCTGAATGCAGGCCTCATCCATCCCCACCCAATGACTTCAGGCAATTCTCACACTTCCACTAGTCCAGCAAGCCTGCCTTGTTCTGATGGCTTTTTTGAGCAATTTATTAACTTACAGTGATCTCCCAAAGTTCCTAGATTTCCCTCTTTATTATGCATTATCCAGCAGTCTTACAAATACAGCACATGGGTTGATAGCACTTACCCACTGAGCAAGGTCAGGGATTGAATCCACAACCTCATGGTTCCTAGTCAGATTCATTTCCTTTCCGCTGTGCCCCAACAGGAACTCCTATACAGGATTATTAATAGAAGGAAAAGGAATAATCTTTAGTCAGTTTTCAAATATCTTTCTCTTGGTAGGTACATTGCCTTTGATTTCCATAAGGAATGTAAAAATATGAGATGGGATCGACTAAGTATTTTAGTGGATCAAGTAGCAGAAATGCAAGATGAATTAAGGTAAGCTATATTATTTCCATATAGAGATTGAGGGACGAGGTGTGTGCATATATTGATCATATTTATTATGCATCATCCAGCAGACTTACAAATACAGCACATGGGTTGACAGCACTTTTCTATACTCTCATCTTAGGGTTTTTTTTGTGTTTTTTTGTTTTTCCTGAAAGATGAGACTTTGTGATACTTAAATACTTTAAAATTCTTAAAAACAACCCAGGTCCAGGTATTTCATACTTTTGTGATTTATCTCCCACATATTTACAAATTTTTGTATATTGGAGTTAGTTTGCTGCTGCTTATGTTCAATTATTTTCACTAAACATTTTATCACAGATACTTGTCATTAACCTACCTAGTCTTTGTAATAGCATTTAATGGCTTTGCTGTGTCCTCTTGGGTCATAGTACAGTTTCAATTAAATGCTCTCCACACTGGACATCTGATTTGTTTTTTTTTCTCCTCCTACCATGAAAGATAGTGCTGCAGCAAATAGCTCTGGGTACAAATATATTTTTACTTCTATTGAATTGATTCCTAACATAAATCCTTGAAAGTAGGATTAATGAAGCAAAGGGTCTGAATATCTTTATGGTACTTTATGTGTGTTTACGGTGTTACTTGTTGTGGGAGTCCACAGATTCATTCTAAGTATATGTCAGTCTTAACCTGTTTTAAAGCCCAAAGAAGGAATCTATAAACCGGTCTGTCATTTTGTTCTGCTTGTGTAGTTCTAACCCTGACAAGCCAAATGCACTTTTTAATT
Source organism: Phacochoerus africanus (assembly GCF_016906955.1). NCBI lineage: Eukaryota > Metazoa > Chordata > Mammalia > Artiodactyla > Suidae > Phacochoerus > Phacochoerus africanus. The sequence goes on from NC_062544.1 coordinate 109,269,097, forward strand.
TCATTTATATAGTAACATAGTAAAACTTCTCCTAAAGACATTTGCTCAGCTTTTAAAAAATATTTCTATGCATATTAAGTAATTGTTATAGTTAAATCTGCTTTTTTTTCCCCTGTGAGGTTTTGTTATGAGCATAGCTAGTGAAGGGGGGCTGTCTTATATCATTTTTGGGGTAGAGAAACATTGGCTGGGGCTGGCACATTGTCAGAAGGGTGCTTCCTTGGGTTACCTGTTAAATTGCTTCCACACAAGAGTATAGAAAGAAAGGAAGATTGACACCAGAATTCTGTATCCATTACACTCACTGTTGGTCCACAAGGACAGTGGACCTTTCACCCGTGACTTTCAGATAACCTCTCTGCATATTTGTTCCCACGTGTTTTTGGGGAAGTAGAAAGAATCTGGGCTTTGGGATCCTACACAATTACTTTGAAATCTCAGTTTGCCTCTTATTAGCCCTGTGACTCAGGAAACAAGCTAGTTATCTTCAAACCTTGGTTTCTTCATTGTAAAGTGGAGATAATAATACTTACATCTTTGATTAAAACATAACATTTACAAAATAGGTAATATTTACTTTATACGTACCAATTGGGTGCCACCACTCACATGTGCTCTGCATACACAAACTGTAAATGAACCTCCCCAATTCTGCATGAACCTCATGTAGGTTTTTAGTCTAAACACATTCTTTTAGCTATTATTTTTAAGGTCATGATTTTTTTAGCCCTTGAATTTTGCTATTTCCCCCTCAGTTTTTTGATTTTGGGGAATAATTGCAATAAAAGTAATATTATCTAGTATTCATTGTATGCCCTGTCCCATACACTCTGCTAAGCACTTTATACACATTATACATTATCTCATTTAAATCTTAGAGCAGCCTAATGGTAGTGCTCTTATCTCCATTTTGTGGATGAAAAAAACTTAGGCTCTAAGAGAGTAGGTTAATTATTTAAAGTTGCACAGCTAGTAACTTGCCTAAGGAGCTAAGTCTAGCAAACCAGTTGTTTGATGCCAAAGTCTATGTTCTTTACTGCCACACTGTACGTGGTCAAATTCTTGATTCATAGAATTATCTGAACAGATTGTTAAAAATGAGTGAAACACAGGAACTGTAACCTTAGTTGGCTCCAGTGCAGACATCTTGGTGGCTTAGAGGAGAAAAGAAAACTGATTTTTCAAATAATACCTTATACCTTATAAATGTTACACTATTTGCATATATTACCCATTTCTAGAAGAGATTTTAAAATATTTTTTAATGTATAATATCCACCCCTTGCTTGAGAGATTCTTACTCAGTTTATCTCAAGGCCAAGCATCCTCATTTTTAACAGACACCTCAGGGAATTCTGGTACAGCACAGGGACTGTGCTTCAAGAAATCCTGATGTATGGAGCATAGGTGAAGTAATTATGTCAAAGGAAACCCTCTTCTGGCCTTAGGGAAACATGATCATGTCCATAGCAATCTTTATAATACTCCCAATTCTTCCTTTTTCACATCTCTTGGGTAAAATGATCTCAGTGCTGCAGTCGTTTTGAGGTAAGGGCTGTCTTACCTTAGCCATTCAAGCTTCCTTTTCATCTTTGGTGATCAGCTATATATCTGGACCATATATTTCCTGTCTGACCTTTAAATTTACTGGTTTTAATAATGTTTCTGACATGGCCCCATATTATAAGAGGTCTGTCCTTAGACTTGGCTGATTTGGTATGAGAGTGTTTATACAAATATGCTTTAGTTATTTTCTAGTGGACCCTGCGGGCAAGGTGTTGACTAACCAGGAAGGCGTCTTCCGCAGCAATTGCATGGATTGTCTAGACAGAACCAACGTTATCCAGAGTCTTCTAGCTCGCCGTTCGCTTCAGGCCCAGCTTCAGGTGCAAATTCTTTTTTTCTGTTATTAAATAAACAATCAGGCAAAAAGTTAAAGAAACTTTATCTTTCTTTTTTTTCCTTTTTTTTTTGCCTTTTCTAGGGCCGATCGCACGGCATATGGAGGTTCCCAGGCTAGGGCTCTAATTGGAGCTGTAGCCACCAGCCACAGCCACAGCCACAGCAGTGCAGGATCCGAGCCTTGTCTGCAACCTACACCACAGCTCACGGCAACGCCGGATCCTTAACCCACTGAGCAAGGCCAGAGATCGAACTCTCAACCTCATCGTTCCTAGTCAGATTCATTAAGCACTGCGCCACGATGGGAACTCCGAAAGAAACTTTATCTTTCAAAACCAATAACAAAAAGCGTTCCCATGGCTACCCCCCAACCCAGCTCTTTTTGTTTCTGTGTCTTACTGTCCATGGATGTGCACTTTGTCCATAGCCATGATCAGTGTATGTACAGTTTTTAATTTTGCCCATTTCCTCTAGCAGTGTATATATAATCTTAGTCTCTAAGAGTTCCATTGTGGTGGTGTAATTTACCAAGCCATTTTGTTTGCTTTATTTTTGAGTTATAAATAACAATGTAGAGAATATACCTGTGTACATTGCTATTAGCTTGAATTATTTCCTTTGGGTTAATTCCTACTGGGTTAGTGTGTGTGTGTGTGTGTGTGTGTGTGTGTGTGTGTGTGTGTGTATGTATTACTTTCCGAGAGGGTTATACCAGTTTAACCCAATACTAGCCAGCAGTGATAAGTGAATCTCTCCAGTATTAAATATTTTTATTTAGAAAGGTTTTCTTTTTCTTTTTTCTTTTTGATAGTTACAAAGTAGCACCTCGTGGAGTTCCTTTAAAATGGCACAGTGGGTTAAGGACCCAGCATTGTTCACCACAGGGGCTCGGGTTGCTGCTGTGGTGTGGGTTTGATCCCTGGCCCAGGAACCCATATGCTGTGAACATGGCCAAAAAAAAAAAAGTAGCACCTCAAAGTTGTTTTCATTTGCATCTCTTTTATTGTTGGAAAGGGATATTAACTCCCAGGTAAAAAGTTTCTGATACAGCTTTGGTTTACCAGTAAGACTTTGCTGTTGAGGAAGAAAAGGTATAAATATTTCTTCTGTTTATATTTGGAATTAAAAATATATAGAGCCCAGATTTCCAGATCTCGTTGGCATTTGTTGTAGGGGCCATATGGAAGTTCCCAGGCTAGGGGTGGAATTGGAGCTGCAGCTGCCGGCCTGTGCCACAGCCATAGCAATGCATGATCCAAGCCGCATCTGCGACCTACACCACAGCTCATGGCAACGCCAGATCCTTAACCCACTAAGCAAGGCCAGGAGTTGAACCCGCGTCCTCATGGTTATTAGTCGGATTTGGTTCTGCTGCTCCACAACAGGAACTCCCTATAGTATATTTTTGAATAGAAGTGGTATTAGGAATGATTGTTTCTAAGACTGATTTTTTAAAACCTATTTAACTAGGTTCTATAAAATGTATTTAACTAACTTACATGCTAAAAATAGTATTATAAAACCTAACCAATTTTCAGAGAGTCTTTGGGCAGGAACCTCTCTAGCATCAGTGTCAGCTACTCTGGGGACTCCAGTTGAGCCTTTCCCTTTCCGGTGAGGGCAGAGTTTTTACCCAGGTGAAGATCACTGAGGGTGGGCAGGCCTCATTCTGAGGGAGCGAGAGTGCCATGTCATCTGAGGTGAACACTGAAGATGGTGGTTCTAAGAGGGTTTGCAGGTTTAAGACGAGGACCAAGGTCCTAATCTGTGGTCAGTAAACTCCAAAGGAGAGTCCACAGAGAGATTCAGGATGCCCAGGTGTCCTCCGAGATGACATGCAAAGGGCTGTACCTAGGTGCCCTTTGTGGGGAGGTAGGTGGAGAGGTAGCATTCATCCAGTTCTCAAGGGTTCCCTGGGATAGCAGGTTCGTGTGGGGGTCAGAAGTCTGGGGGTGGTGAGTTGTGAGGAGGGTGGAGGGGTAAAGGCAATGGAAGGTTGAGGGTGGCAGGAAACAAGGGAGTCGTGGCTGGAGTCCTACAGCAGCCCTCACCTCCCTCTCCTTTCCCTTCTGCCGCTTCCTCTGGGTGCTCAGTCCTGTTGCTGTTCCTGTGGTGCTCAAGCTCCAGAGAGAGGGGGCCGTGGGTGGAAGGAAGCTTCGCAGCCTGGCCTGAGCAGGAGAGGGTTGTGTCCCCAAATCCAAAGAAAGCTTCTCCTGCCTGCAGCCTGCAGCCAGGAATCATGTGAGATGATTTGGGAACTGCCTGCTTTTTCTTCCTAAATCATATATGCCATAATCAATTATACATAAACATGCATATGATTTTTATTTTAGAGACTAGGAGTTTTGCATGTGGGACAGAAGCTTGAAGAACAAGATGAATTTGAGAAGATTTACAAAAATGGTAGGTAATTTCTTTAAGAGGCAAGGTTACTCAAATTTTGAAATAATATTTTGGATTTAGAGCATTGGTTGTCATCTTAAACATTATATTTTTACTCTCTTTCACAGCCTGGGCTGACAATGCAAATGCTTGTGCCAAACAGTATGCAGGAACTGGTGCCTTGAAGACTGATTTTACCAGGCAAGCCATGCTTTAAAATAGCATTCCAGATCAGTGGGTCCCAGTTCTGGTGCATAGTAGATCCCTTGGGCAGCTTTCAGACAACAGAGAACAGCAAAGGGAGACCACCAGTGCCTGGGCCTCAATCAGACTAAGTCAGGACTGCAGGGAGATGAAGCCTAGGCACCACTAGCTTCTTAGCATCTCTGGGTGATTCTGATGCTCAGTAAAAGTTGGGAACTAAGCTCTTCATTGCTCCCCAAAACTTACTGTCCACTGAAATCACCCCATTCACTCGCAGCAGGTCTGGGGGAGGGCCTGAGATTCTGCACCAAGGTGATGCTGGTGCTGCTGCTGCTGCTTTCAAGGACCACATTGGGTAGTGAGAGAGGTTAGAATATTTTGAATTTGTTACAGATGTGGTTGGGTCTTTTTCTGCAATATAGATTCCCTGGGAACAAGATAAGATTTCTGGTCTCTTTGCTTTTTTATACCACTTAACCTTGGCTGTGTGTTTCTTTTATTTCTTGAACTAAGCATTTGTCCTCTTTGTGTCTACTTGGGTAATATTTTAGAATACACGTTTCTTGGACCTGATAGTGGGTTATTTTGTTAGGTATCTCCTTTACATATCCAAGTATGATTTTTTAAAAAATCTTTGTAATTCACTTATCTCTAAACCACATATATAATGGCCATAAAAAAGTGTAAGAATATAATATGCACATCTGTAACTCAAAACTTAACCTCTTATTTAACCAGAACTGGGAAGAGAACTCAGTTGGGGCTTATAATGGATGGCTGGAACTCGCTAATTCGGTATTACAAGAACAACTTTTCTGATGGATTTAGACAAGTAAGTTTGTATTTGATGCTCATTTTTGGTCATTAGATGGTTATATCTTTGTAGTGTTCCTCAGTAATGTCATCACATCTAATTTGGGAGTTACTAATTTCCTTTTTTTCTGTTCTAGGATTCCATAGACTTATTTCTTGGGAACTATTCAGTGGATGAATTAGACTCTCATAGTCCTTTAAGTGTTCCAAGGGATTTGAAATTCCTGGCTGTAAGAAACCTTTATGTTTTTCACATTGTTAAAAGCATTTTGTCTGAAGATAGAGATGGTGCCAGCTCCCCTTGATCTAAAGCATTCGCTGTTGTTCTAAATGGAACATAAATACTCAAGTTTCCCCAAGGAGCAGATCAGGGAGAGGAGTGAAATAACTTTGGAGTGTTTGTCTCTCTCTCTCTCACTTCCTCTTTAAGTGACAGCACAGATGCAAAGGGAACATGAGGGCTTCTTATTCAGGGAGACTGCTTCCCTGAGGTCCAGGGATTGCAGAAGGCAGACTTGTGACATGGAAGGCAAGGTGTGTTTTTGACACGTCTCTGCTTTTTGACTCCTCTGCTCACCAGATTTTGCAGGAGCCTCTCTGGGACTCATCCCAGTGAGCAGAGTGTCGTGGAGTGGGAGGGGCCTAGATCTGTGTTCTCGTCTGGGTGACCTCCTTCCACTTGGCATTCCTTAGTTTGGAGTAAAGCCATGTTTCTTCAGATCTTTTAGCCCATTTGAAGATTTGGGCAGTTATGATCAAACCTCTAAATAATGATGGTTTGTTGGGAAAAAAAATATTTTGTGTATAAGATTGCAGAAGAGTTTTATTCTCTTTCCAGGAAAGCAGGTACAACTGATTTTACAGCCACTGATTAGCATCTTGTATGATGGTTTCTCTTTCCATTTTATTTTCTAGTTGCCTATTATCATGGTTGTTGCCTTTTCCATGTGCATTATCTGTTTGCTTATGGCTGGTAAGTCTGCCCTTGTTTCACATTCTTATATTGGTTTCTTAGAATGTTGAACTTTCCTATATAATATCTTGAGTTTTTGTGTCTACTCAATACTCGATGTTTCCCTTTTAAATTGAATGAGTAAAGTGAGCAGATGGGATTAGTCTTTAGATTTGACAGAGGAAAAATACATGCTTTGTAGCTTGATAATGGGTTTTTTCCCCCACTTAAGCTTTTTAAAATATCTTTTTCTTGTTACCAAAGTAATACATAGTAATTACAGAAAATAGGGTTAGGCAATTAAGTAAATGTTACTTATCATTCTTCTGTTCAGAGATAAGCTAATTACTCTTAACATTTTGATGTTTTAATCTTTATAAATATGTGTGATTTTTTTCAAAAGTGAGATATTGTAAATTTTTTTGAAATCAGTTTTTTCCACTGAGCAGTATAAGCATTTCCCATGTTCTTTATTTTTAATGGCTGCAGAATATTCCATTTATGGATATATAGTGTATTTAACCAACCATCTGTTGTTGGACAAATAAATGTAATTATAGATTAATGCTTATCATTAATTTTTTTTTTTTTTGGTCTTTTTAGGGTTGCACCTGTGGCATATGGAGGTTCCCAGGCTAGGGGTCTAATTGGAGCTGTAGCTGCCGGCCAGCAACACCAGATCCTTAACCCACTGAGCGTGGCCAGGGCTCGAACGCACAACCTCATGGTTCCTAGTCGGATTTGTTTCCGTTGCACCACAATGGGAACTCCTATTATTAAATTTTAATAGCAAAATTGCCTAAGAACCTAAGCTAAGAGGGTCTTTACTGGTATTCTTTTTTTCTCTCAGTATTTTCCTGTTAGTGAGTTCATAAGCATTAAGATGACAGTGTCTCCATTAAGTACTAGTCAGTGCTCTGGGAATTTGTGTCCATGCTGTGGTTGTATTGTTTCTGGGAGTTGCAGCCAGAGGCGCAGGAAGAGGCACCTCCAGTCTCTTACTCTGTCTGAATTCGTGGGGCTGATGTTCCTCTATCAGGCAGACTCTACCATCCTCAGGCTCTCCTCTCATGAAGTGGCCCTTTGTTCCTTCACACAGACCACATCTCCCCCTTTCTGATTTCCACAGCACTCTGTGTACCTCTCATGTAGCACGGTCCTCTTTTAACCTTGTAAGCACGTAGGGATTTCTTTCTTTTTTTTTGTCATTTTGTCTTTTTAGGGCACACTTGCAGCATATGGAGGTTCCCAGGCTGGGGTCCAATCGGAGCTACAGCTGCCGGCCTATGCCAGAGCCACAGCAACACAGGATCCCAAGCTGCGCCTGCGACTTACACCACAGCTCACGGTAACACTGGATCCTTATCCCAGCGAACCAGGCCAAGGATCAAACCCATGTCTTCATGGATGCTAATCGGGTTCATAACCTGCTGAGCCACAATGGGAACTCCTGGCCCAGGGTGTTTTTCTTTGTATAGTAATGATTTGCCTCTCATTTGTCTTTCTCACTGGGTCAGCAACTCTTGGAGGGCAGAGACTGTGTTACTGATTGCTTTATCTCCTCTGTCCAGGACATAGGGAGTCCTCAGCGAAAGATTGCTCAATTAAGGACTCCTGTTCCACCCCTACCCCACATTAATTCTGCCAGCTTCTTGAGGAGAGGCTCAGAACCTGTTCTCATCTCTGTAATGCTCTTGGTGTTCAGCATTGTAGAGAGTTACAACACAGAAAGGAGCAGTCCTGTTGTTACTCTAAAGCAGGGGTTAGCAAACATTTTCTGAAAAGAGCCAGATAATAAATATCTTAGATTTTGCAAACTACATACAGTTGCTGTTGCACCTTGTCTTTACAGCTCTTTAAAAACGTAAAAACCATCACAGTACAAAAATCAGGCCAAGGGCTCTCGGGTGTGGCTGGTCTGTGTGCAGGGTCCGCAGGAAGGGCAGGACAGAAGGGACGGGACAGCCAGCATGTTCTGCTCATGGCTGTGTTCACGCCCTGGATCTCTGGCTTCTTTCTTTAAAACATTGCCCAGTGCATGCTATTTTCTGGGAGCTACTCCACCAGTGGATTCTTTTTGTTACTGCAGTCTCTTTATGTATTCACATTACCTTCTAGAACCTCTCGAGAGGCTAGGAAGTCGGGACTGTGACTCAGCCTGGAAAAATAGACCATTCCTTTGTGTCCCCACCCAAGTGTCCCAGGGTGGGCTTGTGAGGAACTGCCTTTTTTCTTTATCCAGCAAGTTTTAAAACCCAGAGCTGTCAAAATTAGCAGTCCTGTCAATTTGATTGTTTTTGAGTAAAAAGAGATTGGATGCTGTGGATGGTAATATCTTGTGTCAGTTGTAAAATAATGATCTTTGGGAGTTTCCTGCGTGGCTCAGCAGTTAACAAACCCAACTAGGATCCATGAGGATGTGGGTTCCACCCCTGGCCTTGCTCCGTGGGTTAAGTAAGGATCCTGCGTTGCTGTCGCTGTGGCATAGCTCCGATTTGACCTCTAGCCGGGGAACTTCCGTATACCGCAGGTTCGGCCCTAAAAAGCAAGGAAAAAAATAATAATAATGATCTTTGTAGTGTTTAGATATGACAGTGTCTAATGTCTGTCTTGTACTTTGGTTTTTAAGAGAGTAAGAAATAAATGCAGCACCATCTCTGACAGCCTCCTAGGAAAGCATCTAGACCCTGAATGTCTTCCCTGGCGTGCTTTTTAATGGCTCGTGGCCTCTGCGTGTTTGCCCGTCGGCAGATGAGGCCAGTGCTATTGTAGGAAAGAAGGATGCTAGTTTTAACTATTTAAGGAATATAGCAAAATAGATCTTTTCCCATTGGCCTGCTGCTAACCGTCACGAACTCTAGACTTTGAAAAACCAAATGCATGTGAGAATGAATGAGAGTGGTCTTAAATATGTTATTAAAATATCTTACATGTTATTGAGCTTTGTTTTATACACTTAATACATAACTTTTCTGAAGCACATATATTTTTAAAGTTCTTTTTCATGTAGGTATTTTGGTAGTAGCTATTATTTGTCATAAATAGGACTATAAACAAAGCTATTAGTAATGACTTCTTATAGTATTACAGTGTGTAATCTAAAAGTCATAATTGCTATTTGTGTGATATAACATGAAATTAGTTAAGTGGTTCTCAAAGTGTTGGTCCCTCGACCAGTAGCATCAGCATAATCTGGGAACTTGTTAGAAATACAGATTCTTGGGCCCTGCTCTAGACCTGCTAAATTAGATACTCTGAGGTTGGGACCAGTAGTCAATACTTTTTTTCCCCCTTTTTTGGCTGCCCTATGGCAATATGGAGTTCCCAGGCCAGGGATCAAATCCAAGCCAAGTTATGGCTTGTGCTCCAGCTGCAGCCATGCAGGATTCTTTAACCTACTGTGCTGGGCTGGGGATCAAACCTGCATCCTGACACTGCAGAGATGCCGCCAATCCCATTGCACCACAGTGGGAACTCCAGTAATCAGTACTTTATCAAGAGGATTCTGGTGCTAGGCAGAGTTTGAGAACTACTGGTTTAAAACTTAGTTGAGAGGTTCTTAGATTTTTCCTTTGGATATGTTTGTAAACTTTAATGTTGTCAAGATGTGCTGAACAGCTGAAAGCTGGAACTAGTATCAATAGAATGACTTGTTATTTATGAACTCTGTTTTTATAAATCAACAGGTGACACCTGGACAGAAACACTGGCCTATGTGCTCTTCTGGGGAGTTGCAAGCATTGGAACATTTTTTATCATTCTTTACAATGGCAAAGATTTTGTCGATGCTCCTAGATTGGTCCAAAAAGAAAAGATAGACTGAATTTGTGTTTGTGGAAAGCGGCTTGGCTTGGAAGATTCCATTATGCAGAACTGGAGTCTTTACTGACCCGCTTTCCACATCAGCCTGAGATCTTTTTAAATCCTTTATCCAAGAGCACATCTTGTGCTTTGTGTGGGGGTGATGACTTAGAACTGATCAGTTGTTACTGCCTTGATGATCTCTTTACTATTGGGTTGGTTATATTTATAATTTGAAGCTGTTCTGTAATTAAAATGTAACCTGAATTCAGCTCACACAATGGAGGGAATCTATTCATTGTCAGTCTAATCAACTGTTGCAGAATAATATATTTAAAAAATTTAGCTTCTTTCATTATTTAAAACAGTAAAATTATTTTTCTAGCTCAGTTTTTTGTCATTGTCGGAGTAGTTGCAGTTAGCAGACATAAACTTTTCCATCCATCTTTGGACTTTGCTTAAAGGTTTAAAGATAAGCTAACTCTACTCTGTTTATAAATTGTAAGTCTTTTACATACATCAAGCAGGTAGTCACAGTAGTCTGTGACTGCATGGTAGGAACGAGGAGACCGGGGTCTGGTGTTCCTTTGGAGCGTCAGTTGGGCTGCCTTAGAAGTTCACTCAGCTTGAACTGCTGTGGTAGGACCAGCAGTTGAAGTGTGATGAATAAAGTTCAGATATACTTTATCTTTTTTAAAAGGTGTAAATGAAATCAGAGAATGTAAAGTCTATCTCTTATGCTAAAGGTCCAAAGCCTCCTCCGTTTCAGGATTGCCCCAGTGTGGAAAGTACCCATAGTTGGTCAGCTCCTTCCTCTTGGACCTTCTGGTTTCTTGGGGGTCGAGCATCGAGACACGCAGGCCTCTGAGCAGGTCTCGTGCTGAAATCATTGTTGCACTTGGAGGCAGCAGCAGCTTTTCCACGCATGGTAGTGTTGATGCTTTTCACTCTGTAAAGGTTTTTGTTAGCTATCAATAAGTGTGTCTAAAATTTAGTGCTTCCAGGTAGTTAGAGTTCTCCAAATCAAGGACCAACGTAAACTTTATGTGCAGAAACAAACCTGAAAAGTATGCTTTAGAAGCTGTGCATAGTTCTAACTATAAGTCAGACTGTATATTCAAATTGTAATTATGAGATTTAAATATTAGAAAAGTGTGTAAGGTAGTATAATTGCCACTATTTTAAAATAGTTCAATTAAATACTGCTACAATATTTGTGTTGTGCTTGAAAATATGAACAGTTTTTTCAGTAGTAATGCCTTTTGTTGTCCTTAAATATCTCTAAAAGCGCCTTGATTTCAACATTACCTTTTTTTTTCAGCATTATCTTTTATAAATGTTAAGAGTTTTTGCTTTTAGAAACTCTGAAGGAAATAATAGCTGGAAATCCCTCTGTAGCTTAAAATCAGTCGTTAAAACTCACAGTAGGGTAAGTAATTAGAACTACCTAATCTTAACATGTAAATAAGCATAATTTGTTCCAAAGATTAAATCCCAAAACTTAGTTCATATCTACTGTAATATATTACTCAGACACTACTGGGCATTTCACGTTAAGAACTTATTCCATCAACCACAACAAAGACCAAATCTGAACTGCTAATAATGGCTGTTTTGCAGTGAATGGGCTAATGTTGGTGTGTTAGATCTTAAGGTATCAATATTTCAGAACTCTCAGTGATTTTATTTCTAAATTCATGTACTATCCATCCATAAGTAAAAATAAAATGTCATATTCTTTTCTAACTACTGTTGGTGTCATTCCTGTACCTGGTCTTGCATGTTCTTTCTTATTTTAGAATTTTAAAAATCATGCAAAGCAATGCATAGTCATTATAGAAAAGTCAGACAATATAAGTACACAAGAAAATAAATAGTTTCTGAAATCTTACGTTCTAGTTGTGGCCACTGGAGAATTTGTGTTTCTCATTATTTTTTAGTTTCAGATAAAACCAGGAAACTATTTAGTATAGTATAATATAATGTTCATTAAAAGATGTTCCCTGTATCACCACCTCCAAATTGTAATTTGTTTTGCAAAATGATAGATAGGAGTCTCAACTGAGAAGTGGGACAGCATTGGTTATTAGAAAATGGTTCTGGAGTTCCCATCGTGGCGCAGTGGTTAATGAATCCGACTAGGAACCATGAGGTTGCGGGTTCAATCCCTGGCCTTGCTCAGTGGGTTAAGGATCTGGAGTTGCTGTGAGCTGTGGTGTAGGTTACAGACGCGGCTCAGATCCTGCATTGCTGTGGCCCTGGCATAGGCTAGTGGCTAGAGCTCCAATTCGACCCCTAGCCTGGGAACCTCCATATGCCACAGGAACGGCCCTAGAAAAGGCAAAAAGACAAAATAAAAAAAGAAAGAAAATGTTCTCTCAGGCCCCAGGAAGGTGTCAGGGTATGAGGGAAACACCGACGTGGACACCGATGCACCTAGGAGATCTGTGCACTCGTGTGTGTGTGTGATTTATGGGGAAGTGGCTCAAACACGTTATGAATCTGGGAGCTTTTTTCCTCCAGCTTGCCTGAGTCCTGACTTCAGAAGATAAATAATGACAAATCTGTAAAATGTTATGTTCCTTGCCACATGGGCCTCTGCAACACGGCAGCCTGCTTCATCAAAGCCAGCAAGATGTAAGTCACAGTCCTTTATAACCTCATCTCAGAAAAAGTCATCCCATCACTCTTGCCGTGTTGCATTTCTAAGTCGATGCATTAGAAACAAGTCACTACATCCAGCTCACTCGGGGAGGAGAGGGCCTTACACAGGGGCATGAATACCAGGAGGTGGGGATCTTGGCCATTTTGGAAGTCTGTTCCCACAACCTGTAAGGCAAGAAGAGGCCTAAGGCGTAATTCAGAGCCAGTGCTGGAGGTGTGTCCTGCGCTGTGCCTGTTGTGGTCTTTTCCCTGTTTCTGTTAGATTACTTGACCTTAAAGATCCATTGAAATGCCTTATATTCTGGAGAGTAGTTCTTTGGTGGTTAAATGTACTACATACATCTCCTCCGAGTCTGCAGCTTGTCTTTTCATTTTCTTTTGGTGACTTTTGATGAAAGAAGTATGTTATTTTAGTGGTGTTGAATTTAACAAAAATTTCCTAGCACCGTTTGTGCCTGGGTGAGACCATAAGGAAAAGCAAAATTTTGTGAAAAGGTGTCAACTCCAGGGACACCTTTGCTTTCTTTCTTTCTTTTTTTTAAATGATTTTCATTTTTTCCATCATCGCTGGTTTACAGTGTTCCAGTGACACCTTTTCGCATAATTTTACTTTTCACTTTTAGGTCTTTTTGTTAATCCTATGGAGTAAGAAAAGGGTTTAAGTCAATCCAGATAGGTGTCATAAATGCCGTGGTAACAAAAGATCCCGAATTTCCAGCGGATTAACAAAAATGAAGGCTGATTTCTCACTCATTCTATGTATCCTTGAAGGGTCAGCTGCAGCTTTGCTCCAGGACTCCTGCATCCTGGGAGCCAGAGTGACAGAACAGCTTCAGGAACATTAGCAGTTGTCCTGGCTTAGAGAAAAGGGAGAAGAAGTTTCTGCTCAAAGGTGAGGGTTAGTCTCATGAGCAGACTTGAGGAGGAGGAGGGAGGGAAGTGAACCCAGCCCCTGGGGAGAGAGTGTCCTCCAACACAGACTCCAGTTTTCCTTTCCCTACTTGGTTAACGGTTAAGGAGAAGTCAGCAGAGGGCCTTCCCGACTCCCTCCCTCCACCACCACCACAATCACATATCAAGCTCCCCTCCACTTGCGGGAGTCTCAGGCTCTCTCTTCTGTCCCACTAGCCTGGGAGCCTACACTGCTGAGAACTCCTTCTCACACAGCCATCTGGCCCTACCATGAGCTCGGGGCCTCCCAATCCTCAGTCAGGCAAAGCATTTTCTTGAGTGTGTTACGGGGGTAACATGGGGCCTCCTGGATGCTCATAGCTATTTTTTGACCATTGGGAATCTGACGAGAACCATTTGGAAACATCGGATTAAATAGAGTTGTTTAAACTCTGACTTGTCAGATATTTGAAAAGTGACTCTCCTAGAGAGGAATACACAACACAGCAACACCCAGACTTTTTGGTCTCCGGTGGGTTTTATTTACAGAGCATCTCAGTGGACCATTTTTTGGAATCCACATTTTGGTTTTTTTGTTTGTTTGTTTGTTTGTTTGTTTTTGGCTTTTTGTCATTTCTAGGGCCGCTCCCGCGGCATATGGAGGTTCCCAGGCTAGGGGTCAAATTGGAGCTGTAGCCACCAGCCTACACCACAGCCACAGCAACTTGGGATCCGAGGCCAGGTCTGCAACCCATACCACAGCTCACGTAATGCTGGACCCTTAACCTACTGAGCAAGGCCAGGGATCAAACCCACAACCTCATGGTTCCTAGTCGGATTTGTTAACCACTGAGCCATGACAGGAACTCCCAGAATCTACATTTTGAATAAGGCTCACATGAGGGGGAGCACTCAGGCCTTGGAGTTGAGAAACATGGGCTCTAATCTGTATTTGGACCTCATGAGTGTTGAACTTGATGGTCTCAACTCTAAATTCTTTGATTCTCATCCAAATGGCAGTTCCCTAAGATCACACACATATACACCCTGCTGAAAAACCCAGGTAAACGTGCAGGCAGGAGCTCTTCCTTGATGTCCAGCTCTCATCCTTTGTGTTGGACTTTGTGCAGAGGCTCCATGAATGCAGTTTCACGTGGGAGGCGGGCACAGTGATTAAGGAGTTGGGACAGGTTTAATTATTACCACGAATGCTCTGGTCCTGAGTGAACTGGTTAGATGGCCTGTTTCTTAGCACTTCCTTTTACAGATTATTCTGCACATGACTTTTTTTGTTTTAGCCAAAGGCCCAGGCATTCATCTTTCTCCATTCACCATTTTCAGTGATGTTTGCCTATTGACTGTTTATTTTTCTAGCTGAAGTATCATCCATCAAAATACTGTGTTACATTTTATGTCCTAGATTAAGCTCCTTTTAGAGTTGAGTTTAAACATATCATTGCTGCAGCTGTGGCATGGGTTGCAGCATCAGCTCAGATACGATCCCGGGCCTGGGAACTCCATATGCTGCAAGGTGGCCAAAAAAAAAGAAAAAAATAAAACAAACAAACATGGAGTCTGAGGTTAGGAGGAGTAGAAAGTACAGGTCGTGAGTCATGTTTAGAAAAGTTGACCATGTTCTTGTCTCTGAGCTGCAGGGAGCACCCATCCTCCTGGATTCCGTCCAACTTAACTCACAGCTCCATTCCCTGTCGATCTCTGCTTTATCCCCGTTCTAGTTACCTATTTCTGGAAGGTAATCTCATCATGTTGTGAGTCAGTTGCATGGTTTGTCTGTTCCAGATGACGCTGAATGAAGTCCCTCCTTGGTACTCTGCTGACAGAGGGGCTCGTCTCTCTGGTCCACATCGGTCTGGTGCTGAGTGGGGCTGGTGGAAGGTGGACTCAGCTGGTCCTGGGAGCTGAAGCAGCTGTCCGGCTTTGCAGCACAGCAACCTCATGGTGGTAGAACTTCATACCTGGTGCCTCAGGGTGGTTCAAGTGAGTGTTCCAGCAAACAAGGTGGCAGCTTGCATGGCCTTTTGTGATCTAGTCTCTGGTGTTAAATGGTGTCCCTCCTGCCATATTCTGTTGGTCAGAGCAGTCACAAGCTCATTGCGGTTCAGCGGGAGGGACACAGACCCTCCTCTCAGGAGGATGGAAAAGAATCCCACATTGCTGTGTCTGAACACGTGAATTTTTTGTGGGTGTTAGACACCACAGGGTGTCATTTAGACTCGTGGTTTTAAATAGCATCTTTATGCTGTAACCCCTACATGCATATGCAGAGCTCCAGATTCTAGTCTTCAGCTGCCCGCCAGATAGTCCTACCTGCGTCTACCCAGCAAGTCAAACATTTCAACCCTCTCCTTCCCTCAACTATGCATCCAGTCTGTAAGCAAGTCTTGGCAACTCTCCCCTCCAAAATATGGCTTAAACCCACCTATTCCTCTCCGTATGCTTTTCTGAGTCCATGCCACCACCATCTCTCCTATGGACTAAAGTAGCTCCCAGAGTGGTTTTCAAGTGTCCCCATTTGTAACCTGTTCCAGTCTATTCTCCACAGCCACCAGTGATCTTTCCAGTGTCAACTAGATCATGCCGGGCCCCACGTTAAACCCTCAGTGGGATTCTGTTGCTCTCTGAAGAAAATCCAAGCTCCTTACTGAAGGTCTTTAAGGGCCCAGTCCCCGCCCACCCTTCCAAGCTGACCTCCCATCACTCTCCTCCCCAGTCCAACTGTAGGCCTCCTTTCTGCTCTTTCTCCCCTCGGGGCCTTTGCACTGCTGTTGCCTCTGCCTGGACAGACCTTCCAGCAAGTCCAATAACTAGTTCATTCTTCTTCAGAATGCAGCCCACGCATCTCCTCAGCCACCTGATTGAAGCACTTTCCCTCTCACCCCATCCCTGGGCCCATTTATACCTTCTTAGAAACAGTCACAGTCTATAATCAGCTCATTTGTTATCCTTGTGTCTCTTCCCTTCCAGAATCCGAGAGCCATCAAGTCCAGGGACCAGCGCTGTCCCCAGCACCCACCCAGGGACTGGATTGTATTCTACTCCCAAAGGCTGATCTCTGCAGGTGGGTAATAGTCAATAGGGCCTGTGATTCACAGGTAAAAGACTAGTCAGAGAATTCTGGCTGAGAATTTCATGTTCATAGATGCACTTTTTGCCTTGCAGAGGGATGTTTAGGTCAGTAATTTTTTTTTTTTCTTTAAGGGCCGTCGGTACCCGCAGCACATGGAAGTTCCCAGGCCAGGGGTCAAATCGGAGCTGCAGCTGCTGGCCTATGCCACAGCCACAGCAATGCCAGATATGAGCCATGTCTGCCACTTAGACCACAGCTCATGGCAACGCCGGATCCTTAACCCACTGAGCGAGGCCAGGGATCGAACCCACATCCTCATGCATACTAGTCAGCTTCATTAACCACTGAGCCACAACGGAAACTCCTAGATCAGTAATTTTTTTATTTTCTCTGACCAGATGTCTAGTAGAAAATACTGAGTGAGTTAGGTAATTGTCTTCCACAGCTTTTCTTTCTATAAAGTGGAACAACTATAAGTTAATTTTTCTTTGTAAAGTAACTTATACAAAAATCTAACACAATAGCTTATATGCTATTTCCCCCTGGCACAGTTCTGAGGTCACACCTTACTGTGGGTTCTCAGATGGCCTCAGCCAATGAGGGATCTTGAGATGGGCAGACTCCTGGGCACCTCAAAAAGGGGTTGGAAAGATTCTGCAGCAATTGGGAAAAGCTCACGTTCTGTTTAAACCCAAAAAATGAGAACTTTTTCCCTAATTTTTCTACTGAACACAGCCCTCCTGCTCTCATGTGATGGCCTTCAAACACTGCATTGGTGTGGTTTCACTGTATGTGAGGCAGCAGATATAGAAGAGGCAAATAGAAAAGTGCCCAGATATAGTCTCCTCTCTCTGTCTTTTTAGGGTTGTACCCACAGTGTATGGAGGTTCCCAGGCTAGGGGTCAAATCAGAGCTACAGCTGCTAGACTACACCACTGTCAGAGCAACACAAGATCTGAGCTGCCTCTTCAACCTACACTACAGCTCCCAGCAACACTGGATCCTTAACCCACTGAGAAAGGTCAGGGATCAAACCCACATCCTCATGGACACTAGTCAGATTCATCATCACTGAGCCACCACGGGAACTCATTTATTTTCCATTCTTTCCCCCCAAACTAGCCAGTATGTTTACATAATGAGGGAAGTCTCAAAACTGCACCCCATAAATGACCAAAATAACATGGAGATATACAGTATTTAGGGTTTTATTTGTGATAGTTGCTAAAAACCAAGTATTTCCCCACCTGATTTCTTAGAACAAAGTGTCTGTATGTTTTTAGTATAAGTAGAAAGCTCTCTGCAGTCTGTGATCTAGCCATAATGTCATGGTTACTGATAAGGGCGCAAGAGTGGAATGCACCTTTTTCTCTCCAGTTTATTGGAGGTGAGTGGACAGGTGTTAAGATGACTACTTTTGCAGTCCCTAGAACATAGTCAAGAATTTTTTGAGACAGGATTTAGCGGTTCAAGACAATTATGGCAAAATGTAATACTCTTCATGTAGTTGCCAGAAACCAGAATAAAATTGAACCAAAACATTTCATCTGGAACACATTAGTCTATAATAATAGAAAAGCTTTTTTTTTTTTTTTACTTTTGTGAGCAAAACATATTCTGTAGAAGTGACTTTCCAATACAACTAGAAATGCTTTAAGATGCTTTCATACTTTTCAAGGTCATTTTTAATGTAAATGTGCCTAAATGTATGACACACTTTCCTTCTCAAATGGGACCCTGTTTTCAGATTTGGCAGCTTTCTGGGCATGGCCTGGACACTGGAAGTTCTAAATGCTCCCAGGTGGTTCCGGTGGATGCTGGCGTAGAAGCACAGCAACTGTGAATAAAGTGATGGTCTCTACGAGCCTGAGGTCATCTAGCATTTGGGGCTGAAACATGCAGCTGATGACCAGCCCCGGGAGGGTTGGCCCCTGTTGTAAGACAGTGACCATGACTAGGGGCTAAGGCAGGGACTGACCTGTAAGGATTCAGGAACAGACTCTGTGCTATGTATCTGCCATCAAGTATGCCCTCTTCAAGCCTTGATAGCTGAGGTTTTCTGACACTGAAGAACCCTTCTGATGAGAAATCACAAAATTGACTAGTTCTGGTTAGTAAATGCTGGTTCATGCATTTGAAAGCCAAGTGATTTTTTTTTCTTTTCCATTTTGGCTTATTACAGAATTTTTAATATATATAACACTTTGCATTTGCTAATTCCAGACTCCCAGCCCTTCCCTCCCCCTCTCTCCTCTCCTCCTTGGCAACCACAGGTATGTTCTCTATGTCTGTCTTTTTGGTTTGTAGGTAAGTTCATTTGTATCACATTTTAGATTCTACATATACGGGATATCATATGGTATTTGTCTTCCTTTGCCAGATTTACTTCACTTAGTGTGATAATCCCTAGGTCCATCCATGTTGTAGCAAGTGGCATTATTTCATTCCTTTTTTATGGCTGAGTAATATTCCATTGTGTACATATGTACCACATCTTCTTAATCGATTCCTCTGTTGATGGACAATTAAGTTATTTCTATGCCTTGGCCATCGTAAATGGTTCTGTAGTGAACACTGCGGTGCATGTATCTTTTTGAATTATGGTTTTCTTCCGTATATATGCCCAGGAGAGGGATTACTAGGTCATAGGGTAGTTCTGTATCCATTTTTTTGAGGAACCTCCATGCTGTCCTCCATCATGGACAGAATTTACAGTTCCAGCAACACTGTGGGAGAGTTCCCTTTTCTTCACACCCTCTCGTTTGTAGACTTTTTCATGACGGCCATTCTGACTGGTGTGAGGAGATACCTCGTTGTAGTTTTGTTTTGCATTTCTCTAATAGTTTGTGGTGTCAAACCTCTTTTCTTGTGTTTTTTGACCATCTGTCTGTCTTTGGAGAAATGTCTATTTAGATCTTGTGATCATTTTTTGATTGGGTTGTTTGATTTGATATAAAGCTGCATGAGATGTTTGTACATATGGGGGATTAATCACTTGTCATTTGCTTCGTTTGTAGAGATTTATTTCTCCCAGTCTGAAGGTTGGCTTTTTTTTTTTTTTTAGGTTTCCTTTATTGTGCAAAAGCTTTTACATTTCATTTGATTCTATGTTTTTATTTTTGTTATTTTCATTACTCTAGGACGTGGAGCTAAAAAGATAACTGCTGTGATTTAAGTCAGAGAGTGTTCTATGTTTATAGTATCTGGCCTTAGGTTTAGGTCTTTAATCCATTTTGCATTTATTTTTGTGTATGGTGTTAGAGAATGTTCTAATTTCATTCTTTTACATGTAGCTATCCAGTTTTCCCAGCACCACTTATTGAAAAGACTGACCTTTTTCCATTGTACACCCTTGCCTCCTTTGTGTAGATTGATCCTAGGGGGGTGGTTTATCTCTGGTCTTTCTATCCTATTCCACTGACCTATATTTCTCTTTTTGTGCCAGTAACATACTGTCTTGATGACTGTAGCTGTGTAGTGTAGTCTGAAGTCAGGGAGCCTGAGCCCTACAGTTCCATTTTTCTTTTTCAAGATTGCTTTGGCTATTCAGGGTCTTTTGTGTTTCAATACAAAGTAATTTTTTTCTTCCAGTTCTATGAAAAATTGGTAATTTGATAGGTATTGCATGGGATCTGTAGATTGCCTTGAGCAGTAGAGTCATTTTGCCAATATTGATTCTTCTGGTCCAAGAGCATGATATATCTTTCCATCTGTTTGTGTCGTCTTTTATTTCTTTCATCAGTGTCTTGTAATTTTCAGAATACAAGTCTTTTGCTACTAGGTAGGTTTATTCTTAGGTATTTCATTCTTTTTGATGCAGTGGTAAATTGGATTGTTTCCATAAATTCTCTTTCTGCTTTGTTAGTGCATAGGAATGCAAGAGATTGTGTGTTAATTTTGTGTCCTGCAACCTTACCAAATTCACTGATGAGCTTTAATAGTTTTCTGGTAACGTCTTTAGGATTTTCTGTCTGTGTATCATGTCATCTGCAAACAGTGGTTATTTTACTTCTTTTCCAATTTAGATTCTTTTTATTTCTTTTTCTTCTATGATTGCTGTAGTTAGGACTTCCAAAACTATATTGAATAAAAGTGGCAAGAGTGGACATCCTTGTCTTGTTCCTAATCTTAGCAGAAATGCTTTCAGCAATGCGGCATTGAGAGTGATATTAGCTGTGGGTTTGTCATATATGGCCTTGATTTCGTTGAGGTAGAATCCCTCTATGCCCACTTTGGGAGGGTTTTTATTAGAAATGGTTGTTAAATTTTGTCAAAAGATTTTTCTGCATCTAACCCTAACCCTAACCCTATTTGTGAATCTTTGCATCCCTGGGATAAATCCCACTTGATCATAGTGTATAATCCATTTAATGTATTGTTGGATTGAGTGTGCTGATTATTTGTTGAGGATTTTTTTTTTTTTTTGTCTTTTTGCTATTTCTTGGGCCGCTCCCGTGGCATATGGAGGTTCCCAGGCTAGGGAATCGGAGCTATAGCCACCGGCCTACGCCAGAGCCACAGCAACGCGGGATCCGAGCCGCGTCTGCGACCTACACCACAGCTCACGGCAACGCCGGATCATTAACCCACTGAGCAAGGGCAGGGATCGAACCTGCAACCTCATGGTTCCTAGTCATATTCGTTAACCACTGCGCCACGACGGGAACTCCTGTTGAGGACTTTTTGATCTGTGTTCATCAGTAATATTGGCCTCTAATTTCCTTTTTTTTTGTAGTATCTTTGTCTGGTTTTGCTATCAGGGTGATGGCGGCCTCATTGAGTGAACTTGGGAGTGTTCCTTCCCCTGTACCTTTTTGGAAGATTAGGTGTTAGGTCTTCTCTAAATGTTTGATATGAAGCCATCTTCTCCTGGACTTTTGTTTGTTGGAAGTTTTTTAATCACAGTTTCAGTTTCAATACTTGTGATTGCTCTATTCATCCTTTCTATTCCTTCAGTCTTGGAAGGTTATACTTTTGTAAGAATTTGTCCATTTCTTATAGGTTGTCTGTTTTATTAGAATATAGTTGTTTGTAGTATCCTATGATCTTTTGTATTTCTGGGATGTCATAATTTCTCCTTTTTCATTTCTACTTTTAATTGATTTGAGCCCTCTCCCCTTTTTTTCTTGCTGATTCTGGCTAAAGGTTTATCACTTTTGTTGATCTTTTCAGAGAACCAACTCGTGGTTTCATTGATCTTCACCACTGTTTTCTTCATCTCCTTCATTTATTTCTGCTCTTCATGATTGCTTTCCTTCTACTCACTTTGGGCTTTGTCTATTATTCCTTCTTTAGGTGCAAAGTTAGGTTGTTTGAGATTTTCCTTGCTTCCTGAGGTGAGATTGTATTGCTGTAAACTTCCCTCTTAGCACGGCTTTTGCTGTGTCTCCTCCCATCATGTTAACATTGTCATTTGGCTATAGGTATTTTTTGATTTCCTAAGTTCTTTGTGATCCATTCATTGTTTAGTCTCCAGGTCATTTATGTTTTTTGCTGTTTTTTTCATGTTGATTAGTCTCATAGTGTTGTGGTCAGATAAGATGCTTGATATAATTTCAGTTTTCTTAACTTACCAAGGCTTGATTTGTGGTCTAAGATGTGCTCTATCCTGGAGAATGTTCCATATGAACTTAATAAGAATGTACATTCTGCTGCTTTCAGACAGAATGTTATCAGTTAAGTCTGTCTGGTCTAGTGTTGTCATTTAAGACCTTATTGATTGCCTGTCTGGCTGATCTGTCTATTGGTGTATTAGCAAATGCCTAGTCTTGTTATAGGGAAGTTTATCGCTTGAAAAAAGTTCAAAAAAAAGTGCCATTTCCATCTGATGTTACAAGTGTTTAAGGGTCTTTTAAGATGTTTGTACAAGTGTATTCAAAGAAGCTTTCTGTGCTTCACTGCACTGAGGTCCTGGAATTGAGCAATGTTGAACAGAAGGTCATTCTCATTTCAGGGATAACTTTGCCTACTTACTGCAGTTAAAAGATGAGATGTTTGCCTGATGGATTAATGCTGCGTCCCAAACAGGGTACTCTCAGGTACAAGATGCTCTAATATAAATACTTACGTACAGATAAATAATTTAAAACAGATGGTAAGTCATGTTCATGGTCTTTCCTATAAAGAGTTGGTCATCATGTCCAAATACAACCTGAAGTCTGTAGGAAAGTAGCTTCACGTTCATAGTGGCCCTGGCAGCACTTCAGTGCACTCAGACACCAGGGCCAGGCTATCTGCATCTTCCCCTCGTGGAACCATGGCTGAAGAGGGCTTGGGATTGCAAACTAAGGGAGGACTTGTCCTGGACCTTCTCTGTCAGCCCCATACAGAGGCCACCTTTCTTTATGGCCAAGCAATCCTGTTAGCAAAGGAAAACACAGTACTTGTATATTTACTGTGACTATAAAAAGAATTCATTTTGCACTGATGCCATTCATATTTGTCATCTCTGGCACTTAAACTCCTTTTCAAACTGCTCTAAAAATGAATGCCCTCTAATGTTTTGGGGTCTCTTCAGAAAGAAAAAAAATTGCTTAAATTTTATTCTGCTCACAGTGAGCCCTAATGCCAGAGCTTTCCTAGAATCAAGCAATTGTCATCAAGACTGGCCTTGAGAACCCTGCCTCCTTGGTGACCGTGAGGCAGCACAGTACAACCCCCAGGGGTAGGCGGAGGGAAGGAGGGGCTGCTTGGTGAGCTGGCTGGGGGTGCTCCCCAGGGAGTCTTCTTTTTTACACCTTCCTCCTCCTCTACTGACTCACGAAGATGAAGACTGAGTGCCTCTGGAGACCTGATCTCAAAGAGCAGCCGAGAGGCCCCACCTGTACGGAGTGGCAGTGAAACAGGGACAGCTGGCAGCGGTTTCTGGGATGCCAGTTCTCAGGCCATGGTGCCTGTGGCTCCCTGCTTGAGGCGATGCTTAATGAAAGTCCCCAGGGCTACCAGGGGGATGCACATGATGGAGGCGGCCACGAGCAGCCCAATGATGGCCAGTGCATAGGGCGGGGTAATCCTTGGTCACAAGCTGGCCCTGAGGAAAGAAGCCAAGTGTCAGAAGAGAGCCACCCATGCAGACCCTTCTGAGGGTGCCACCCATCCAGGCCTCAGGCCCTTAAGCAAGAGAAGCAGTGCCTATGAGGCACCCCAGCTCTGCATGCAGCTCAGTAGTGAGGCTGCCGGGCAGACCGACGCCCCCATCTGCTTTCACCTCCATGAACTTCAACGAACCTGCATACTGTTTGAAGCTACCTGTAAAGCGCAGTCACAAGAATAATCAAAGGCTTATTGTGTTCAAGACCAAATGTAGGGGACACCTTTGCCCAGTGCTGCCCAACGGAGCTGTGATGAGAGAAATTCTGTCCAATATGGCAGCCAGAAAACACAGGTAGCCATTGGGCACTGGGAATCTGGACAGTGATACTAAAAAACAAATTTAAATTCATTAAAATTAAATACAATTTTAAATAGCCACATGTGGGGATTAGCTCCTCTATCTAGCAACACATCTCTCATCTCAGTAAAGTTTTGACAGACCTCAGGACTTAGGGAAACATCCATTATTTTATCAACCAACCATGAAAGTGATGAGAAGCTAAGGCCCCAAAGCCAATAAATGCCACCTTTCTGCAAAGGAGCCAGGCCACAGCTAAGTCCAGAGAGCACGGGCTTGCTGTCAGCCAAAGTGTGGTTTATAAAGCAAAATGCCATGCAGCCGTGCACCACCCCACAGACTTCGTGGTGCTCATCTGTTACTCTGTATCCTTTGTGCTAAGTACAAAATTGGGAGGAAATGTTTAGAAACAATTCACCCAATTTGACAGCACAATCTTCTGTAGGCTGAATCTAATAACTGTTCAGGGTGTGTATTTGATATTGCTTTAAGTAATTCATAGTTTCCCTCATTTCCTACACCTTCATACATTCCTACATCTCATACATTTCCTACACGCATCAGCCTGCCATGGATTGGAGGAGACACCCTGAGCCTCCGCGTTGTGGGGATTGGAGCACAAAGCCCCTCCCTACCTCCCCATCTACATGATCCACACACACCATATGCTAAAGGGCAGCCTCATCTTCTCACAGGAGCAGAAATCCAAAGTGGCCAATGGTATTACTCTCCTTGCTCAGTACATCTTTACTGTGAAAGTTTGGGCAGATAGCCAGGGCTGTCCCTCAGGCCACATGCACCACTGTTAGCATCAGTCATTGGTTGGCAAGCAGATGCTCCCAAGATCCAGCAATTGGGATGTTAACTACTCACTGCCCCACCCAGCTGCTCCATGCTTTGGGGAGGGGTGGGGGAGCTTGCCTTCCAGTCCCCCAGGAAGTTCTGTAGGGAATCTTACTCTCTTCCCTGCAGCACATGGTGAAAAACTCAGAGCCATACTCTGCCATCCTGGCCAAGTGGTTCAAAGTACCTGGATGGTGATTCCACATTGTGAGAAATAACCTTCCACACCCTGGCGAGAGTTCCTTACTTTCAAAAGAATAGAGGTCTGTGCTCATGAGCGAGCCTGGGCCCCAAGAAGGCAGATACCTGGGAGGCGTCCCAGGCCTGGTACTGCAGGGTCCCCGTGATGATGTAGTCACTCAGGTAGAAGAGCAAGAGGCTGATGATGATCAGCGGGCTCACGCCAGCCCACATGACCTTCCAATACCAGTTCAGAGTGTGTCCCATCATGGCCTTGAGGTCGTTTTCAAATCTGGAGAGTGGGGGGAAAAAAACCTGGATTATCCGTGCCATTGGTGTAAGGGGGTCCTGTCTGCTTAGGAAGATTCTGTGCTGGGCACCACTGAAGTTTGAACATGACCACTGGGCCCTCTGATTCCTTCTGGGAAGAGAGCTGCTGAAGCCACTAAAGAGCAGTGGACATCAGAGGACATACTCCTGGTGCTGACCTTCAGCTGGAGCCTGCTGGTGTGGAAGAGAGGGCATGCAGGACACCTAGGAAGCCAGCTCTCCATTCCAGGAGCTCCTGAGGGTGGCCCAGCCCATCCCTCCCATGCTGCTTTGTAGCAGAAATTCTCCTCCTCACTAGAAATGCCTGAAACCAGAGCATCTTTTCTGGGGCGAAAGGAGGGCCAAAGCTGTGACTGTGGAGACAACTTGGCCCGTTGGACCTGGTGTGCAGCAATGCTTCCAAACTGTAGGTGCCTACAGACCATCATTCTGATTTCCATCATGCCTGCAGACAGATGCTTTTTTGTTTTAAATTAATGCTTTCAGAAAACAGATCCTTCCTACACTGTTGCTAGGAATGTAATTTGGGGCAGCTGCGATGGAAAACAGGACAGAGGGTCCTGAAAAGACAAACACTAGAGCTGCCCCATGATCCAGCAGTCCCACACGTGGGCATAGAGCGGGACAAAACTATCGATCCAAACTGCACAGGCCCCCCACCCCCACGCCCAGGTCCAGAGCAGCACAAGTCACAACAGCCCAGGTGTGGAAGCAAGCTCGGTGTCTGTCCACAGATGCATGGATCAAGAAGACCTGCTCCTTAGGTCCAAGGGACTGGGGCTCGGCCATAAAAAGGAAGGAAACAGTGCCATTGGCAGCAACGTCGATCGACCTAGAAATTAGCATACCAAGTGAAGCACGCCAGCAGAGCAAGACAAATACCAGAGGCTATCCTTCCCGGGTGGAAGCACCAAAAAAGACAACTGAACTTATTTACACAATAGAAATAGATGCACAAACCATGGTGACCAAACGGGAAAGGGGTGGAGGGCAATAAACTGGGAGGTTGCCATGAACTCATATGCACCACTAGAGGTACTCAACAAGGGCCTACTGTATGGCATGGGGGATGCTTTTCAGTGTGTTGGAAGAGCCTCTATGGGAAGGGAAAGGAATCCCAAAGAGATTTTGTATGTGTGTGTGTGACTATATATATTTACATGTGTATGGATGTGGATGTGTGTGTGTGTGTATAATAGAATCTCTTGTGCTGTAACCTGAAACTCACCTGACATTGTAAATCAACAAGACGTCAATAAAGAATTAACAAATCAATTATTCTAAACTGAAATACAACAAATATAGACTCTCACAATGAAGTGAGCAATTCCACAAGAGTATCTTTTTGACCATGGATCTGATACACTCGTGTATTTCTGGCACTGGTACACACACATTCACACACACACAGGCACAAATAGATATGGAAAGCATCTTCACCCCTTGTGGGAAGGCTGACCCAGCTCTCTGGGCATTTCCCAGGGGAAGGGACTGAGGTCCCTGGGCTGGGATGTAACTTGCTTGAGGGCACCCAGACAGGGGAAGCCCCAGGCCCAGAACACAGGCTGGAATCCTACTTGCAGTCTAGGGCCTTTGAAACTGCTCCCCGTGGTAGGAGAGGCAGCCGAGGTGGAGCGCCACCGGCGAAGGCAGCGACGGGAGCACGCCGGGATGAGCCTGGCAGAGCGGCAGCCATAGCGCCCTGCCTCTCCTGGACCTGCGCCCCTGCTGCCTCTGACCTCTCAGAAGCCTGGGCCCTAGGCCACAAAAACTCACGTGCATGTGAACACCTGGGGTCCCTGAAACCACGGCGAACACAGTGTTTCCATTCTCCTGTCCCTTCACGCCGCCGCTCGCCCCTCACTTGCCTTGATCCACACCGGTGTCAAGAACGGGCTGCAGAGCAAAGGGAGCATGGCACTGCCGCTGTGTGGCCACCAGGCGGCGCTGTGCTCATAGCAAGCTGCTCTGGGATCAGGCTGCTTCAAAGACGCCGCCACTCCCCCTCCCAGGCACCTTCTGTCTCTCGCGCCCTGCACCCCACACCCACCACCCTGGGGTCTGCTCCTCTCTCCTGAAAAACCCACGGTCTGAGGTGCCCCCTACACCGGCATTTCCTCGGGAACCAACTGCTCCCACTTTTCTTTGGACCTTTAGCACTGAACTTGCCACTGCCCTGCAAAGCCTTGGGCCCAGGAGATGAGGGAGAGTCGGTCACCCTAACATCCGTGTCCATGTGACCTTGATTGCTTGGGGCTGGCTGTTGGCAACTGCGGGGCAGGGGTGAGGTGAGGATTCAAAGGACTTCCTGGATCACCAGGCTTTTGCAAACACTATAAATTATAAGCTCCTCTTTGAGATTTACTCTTGTCACCCTGGCTCTGAGAAATCCTGCAAAAAGAAATTTCAGCCCTTTTCTGTCCTGCCCTGAAATTCTTTGATCGTGGAAAACCCACAAGGTTGAGTCAAACCCTAGTGCCTCCAGGGACACACTGGGAGATACCAGGTAAGGGGCCTGGCTCCTAGAGTGTATGACATCTGGTATGTCCCTACCACGCATACACATGTGTGCACGGACATATGCACACACACACACACGGACACAAACACAGGCACAAACACAACGCTCTCTCACCAGTCCCTCCTCACCATTTTTGAGGGAGGATCTGGAAGAACTGCGGAAGAGGGAGGGCAGGGGGCCAAGGGTACAGCCTTCCCATCAGACTCACATTCGAGCGAGGTTTGCAAAGTGCCATGAGCCTCTGACTCCTGGATGGCTTCCAAGGCAGGATCGAATTCCATGGGCCTGGGTTGTCTGGGGGGACATGTCTGGGCTGCATGTCTCAGCTGCTCTCTGGTAAGGTGGCTGCTGCCCTCTGGAACCCTACTCCGATGAGCAAGGCTCTCTAGACCACCGAACCTCAGACCGTGGTTCCTCAGAATCCCCTGCCAACTTGTTTGAAGTGTGAATGCTTTGTCCCCTTACCCTCCCCACATGCTCAATCAGAGCCCATGGGTGGCGCCCCCTGGTGGTTCAGCTGAGAGGCCAAGATGGGAAGAAGTTTCCAGGCCAGTGGTTCTTAGCCCAGTCAACCAGTTCCATCTCTCCCTGGGGGCCAGGCAAGAGATGGAACCTACTCCAGGGCTGGGCGTGACCCACCCAGCTTCAGACAAGACCACCAAGCTACAGTCATCACAACAGCGTGGCCTGGGCACCAAAACGGACTTATGGGTCCCTGGAACAGAAGACAGAGCCCAGAAAGAAACCCACACGCCTAGGGCCAGTGACGTTTTGACCAAGGTGCCCAGAATATGCAGTGGAGAGAAGATGGTCTCTT
Source organism: Phacochoerus africanus (assembly GCF_016906955.1). NCBI lineage: Eukaryota > Metazoa > Chordata > Mammalia > Artiodactyla > Suidae > Phacochoerus > Phacochoerus africanus. Next base: position 109,297,875 of record NC_062544.1, read on the forward strand.
AAGCAGGTGGTGTTGGGACAGGTGGACAGCCAGTGAAGTCCGGACACTGCCTCACGCCATACACAAAAATAACCTCAAAATGGCTTCAAGACTGAACAAGAAGACAGGACACCATACAACCCCTACAAGAGAACACAGGCTAAACATTTTCTCTGTTTGAGAACCCTACCAGTGCCATCTGGGGTCAGTCTCCCAAGGCAAGAGACACCAAAGCAAAAATCAACACACGGGCCTTAATCAAACCCGCCCACTTTTCCCTTTTAAGCACAGCACAGGAAACCATAACACCAACCAAGAGCCAACCGACAGACTGGCAGAGAAGCCTTGCAAATGATGTCACTGACGTGGGTTTTGTGTCCAGAACATACAGCAGCTCAGACCATTCCACAACAAAAACAACCCTCATCAGAAAGATGGGTAGAAGGCCTACAGAGACATTGCTTCGAAGACATCCAGATCCGATGGCCAATGGGCACATGAGAAGATGCTCACCATCGCTAAGATAGAAAAATGCAAATCAAAACTACAAAGAGGGTGCCCCCTCACAGTGGTTAGAATGACCATCACTAAAAAAATCAAGTAACATCAACCAAGACCAAATGCTGGAGAGGCTGTGGCGCACAAGGCTCCCTTCAGGGCTGCCTCTGGGAATGTCAACTGGGGCAGCTGTGATGGAGAACAGGAAAAGACAAACACTAGAGCTGCCCCATGATCCAGCAGTCCCACACGTGGGCATAGAGCAGGACAAAACTATCGATCCAAACCACACAGGCCCCCCACCCCTACGCCCGGGTCCAGAGCAGCACAAGTCACAACAGCCCGGGTGTGGAAGCAAGCTCGGTGTCCATCCACAGATGCATGGATCAAGAAGACCTGCTCCTTAGGTCCAAGGGACTGGGGCTCGGCCATAAAAAGGAAGGAAACAGTGCCACTGGCAGCAACGTCGATCTACCTAGAAACTGTCATACCAGGCGAAGTCAGAGAGATACCATACAATATCATTCACATACGGAATCTAATATATGACACAAATATTTCTTATCTACAAAAAAAACAGACCCAGCACAGAGGACAAGACTTGTGGTTGCCAAGGAGGAAGGATGTGGCGGAGAGATGGACTGGAAGTTTGGGATTAGCAGATGCCGACTATTATATATAGAACAGATAAATAATAAGGTCCTACTGTATATACCTGGGAAGTATATTCAATATCCTATGATAACCCAACTTTGGGGAAAAAATGACAAAGATTTTATATAACTGAATCGCTTTGCTGTACTGTAGGAACAAAACACTGTAAATCAACTATACTTGAGTTAATTAAAAAATCAAATACTGCAGTGCTGCACTGTGCACCTAGGATTGAGAATGTGACATTCTGAATTGGTCAAATGTCCTAGGCATAAGTTATCAACTGGACTTTGGTCAGCATGCTTTTAAGATACTCATGTTGGCCCATGATAAGCAGATACAGTGGAGGCATGGTTCCTTGCCCCAGGAAAGCCAGGCAGGGCCTACAGGCAAAGATTCTCTAAAAAAAATAAAAATACAGGAAGGGAAGATAGTAGCTGAATGCAAATGGAGGGTGAAAGGAGGCTGAGAATTAGCTGAGATTGGGGACCAAGGGAAAAAAGCTTGGAAAAGCTTAAGCTTAATGGAAAAAAGTGACAAGTTCCGTTTGGCATCACAGGTTAAGAATTTGGTTTTGTCACTTGCAGTGTGGGTTTGGTCCCTGGCCAGGGAACTTCCACGTGCCAAGGTGATTCTTTGGGGTGGCTTCTGTGGGTGCACTTCTGTGCAGCTGTCAGGGCTCGGGTCTCCTGGGCCGCCTTTTTTTTTTTTTTTTTTTTTGCTTTTAGGGCCGCCCCCACGGAGCATATGGAGGTTTCCAGGCTAGGGGTCTAATCAGAGCTACAGCTGCTGGCCTACACCACAGCCACAGCAACGCCAGATCCAAGCTGCGTCTGTGACCTACGCTACAGCTCACGGCAACACCAGATCCTTAACCCACTGAGCAAGGAAGGCCAGGGATCGAACCCACAACCACCTGGTTCCTAGTCGGATTTGTTTCGGATGCACCATGACGGGAACTCCAGGAGTGGGGCCTCCTTACCTCCTCAGCCCATACAGGTAACACACGGCGATTGTCTCCACCAGGACAATGAGCAGAAGGGACAGTGTGGCAGCGTAGTCATTGAAGATGTCAAACCAGTAGTTGCCGGCCTTCATGGTGAACACCATGCCGATGGCACAGTTGATGAGGCACACCAGACCTAGGGCCACAAGACCACCTGCTTAGGCTCGAGACCCTTCCTGTTCATCCACTTCTCTATGGGGCTCAACAGCCATACAATCCGAGGGGCCTCTGACCATTTGGTTCATCCACTTGGGCTGGAAGAGATGTCATGGACTAGCCTCTCTGCACATGTGTGTCACGCCTGTGCTGGGGGAGGGGGTGGCAAATGTGTCCCAAGGAGTGTCAGCAGGACTTCCTTGTGTTAATTCACAGAGCTGTCCAGCAGGGGGCAGACTCAACGGAAAAGAAAGTTGTGCATTGTTGTCTGGGGCTTCCCACCCAGGCTGTGGGTCTAGTCATGTTTGTCCTAACAGCTCAGCCCCTGAGCTCTCTGGAGGTAAAATAGGGGAGGAGATTTGAGGTGTGGGCCATCACTCTCAGCATCCTCTGGAGGGGACTTCCGTCTGACCAGCAGAGAAAAGGGGTTGGGAAGAAAGCAGTGCATGCCCAGCTCCCACCACGCCGCAGCACTTGCCACACACTGCATCCTTAAGCCTCTGAGGAGGCCTCAGGAGCCTCCTTTTACAGATGGGGAGGCCGAAGCTCAGAGAGGTCAGGTAAACTTCCCAACACCACACAGCACGTAAGAAGCAGAGTCGGGATTCAAACACAGGCCCTTCTGTCTGTCCTGTCCCAGTCTCCTTCACTGGGAACCCCATGTTTGGGGTACTCTTGAGTGCCCCAAGCATTTGACTGTAAAGCTCCCACTTGCCCTCTCCACTGCCACGCCCTATCCCCCAGCCACCTTGCCCCACAGGGACACAAGAACAGGCTGGTGTGCTGGTGGGGCGCTGAGGAGGGATGCTAATGCTAGAGGGCTCTGACAGGAGCCCATGTGACTCGAGCTGGGCAGAGGGACATCCTGGATGTGGTGGAATGGCCTCATCAGAGGCAGGTGCAGATGGTCACAGGGTCCTCCAGACACTGTTGGGTTGGAGTGGAGCAGGAGGGTGGTGGAGTGAACCAGGGAGACGTGATCGGCAAAATTGGTTCCTTCCCTAATAATGCAAGTGTCAACATCTGCAAATGCCAACAGCAGAATGGGTAGACAAACTATGGTATGTGTTACACAAACAGGCAAAGAGAAGTTTGTGACTTGCCACGTCGCTGGATCTCTCAGCCAGCGTTTGAGTAAAGACAACAGACAGAGAGGAGGTACCATGTATTTTTACTTATACCAAGTTCAAGAACACAAACAACAAACCTCAGTGAAAAGAAGTTAGAACAGAGGTGGCTTCTGGGGTGGGGGGTAGACTAACTGAGAAGAAGCGAGAAGGGGCTTCCTGGGGTGCGGGAAACACTCTGTACCTTGACCCGGGTGGTGGTTCATTGAGTTTGTGCTTAAGAAACGTACATGTTGTAATTGTCATACCCGAGTTAACACAAAGACAAAAGCAGGCTCTCTGCTATCCCGGAGAACTCAGGTGCCAGGCTGGGGAGCCTGGCCTTTGCCCAGGGTTGGGGGGGACCACTTCACTCCCCCATGATGTGGAGAACCAGACGCACTGGGCCAATCACCCGGACCAGGTCCCAGACTGCTGGAGAGGGGACGGCCGTGGCAGGGCCCCTGCGAGGTTGCTGTGGCCTCTGGATAAGCACGTGGCCCGAGTCAGCTCCTCTACCTGCTTACTTCCCTGAGCCCTGCCGCAGCTGGTCCACTCACCTGAGATGGCCTCCTTGGGCAGGTAGCTGGAGATAAGCTTGCTGTCAGTCAGAGGGGTGAGAATGGCGGCCGTGTTGCCCAGCATGCTCCCTATGCCCAGCATCAGCAGCATGAAGAAGTAGAGCACTGACCACAGCTGCGACACCTCCATGTTTTTAATAGCCTCGGTGTAGACGATGAAAGCCAGGCCAGTGCCCTGGACGGCCTGCCCACAGGGAGAAGACACCAGTTACACACCCAGGGGATGCCATCAACATACCAGGTGCCAAGCCCATGGCCGCAGAGTGTGAGGAGACTTTGCAGTTAGTTGGGACACTTGAGTTTCCCTCTCCTGCTCCAACTCACATCAATTCTGGACAAAATACAGTAATACAATGTTTGGATAATTTCTGCTTCCTGTATCATGACTGACTGGGTGTTCTGAGGCCTCAGCGGCCAGGAGCTGAGGTGGTGGAGCCACAGCTACAGGAGCCAGATGGTGGGGAGCTGGCCTGGCCAACAGGCAGCCAGGAGAGTGGGGCTGTTTGGTGGTAGATCCCTGAGGTGTTAAGACTTCTGTGGAGAGACCAAACTGTGGACACAGAGCCTGAACTCCTAGTTGAAAAGGGTCCTGTGTGGGGAGTACCCCCTGGCGGCCAGCAGCAGCAGAAACAGCAGCAGAAGTAAACGGGAAAGCACTCATTGCAGGTCTAAATCCAGTTACCTGCAAGACCACCAGAGATGATCAAGCAGTGAGCTTGTAAACCGAGATGTATAAAGCCACAAGAAGGCAAGCTACTCTGACTTGTGAAGAGGCAGAAGGAATAAGAACTAAGACTTCAACACCCTTCCACACCAAAATGGCACATGCTGCATTGTCCGATCTGAAACACAGGTCAGCTCAACCACATACCACTGAGGACAATGGGATTCATGAGCCCTAGACGTAGGCCCTAAGGGAGTGATGACCTAGAGGTTTTTAACAACAACAAGACCTACTCAAGTTGGCCTGCTTTTTATTATTATGATTCTTCAATTCTCAAGAGCGTCAGTGATAAAACATTCCCATGAGGATGAACCCCTCTCACGCCCCTGCCCATTGCCACTAGGATGTGTTTAAAAAAAACCAAAGATGGAGTTCCCTTCATGGCTCAGTGGTAACGAACCCACCTAGTATCCCTGAGGATGCGGGTTCGGTCCCTGGCCTCGCTCAGTAGGTTAAGGATCCTGCATTGCCATGTGCTGTGGTGTAGGTCGCACAAACAGCTCAGATCCACAATTGCTGTGACTGTGGTGTACGCCAGCAGCTACAGCTCCAATTGGACCCCTGGCCTGGGAACTTCCATATGCTGCAGGTGCAGTTCTAAAAAGCCAAAAAAAGAAAGAAGAAAAAATAGTGCGTAAAAATTATTGAGTTAGAAGCATCAGTGGACAGTTAAATACCACTTGCAGTTGAACAGAGAATTAGTGAACTGGGAGATGCATCCCAGGAAGGCATGATAATGTGGCAAAAAAAGATGGGAAAAAATTAAAAAAGCAATTAATAGGCGTGCATGGTAGGATGAGACAGTCCTCATGGGTCTAAGGGAAATTCTGAAACAAGAAAATAGAGAGCAGGAGAGGCAATGATCAAGAGAGAACAGGTATAGATTTCCCCAAACTGGTAAGACACCTGGATCCACAGATCCAGGAAGCCCAAACTCACCCAGGATGAGACTGGATAAATATAAATACATCCATGCTTAGATTGCAGAGGCCAAAACAAAAGGTGGATGATGAGAAAATCAGAGAAAATAAACTTGGGGAATTAACTGTTTACAAAGAATTAAAGAATATTACAATGGCAGCAATGGAAGCCAGACCCACAAGGCAGATACCTTCAGAGTGTTGAGAGAAAATACCTGTTAACCTGGAGTTTTCTACTCAGGGGAAAATTGTCTTTAAAAGTAGAGGAGAGCAAGTTCCCACTGTGGCTCAGTGGTAATGAGCCTGAATAGTATCCATGAGGACTTGGGTTCAATCCCTGACCTCACTCAGTAGGTTAAGGATCCGGCATTGCCTTGAGCTGTGGGGCTTGTATCCTATGTGGCTGTGGTGCAGGCTGGAGTCTGTAGCTCTGATGTGACCTCTAGCCTGGAAACCTCCATACACTGCATGTGTGGCCCTAAAAAAAAAAAAGCATAAATAAAGGTGAGGGATAAATATGAACATTTAAATATAAAGTCGGAGAAATTTCATGAAGAAATCTCCTGTATAGGAATGCATTTTAAGGCAGAAACACCCCCAACCCCCATGCCCAGAAGAGAGCTGGATGTAAGAAAGATGAACAAATAATGGGAAGCATGCAGGTCAATACAAGTACTATCATATCAAATAATAGCCCCTGGAGTTCCCATTGTGGCTCAGCAGAGACGAATCTGACTAACATCCATGAGGACGCTGGTTCAATCCCTGGCCTCGCTCAGTGGGTTGGGGATCCAGTGTTGCCGTGAGCTGTGGTGTAGGTCACAGACAAGGCTCAGATCCCACATTGCTGTGGCTCTGGCGTAGGCTGGCAGCTACAGTTCCGATTCTACTCCTATAGCCTGGGAACCTTCTTATGCTGTGGGTACAGCCCTAAAAAGACAAAAAAATAAAATTAAATTAAAATAAAAAATAGAGTAATAGCACACAACTTACAAGCTTAAAAAGAACTCTAGGAGTCCCCATTGTGGCTCAGTGGTAATGAACCCTACTAGCATCCATGAGGATGTGGGTTTGATCCCTGGCCTCACTCAGTGGGGTAAGGATCCCATGCGGCTGTGGTGTAGGCTAGCAGCTGCAGCTCCAATTTGACCCCTAGCCTGGGAACTTCCACAGGCTGCCAATGTGACCCGAAAAAGGAGAAACAAAGAAAAAAGAAAAAAAAAAGAATCAGATAAAAATGGCATTTAAAACAGGAGAGTGAAATCGTCTCAAAGTCCTTGAACTGTCTGGGAAGGAGGTCAAGGTATAGTTTCACTTTAGACTTTGGTAAGTGAAATATGCATGGAAAAAAATCAAGTGGAAAAAAAGTCTACATAAATCAATAACCACATAATTCTTGGGCACTGAGCCAAACTCAAAAATAAGCAATGAAAACTCCCAGGTGGCAAAAACAAAAAAGAAATTTGAACTGAGAGCATGAAAAGAAAAACTCAAGGGTCATCCGACTGCAATCAAGGCCTTAAATGTCATTGGGGGGGGGGACTTCCCCCTTAGGAGGGAGGGTCACACACCAGGCCAGGTGTGAGCAGGGAGCCAGAAGAAACAAAGTGTTGCCTCATTTAGGAAATGGCCTGTAATGGCTCTACCTATGAAATCAAGGGCCAAGAAACCTCCAGGGTAGCTTGCTGGCAGTCAGAGCCATGAGCATTCACTCTGCCCTCTTCCTCCTCTTTTTTTTTTTTTTCCTGGCTATAAGCACAGCATGTAGAAGTTCCCAGGCCAGGGACTGAACCCACGCCACAGCAGTGACAACACCGGATCATTAACTGCTAGGCCACAAGGGAAGTTCCACAGTTCCCCCTTCTTTACAAGTATTTTCTAGAGGGACTCTCTAGAAGCACTCTCTACAAGTATTTGCATTAAATATTACAACTAGACAAAATGCTCACTCTCATTTCCACTTCCATTGTGCTCCATACACAATGGAAGTAAATATAAGAAGCAAAAAGATAGAAGGATTGAAAAGAAAAACACAAAATGTATCTGCAGGTGATGTAAGAGTTTACATAGAAAAGTGAAGCAAATAGACAAATATGAGAATTAAGAAGGGAATTCTTATGTGAGAAAACAATCTGAAAGAGAATGGATTTGTGTCCTTATATAACTGAATCATTTGTTGCACAGCAGAAATATTACAATCTTGTAAAATCAACTATACTTCAATAAAACTGTAAAAAAATGAAAAAATTTTAAGCCCTCAAAACAAACAAACAAAGGAAATTCATCAAGGTTGCTAGATATAAGAGCAACATACAAAACCTTTAGCTTTCTTTTGCAACAAAAACCAACAATGGTAGCAGTCAGGAAAGAAAAATACCATTTACAATAGCAACAAAGCAGTAAGATACCTAGACATAAAGCTAATGAAAGATGTGCCAGGTTATTCATGGAGAAAATGATCCCCAAATTTAAAAGATCTCAGTCAAGTAAGAGGTAAAGTCTGTTCCTTAATCAAAAGTCATTATTCAAAAAATATGAATTCTCCCCAAATAACATTATAAAATAAATGCAATTCTAGTAAAAAATAGTAATGGGATTTCTCTCCCCCTCCCAGTAGAACTTGTCGGATTGACCCGAAAATTAATGTGAAAAAATAAAGGTCCCAGCATACCAAAAGTATTTCTGTAAAATATAAATAAGGGTGATTTTAGTAGCAAAAAAAATTTTTTTAACCCAATTGTCTATTAGAAAGGGAAGAGATAATAAATTATATATTTGATGATGGAATAAAATGCAGATCTTAATGAATGAATGAGAGTTCCCATGTATCACTATAGACCAATCTCAAAAATAAAATGATAAATGACCTCAAAAATGAAATGATACATGACAAAGTATCTCCCAGGACCACTCATATCCACTTAAAAAACTCAATCAGAATAATAATATGACTCATGAATTTATGTGAGTAATAAATGAAGGTTCTGAACTCTGGGGAGTAGTGAGAGCTTTGGGGTCTGTAACAAAGGGGACTTACACTTTGTCTCCAAAATGTTCTCTTCTTTTCTATAAAAAAAAGCATCTGAGCCCAAACAACAAAATGTTTACAGTTGTTCATTCTGAATGATGGATATTGCGAGTTTATTAGTCTCGGCATGTCGAAGTTCTCAGGCCAGGATCGAACCCGAGCCACAGCAGTGACCCAAGCCACAGCAGTGATGACACCAGATCCTTAACTGCTAGGCCACCAGGGAACTCCCTACCTTCTTTATTTTTAACATTTAACAAGAGGAAGGTTCAAGGAAGAAAGGACACAGGGCCCAAAGGACCTGGGCAAAACTGGGCCTCCGGCAATACCCCAGCATCAGGGAGAGGGGTCACGGGCACTCATCTTCCAGGAGTCAAGGGGAAGGAGGAGGCAGGGTCTGCCTACCCCTAAGCTGCACTCCTAACAGACAGCTCATACAGCGGCAGGGGAGCACTGCGGAGAAGCAAGCTGGGTCCCTGCCAGCGCCTTACCGTCTCCAGCTCTGATTCCAAGCTACAGTTTTTAATCTGTGGCAACACCTCGCTGTACTTGCTGGGGTTGGCAGATGCCAGATAGCCCTTCACCTGCTCCAGGTTGCTGGCCGTCAGGAAGCCATCTTCAAGGTCGAAAGCATTGGTCAGCAGCAGAATCACCCTGGGAAGCAGAGTGGCCAAACAACCTTCGCTGAAGACAAAGGCCACTTTCACCAGACCCTCACCTCTTCTCTTCCATTAGGTGAGGCCTCTCCAACCAAGGGAATTGGTTGACTGGTGAGCTTGTAACGGGCAGGGTGACTCGGAAGGGCTTTGAAGAAGCCTCAGATAGGAACAGGGGTGACCAAAGGAACCAAGCCCACACAGCTGGGCTGTCTTAACCTCTGGACCTGTGTTGTCTGACAGAACTCCCTGTGTTTTACTCTAGTGCTGGCCAGCACGGTCCCCACCAGCCTCATGTGGCAGCTGAGCACTCGGATGAGGGAGGCTAAGGCAACTGAGGAACTGACTTAAATTCAGTTAAATGTAAAATTAACTTACATTTATTTTATTTTGTTGTATTTTTCTCTGTTTACAGCTGCACCTGCGGGATGTGGAAGTTCCCATGCCAAGGGTCGAATCAGAGCTATAGATGAGGCCTACGCCACAGAGATGCTAACGCTGGATCTGAGCTGCATCTGTGAACTAGGGTGAAGCTTGCGGCAACAGCAGATCCTTAATCCGCTGAGGCCAAGGATCACACGCTCATCCTCATGGGCACTATGTTGGGTTCTTAACCCACCAAGCCATAGCAGGAACACCTGAAATTAACATACATTCAAATTTGGGAAAAGGAGTTCCCACTATGGTGCAGTGGATTAAGAATCTCACTTCGGTGACTCAGATCCCTGCTGGAGTTGGGATGTGGGTGTGGTGCAGGTTCAATCCCCAGCCCAGCACAGTGGGTTAAAGGATCTGGTGTAGGTCATGGCTGTGGCTCAGATTCAATCCGTGGCCCAGGAACTTCCGTATGCTGGGTGTGGTCAAAAAATAAAAATAAAATAAAATACACCTCTTCCCCGATTAATCGCCATCCCCATTCATTTAATCAATAAGTAAGTAAATTTGGCACAGCCCCTAGTGCCTAGTGATCACTGTAGTGGACAGCATTCCTTCTGGATGGTGTTACTTTTATTTCAGGGGAGGGGCAGCACAAAGTAGATTCTGTAATCTCCATGGCTCAGCTGGACAGCTCCTGGTTATTTTAAGCTGGACTAAGTGGGGAGAAGAAACTAAAGTTTGTGTGTTGAATGTCCTGTGGTGCTAAGTGAACACATGAAACTGCCCTCATCCCATCAGGCGGATGAGGACTTGCCTTATGCTGATCAGCTGCTGGTGGTTACAATCTGAACCCTGAGTTGAGGATGGCAAAGCCAATGCCCTCTGCCCCACACCCCATTTGCCAGGGGCCCCATTTAGCTCCGCTTTGGCCTCCTTGAGGCCTGGGGTCCACTGCATGGCCCAGACTTACTTTTTCAGGCAGCTTTCGTAGTTGAAGGTGGCCTTGAAGCCATAGATGGAGAAGGTGACGACGCTGGCAAAGATGGAGGTGGAGCTGTTGATGAGGGACACGATGACGGCGTGCTTCTGGCAGTTGTTGGAGGGCTCGTTGTAGCTGGCAAAAGCGATGAGGCTGCCAAACCCCAGGCCGAGCGAGAAGAAGATCTGGGTGGCTGCATTGATCCAGGCCTTGGGGTTGGCCAGCTGTTCCACCTAGAAAAACAGCAGGGACAGGAGAGTGAACCCAGGATGGTGACGGGAGAAAGCCCAGACTTGAAGACCAGCAGAGGCGGGCGGGGCGGGGGGGTGGGGTGGAGCCAGAGAGGAGAAGCAACTTGCCCACAGCACACAGCCAGCCAGAGGCAGGCTTGGGACCCCGAACCCAGCTCTCTGGGCCCCTGCCCTGCCCTGTCCGGTCCCTCAGCAGGCAAAACACACCCTCATGTAATACCCTCCACTGCCCCTTCCCCACAGAGGTGTGCAACTTTGAAGGGTAGGGTGAGCTAACTTTTCAAGGTCCTGAGCCCCTGATCCATGACCCATGCCTGCACGGGTCTGGGCCTCCAGAGATGGAGGTGCTGGTGTCCAGGTCTGGGTGGAACCCCAGCACTGATATTAGGGGGCACTTGGAATGTGATGGGGATGGGCGGGGGGATGGTACCACCACAGTCAGTTTCCAGGGACCAGAGTTGCTATGAAGAACTTATCCTGTTCTCAAGGCAATGGTGGCCCCCTTAATGAGCATAGGCTGTGGGGTGCCTGGGGGACAGACCCCGGAGAGCCCTGCAGAGTGTGGACTCACCCCTTCAGGAAAGGGGTGCAGGGAGGTGCGAGCAGGAGGGTGAGCTGCCTGGAGTGACACTTTGGTAAATAGCTCGGTACATGGGCTTGAGGGAGGGTATGGGGTGAGGTGGGGGCAAAGTTCAGACATGAGGTGGGGATGGCAGTTGGTTGGGAGGCAGTGAGGACAAGAGACTCAAGGTCTCAGAACTAACAGAGGACAGAGGCTGCCTGGTGGCTCACACCCTCTGCCAGGGGCACTACCACTCCCACCCATCCTGGAAGGTGGAAGGATGAATGGGGCACCCTCGGCCCCACCTCCTCTAGTCCCTACCTTGGGAGTGAACATGTACACCAGGCCATTGGTGGCTCCATGGAGGGTGAGGCCCTGACCAGTGTAGATGATGAGCACGCAGTAGGGCAGCAACGCCGTGAAGTACACCACCTGTATGCAGCAGAGGGCACAGTCAGCCTCCTGCAGAGGCGGTGACCACAGGGCCCTCTTGCCCAGGATGGACCCACTGTCCCCACGAAACACCACAGCGCCGTCTTGGCTGATTGAGCTACTGGGGGCTGGAAAGGCACAGAGATTCTTGGTGAGATGCAGGTTCTGAGTCTGGGAAGCTGAGAGGTGGGGTGTGGATGGCCATGGCTCTGACACCGGAAATCTCATTCAGTGGAGAAGAGGGAACAGAGACGTGAGACCTCTGCCCTCCACCCTCCCTCCCACCAACCTTATTCCAGAAAGGATTGAGGCAGTCCACAAAAACACCTCACATCAGCACTGCAACATCGCTAAATAAAGAAATAGGTATAAAAAGAAAACACAGGCAATCCAGTAAGACACACCCAAAAAAAAGGCAGCCCACAGAAAACATGTGTGAGGCACAACACCATTTCTGGGCCAGATTCATCTCTGAGTTTCCTAGTGGCCCAAGCAAAGCGGGAAACACAAGCGCTTGCAAGATTTATATTGTCTCTGAAAGGAGAAAGATCCAGGGGCTTGCAGAAAGGTTAGGTATCCCTAGGACTGGGGCCTGAGAGAAGCTTAGCCATGAGTGCTAGAGAGGAATGTAGTGACACCTGGTGTCCCTATAATAAATGTAATTGGTATTCAGTAACTTTTTAGGGATTCCCATTGTGGCTCAGGGGCAACAACCCTGACTGGTATCCATGAGGATGCAGGTTCAATCCCTGGCCTCACTCAGTGGGTTAAGGATCTGGCATTGCAATGAGCTGTGGCGTAGGTTACAGACACGGCTCGGATCTGGCATTGCTATGGCTGTGTGGTATAGGTCGGCAGCTGCAGCTCTGATTCAACCCCTAGCCTGGAAACCTCCATATACCATGGGTGTGGCCCTAAAAAAAAAAATGAAAGTAATAAGTGGCAAGAGAGGGCATTTGGCCAGTGAACTGAAGGAAATCAAGGGACCACGGGGAGGGATGACACATGCCCATAACCAGGGGACACTTTTGGGCCACTGTGGAACCTCTCTCCTCCCCATCAGGTGAAGAAGTTTTCCGGAAGGGTCTCTGGAATCAGACAAGGCTGGTTCACTTCAGCCTAGCAGGGAAGCTGGCAGGATGGCTGGACCTGTGGTCCAGCACACTCGAAGGAAAAACCACTTCTGAACAACCTGGCAAAAAAATCTTACAGGTTAAAAAAAAAAAAAAGCGGATTCTAACAGAGGAGGCCAGGATATGGCACACTGTCTTGAACACAATTAATCCCTATAAATAGATCGGTTGGGGCACTTCTGTCATGGAGTGGGGTGTGGCTTAACCAGAGGAAACAGACCATCAGACTAAGTCCACATGGCATGACGTGACCTCATTTAACATGTTTCTAAATGATCTGGCAGAGGGATGACCTCATTAAATTTCCACATTTGCAGCTGTTACCCTCAGATCTTTTCGATCATGTTCATTATAATCTGGCTAAAACCAATTGTTAGAACTTTTTCAATGGAGCATAAAACACCAGCCATGCTTCAAGAGGGGACAGAGTTGCTATTGGCTCTAAACTTTCCCAAGAAACATTCACAAGACTGTCAAGCTTGACAGCGAGATTGGGCTCCTGGTGAAGATGCCGCCCATCATGGGGCTGGGAAACCAAAAAAGGAGGTCCTACCAGGCATGGTATTGGGGGTCACAGGGCAGCTCAAATACTGTGGGTAGGTCTGGCCTCGATGCCTCAAGAAAACATGGGACTGAAAGAGGCAACTCAGGCAGTTAAGAAATGGCCTCCGAACCATCCAACCAAAAAAAAAAAAAAAAGGAAGAATGGAGAACCATAGAATCAACTGGAACACAAGGTTCAAATGGCAATAAATAATCACCTTAAATGTCAATGGACTGAATGCTCCAATCAAAAGTCACAGAGTGGCTGAGTGGATAAAAAGGCAAAAACCTTCAATATGCTGCCTACAAGAAACTCACCTTAGGACAAAGGATACATATAGATTGAAAGTGAAAGGGTGGGGAAAAATATTTTACGCCAATAGACATGACAGAAAAGCAGGAGTCACAACACTCATATCAGACAAAATAGACTTTAAAACAAAAGACATAAAGAAAGACAAAGAAGGACACTACTTAATGATTAAGGGATCCATCCAAGGAGAGGATGTTACTATCTTCAACATATATGCCCCAAATATAGGAGCACCCAGATACATACAACAAATATTAACAGACATAAAGGGAGATATTGATGAGAATACAATCATAGTAGGAGACCTTAATACACCCCTCACATCAATGGACAGATCCTCTAGACAGAAAACCAATAAAGCAACAGAGATCCTAAAGGAAACAATAGAAAAGTTAGACTTAATTGATATCTTCAGGACACTACATCCAAAAAAAGCAGAATACACATTCTTCTCAAATGCTCATGGAACATTCTCAAGAATCGACCACATATTGGGACACAAAGCTAACCTCAATTAATTTAGGAGCATAGAAATTATCTCAAGTATCTTCTCTGACCACAATGCCATGAAATTAGAAATCAACCATGGGAAAAGGAAAGAAAAAACCTACTACATGGAGACTAAACAACATGCTACTAAAAAACCAATGGGTCAATGAGGAAATCAAGAAGGAAATTAAAAACTACCTTGAAACAAATGATAATGAAGACACAACCTCTCAAAATCTATGGGATGCTGCGAAAGCAGTGCTCAGAGGGAAATGTATAGCAATACAGGACTTTCTCAAAAAAGAAGAAAGATCCCAAATTGACAACTTAATCCTCCACCTAAATGAATTAGAAAAAGAAGAACCAAAAAGACCTAAAGTCAGCAGAAGGAAGGAAATTATAAAGATCAAAGAAGAAATCAATAAAATAGAGACTCAAAAATAGAGAAAATTAATAAAACCAAGAGCTGGTTCTTTGAAAAGGTAAACAAAATTGACAAACCCCTGGCCAGACTCACTAAAAAGAGGAGAGAAAGAACCCAAATAACCAAAATTATAAATGAAAAAGGAGAAATCACAACGGATACAGCAGAAATACAAAAAACCATAAGAGAATACTATGAACAACTATATGGCAACAAGTTTGACAATCTTGAAGAAATGGACAATTTTCTAGAATCTTACAGCCTGCCAAAACTGAATCAAAAAGAAACAGACCAACTGAACAAACCGATCACTAGAAATGAAATTGAAGAGGTCGTAAAATCACTCCCTACAAATAAAAGTCCAGGACCAGATGGCTTCACAGGTGAATTCTATCAAACATATAAAGAGGAATTGGTGCCCATCCTCCTTAAACTCTTTCAAAAGGTTGAAGAAGAAGGAATACTCCCAAAGACACTCTATGATGCCACCATCACCCTAATTCCAAAACCAGACAGAGATACCACCAAAAAAGAAAACTATCACCCAATATCATTGATGAATATAGATGCAAAAATTCTCAACAAAATCTTAGCCAACCGAATCCAACAACATATCAAAAAAATTATACACAATGACCAGGTTGGGTTCATCCCAGGTTCACAAGGATGGTTCAACATATGCAAATCAGTCAGCATCATACACCACATTAACAAAAAAAAGTCAAAAATCATATGATCATCCCAATAGACGCAGAAAAAGCATTTGACAAAGTCCAACATCCATTCATGATCAAGACCTTCGCCAAAGTGGGTATAGAGGGAACATTCCTGAACAAAAAGCCATTTATGAGAAACCCACAGAAAATATAATACTCAATGGGGAAAAACTGAAAGCCTTCTCACTCAAATCTAGAACAAGACAGGGATGCCCACTCTCACCACTGCTCTTCAACATAGTTTTGGAAGTCCTAGCGACAGCAATTAGACAAACCAAAGAAATAAAAGGCATCCATATAGGAAGAGAAGAGATAAAACTGTCACTGTATGCAGATGACATGATACTATACATAGAAAACCCTAAGGACTCAACCCCAAAACTACTTGAACTGATTAATAAATTCAGCAAAGTAGCAGGATATAAGATTAACATTCAGAAGTCAGTTGCATTTCTGTATACCAGCAATGAAATATTAGAAAAGGAATACAAAGATATGATACCTTTTAAAATTGCACCTCACAAAATCAAATACCTCGGAATACACCTGACCAAGGAGGTAAAGGACCTATATGCCGAGAACTATAAAACTTTAATCAAAGAAATCAAAGAAGATGTAAAGAAATGGAAAGATATTCCATGTTCCTGGGCTGGAAAATCAATATTGTAAAAATGGCCATACTACCCAAAGCAATCTACAGATTCAATGCAATCCCTATCAAGTTACCCATGACATTTTTCACAGAACTAGAACAAACAATCCAAACATTTATATGGAACATCAAAAGACCCAGAATCGCCAAAGCAATCCTGAGAAGCAAAAACCAAGCAGGAGGCATAACTCTCCCAGACTTCAAGAAATACTACAAAGCCACAGTCATCAAAACAGTGTGGTACTGGTATCAAAACAGAGAGACAGACCAATGGAACAGAATAGAGAACCCGGAAATAAACCCTGACACCTAGGGTCAATTAATCTTTGACAAGGGAGGCAAGAACATCAAATGGGAAAAAGAAAGTCTATTCAGCAAGCATTGCTGGGAAACCTGGACAGCTGCATGCAACGCAATGAAACTAGAACACACCCTCACACCATGCACAAAAATAAACTCCAAATGGCTGAAAGACTTAAATATACGACAGGACACCACCAAACTCCTAGAAGAAAACATAGGCAAAACACTCTCTGACATCAACATCATGAATATTTTCTCAGGTCAGTCTCCCAAAGCATTAGAAATTAGAGCAAAAATAAACCCATGGGACCTAATCAAACTGAAAAGATTTGCACAGCAAAGGAAACCCGAAGAAAACAAAAAGACAACTTACAGAATGGGAGAAAATAGTTTCAAATGATGCAACCGACAAGGGCTTAATCTCTAGAATACATAAACAACTTATACAATCCAACAGCAAAAAAGCCAATCAAGCAATGGAAAAATGGGCAAAAGACCTGAATAGACATTTCTCCAAAGAAGATATACAGATGGCCAGCAAACACATGAAAAAATGCTCAACATCACTGATTATAAGAGAAATGCAAATCAAAACTACCATGAGATATCACCTCACACCAGTCAGAATGGCCATCATTAATAAGTCCACAAATAACAAGTGCTGGAGGGGCTGTGGAGAAAAGGGAACCCTCCTGCACTGTTGGTGGGAATGTAAACTGGTACAGCCACTATGGAGAACAGTTTGGAAATACCTTAGAAATCTATACATAGAACTTCCATATGACCCCGCAATCCCACTCTTGGGCATCTATCCGGACAAAACTCTACTTAAAAGAGACACATGCACCCGCATGTTCATTGAAGCACTATTCACAATAGCCAGGACATGGAAACAACCCAAATGTCCATCGACAGATTATTGGATTCGGAAGAGGTGGTATATATACACAATGGAATACTACTCAGCCATAAAAAAGAATGACATAATGCCATTTGCAGCAACATGGATGGACCTAGAGAATCTCATCCTGAGTGAAATGAGCCAGAAAGACAAAGACAAATACCATATGATATCACTTATAACTGGAATCTAATATCCAGCACAAATGAACATCTCCTCAGAAAAGAAAATCATGGACTTGGAGAAGAGACTTGTGGCTGCCTGATGGGAGGGGGAGGGAGTGGGAGGGATCAGGAGCTTGGGTTTATTAGACACAACTTAGAATAGATTTACAAGGAGATCCTGCTAAACAGCATTGAGAACTTTGTCTAGATACTCATGTTGCAACAGAACAAAGGGTGGGGAAAAAAATGTAACTGTAATGTATACATGTAAGGATAACTAGATCCCCTTGCTGTACAGTGGGAAGACAAAAAAAAAAAAAAGAAAAGAAAAGAAATGGCCTCTGAGGAAGGGAAAAGCTGGGATGGATTAAACCATGACAAGTGGCAGGAAAAGGAGGTGGCTCACTAAAAAGAGCTGACGGGGAGTCTCTGGATGGACCTGGCTCTGTCCTCACCCTAGGGCAGATCTCTCTAAGCTTCAGGCAAGTGGGACAGGAAAATCTACCAAGGGCTGTTGCAAGATGGAAATAATATGCACATCCGACCTGCTGTGGATGGGCTCTGAGGAATGACCGAGTATGAGGGGCCACACCAGGGGTTCTGGCATTGGCTGCAGCTTGAGAGAGACAGCAGGTCATGCAGTCACTGCAGAACAACTTTCCACGTGAAGCAGTTTGGAGTTAAAGAAGCAACTTGAGAGTTCCCATTGTGGCGCAGCAGAAATGAATCCGACTAAGAACCATGATGTTGTGGGTTCGATCCCTGGCCTTGCTCAGTGGGTTAAGGATCCAGTGTTGCCATGAGCTGTGTGGGTAACAGACATGGCTCGGATCTGAGGTTGCTGAGGCTGTGGTATAGGCCAGCAGCTATAGCTCCGATTCAGCCCCTAGCCTGGGAACCTCCATATGCCGAGGATGTGGCCCTAAAAAGCAAAACACAAACAAACAAGTAACTCAGCCTCAAAAGGAGTATAAGCTTGCTGATGCACCCAGGAGGAAAAGGTTTCTCAATCAGGCCTGGCAGCTCTGTGGGCTCATGGAAAGCCGCTTGGGCTAAAGGTTCTCAGACCCGGCTGCATAAGAGAATCCCAGAGAGTTCTACAGTCCCAGTGATCAGGTCACACCCCAAATGATCACTCAAGGACCATGGAGGACAGGGCTGGGACACCAGAGTTTCAAAAGCCCTCCAGGAGGCACTGCTGTGCAGGGAAGGGTGAGCCGAGGGTGTCTCAGGGACACCTGTGACCTCTAAGTTTCTAAAGAATGGGAAACTGTCAAGTTGCTTGGTGCCCCATGGGTAGTACAGGTTTGGAGCTGGGATAGAAACGCTCATCTTTATAGGAAATAGCAAAGTCCTGCTTTCAAGATTTAGGGTTGCAACTAAGCACCGCCAGCCATGTCTAGTCCTGAGCGGGTGACAGGTCAGCATCACAGTCTGGCCCTCCTCCCCAGCACAGCTTCCGCCCCCTTGGCCACAGAGGCAACCCCTGCTCCTGCCACTGTCCAGGGCTCCCCAGCCACTACCCCCCCCACCCCCCACAATCTACCTTGCCTGTGGACTCGGTGCCCCGCAGGATGCACAGGTACACCAGCAGCCAAGCCAGGATGAGGCAGAGCGCTGGCTCCCACTGCACTGGCCCATTCTCCTCGATGGATGGTGAGATGTTGAGGGTCTTGCGGTACCAAAAGTACTGCGTGGAGGAAGCCTTCTCGCACTCCTCGTCATAGCCTGTGTGGTTGCTATTCAGTGGGCAGACAGACCACGGCAAGGGATCCTTTGGGATCAAAGCAAGCATTAGAGGAGTTCCTGACATGGCTCAGCAATTAACAAACCAGACTAGCAACCATGAGGCCATCCCTGGCCTCACTTAGTGGGTTAAGGATCTGGCGTTGCCATGAGCTGTGGTGCAGGTCACAGATACAGCTCAGATCTGGCGTCGCTGTGGCCAGAAGCTACAGCCTTGATTTGACCCCTAGCCTGGGAACTTCCATATGCCACGAGTGTGGCCCTCAAGAAAAAAAAGGCAAGCGTTATACACAGAGGTGAGGGCTGAGGCAGAGGTCAGTGGTCCCCAAAGGCCAGGCGGCTGGAGCACCTGGAGGCAGACAGGGCATCAGAGAGTTTGTCTCAAGCATGGATGGGGTGGGGGTAGAGGTGACAGGCAAGGAGGGCCGCCACACTCCCAGCGACCCTACAGGCGTTGGTTGAAAACTACTCAACTCTCCAGCGGGTCTGAAAAACTGAATCAAACGAACAATGGCCAGCCGGTCTGTAATGAACAAACTCTGACCCACAACTTCTGCAGCCGGAGTGGAGCCTGGGCTTCAGAGTTTTAAAAGCTCCCTTTGTGCAGTCAGTATGGAGAAACTTTCAAGTATAGAAGGACGTGTTATACTGACCGACTCTCAGCACCCAGCTTCTCTGCTCTGGATCAGCAGGTCAGGCTGGGATCCCTGCAACAGCATTTCTAAGAGCCCGGTGCCCCTGCAGGGCAAGGCCAGATGCAAGGCTGGAAAGCCCACCCAGGTCAGGGGGTAGACAAGAGCACAGACCCTGTGACCAGGCTGCCATGTCCAGTCTCCCCGCTGTTCAACCCCTCTCTGCCTCTGGTACTCAGGCATCAGTGCCACAGGAGACGGGGACGATCCCATGAGCGGGTACTTCCAAGTGCTCATGACCCTACCTGGCCCAGAGCAAGTATGAGCGAGTATCTGCTGCCATCATCACTATCATTGATACAGGACTGTGGAGGCAGAGGGGATAAGGGAGAGGGCCTGCGGACCTGTATGGGCTGAAATGAACGGCCAAGTTGTTTCCTGGCATCACGGATCTTCACACTTCTGAGGGTTACACAAGGGTACTCCTTTCTGCAGGCACTTTATTTTTGCCTTTGGAAGATGGTCAAATGATCCTGACTCATTAGGAGAGGACACATTGCTTCTACCTTTGGAAAACTCTTAAGTATACAGACATACAATGTCTGTGACACGTAGTAGGGCAGCCCCTTAGGTGGCATATGGCATTGTACAGTGCACGGCCTGCCCAACCATACATGACAATCCTGCTCAGAGGGAGGGGAATGGGCCCCAGGCTGCAGAGCACCCTGTTTCTACCCACAAGTCTGCGTGGAGGCTGGCCTTCAAACTCTACACTGAACCAAGGAGAGGATGAGGGGCTGCAGCTAAGCTCAGGGCCGGTCCTTCCCGTCAGGCATGTGGCATGTGCACAGGGGATTTTCCAAGGAGATGTTCTGGGTGGGGCGGGTTGGGAAGCCAGAGATGGGTGTGGATGGAGCACTGTCTCAGGGTAGATGCCAACTCCTGATTACTGAGGTCATTCACCTAAGCATTCCGGGCCCCAAGGATTCAAGGCCTGCCCCAGTGTGACCCCACATGTTGGGGTCAGTTCAGAGTCCACAGCTGGCCCCACCTACCATTTGACCTTGGAGACGGGGTCTGTGCTATGAAGGATCAGGGAGAGGGTGAGGGATCTGCCCAGTGAGCTCCTGCCTCCTCCCCGTCTTCTCCCTCCTGGGAGGAGGCTGAGATGCAGGAGCTGCTGGGAGATGCGTGGGGGCCAAGGGAGGGGGAACCCCGAGAGGGAAAGGCAGGTGTCAAGGAAAAGACAGGAACCTGGGCAATGGATGGGAAGTTTCCACTGTGGAAACAAAGACCGGCCCTCTGTGTGGAATGAGGATTCTCTCTTCACAACTTCCAGCCCCTTCCAATATTTTCTTCCATGAGCATCCACTATGGTTATAATCTGAAATGAGTTTATCGGAGTTCCTGCCATGGCTCCGTGGTTAATGAACCCAACTGAGATCCATGAGGATACAAGTTTGATCCCTGGCCTCCCTCAGTGGGTTAAGGATCCGGTGTTGCCGTGAGCTGTGGTGTAGGTCGTAGATGCGGCTCAGATCTGGCATTGCTGTTGCTGTGTTGTAGGCCGGCAGCTGTAGGTCTGATTAGACCCCTAGCCTGGGAAACTCCATATGCCGAGGGTGTGGCCCTGAAAAGACAAAAGACAAAAAAAAAAGAAAGAAAGAAAGAAAAAGAAATGAGTTTTTCAAATGTTTATCTTTGAGAACAGCTGCCATTGTGTTACAGGGCTGACAAGGGTCCTTCTAGGAGAACTTTTGTTCTGCAGGGAAAAAGTAGGGCCTCGGCTGAGAGAGACCAGGAAGAACAAGTGATGGAGGGGGGGTGGGAGGAGGATGCTGGTACTCTCATGCTTGGGGGTGGAGTCCCTATGTTCTCTCCAAGGTCTCCCTCCTGGGCCTACTATGCAGTGGTTCTTAATATTTTGGGGGTCACATTTTTCATAGAGAACCTGATGAAAGCTGTGGTCCTGCTCCCCAGTAACATGCATGCATACACCACACTCTATAGCAGGGGCCCATGGACTCAGAGCCCTCCACTGGCCTGGGGTGCCAGCCTCCCCTAACCCCTCACACCACTTCCTGGCTCCCCCCAAGACTGCCACCCCCCCCCACACACCCTCTGCCCTCTGCTTTCCTGCTTGGCCCCTGCTCGGGCATGGGCACACTCACCTGGAAGGAGTGGAAGAGGTACCAGAAGGCCCAGGCATTGATGACATTGTAGTACATGGAGAGGAAGAAGGACACCACCACACTGGCCACACCTGTGGGGACAAGAACATGGAGGGCTCTGAGGACCACCCCTCCCCCACCCACCTGGCCAGGGGAAGTGGTGGTCTCACCCAGGCACCCGAGAACACTTTTTTTTTTTTTTAAGAGCCGCACCCGCAGCTTATGGAGGTCCCCAGGCTAGGGGGTTAATCGGTGCTGTAGCCACTGGTCTGCCACAGCTCACGGCAATGCCGGATCCTTAACCTGCTGGGCAAGGCCAGGGATCAAACCCACAACCTCATGGTTTCTAGTCGGATTCATTTCCGCTATACCACAACAGGAACTCCAACGTGCGAGCACTTGCTAAGGGTTATAGTCCCCTCTGCTACCTCTCTCCCCACCTTCTGGGACATGAGGCTGGTGATGTTCTTTTGAGATCCAAGTGTCAGGTGCTGTGCTAAGTACTTTATGTGCTTTAGGTCTTCATGAAAATGTTAAGCAGGTAATATGTCCACCTCACAGGGGAGGAAACTAAGACACAGTACTTGTTCAGGACAGCTATTTAAGTGGCAGAACTAGGATTCGAACCTAGTGTGAGAAGCATTTCATCACTGCTGCCACATCCCTGTTGCTCCCTCCTTGGCTTACCTGAAGCTGGGGCACCTGTACCGAACACCGCCTGGTAGTGACAGGGCAGGGCTTGAGGAGGTACGTCAGGAGTCGAGGGGACTGGGGCTGCCCCCCTCCTGGTCCAAACGGTGGGGAACCAGAGGGGGCTGGGGGCGGGGGGACTCAGAGCAGAGAGGGTTAGTAACCAGGGGGTGTCCTTCAGCCAGCTCTCACCAGCCCTGAAAGTCACCGAGTGCATCTCTGCCCAACCCCACGCTCTGGGACATCTCCTTAGTAGGTGACATTGGCCGTGGTGGCAGTAGTCACACCAACAGCATCAGTAAATGCTGCACAACCGGCCTTCTCCTCAATCCACCCCAGCTCAAGAGCTGCTTGTTAAACATTCACCAGCAGCCCTGACAGACACAAACATCTGGTATCTTTCCTATTAGGCAGTGAAGGCTGCCTCGAAAAAGCCCTCTGTGAATGATGACTTGGTCTGATCTTAAAACCACACACCTCCCTGTTAAAAATTAACAGCTATTTGAGATGAGGCGGCAGGGGGATGTGGAAGTGATGTGTAAGGCCACTAGACACATTTCTTCTGCATCTGAGATGAAGTCACATGCAAGTTTACATTCTTCTGGCTCCTGACACCTCTGTTTCCTGTCCTTCCCCTTCTGCCTGGGGGCAGGAGGAGTGAGCAGAACAGACCGTGGCCACTGCTGGTCAAAGTTCCTCCTGCTCCAGCAGGAGCCCTGGCCTGCGAGGGCTGTGCAGGGCAGGCGAATCTCCCGCAGGTACCCCAGACACTGGCTCGAAGTAACTCAGGGGGCAGGATGGAGAGCAGAGCCCCTCGCAACATCCACTGTGCCTGGGCTTCGTGCCCTGGAGATGTGGATGGCACCCACATCCTCTGGTGTGGCGAGGAGTGAGACACACACACACACACACACAGGCCAGCACCACTGCCAGAGGGATGCCGTGTCAGTAATGACTAGCAGAGAGCGGTTAGAAGGGTTCCCAGAATGGTTCTTGGCCAGGACCCCGAGTTCCAGCTCTTCTTGACAGCTATTTCCCCCTTACAGATGAGACCAGGGAAGAGAAGCCATGTGGCATCAGCTCTCCAAGGCGGGGGCCGTATCCTCCCTTTCTCCCTGTCCCCTGAGGAAGAATAGAGACCCTCTCAGCCCACATGCTATGGCTTCCCCACCTCCGCCCAGCCATCTGTCCACCCCATTCAAGGATTCTCGTGGGCCCCTTGTGCTTGCCACTTGCCCCAGCAGCTTTGCCAGTGGACTCCCCCATCACCTCCTCTTTCCCAGGGTACTGTTTGGGGGTCCACAGATGGGAGAGGACAGGAGAGTGGCTACTTACCGACGCCACCCAGGTAGGGGCTGATGGTCCTCCAGGCACCAATGCTGCCCTGGCGCATGCGCTGCCCCACTGCCAGTTCCAGGTACAGGAGCGGCATGCCCTCCACAATGAGCATGATGAGGTAGGGCACCAGGAAGCTACCTGTAGTGTCCAGAGCCAAAATCAGGCTGTCACCCATGGGCTGGACTCTGGAACCCGCCCAAACTCTCTGTAAACGTCCTTCCACCCATCCTCCATCCCTTCCTCCCTTTCAGGTCTTTCCACCTCTTCATTCACCCTTTTACTTTTGCATCCATCCATCCATCCATCTGACCATCTTCTATTCATTCTTCTTTTCTTTTATCTTTCCCTCAGAATCCATCCTATCTTTCTACTCATGCTCCTTTCTTCTACCCATTTACTCTGTCTTTCCATCCGTTCATCCTTCTATCCTTTCCTCTTCCTACTCATCCATCCAGCCAGCCATCCACAGATGACCCACAGCCATGTGAGTTACTGAAGTCTTCAAATACTTCGTCTGGGGTGGCCCATTGCCTTGAACACCCTCCTTGATGCTTCAGCTGCACCAGATCCTCTGCCAGAAACCCCCAATCCATCCTCTATTATGGCAGCTAATGGTTGAGCAGAGCCAGGACCACTAAGTGGTTAAACGTTCTGCACACCACCCTACCCCCCAAGTCCATCCATCCATCTGCTCACCTCCACACACTTCCTTTGGCCTTTTTGTACAGCCCTGAAGGTGCCTCACAGGAGGCGTTAATTTTATTAACTGTTTTACTAAATACATCCTCTGGGCTGGGACCTGAGCTAAGTGTGAGTTGGAAGGGAAATTAGCTGCCCTGCTCCCTGCCCATGAGGCATCACCCGGGCAGAGGAATTCCAGCAGCTTCATGATGGTTCTGAGCCACAGAATACTCCTCTGGGCCTGACATCTGCAGTGATGAGGCAAGGTCTTGATGTGTATGTTGAGAGACAAGGGGGACTCCAAGAGATCCCAGCCACCACCTCCCTTTACACAGCACCTAGGATATATGTGTGTTTCTTTTATA
Organism: Phacochoerus africanus; assembly: GCF_016906955.1. Lineage (NCBI taxonomy): Eukaryota > Metazoa > Chordata > Mammalia > Artiodactyla > Suidae > Phacochoerus > Phacochoerus africanus. The sequence goes on from NC_062544.1 coordinate 109,323,046, forward strand.
CAGTGGCCTTTGGCCTACAATTTCATTTCATTAGGGGCACTGGGATTAATAGGAATTTTAAACCCACTGGTTCCCAAGGCATCATCTGCAGACAAGGACCCTTGGTGATAATGGGGAGCCAGGGCAGGTGAATGGAGCTACGAAAGGCCCCCCACTGCCAGACACATGGACAGAGGACAGCAGCCTGCAGGAGGGTCTCCCACAGCGGCTGTCCCTGAAGGCAGCTGGCCCACTACCTCTCCTGTGAAGCCCCTTGGCCAGCCATCCTCCCGTACCTGGATCCTTGGTAGCAGATGTCAAAAGGTTCACCGGGGCAAGAGGGCAGGACTTCTGACTGAAATAAAACCCTGATCCTACAGCTGCAGGGATTAAGGGCTGGTTACAGAAGGAACTGGCTCATCAACTATTATCGTCACTACATATGCTCCCACAAACAGCCAACCCACTTTTCTCCCCAGACAGGATCCCAATCCCTCTCAACCACACCATATACCTTCACATCAGCCCTAACATTCCCCTAGGAAAACGAGCCCAGACTTCCCTTCGTCACCTCAGCCTTGGACACTTAGGCTGGTGCCAGGGTTCTGCTATCCTAAACAAAGCCGGGTCCACGCATTTGGTTATTTCCTCAGGATAGAAATCCCAAAGGGAGACTGGCTGGCATGAGGTGCTCTCACTGCAGAGAGCAAGGTGCCAGTGTGTGCTCGGGAGGGTGGGTGCCAGCACCAGGCCTCGGCACTCCCAGCTTAGACCTCTTGGCTCACGTCAGGGCTACAAGGCCTGCCCCCTCATTTCTGGGCTCTGCTCCGGGGACTCTACTAGGCCCTGCTCCCTTCCTGCTGGGCAGACCTATGTTTCACACCTCTACCCAGGTCCTCTGCCTGGCAAGGAATCCAAGAGGCCCTCAGGGGCTCACACCCACCAGTTATCCCTAACACAGGTTGCACTGGCACCGCCTGCCTAGAGTGGCATGCACAGCCTCAGAGGTTCTAAGAAAAGTGGTTTATTTTCACCTGAGGTGTTAAACAGTAACCACAGGAGGCCCGGCAAGGTCCATAGGAGGCTTTTCTCTTTCACAGAGCCTGCCTGACGGCCCACTGCCTGCGGAAGAGTTGAAAAGTCAAGGCCTACTGCCCACTCTTTGGCCCTGCCCTTCAGTCAGGTCTATTACCCCTCCCACTAGCCAACCATCCAAACACACAATCCCAGTGGATATGTTCTACTATCATGTTCTCCACAAATGCTGCTAGAATAACTGAATATCCATATGGTGGAAAAAAATGAACTTCAACCAACAGTTCACATTGTATACCAAAAAAAAAAAAAAAAAGGCTTGCAAAAATGGATCACAGACCTATAGGTACAACTCAAGGCTATAAAACTTCTAGAATAAAACACAGGAAGAAATCTAACTTTTGGTTAGACAGAAATTTCTTAGATACAATATCAATAACATTACCTGTGAAAGAAAGTATTGATAAATATTGACAAAACATCAGACATCTTTTCAAATTGTTCTCTGAGAAAGGTACTTTTAGGAGAATAAAACAAGCTGCAAACTGGGAGAAGGTATTTGCAGAACACTTATCCGACAAAGACATTTTTCTCTATATAACTAGAATATGTCAAAACTCAAAAATGAGAAAACAAAGAATCCATTCAAAAATATACAAAAATGTAAACAGACATTTCACCAAAGAAAATATATGAATAGTACTTTAGCACATGGAAAGCTGCTCAAATGATCTTGAATCATCCAGGTTCAACCAGCCATCATTAGGAGAATGCGGATTCAAACCACAAAGAGATGACATGACACACCTATTAGACTGGCTAAAGTAGGAAAGGTGACAATACCAAGTGCTCACAAGAACTTGGAGGTATTCCCGTACATTGCTACAGGGAGTGGAAAATGGTGCAGCCACTCTGGAAAGCAGTTTCTTGTAAAGTTAAGCATAGAATTCCTGTGTGACCTAGCAATCCCACTCCTGGGTATTGACTCTAGAGAAATGAAAACTTACATTCACACAAAAACCTATACATGAATGTTGATCATGACTATATTCACAGTTGTCATGAATTGGAAACAATCTAATTGTCCTTCAATGAGTGAATGGATAAATCAACCCTGGCACACCCATACAATGGAACATTACTCAGCCAGTAAAAAGGAACAAACTTCTGATTCATGAAACAACATGGAAGAATCTCGAAAGCATTATGCTCAGTGAATGATACCAGATTCAAACATACTATGTGATTCCATTTATATGACCTCTTAAGGCATGTCTAAGGCATGTCCCTAAGGCAAAACTATAGGGACAGAACACTGATTTGTGGCTGTTACGGGCTGGGATTGAGAAGGGGCTAATCGCATGTAAGCAATGTAAGCTGTGTGGCCATCAGCACAGGTGCATCTCCAGTGAGGATTTGGCCTGGATAGTTCAAGATTATTTGAGCTGTGAAGCCAGCTGCTTCCATCAGTGGGTCATTTTTGCTGTCACCAGCCACACTGTCATGACAAACATCTTTGACAGACACACTCTTGACATTGAAGCCCACACAGTCCCCAGGAAGCACTTTCCTCCAAGCTTCCCTGTGCCTTTCAACAGATTTGACTTCCTGCTGCTCCAGGCACTGGAGTCCAGTCCTCAGTGGGTAGGTCCTAGGTTGGGTCTCCATCCGGGAGTGTCTGCCAGCCGTCTTTGGGTTACTTTTAGCACCAGTCATGCAATGCCGAGTGGCTTGTTGGATGGTCTTTCATAAGTTAGGCCCTGTTAAGTATTTTTGGATCCACTGTAATGTGGCATCTCTCCAGTCATAGGTACTATTACAAATGCACTGCATTCAGTGCCCTGGAGCACCTCGGGGATTGAAACAATTGTGCTCTAGGATCCTAGTCAGACCAGGTGTGGTCAAGCATGAAACCCTATTCTTTGGGCCTCTCCATCCTTTTCTGAATAACTGGCTAGTATGTGGACAAGTGAATCTATGGAAAAAGTGATCCTCCTTTTTTTTTTTTTTAAAGGGCTGCACCTGAGGCATACATAAGTTCCGAGGCTAGAGGTGGAGTTGGACCTAAGCTGCTGGCTTATGCCACGGTCATAGCAACTTGGGATCTGAGCCGCGTCTGCAACCTACACTGCAGCTGACGGCAATGCCAGATCCTTAACCCACTGAGCAAGCCCAGGGATCGAACCCACATCCTCATGGATACTAGTCAGGTTCATTACCTCTGAGCCACAACGGGAACTCCTGAAGCTACCGTTTTAGATGAAGTGTCCCAGCGTCCCTTTTAAATGGGTTTCATGTTGGCCATGTGTTTTTGACCTTCCCTGGGTGGCAGTGAGCATACACTGCTGGTTTCGCCTGTTCACAGACCTGGGGAACGGGAAGGCAGGGGGAAGCGCTTTGTCTCCTGTCCTGGTGTTGTCATGACCACCATCTGAAGGCTCCGAGCATGTTCTGGTGAAGAGCTTCAGGGTGAGGTCTATCAGAAAGTCTATCCCTAATGTCAGTTTTACCTTGGGCTCCTGGGCCTCTTCATTCATCAACATGTTGCAGCCCAGGGCAATCTGTTCTCCAAAGCTCCCCCTCTGTACAGGAAGCACACTGTTCTTTCTAGTGCTGGCTCTTCCCTCTTCAGGTTTCTCACTTTCCGCGAATCCAATGTCGCTGACAAAAGGTGGTGCTTTGTCTTGCATGTTCTTTCTTCTGTTTCTGTTCCCTGGTGAACACTTTCAGTGCAACATCTACCAACTGAGAAAGGTCCATTCCAAATGCACCATCGCTTTGCAACTTTCTTCTGCTGTGTGAAGCACTCTGCCCCGCCCCCACCCCCCCCCCACCCCAGAATAAAGGTCAAATTTACCATCCTAATAGTTTCAGGGGCCTTGGGATCTGCATTAGTCTAATGTCTTTAGGCCTGATCAATTTTTTCCAAAACTTCAGAGAGGTCTTATCTTTTTTGCTCTCTCTGGAATTCTGTTCAAACTCTTTCGCCTTTATTCCCCTTTTCAAAGCCCTGCCAAGGTGCACTTGGAAGCAGTGCTCTAGGAAAAGCTTTCCTCCCCTACTGGGATCACATTTGGTTCAGCTGTGGGTGCTGCCAAGTGGGTTTGGGATCCAAGCTGCCCTGGCCCACTGGGTGTCCTCTTGGGATTTAGACTAACACAGGATACTCTAATTGAGCCCTAGAAGGAGGGGCAGTCCTGAGCCCCAAGTGTCAGGAATTGGGGCTGGATAGGAGTGGAAGGTGGATATATTGGCAAAGCAGATGGGGCAGCTAAGGAAGCCAGCTCAGCCGGAGGCAATAGGTTTGAAGTAACTTATCCTCACTCCCCTTCCTTTTCTCATTTTCCCTGATGTGAGAACCCAAGTGCTTGCACATGAAGAACATCGTTCTTTTCCACTTCACAGAAGAGCCACCAGAAAACCATAACTAGCCAATGATCATCTCAAAGGATGTCTTCTGCCTTCACATCAACCAGGTGGGCTGTATTCTGGGCTGGGGTGTTTGGCGATTTGGGGAATCAAGTGTAATATTTCTGTTCTCCCTGGGAATGTCCCACACTCTATTCCTTTCCTCCAGCTGACATCAGCACAAGTTTTGAAAGTCACAAGACGGGTACCATTTCTCTAAGTCAAATCAAGCAAAATGAAAAGAGAAAAAAAAAAATCAAAGGACAAACAAAATCCTAATAAACTTGCAAGTTTGGTCTTGGGGTTTTACATATCCCAACAACACAGGAGACCATAAAGGATGTAATGAAAACAGCAAGGGTGGCAGGACATGGTACCCCTACCGAAACCCCATGTGGAAACCCTAACAGGTACTATGGCCACATGTTGTCAAAGTAAAATAGCATATTCTCACTCATGGGTCCATGGCTGCCATCAGATCACTTAGCCAAACGTCAGGTCACTTAGCCAAACGTCAGATCACTTAGCCAAACGTCAGATCACTTAGCCAAACATCAGATCACTTAGCCAAAACGTACCTCCAAAGGCTTCCTTTAGGGATAGTTGAAACATTCCCCATTTTTAAAAACAGCACAAACATCCAAAGAAGCAGATGGACCAGTTTACAAATTGGGTAGAGGTCCAACAACGCTTTCCTCTCTCCAAAAGGGTATCCCACTCAAATTCCAAACAAATTGGCTTATTTTGGAGGGAAAAAAAACCCTCAAGTGGAGAGGAGATAAAGTCTCCAGCTATGGACACGGAATGTCTACTCCTACTGTAGGGAGCCCTTCAGCTCCCAAATGTCGATTCCTTGCTTCAAATGCCAGGCCCTAGGGCTGCCGCTTTGCGGAAGTTTGATGCGCAAATTGTCAGGACAAGAGGTCCTGGCAGCTGCTAGGGCCTTACCTGAAAATTCTGCAACTGCTCGTTACCAAGTCCAAGGTCATACTGTTCATCACAGGACAGGCCAATCGATGGTGAGACCAGTTGTTGGGGCGAGGAATAACGATGTTTATTTGGAAGGCCAGCCAACCGAAAAGACGAGAAGATTTGTGTCCCAGAAAACTTCTTGCCAGAGGCTCCTTTTATACCAAAAGGTGAGGACATAAAGCTGAACGCTTCCTGATTCCCATCAGCCTCTGGAGGGGATGCAGCCACTGACAGGTGGGCCTAGTCAGGAAGTTTCCTGTGAGTTAAACTTAGGGATTTTAGCTTAACACTGTTACCTGGGAGGCAGGGTTCCCAGAGATGGGCCATTTTGTATAATTTAAGCTTATAGGCAACATCCCTTTAGTGATTGACTTGTAATAAGATATTTTAGGAGTTCCCGTTGCGGCTCAGTGGTTAACGAATCTGACTAGGAACCATGAGGTTGAGGGTTTTCTCTCTGGACTTGCTCAATGGGTTAGGGATCTGGTGTTGCCGTGAGCTGTGGTGTAGGTCACAGAGGTGGCTCGGATCTGGTGTGGCTGTGGCTGTGGTGTAGGCCAGCAGCTGTAACTCTGATTTGATCTCTCAGCCTGGGAACCTCCATGTGCCATGGGTGTGGCCCTAAAAAAAGACCCCCCCCAAAAAAAATTTTATAGGCCCAGCCTAACCCCAACCTCATCCCAATCACATCTCTGCCGCAGTCCTCTGGGTCCACCAACAGTTAGTTATTCTCAGATCATGTCACTCTCTGCCTCCCTGACCTCTCACCCTCCCACCTGGTCAAAACCCTTTTTGGCATCTCCTTACACCTGGACCAGCACCCACACTCCCTCTTGAGGCGTCTGAGGCTGTGGAACAGGGCTCCTGCCTTCCTCCCTCACTCCACTGCCTCCACATGGCTTGGACACGGAAGTGGTCCCAGCTGCTTCTCCAAAGCCCCCTTTTCTTCTCTGAACTTGATTCCTATCTCCAAGTGGGGGTGACAATTCCAACCCCAGGGGTGTTGTGAAGAGCAACTTGAATATTTACAGAAAATACTCCATACGATGCCTGGTACATGCTCAGAGCCCAAGGGTATGGCTGCTATCAGGATTGCATCTAGAAACCTCAGGATGAGCAGGAGTTCCCGTCGTGGCACAGCAGAAACGAATCCGACTAGCAATCATGAGGATGCAGGTTTGATCCCTGACCTTGCTCAGTGGGTTAAGGATCCAGCACTGCCCTGGGCTGTGGTGTAGATCAAAGACTCGGCTTGGATCCTGAGTTGCTGTAGCTGTGGCGTAGTCTGGCAGCTACAGCTCTGATTAGACCCCTAGCCTGGGACCCTCCATATGCCTCAGATGCGGCCCTAAAAAGCAAAAACAAACAAAGAAAAGAAACTCCGGGATGAGCAGCAGATGTCAGATGTGGCCTGGCCTCTCAAGGGACTCCCAGGCCTCATTTTCGATGGCCGGGACCCAGCATCTTGAGCTTACTTTGCACATTGTGTTTGATACTTGACAACCTCTGAAATTCAGGTTTTTATTCCATCCAAAAGGACTGCAGAAACCCCACGAGCAGAGACTGAGCATGCACTCGTGCCCGCCCCCACCCCCACCTCCCCAGTACAAGGAAGCAGTGGTCGTGCCTTAGCCCACCCATCCATCTGTGGACTGACCTGGTGTGGCTCAGTCCGAGGCTTGGAGCTGCCCCCAAGGGCTGTGGCTCCAGGGGTGGGCCAGGGCTCACATCAGCTCACAAAAGCTGTGCAGCTCTTCCCAGCCCCTCATTCCTGGGCATTATGTTGGTAGTCTGAACTAGGCCACAGTGGGAGTATTTACACTGCAGTCATCAGCAAACACTCTAACTTAGATCCTGCGCCTCCCTCCAAAAGCCAGTTGTTCTACGTTAATGGCACCCAACTGCCTGGCTCCAAGCAGCTGGTGGTCTGGTGGAGGGCAGGGAATTCCTCTAAAGTGTGGACCATGGACAAGCAGCATCCATCAGCATCACTTAAGAGCTTGTCAGAAATGCAGAATCCTGCCCTCCTGCACAGATCTCCAAGTCAGAACCTCTAGGGGTGGGGCCAGCAGCCTATAGTTTATCAAGATGCTTGGGTGGGCAAAGTCTGAGACACAGTGATCTAATGACCAGGGATGAGCAGAAGAGGCTTTGAGGGGCAGTGTCATCATCCCACTGCCTGGTCAGGTGTCCTCTGACTGCCCATCTTTGTGCTTCAAATAGCAGCATACAGAGAAAATTTAGGGAAAAAAAAGCCCAGCTTTCTAGGAACCACAAAACTGTCCCCCCTCCTCCATTTCTTCCACCATTTGACCATGTTTACATAAAAGTCAACTGCGGGTACACGCATTTTCTTTTCTTCTTCTTCCTCTTCTTTTTTTTTTTTGCTTTTTAGGGCCCCATCCACAGCATATAGAAGTTTTCAGACTAGGAATTGAATTGGAGCTGTAGCCACCAGCCTACATCACAGCCACAGCAACTCGGGATCTGAGCCACATCTGCGACCCACACCATAGCCCATGGCAATGCCAGATCCTTAACCCACTGAGCGAGGCCTGGGATCAAACCCACAACCTCATGGATACTAGCTTGATTCGTTTCTGCTGCGCCACAACAGGAACTCCTTCTTGCCATTTTTTGTTTCTGCTGCACCTGCGGCATGTTGAAGTTCCCAGCCTGAACTTCGGCCACTGCAGAGACAACACCAGGTCCTTAACCCGCTGTGCCACAGCAGGAACTCCTCTGCACTCATTTTCTGCACATTCCTACACAGCACCTTTTCATCCCTATTTCTTCCTGAACAAACATGGACTTAGACTTTGACATGGTAGCTGCCACCTGCTGACTTTACCAAGTAGATTTTGTGCAGTTCCTTCAGCTGCCTTTCCTTTGTTTTAGCAGCAAGGTGCTATAAGAGGTGGTTGGCACCTGGAATGTAATCTTCAGAATTAACATTCCTTGTGCCGGCCGGGCCACAGGGCAAGAAGGAAACCAGCCTCCCAGGTTACAGGCAGAGCTTCATGAAAAGGAGCTCGGGCCCTTAATCCTTTTTATTCTGGGAAGTATTTTGGCACAGCTTGGCTCTGTGGTTTATAAATAAGCCCTTTGTTGGCTGGCAGGGGGTGGGGTGGCGGAAGCCAAGGCTCTGTGAAGAGGGAAGTTGGGCATCTCCTGGCCCTTTCATGATGTGGTTGGTGACCCATCAGGTACAGAATGGGTGTGCCAACATAAATCACTTACTGTAGGTGACACCACTGGGTAGTGAAAGGCTTGGGAAAACCACCAGCATCCCTGCCTCACGAACTCTGTAGCTTTTCAAAACAGACCTGGCTCCTTCATCTAACAACTCTTCACTGAGCGTTTCCTCTGACCCCACCACTTCACAGAGATGGGGCGAGTGAGAGACAGAAACTCTAAAACAAAGCGCAGTCCTTCTGACCAGGTGCCGGGAACACTCCAGGCTAACGACAGCAACCCTCATCTATTGATCTGTCCATCCACCTATCAGCCTAAGTATACTCTGTACCAGGCACAATATCTCTTCTTTCTTCCTGGGTCCTGAAGTTCTTGCCCTTTCACTAGCAACTCCTTCTATATACAGTTGACCCTTGAACAACACTGGATTTGAACACTGCGGGTCCTCTCAAATGCAGCTTTTTCTCTGTGGTAAATACCACAGTACTCCATAATCCCTGGTTGGTTGAACCGTGGACATGGAGGACCTGTGGGTGTGGAGAGCCGACTGTAAGGGATATGGGGATATTTGACAGTGTGGAGGATGGATGCCCTTCACCCCCAGGCTGTTCAAGGGTCAACGGTATTCTGCCTCAGAGCAACTCCACCCCACCCGTGTCCACCTGCAGACTACTCAGGTGATGGTGTTGTGACAAACAAGGAATTAAATAGTCATGTGACAGCAAGGCTCGCCTGGCCTGGGGCCTGGGAAATGTGTAGCCAGCATAAAGGTGTCCTGGGTAGGCGTGCTGAACACAGAATGCTGTGGAAATCTCATCCTGACAAACGGTTCTTTTCAGAAGTTGGCTATGAAGCTCTTGGAGCATATGGGAACACAGGCACGTCACGAGAATATGATGTGCATGTGCCTTTCAAATTTAAAAAAGGAATCAGGCTTAAGAATGCACTGTTTTAAAAAAACTGTACATTAAAACCTTTTGATAACTTTTATTTTTGAGCGGGGGTGGGGTGGGGGTGGGGTGGGGGTGTGAGTGAGGGAGCAGTGTTTTAGGTCTTAGTCTCCTTAAATGGGATGAATGTGGTAAATACTTTGGTCTAACATCTTTCATGTCCTTTATGGTGAAAAAGCCATTCACACTGATTATAGAAGACATCACCCACCCACCCACAAACACACACACACACTACAAGGTAAGCAACAATTACCCAGAGATAACTGCTGTTTCATTCCCTTTGGTATGTTTTTGCTCATTCCCTTTTCTCAATGCATAATTGAGACCATGCATTTTATATATCTTTGAATCTGACTTCCCTCCCTCTACTTAATAAATGACATGAAAAAATACTCAAATGCATTTCTTTAAAACATCATTTTAATGGCTTCTAAGAGCACCATGGCGTGCGTGTTCCATAATTTATGGAACCAGTCCCTTTTAGTTGAGGACTTGGGAATTTTCTAATATCTTGCTTTTAGTAAAAGATGGAGGCCACCCTTTTATTGTCTACCTCTGTCAGAAATATTCCTTCAGGTAGAATTCTAGAAATGGAATAACTCAGAAAAAAAAAGTTTTTTTTTTAATGCTGAGACTTCAATCTCTATTGCCACCTTGCCTTCCAAAAAGATGTTCTCTGCCATGTCACAGAAGGTGTCCCCAGCTCCTTGGAAGCTGAGGGAATGCCGTAGGGGTGTGTTGCTGCCTGTCTGGTGAATGCACTGTGATGCTTCAGAGGAAAAATTTGTCAAAAGCAAATAAAACTGAAATAGAGTGATTGGCCTTCCTGCCTACTGTGGTTCCAAGCCTAACTTTTTTGATAAAAAATTAAATAAAGAGATTAAGATCCTTTTATCCTGAGTTTCAAATCATGCTGCCAGGAATATAAGTTTCTGATCTGAAAGTTGCTTAACAAGTTTCTGTGAACAAGACAATTTCCTGCTCACTTTTTGCACTTAAACGTACGGCTAACTCACTAGCAGACCCTTCTCTGAGGTGGAAAGGCCCGGGGAAGGCGCTCTGGATATGAGCGCCAACTGTGGACTGAGATGTCCTGGGTCCGATTCCCGGCTCTTTAACTTTGGACAAATCACTTTGCTCTCTGAGCCTGTTTACTGACACGCGAATGTGGGACCAACCCAGCGCGCCCCCCCGCTCCGCCCCGGGCCGCTCAGCACTGGAGGCGCCCGCACTCACCTCCGCCGTACATCTGGCACAGGTAGGGGAAGCGCCACACATTGCCCAGGCCCACGGCGTACGAGATGCAGGCGAACACGAACTGCAGCGGGGTGTCCCACAGCGGCCGCGCTTTGTCCATGGCCTCGGAGTGCGGCGCGCGGCGGGGTGGGTGGCCCCGCGCCTCTGCCGCGGCCGCTCGCCGGCTTTTTAATTGCTAATCTCATTAACGGCGCGCCCGTCGGAGGGGCGAGGCTGGTAAATGGATGACGGTGAGCCCCACCCCGCCGCCCGGCCGCCTCCGCCGGGAAGGCGCCGGAGATTGCGCGGTACAGGGCAGCGCTCTGGTCACTGGGCTCGACGTGGGGGCCGGTGTGTCGTCTGTGACGCTCCCGGCAGTGGTCACGTTCATTCGAGCACCTACCCAGCCTTTACAGAGTGCCTACTGTGTGCCAGGCTTTGTCTGCCGACAGGGCTGTGAACAGCAACATGCCCAAGCCCTCTCGGAGTCGACATTCTGGCAAAGGGAATTGCATAAATGGACTGGATGAAATACCGTATTCAGCTAGTTTTGACCTACAGAAAGGACAATTCCATATAGTTCGTCTTAGTCCCTATTTAAGACAGATATGCAAGGAAGGCAAAGCAAAGGGATTAGAAGTTCTGGGGAGAGGGCGGGGTGTGGGGGTGTCATGTGCAGGGTGGTCAAGGAGGGCTTCCCAGAGGAGGGGATTTACATTTGCCCAGAAACCAGAAGGAAGTGAGGGAGCCCCCAGCCTCGCCTGCGGAGGAAGACTGATGCAGGCAGCCATCTCCTTGGATCCACGGACAGGCTGTGTGATCCCATGGCGTGAAGGGCTGGGAGGCTGGCTCTGTAGTGCTGGATGGGGCCAGGAATCAGGTTTTGAACAACCACTGTGGGAGATTCTCTTGCTGGGACCAGAGATGCTGATTTACTAGGTTCAGCTTGTGACCTAAGAAACCTCATATTTTTACCAGTCTCTCAAGAGGATTTGGTTTAAGAGGGTCACTAGAAATGGCAAGTCATGTACCCTGAAGTAATGCAGGGTATATGGCTTGGAATCTCAGTTCTGCCACCGACCTGGCTGTGTGATCTTGAATGAATCATTTAACCTCTGAGCCTCTGTTTCCTTATCTGTGGCGGGAACATATATATTCCCTTTCCCATGGGCTCACATGGGAATCGGAAACTCAGCTTACTACTGGGCACATGCTAAGTGCTCAATAAAGAAACCTTTTGTTTTTTTTTTTTCTTTCTTTTTAGGGTCAAACCCTTGGCATATGGAAGTTCCCAAGCTAGGGGTCAAATTGGAGCTGCAGCTTCCTGTCTACACCACAGCCACGGCAATGCAGTATCTGAGTTACGTCTGTGACCTACACCACAGCTCATTGCAACACTGGATCCTTACCCAATGAGCAATGCCAGGGATTGAACCTGTATCCTCATGGATACTAGTGGGATTCTTTCCCCTGCTCCACAACGGGAACTCCAAAAGGAGCCACTGTTATAGGCCTAATGAATGAATGGGTGACACACTAAATCGTAATGACATACTTTAAACAGTGCACCTGGTACATAATAAGAGCTAAGAAAATACTTGATAAATAAGTAAAATTAGAAAGAAATGAAAAGCAGAATTGCCAGTGGCAATCTTACTTGATGCCAAAATGAAATCACTACTGTGGCCGGCCCCTGTGTGGACTTTCCTCAGAGTTCCTGCCCGGCTGGGGGCAGATGAGAAAGGGGGCTGTGGTAAGAAAGGTAGAGGCTCCTCAGACACACTACCTGTCTTCTAACTTTCTACCTGCAAAAAGCAAAGCAGAAGAAGTTCTTAGTGCAGCAGCGGAGACAACTTTGATTTTTAAACTTTGGATTCTAGAGTGTTTGTTTGGTTTCTTTAACCCCCTCGCCTCCTCCCTGGAGGAGGTTTCTCTCCCAGAGGTTAGTCTCAGCTGCTTTGACCTCTCTCTCTAAAACTGAACTCATGTGGTAGATGCTCTTTGGTACCCTGGTTCCTCAGTGGGATTTATTCACGTTCTAATGTGCACCCTGTGATGTCCTTTATCCCTGCTGCCTAGTATTCTATAGTGTGAACATGCTTGAGTTCACGACTGGTGGATGTCTGTGTTGTCTCCCTTTTGAAGCCGTGATGAATAAAGCGGTGATGATGATTCTAGTACATATCCTTGGGTGCATGAATATGCTCCTTGCTGGAAACTCTGAGTCATCTTTTTTTTTTTTGAGGGGGGGTCTTTTTGTCTCTTTAGAGCCTCACCTGAAGCATATGGAGGTTCCCAGGCTAGGGGTCCAGTCGGAGCTGCAGCTGCGGGCCTACACCACAGCCACAGCAACGCCCGATCCGGGCTGCATCTGTGACCTACACCACAGCTCATGGCAACGCCAGATCCTTAACCCACTGAGTGAGGCCAGGGATGGAACCCACATCCTCATGGATGCTAGTTGGGCTTGTTAACCGCTGAGCCACGATGGGAACTCCCACTCTGGGCCAGCTTTAGAAGTTGCCAGACACTCTGCAGAGATGTAGTAGTTTACACTCCCACCTGAGTTTCAGTTGCTCTACCTCCTGACCCACAGTTGTCCTTCTGTTTTTAGCATTCTCCCCAGTCTTGTGGGTGTGTCATTCCCTGTGGCTCTTCATTGTAATTTCCCTAATACCAATAAGGCTATGTCTTTTCATAAGCCAATGGGGTTATTTGCATATCCTTCTTCACAAAGTGCTTGTTTGAGTCTTTTGCCAGGGTTTTTTTTTTTAATTATTTTCATTTTTTTCCATTATAGTTGGTTTATAGCTTTTTCTAGTTTTAAATGGCTTGTCTGTATAGTTCTTTATATAGTCTGGATGTGATCCCTTTGTCAGTTTTATGTATTACAAGTTTCTTCTGCTAGTCTATGAGTTGCTTTTTTATTCTATCAGTGGTATCTTCCGATAAATAGATGTTCTTGATTTTAATAAAGTCCCAAATTACTAATCTTTCACTTTAGTGGTCTCCTTTTTTTTTTTCTCCTTATAGCTAAGGTCATGAAGCTATCCCTGAGATTTTTAATTTATGGCCCATTGAGAGGGCTGCCTTAATGTTGCCGAAGGCATGTTGCTGCTGCCAGTGATCTGCTTGGTGTGCTCTTGTTCTCATAACTGAGTTTTCCCTAAAGGGCTCCTGGCTATGCAGTGGCATTCAGGAGCCAGGCACCTTGGAGAGATGCTCAGCTTGTTACCTGGAACGGGAGGCAGCTTGGAGTTTGCTGGCTTGACATGGGCAAGGCCCCTCTTCAGTTCCCTACCCCAGGGATCAGGCCAGCATCTCCCTCCAGTCCCTCCCTGGGAGCCTGTCCACGGTGTGAGGCATTTGGTGGGACTGTGGGCAGCACGGCTGGCAAAGGTTGAACAACTGGCTTCGTAGAAAGAGCTGTGCTATGGAGCGTTAACCAGTTTCTATGGTGTAAATTGTCCCACTACAGCCAATTCCAAGCTCCCAACGTGTTCCCTGAACATGGAGTAGGGAGAGAAGTGCAGGAACTCGTTGTTACACTGACTGTCCACCATACATATGCAATGACATACACAACCTCAAGTTCATAGCTAATAGTGTAGAAAATAGTTAGGAAGTGGTGGACTTTGAGAATTCCCTACCTCTGTTTTATTATATTTATTTATTTATTTATTTATTTATTTACGTATTTACTTTTTTATTTTTTGTCTTTTTGCCTTTTCTGGGGCCGCTCCCATGGCATATGGAGGTTCCCAGGCTAGGGGTTGAATTGGACCTTCAGCCGCCGGCCTGCACCACAGCCAGAGCAACGCCAGATCCGATCCGCGCCTGCAACCTACCCCACAGCTCACGGCAACCCGGATCCTTAACCCACTGAGCGAGGCCAGGGATGAAACCCGGAACCTCTTGGTTCCTAGTCAGATTCCACTGAGGCACCACGGGAACTCCCCTACCTCTGTTTTAAATCGTTAGCTTACATAACAATTTTTACTAATGGCTATGTTTAGCAGTCAGCTCACAAAATGAACATTCCTGAAAATGTTCTGGCTCTTGTTCACCAGCTCATCGGTGCTGGCCCAGCGTTTTACAGGGATTGGGGAAGCAACTTCTGTGTGGTGGGACAAGGGGGCCGAGGTCAGCTCTCAATAGTCAGGTGCCCAAGGGAGTAGGGTTTCCAGCTTAGCTAAGCCCCATCCTAAGTGCTCCCTGGGGACCCCCACTGCCAGTGTGGATGAAACCTTCCTGTGGACTGGCCAGTCCAGTCTCACCGTGCCACATGCTGCAGGACACACTCCCCGGAGGACAGAAGGCTGGCTTGCCTGAGTTATCTGATTTCCAGAAGAGCATGGAGAAAGTGGCGATGGGCCTGACCTGATTATGTGGGTGTTGGGCACAGCCTGGATTCCAGATCCTTACCCCACTAGTTCTGGCCGCACAGCGCTTGGGAACACGCTCATTCTAGTGATCCTGCTGTTACTTAATCTCCATCAGTGGTTCCCAGTTCCCTAAAGATAAAGTCCAAACTCCTTAGCCTGGTCTGCAAGGCTCTAGGAATTTTTATTTTTTTAATTGGGCCATGCGGAATTTGACCCTTGTTCATCCAGACTCCAGGGGAAGCTAGGCTTTTTCACCTTCCTAAAATGCTGTGCATTTTTATACTCCTGGGCAGTTCCTTCTACCAAGAGCACCTTCTCCCATCTCGACCCAGGAAAAGCCTGCCCATTCTTCCTGACCCAGATAGAATAATTACACCTTTTAAGAAGGCTCAGCACCTCTGTGCCAGCCAGGATATATCAGTTCCCCTGCCCTGCCCTGCCCTGCCCTCAAGCCCAAGTGCATATCTGGTTTCCAGCACCTTTGGTGCTGCCTTGTCAAGAAAAAGGCAAGATGTGTGTCCTCTCTGGGCTGTGTCCGGGGTGGTGTCTTATTCAGCCTTTTCTCCCTAGTGCCAGGGGCATGGTTGGGTCTCAATATAGTTGATACATGAGAAGCCTGCTGCAGAATCTGAGCACTTCAGTATAAAGTCATCTGTGTTGTTTCCTAGCATCCAAGACCCTGATATGTGTGTGATGCAGAAGGTTTCTTCAGACATTCAAGTCTCACTGCCCACCTACCACTTACTATCTGCCAGGAACTGGCTTGGGGACTCGAGGTAAAACCTCTGCACATGACTGATAGTCATCCCATACTCCTCCCTTCCCTGCTGTCCAAGGCACCTGCTCACTTTCCCACAGAAGCAGAGACAGACCTGGTGCAAATAGGCCTGTGGAAGCCAGTATGAGGAGATTCTGCAAAGGAGCTGCTAGGGGCACTGGCCTAGCTCAGAGAGTGAAGAGGAAGGTTCTTCCAAGAAAGAGCCTGGGGGGAGCCCCTGCCCTGGAGCTGTGTGTGGATATGTGTATGTGTCTGTGCATGCATGTGTTGCATGTGCCTGTATGTGTGTGTGTGTGCGCGCGCGCACGTGCTGAGGAGACAGTGAAATGGAGCAGAATCCTCTGGGGCATTCCTAGATACAAAAGCCACTCTGTGTCCCCTGTTTGTAGAAAAAGGCTTAGACCTTTCTTGAGTTGCAAAGAGTGGGCTGAAGCAGTTGCTAATGAGGGAAGTGAAGAAATGCAGAAGCAAAGGAAAAGCAAATAGTTCAGTGATAAAACAGAGTCCTAGTTCCCCCTCAGGGGATACACGGAATAATTTGATGCATCTCTTTGAGTTTTTGACCATTACAGGATCCTGGTAACTTGAATGGGGTCTAGACACTCCTAGACATTGATCATTTAAATTTGGTCTTGAGTCTGATTCAAAGTGGGCAAGCTCATCTGGAAGTGTGAAAGTGAGTGAATGAGACATATGATTGTCTATTACTGTGGTTTGTTTAACTGAATTCGCTATTGGGAACTGAAGAATATCACTGTGAAATGGCTCTCTTGACATTCCCAAAGTGGTTTTTGTATATGCAATTAGAAGCTGGATTTCTAAGAAGTGTAAATGTTACACCAGGGGTCTAAGGAACTCGTCTTATCTGACCTTCTCTAATTCCTGAGACTGAAAAAAGGGGGTGGGGTGAGAGGGCTTTTAAATTCAAGCAGGAAACCTATGAGACCGCTGCGTGTACATGGATGGATGTATGGATGTGTGTGTCTGTGTGATGCCGGAAAGATGCAACCTGAATCTGGGTTCTTGTTTACGGAGCTGAAGAATGAACTTCATGAACACACAGGCAGCAAGCAAGCAGAGTCTTTATTACAGGAAAACAAATAGCTCCCAGGACAGGCTGAGAGGGGGAAGAAGAGTCCCCCTCGCTATTGTCCTATGGAAGTCCAGAAAGATGTGGTTTTCTCCCATTGGCCTTGCCCAGTTACCTGTATCAGTCCTTGTCCAGTAGGGGACTTAGGGGTGGAAATATCCCTTAAATCTCATGGTTTCTCTTCCCACAGACTGAGTCACCATTCCCCTCATTCTTTTTCTATAAGTTGAGGAGTAGGTTAGAGATTAATGTCCACACTCTCAAAAGGAAACAAGGCCTGTGGGGATGTTACTCCCTGGAGGCCTTAAGCCCAAATGTTCATCTACAGCTATGTCAAAGAATGCATCAAAGCCCATGCTCCTACGCTGACTACTTGAGTTATTATTCTGTCTCATAGGTACATTAGAGATATGGTATGTCTTTACCTCCAGATGGTATTATCAAAATTAATTTGTAGATGAGCTCTATTTAATTGGCTTAAAGGTACTTAAGAGCTTACATAAATTCTTAGAAATATAAAGGAAATTAATCAGAATGAATTGCAAGTTCACATGATCTGGGAGATATTCAATAATACTGAATTAATATCTGGTATTAAACTAATCTGGCTGATTAGTTTAATTAGTGGGGACATGTCTTTGGCATCATCAATACTGAGTATGGTGGAGTTCCCTAGCAGCCTAGCAGTTAAGGATTTGGTGTTGTCATTGCTATGGCATGGGTTTGTTCCCAGGCGCAGGAACTTCTGCATGTTGTGGGCACAGCCAAAAAAAAATTAAAATAAAAAAATTTAAAAAATTGAGTATGATAATTTTGTTTTATGCAGTCCAAATACATCAGTAATTATAATAACTATAAATGGATTAAATGGACCACGTGAAAGACAAAGACTTTAAGACTGGAATAAAAAAAATTCATATTTACAGTTACATGCCATTTACAAGAGACAAACCAGACAGAAGATCACAGAAAGATTTTCAGTAAAATAATGAAAAGGACATAGCACGAAAATTTTATCTAAAAGAAAGCTAAGGAGAGCTGTATTACATCAAACAAGACAAACTTTAAACCAAGAGTGATATTAGTGATAGAAAGGACAGCATTAGAAAGCATTTTCGGAGCATAATAATGTGAGAAAAAAGAATGTATACATGTATGTGTAACTGGGTCACCATGTTGTGCAGTAGAAAAGTGACAGAACACTGTAAACCAGCTATAATGGAAAAAAATAATTATTATACAAAAAATTAATAATAATAATAAAAATAAAGCATTTTCAAAGTTGAATACAATTAATAAAATATCTTCAAAAACCAGGAAGCAGAGTTCCCTGGTGGATCAGTAGTTAAGGATTTGGCATTGTCACTACTGTGGTTGGGTTCAATCCCTGGTCCAGGAACTTCCATATGCCATGAGTGTGGCAAAAAAAAAAAAAAAAAAAAAAGACCCACAAAACCAGGAAGCAAAAGTGATGGGACTACAGGGAAAAACTGATATATCTGGTATCATGACAGTGATTTCTACACTTGTCTCTCCATTACTGAGATACGGCAGAAAATAAAAAGTAAAGAATGGGAAATGAAAAATGGCATAGATTATTGGAACAAGAGCCAAATGGAACTTCTAAAAATGAAAAACCCAAAGGATGGGTTTAAAAGTGGATTAGAGTTCCCGTTGTGGCGCAGTGGTTAACGAATTCGACTAGGAACCATGAGGTTACGGGTTCGATCCCTGCCCTTGCTCAGTGGGTTAACGATCCGGCGTTGCCGTGAGCTGTGGTATAGGTTGCAGAGGCGGCTCGGATCCTGCGTTGCTGTGGCTCTGGTGTAGGCCGGCGGCTACAGCTCCGATTAGACCCCTAGCCTGGGAACCTCCATATGCTCAAAAAGCCAAAAGCCAAAAAGCCAAAAAAAAAAAAAAGTGGATTAGATAGAGCTTAAAAGAGATTTGACAAACTCAAAGATATATCAGAAGAAATTTTCTGGGACATTGCACAAAGAGATAAAGAGTTAAAAATATGAAAAGAAGATATATAGGTAAGATATGCAGGGCAATAAAGTCGTGCAGGCTTACCTAGATTTCTGCAAGGAGAAAAGAGAGAAACATGGACAGAGTCATACGTCAAGTACTAAGAGCTCAGCATTTTCCACTATGGATTCATGTAGTCCAGTGAATCTTAAGTAGGATTTTTTTTTTTTTTTTTCCATTTTTGGCTGCCCCGCAGCAAATGGAGCTGTCAGGCCAGGGATCATATCTGAGCTGAAGTCTCGACCTAGGCTATAGCTGTGGCAACAGTGGATCCTTAACCCACTGTGCTGGGCAGTGCTCCCAAGACACCGCCAATCCCATTGCCCTACAGCGGGAGCTCCTTTAGTAGGATTTTTAAAAAAGAGAGAAATATATATCAAGATGTATCATGATGAGGCTCCAGAGTATCACGAGGAGCCCCTAATCCATTTTCAAAGGTCTCACTGCAGAGGGTTGTTGAATTAGGGGGATTTTGAAAAAACAAAAAGCTAAAACTTAAGTCCTGGAACAGTACAATTGCATGAAATTTAGAATAGTGATAAGAATTCAAACGTTCTATGGAAGTGAATAACTTTAGACTCTGTGAAACTATGCCAGAACGCTTTGGGATCCAATAAGGTTCATATATTGCATTTGGTTGTCATGAACAGAACTGCTTTTTTGGACGGTTTTCCTACCTTTTTATTTTCATGACACAGACTTCCTGAAGAGACCAAGCTGTTTAAATTGCAGAATGTCCTACATTCAGGATTTGCCTGATTTTTTTTGTGAGGGTCATTTAACACTATTTCCTAATGTGTACGATTTTTTTTTTTTTAATTGGCCCTGCCTATGCATGCATAAGTTCCTGGGCCAGGGATCAAACCTGCGTCATAGTAGCAACCTGAGTCACTAAGCAATAACACCAGAACCTTCCCCCTCTGAACCACAAGAGAAATCCCAATTTAGTCTTTACATGGTATATATGATATATACTATAGCGTTGTATATGCACTTAAGCAATTAATTATATTTGTTATTGATGGATTTTGGGAAAAAATAAAGTGTCTAATCTGAGTTAACACTCTAAATTTGCAAAATGGGAGACAGTACCATCCTTCTCCACTAAGTTTAGACTGTCTGGCACATCTAAGTGAGACAGAGAACCCCTAGGGTGGTGAGGAATTGCTGGCAAGAACCAAAGGCTGGTGACTGCACAGAGCTGGGACTTTGGTGGCAACTTCAGGCTGTGGCTCTGTTTCTAGCCCTGCTTCTGCTGTGAGCTTTGAAAATGGGACACAGATGACTTTAATGGCAGCTTTCAAAAGGAGAGAAAGAAAAGAGACTGAGAAGTCGAAGCCTTGAAAGCAAAGAAGACTTAACCTAAAATGAGGGAAATCCTAACAAAAATGTTTGAATTTGCAGAGGCTTTCTAAGACTCAGAGTAAGGAAAATAACAGACTTGATATGCTGTGTCCTTTTGTCCATATGCCCACTTCCAAAGGACACTATTTCAACAGAGTAACCTGAAAGGCTTTTCTGGACGTCAATCCTTCCGTTGTCTGAAGGAACTCATTTGCACCGAGTGGGCATTGTTTCGAAAGCCGGGAATGGAACAAACAGACTTTTCAGGTCAGAGAGAACAGATGCAGAAACAAGCTTATTTGGAAAACACTGTGGCTTCTCACCATGACCACTCAGCTGATCTCCTGCATTAGTAAGAGCCAGCCGTGTGCTATGAAAACACTGGCTGGAGAGCAGTGAAGAACCCTTCTGCACTTTGTGTTGGCTTTGGCTGAATTTATTTCTTCACCTCAAATATTTTTGCTGGGAACAAGCAATCAAGACACAACTAGAAGACATAATTTGGTGGAGAAAAACAGTCAGAGCCCTGTGAAAATATTTCCCAGGGTCAGAGTATGCCTGGGGCCGCACTGTCTCAATTAGTGACCCCCTACGGAGGTCCACTGTGTCCTGTGGGGCTGTTTTGTGCCTGTTCTCTCATTTCATAACAGGAGAAGCCCCAGGAATCTCACTCTGCCAGAAAACACACATGCTTTGTTTCACAAGCTCAATACTTCACATTATATTGGATTTCTTTAGCCTATCTATATTCAGAATGTGGGCTCCAATGCAAAATGGGCACCGGTGGAGAGCCCATGAGAAATGCAGACACTCGAGCACCTCCCCAGGCCTCCTCAAGTCCTCTAGGGGATCTGTAGGGACATTAAGATCTTAGGAGCACAGTGGGTTCTTAAACCAGGCTGCACATCAGGATCCTCACTGCAGTTGTATTTATTTTTTTGGCTGCACCTGTAGCATATGGAAATTCCTGGGCCAGAGATCAAACCCGAGCCACAACAGGGACAATACCGAGCCCTTAACCACTAGGCCACCAGGGAACTCTGTCTCTATACAGTTATTTATTTTAATTAAAAAAATTTTTTTTTGTCTTTTTGGGGATGAACCTGCGGCATATGGAGGTTCCCATGCTAGGGGTCAAATCGGAGCTGTAGCCATGGGTCTACACCACCACCACAGCAATGCCAGATCCGAGCCTTGTCTGCGACCTACACCACAGCTCACGGCAAGGCCGGATCCTTAACCCACTGAGCAAGGCCAGGGATCAAACCTGTGTCCTCATGGATCCTAGTCAGGTTTGTTTCTGCTGCACCATGACAGGACCTCCCTTTGCACAGTTTTCAAGCACAGGTGCAGGGCCCCAGGGAAACGCTGTCCTTGAACTCTCCCTTTGAGAAGTTTGCCAGGAGAGGAAGGAGCCTCACCACCACCCCACACTCATTTCATTAACAGCTACAGGTCTCCCTGAAACACCCCCTCCATTTCCCACTGTCCCCAATCCCCCTTGTGAATGGTCCTCTTTGACTTGCTTTTCTCCATCTTTTAAATTTCCTCTCTAAAATTCATTCAGAGCCAAGAGAAAAAAGGATCTTAAAGATAATTCTGCTGAGGAGCTCAAAATCTTTTACCTGCTTGCCAAGCTGCCGCATTGCCCGGAAATAGCTCCCTTGGGCGGGGAGTTTTGCTACATGGGTTCCCTGCTGTATCACAGACAGTGACATGCTTCCCAAATTTCTGACTTTCTGGTTTCCATTTCTCAACATACGACCTACTGAGAATTACATTTTATCATGGTCTGTCACAGTTTTTTTGGTTTCTTTTTCAGGGCCACACCTGCGGCATATGGAGGTTCCCAGGGGTCTAATTGGAGCTGCAGCTGCCGGCCAACACCACAGCCACAGCAACGCCAGATCCAAGCCACCTCTGCGACCCACACCACAGCTCATGGCAACGCCAGATCCTTAACCTGCTGAGCGAGACCAGGGATCAAACCCAAAACCTCATGGGTACCAGTGGGGTTCGTTACTGCTGAGCCACAACCTCCCTGTCGTGCTCTGTTTTCATTTATTCAGTACTGTACACATTTCACATAGCATACCTATGGAAAGAACATTCGCATGGATGTGTTACATTGTGTACTGTGTACTGTGGCAAATAATTGTAACATTAATGCCCAAGTAGCCATCACCTGAAGAAATAAAGGACGTCCCATGCTCAAGCCCTCAAGAGATCGTTCCTCCCCCACCCTCCCCAGTTCTCCAACCCAGAGATTACCACTATCCTAACTTTTACAACGGTTTCTTAGCTTTTATGATTTCACCATCCGCCCACATACCCTAAAACATGTAGCTTGGTTTTGCCTGGTTTTGAACTTTATGGAAATGGAATCATAATGTCTTTTGTGCTTTACTTCTGCGGTTTCATGCCCCATCTGTGGGACACATCCATGCTGTGTGTAGCTGTCTCTTGTGCACTGTCATTGCTGGAGAGTCAATGCTACGAGCATCACACGTGGGAATTGCCAGGAGAACACCTTGTGTGATGCAGTCTACTGAGATTTGTTGAGACTTGCCTCGCAAGGCAGAGTGTGGCCAATTGTCATAAATATTCTGTGTGTGGTTAAAAAGGAAATGGATGCACCAGTTGAGGGCAGTGCTTTATTTATCTAGTGGCCAAATTTGCTTTTGCATGGTTCCTACCTTCATATTCTCACTGATTTGGTTTTTTTTTTTTCTTTTTGGTTTGCATGTTCTGTCAATCACCGAGGGAAGAGTGTTAATATCTTCTGCTATGATTGTGCATTTGTCTGTTTCTCCTTTAATGACATCCATTTCTATTTTATAGAGTTTGAAGCTGTTAGGCAACCAAGTTTTACATTGTTCTACCTTCCGGGAGGAGTAAAACTTCTGTTTTATGGAGTGATTCTCTTCGCCTCTAGCAGTGTTAGATTCTCTGTTTATTTGAATAATTTACCTGCAGATGGTTGTATAGTTTTTATGTATACGATCGTGGCATCTATGGGTAATGACCGTGTTCTGTTTGTCCCTGGACTCATGCTTTGGTTTGGAGCTCCAGCACCACATGGAATAGAAGTGGGGATGGCAGTGGACCTTACTGTGTCCCTAAGGTCAAAGATAGGCAGTCCACGCATCGCTGCTGAGTAAGGATGTGGACCTTGATCCAATATAAATCCAAGCAGCTCACGCCTCTGCTCACACCCTCATGTGGCTTCCCCCTGTCAGTCAGCACAAAGACAACGTCCTTGCAGGGACTACAGGCTCTACTCGGCCTCACGCTCTCTTTCAACAGCTTTCTCTTCTACTCCTACCCCTGTCTGCCTCTCTGCACTGGTGTTTCCTCTGCCTGAATGCTCTTCTCCCAAATACTCCATGGCCAACACCTGCATTTCCTTGGGTCTTTGATCAGTTCTCCTTCTCATGAGGCCTTAGGGATAAGCTTATCTAAAATGGCAACTGCCACCCCTGTTGTATACCTCTTTCCTGCTTCCTTCTATCTCCCTGTCCCTTATCGCGATTTAGCATATAATGAGAGTTTCTTATTTACTGGGTCTGATTCATCAGTTTATTTAAGGAATAATTACTGATTGTTCCTATGGCTGGGCTGTTCTAGGTCCTGGGGATGCAGCAGTAAACAAGGTAACTTGGATGCTGGCCCGCTGAGGCGTACATTCCGGGAGGAAGGAAGAGAAGAAAACATGCTGTTGTGTCTCCAGCTTAAAAAAAAAAAAAAATTCTTTTTGCCTGACCCCACTTTCCCCTCTGGCTTCTGCCCTGTTTGCTTCTACTCTATTGCACAGAAATACTCATCAAGAGCTATCCACACCTACTCTGACGCCAAGCCTCTCTCCCCTCCTCCACCTCTCACAGGCACCTGTGCCAGGCCCACCATCACCAGTGTGTCTTGTTAAGGTCACCACGACCCCCACGCGGCTAAATCAAGGTTCTCAGGCCTCCCTCCTTGCCCGCTCGGCTGTGTCTGAGCCAGCTGCTCTCACTCCTTCCTCCTGGGGCGGCTTCCCCAGCTTGCTCCCAGGTCTCCCCGCTCAGTCTCCTCTGCTGATTCTTCTTCTCTCCAGGATCCTGGAGTGCCCCCAGGCTCTCACCTTCACTCATCTCTCCCTATCCTCCTTTCTTGTGGTTTAAAAGCTGCCTACACATTTATGACTCCAAATGTTGTATCTGCAGCCCAGACCACACCTCAGACGTTTAGACTTGTTTGTCTACACCCTCCCCAAATCCCCACTTGGAGGTCTGGGAGGGGAGGCATCTCAAACTTGCCTACAACAGATTTCTCATCTTCAGCTCCCAAGGCCTCCCTGACTCCCATCCCGGACTGATACCAAGCCTAACCGATCAGTTGCTCAGGCCAAGACCTTTGGAGTCATTCTTTTTTTGTTTGTTTTTTAGGGCCGCACCCAGGGTATATGGAGGTTCCCAGGCTAGGGGTCGAATCAGACCTGCAGCTGCTGGCCCACACCACAGCCACAGCAACACAAGATCCAAGTCACTTCTGCAACCTACAAGACAGCTCACAGCAACACCAGATCCTTAACCTACTGAGCAAGGTCAGAGATGGAACCTGTGTCCTCGTGGATACTAGTCAGATTTGTTTCTGCTGAGCCATGGCAGGAACTCCTCTGGAGTCATTCTTTATTTCTCTGCTCTCTCTCTAATCCCCACTTGTACTCTGAGCTGATACCGTTTTTGTTTTTCCTTCAAACTGTTTATCTGGAATCACCCTGCTAGTAGCAGAGTAAGCTGTCATACTGGAAAACTCTGGGGTGGGATCCATTACTGATGAACATTTGTACATGCTGCCATATGGCATGACACTCCTAGAGGTCAGTATCTCCACCAGAACATCCACCCCAGGTGGTACGGCCCCATTTTCTGCACTAGCCCAGAACTGGAGCAGCCCCAAATGTCCAGCAACAGTAGACTGGATAAGTAAATGACCAGCTATTCACTGAGGGAACCCTATACAGCCATGAGAATGACAAACAATTGCAGCAAATAGTAACAGAGATGAATCTCACAAACAGCCTGGAAAGAAGAAGCTGGACACAATATATACGATGCGATTCCATTACATAAAGTTCAAAACCTGTCAAGAGGAATCTCAAGTGCTAGAATTCAGGAGAGTGGTTACCTCTGTGGGGAGATGGTGCCTGTGGGCAGAGCACGGGAAGCCTCTGGGGGAACAGGTAATGGGCGATTCTTTATCCTGGTCGTAAACAAAGTGTTTACTTTGTGAAAATTCTTTGTGCTGTGCACTTAGGATTTGCACACTTTGATATATGTAAATTTTATTCCAATTTTTTTTTTTCTTTTTCAACCACCCCTGGCACATATGGAAGTTCCTGAGCCAGGGATCACATCAGAGCCGGAGCTGCAACCTCCGCCACAGCTGTAGCAACGCCAGATCCTTAACCCACTGCACCAGGCTGGGGATCAAACCGGCATCTCCACAGAAGCAAGCCGTATCATTAACCCACCGTACCACAGCGGGAACCCCAGTTTTACTCCCATTTAAAAAACTATCCAGACTCAACCACCTTTACCACCTCTGCTGGCTCTACCACAGGCTATGTCATCGGTTCTCACCTGGGTCACTCTGAGGTTGTTCCTGCTCCCAATCTTGCCCAAAGACAGTCTCTATTAATAGCCACACTGGTCCTTTTAAATGTCATCAGAGTGTATCATTCCAAGGCTCACAAGCATAATGCTTCTTTTAGCATAAAATCTTGAATTTTTCCAGTAGTCCCCCAGGCCTGAATCATGCAGGCCTGTGGCTCCCTGCTGCCTGTCAACATGCCGGGGCCACTCCCCTCAGGGCCTTTCTCCTGCTGTTCCCTCCGTTTGGGGTGCTCGTCCCCCAGGGCTGATTCCTCCTCGGTTCTCTCCTCAGTAAGGCCTATTGACTGGCCCACTGATCTTGTGTCCAGCATCCCTCCAGCACTCCTGGTCCTCCTTAGTCTACTCTGTCATTATTATTTTACCACAGCACTTTCCTCTTCTAATAGCCTACAGTGGTGTGAGTGGTAGCCACCACCCCCTCCAAATGTCCACCCAGAACTGTGAATGTGACCTTATTTGAGAAAAGGGTCTTTGCAGATGCAATTAAGTTAAGGGTCTGGAGAGAGCATCCTGGAATAGAGTGGGCACCACATCCAATGACAGCTGTCCGTCTAAGAGAAGGGAAGGGGAGAAGACACACACAGGAGCAGCTGATGTGAAGACAGAGGCAGAGACTGAAGTGACACGGCCATGAACCAACGATGGCTGGCAGCCACCAGAAGCTATGAGAGGCCTGCAGCAGATTTTCCCTCGGTGCCTCTGGAAGGAACCAACTGGACCAACAGCTTGGTTTTGGACTCTGGGCTGCCAGAAGGTGCAGGAATGAATTTCTTTTGTTTTAAGCCACCAAGTTTGGGGTGATTTGTTAAAACAGCCCTAGGAAACTAGTATACATACTACAGAATTTATTACTATCTATCACTTATTTTCTGCATTCTCTCATTATTAATTCCATGAAGGCACAGATTACTGCTTTGTTTATGGTGTATCTCAAATACCAGTGCCTGGCATGTAGCAGACACTCAAGCCTGAAAAAGGAGGATTTTACTTACGAAGTGTGGTAGATTACTGGTTAAGGTGTTCTAAGATCCAGTTGAACAGATAAATGAATTGTGATATATCCATACCTGGGAGTACAACTCGACAATAATAGGAATGAACTACGGACACACACACTGACATGGATACATCTTAAATACATTTGATAAGTGAAAGAAGTCAGGCAGAAAAGAGGACATACTGAGCGATAGCATCATGGGAAACTCCAGAAAAGGCAAATCTAACCTACCAATCGAGAAAGCAGATCAGCGGCTTCCCAGGGCCCCGGGGAGGGTGGGGCGGGGGGAGGAGACTGACCGCAGAGGAGTAGGAAGGAACCTCTGCGGTGATGGAATATTTGTCCCTGATTGTGGTGGTGCATACATCGGGGTCTGCCTTGGCCAAAACTCACCAGACGGTACCCTTAAAATGGGTATAAGACTGTTGAAAATTATATCTCAAAAGGTGATAAAATTAAGATGGTTTATTTGTTTAGAGTAACACAATAATTATCTAAGGCAAATACCTGGGGTAGGTCTAAAGATGTTAGAGTCCAAAAGACAAAAAAAAAAAAAAAAATAAGGACTTCCCGTCGTGGTGCAGTGCTTAACAAATCTGACTAGGAACAATGAAGTTGTAGGTTCGATCCATGGCCTTGCTCAGTGGGTTAAGGGTCTGGCGTTGCCTTGAGCTGTGGTGTAAGTGGCGATGCGGTTCGGATCCAGTGTAGCTGTGGATCTGGAGTAGGCCGGTGGCTATAGCTCCAATTCGACCCCAGGCCTAGGAACCTCCATATGCCGCAGGAAGCGGCCCTAGAAAAGGCAAAAAGACAAAAAACAATAAAATAAAATAGAGTCCAAAGACATGTGGCAAGAATGTAGAGTACAACTCTTGATCAGAATGTAAGTTGGTACAGTCACTATGGAAAATCGTAAGAGGTTCCTCCAAAAACTGAAAATGGAGTTACCATATGATCCAGCAATTCCACTTCTGGGAATATATCCGGAAAAGACAAAAATACCAATTTGAAAAGATATATGCACCCCAATGTTCATAGCAGCACTGTCCATAATAGCTAAGACATGGAAGCAACCTAAATGTCCAGTGACAGAGGCGTAGATAAAGAAGATGTGGTATACACACATACACACACACAGAACAGACAGACAGACAGACACACACACACACACACTGGAATACTACTCAGCCATAAAAAAATGAAATAATGTCATTTGCAGCAACATGGATTGACTTGGAGAGTATTATGCTATGTGAAATAAGTCAGAGAAAGACAAATACTCTGTGGTACCACATGTGTGGAATCTAAAAAATAATACAATGGATGTATATGCAGAAGAGAAACATACTCACAGACATAGAAAACTTGTGGCTACCAAAGGGGAGAGGGCAGGGGGTGGAGGGACAGACTAAGGGTATGCATATAAAATTGGTAAGAAACAAGGATATACTGTATAGCACAGGGAATGACAGCCATGATGCTGTAATAATTTACAATGGAGTATATAATTGGCAAAACCACTGAATCACTGTGCTGTATACCTGAAACCAATATAATCCACTGTATTTCCACTTAAAAAAAGAATGTACGGTATAAGGAGGAAGAAAATATAAAACCAAAAGGACAGAAATCAGGCGGTCCTGACTACTGGGAGCCCATCCAAGGAGACACCTGCAGAATGGCACTGCTAACAGAATCCACGTTTCTAGCCATGCAGCAACAGCTTCTCGCCTTCTGTGTGCAGCCCTGGGACACAGACTGGTGGCCTCAGTCATGCAGGAAGACCTTTCCTGGTTAGCAGGGCGGCTGTCCTGGGGGTGCTGGTAGTTGTTCATCACCCTCACCTCCTCCCACCTCCCCCGCACCTCACTCATGCTTCTCACTATCTATCCGTTCTTTCCTTTAAGATGGGCTTGTTTCTGATGCTAGATAATTGATTCTACATACAAAGTGGAGTAAGCCCTGGTTAAAGCAGTCAAAGGTTTACTTGAATATTAATCAGTTATTGATGCAGAAAGACCGTTGGCGGCTTTCAAAAACAGCTCTTTTACAAGGAAGGAAAATTCCAGACCAATCTCTAACATAAATATTGATGCGACCCCTAAATAATAGATTACCTAATAGGAACCAGCAAGATATAAACAGACCAGCGCAGGTCAGGCCCCTCAGGAAGCTCTGAGGTGTGCCGGGAGCTGGTTGTCAATGAGGGAGCGCCCTTGGGAGGGGAGGGAAGCAGGACAGGTGGGCCCAGTGGAGTGGCCCTGGACCCTTGAGGAGTTCCCAAGATGAGGCACAGGCCCACGCTGGGGATTTACACCCCTCCACTGGCAGCTGGAGGCAGTCACCCTGAAGGGGAGTATAAACTCAGGCGAGGTGGTTCTCCTTAGCTGGGCACTCTGAAAAGGTACAGCTGAAGGCTGACTGCCAAGGGTACTTCCGGTGGCTGGGACCACAGTCCTTTTTTCCTGAAGGGGATTACCAAGCATACAGCAGCCGCCAAAGCAAGGCCAAGGCCAGACTGAATCACATGGTGGAGATACAATAAGCCTTATTTACTTATTTATTTACGCATTTTAGGGCTGCACCCATGCCATATGGAGGCTCCCAGGCTAGGGGTTCAATTGGACCTGCAGCTGCTGTCCTACGCCACAGCCACAGGAACGCAAGATCTGAGCTGCGTCTGCGACCTACGCCACAACTCATGGCAACTCCAGAGACTTAACCCACGGAGTGAGGCCAGGGATCGAACCCGCAACCTCATGGATACTAGTCAGGTTTGTTACCCCTGAGCCACAATGGGAACTCTGCATTTGGCAAAATTTAACACCCATTTTTAATTTTTATAAACGTTCTTAGCAAACTAGAAATAGAAAAGATTGTCCTTATTCTGATACAGAATATTGTGAATATTATTCTTCTTGATAAAATATTTTACGGTTCCAGACTGGGAACAAGGCAAGGATGCCCTCTATCACGACTTCTATTTAATACTGTACTGGAGGGCCTAGCCGGTGCCATAAGGTAAGAGAAATACATAGGAGGCACACTCTCTGACTTATCCAGAATTGATTACCTGGAAACCACACCTATCTGAAACGAAGCTGATAACGAAGCTGAAAGTTAATAGAATATTAACTTTCTCTTATCAAGCAATCTAAAAAGGTCTTGGAGCTGCCAAGATGCGACAAAGTCTATGCACTTCACAGACAGAGGAGGAGTCCCTTAAGCCCTCCCTCTGGGGATCCAAGTAACTCTAATTAGCTTCTCTATTTATTTTGTAAGCCCACACCAAATTAAAAACAGCAACAGAGACTGGCTAAAATCAGAGTGTTAGCTACCAACTTGACAGACAAGGACATGGGTAAACCATAAAAAGCAGAAGCCTTCGATCAAAAAACAGTGCTGACAAACCATGGGTTATAGGGGCAAACAGCTCTCCACATCTCAGTGGCCCCTGAGGCCGCTGCAGTGTAGGCCAATCAATGATACTTGTAATAATGACTTTGAATCAACAAGAAACGATAAAATTATGTTTGTGACTCACTGCCTATGAGGACAGAAAATTGTGCTCTTTATTAAAGATTTTTTTAAATGGCTGATCTTAACAATGTTTTGTTCATTTGTATGGAGAAATTTTAGTGCCAGAAAGTTACTTTTTAGGTAATATGGCATAATTTTTGACAACCAACCCAAAGTTTTCCATGGCCTAAGCAGTGCTTGTGCAGGAACCGGAAGTTCAGTTTCACAAACATTTGGATTCAGCACCTAGAATGGACCTGCTGCTTAAGTCACAAAGATGTGGCCTAGTCTGGGTACTCACTCCAAGGAGGTTCTTTTTTCAGAGCTGTTACTACTTAAAAGGAGCAATGGCCAGGCCACGTGAGCACACTGAGCTAACCAGGTCGAGTAGGTTTGTCATTTCTTCTGAGTTTACCATTTGAAGAGTGAATACTGACAGTGAGTATGGAATGTCCATTGCATTTTCGCTTCTGGTCATCATGGGTCCACGTGACCACATGCTAGTGATGCCTCCTCATATCCACTCAGTCCTGTCTGGAGGTGGCCTGAGGAAGATTGTGTCTCTTCACCTGGGGGCCTTTTTTGGCCACTGGTACACGCTCAACCCAGACACAAAAAGTGCTGGGAGTTAAGAACCTAAGGGCAACCCTCAAACTGACAGATGAGGAGCTGCGGGTCATGTATCCTAGCCTCCTCATTACTGGGGGGGATACTGAGCGTGGGGGTCCGCAGTGCTTACCTGCTCATCACGTACCCTCTTACTGGCTTTCTCCCCTTTCCTGCTCATGCCCCCAGGTCCTCACCCTGCTTCCTGGGATTACCTCCCAGGGAAGCTACTTGACTCAAGGTCTGCCCCTAGGGGAGACCAGATAAAACATCTGAAGCCTCAAGTGGCCCTAGAAAGCAGTCCCTGGCTGAGACAGTGGACTTGGCTGCCAGCCAGATGACAACAGGATCCCACTGCTGATGGTTAAGTGAGGTGGTGATAAGTTCTGTCACTCTGCTGGGTCACAGTTACCAAAACTCACACTGGGGGTGGATTGGGATGAAGGAAGAGGATGACAGGCTATGGTTAGCCAAGTGTCACCAAAGGAGATGCAGTGACAACTAGAATGTCCCATGGCAGCATTTAAAGAGACCCAGGTCTCCTACCTGCAGAGGACAGAAGGTCCTGAATTATAAGAGTGGTGCAGTCACAAAGGGAATCAAATTCACATGCTTGGCCAGTTTATCGCTCAGGTCAGAGCTCTGACTAGGAAGGAATGGGTCTCTGAGACTCGAGCTGGGCCCACTTGGGAGAAGCTCTCTCTCCTTTACAATCTCCCCTGACCTGGAAACCATTCAAAGGCCTCTCTGGAGAGAGAAGACTGACAAGATAACTTTCGTCCTCCCCAACATCTGCCTCTGCTTACATCTATTACTCCTAGACCAATAAATAGGGGTGAGTATCAGCATGGCCTGTGTAGAAAAACATTGTCCTGCTTAGAGAGGAAACAAATGATTCCCCCGAAGAGTTGGAGAATCTGGCTAACACGGACTGGCAGGAACTGGAAGAGCATATATGGGCATGGATCCTGAGGATGGTGGAGTGGGAGGTAGCAGAGAGGCTGGATAAGAGGGCCCATTTCTGTGACTTAGGATTTGGCACATTGGCAAGGACACTTACAGCCAGTCCTCACACATTGCTGCAATGGCTCCTTGGACCTCAAAGACGATAGTATACCAAAAGTGAGGAGGAGATTCCATAACTTCCTTGGCAGAGTGCTGAGGAGGGGTCAGAGGCCAGAAGGATGGCATGCTAGAATGGATATAAGATGAGAGAGCACATCCATGGGATGCTTCCCTTCACTGAAACAACAAGGAATGCAACATTAGCATTTCAGAAAAGCTCAGGGGTTGCTGTCCTATTGGCCAGAGCTGACAACAGGAGATGCTGGTACCTAATTGGGTCCCCTAGGGGCCAATGGATAGGATTCCACAGTAAGAGTCTAATGGCAGCACTTAGCCATTAGAGAGAAAAATGAATGCAACAACCTAATGGGCTGCAAGGCCAGAACAGCAACCAGTGGCTAATAGGTTATATGGTGTTCCCAGAGATGTGATGAATGGGCAGTCAGTGAAGTTATTATTTGCATTATAAAACCAAACCAACCAACAAACAGCTAATGAGTAAAAAATTGTTGTCAGCTACCATAATGGGAAATCAGGATCTCCCCTATAGGTCCCACGCCTGAGTCAGTTCTCAGCTCCAGAGCCCAATAACTGGAGGGGAGGCTAGGCCCTCGAAGGAGGAACCTGCAGTAAGTACTAAAGCAGCATATATAATAAGTATGCCCCCCAATCTTCCTTAAAGAACTTTGTGGTGATTTGTCAGAGCAATTGTACACCAGGAAAATGGGATACACACATCTTTCAAGAGCAGATGGACACAGGGCCTGAACTGACATATTTAGGGGAGCCAAAACACCATCGTAGCCTTTGTTAGAATGAGGTCATAGAGAGGCAGACAATCAGAGCTTTAGTAAAATCCATCTCACTGCATTTAGCAAATAATCTGGTTATTTCCCTGGCTTCTGAGTAGAAAACTGGGACAAATGTATTTAACTGACAGACCTTTACACTCGTTTCTTGACCTGAGGAGTAACAGCCATAATGGTAAAAGAGGCTTAGGGTTACTTTAGGCTCAAAATGTCCTTCCTATTCTACCACCCCTGCTGCCAAAATCAGAAGCAACACCACACCTCAGGTGTAATGGCAGTGATCCCCATGATATGCCATTGAATATTTTCTCTCTCTCTCTTTTTTTTTTTTTTTTTTTGCTTTTTAGGGCCACACCTAAGGCACATGAAAGTTCCCAGGCTAGGGGTTGAATCGGAGCTACAGCTGCCGGCCTATACCGCAGCCACAGCAACACAAGATCCAAGCCATGTCTGTGACCTACACCACAGCTCACAGCAACACTGGATCCTTAACCCACTGAGCGAGACCAGGGATCAAACCTGTATGCTCATGGATCCTGACTGGGTTTGTTACTGCTGGGTCACGAAAGGAACTCCTGCCACTGTATGCTTTCTGCAAACCACAACCACAACCAAAACCCACCAAAACAAAATGAAAAAACAAATGAATCACAGAAGCTGACAGAGGACTAACACAGAGCAAGAAGGAAGCTCCAAAGATCAGCTGCTCTGCTGGATGTGGTACTTCTACTAGAACAACTCCGCACAACCGCCAGCACTTGGTATGAGGCTGTAGATCTGGTTAATGAGTTCTTTACAATTCCCACCAAAAAAAGAGAATCAAAAACAGTTCACACTCACTCGGGTCAGATAATAGTACACATTCAGTTTTACCCCAGGAGTAGGTGACCCTCCTGTTCTGCCACAATGCAGCGTGAAGATCCTTGGTCACCTTGACATTCTGCAGAAAATCATGCTGGCCCACCACACTGATGACAAAATGTCAACTGGACCTTGGAGAACAGAAACCGGCAAACATTTGGATGCTTCTTAAGAGACACATCAGAGAGGAGGGGATGAATCCTGCCAAGATTCAGAAGCGTAACGGAGTGCTAAAGCTTCTGGAAGTCCAGGGATCTAGGGGAGGCTGGGGCTCCTTGCCAAGTCAAGAGCTAGCAACTTTGTCTTGAAGCTTCTATCACTAGGAAAGGCACAGCACAAAACGGTCTTTGGATCCTGAAGCCAGCATGACCCACACTCAGGAATACATCTCTGACCATTTGTTGGGTCATTCAGAAGGCTGCCAGTTTTGAGTGCACACAGTCAGAGAGGGTGTAGCCCTTTGTGCTTCAGACTATAGCACAGAATGCGTCTGTCCCCTTGGTCTACATGTCCCAAAAGATCCACAGTGCAAGCAGCAGTCGATGGTAAAGAAGCTCACAAGCCCCAAATCAGACAGTTGCAGTGCAGAAATTTCTAGGCTTCTGGATCAAAGCAGTGAAGAACTATTCAGTCTTTGAAAAGCAGGTCCTAGCGTACGACTAGGCCCTTGTACAGATTAAGTCATCTACCATGAGCTCAATCTTGTCAGAATCACTAAATCATAAGGTCAGGCAGGCACCTCATTAATCCATAATCAAATAAAAATGCTACACTCAGGACTGGGCCAAGAAGGTTCAAGGCATGAGCAAACTGCACAGATGGTCTAGATTTCCAGGCCATTACAGTAATACCTGGCCCTTTGCTCACACCTATGGCAACAGAGGAAAAAAAGCCCAGGTTTGGTAAATGAATGGCTCAGTGCAATATCTGGTTAAAAGCCACAAATGTTTCGCTACTGTTTTACAGTTCCACTCAGTGGCTGAAAGACAGTTTGGGTGGAAATCCCCTCAGTGGACAGATCCTCAAGCAGTGCCCTTAGTCAACCGGGTGTGAGGGAGAGGTCAGGGCTAAGAGTATATACAGACTTTTGAGCACAGTGAATGATTTGACTGGAGGCGAGAGTCCCAGAAGGATCAGGTTTGGAAGACTGAAAACGAGGAGGTCTGGGAAAGAGGCATGTGAACAGATTCACTGTAAAAAGTACAGAGAGTGTGGGGATTGATTTTTTTGTTTGTTTGCTTTTTAGGGCCACATGTGTGGTGTACAGTTACCACTGAGTCACTTGGGAATGACCTGTTTTTTTTTTAAAAGCTTTTTCTTTTCTTTTCTCTCTCTTTTTTTTTTTTTTTTTTTTTTTTTTTTAGGGCCGCACCCATGGCGTATGGAGCTTCCTGGGCTAGGGGTCGAATTGGAGCTGCAGCCGCTGGCCTATACCACAGTTAGAGCAACACTGGATCCAAGCTGCATCTTCGATCTATACCACAGCTCATGGCAATGCTGGATCCTTAACCCACCAAGCAAGGCCAGGGATCGAACCTGCGTCCTCATGGATACTAGTCAGATTCGTTTCCACTGAGCCACGACAGGAACTCCTATTTTGGTTGATTCCAAGTTTTGGCAATTATAAATAAAGCTGCTACAATATCCATGTATAGGTTTCTGTGTGGACCTAAGATTTCAACTCCTTTGGGTAAATATCAATAAGTGCAATTGTTGGATCATATGGCAAGAGTTTGTTTAGTTTTGTAAGAAATATCAAACTGTCTTCCAAAGTGGCTGTACCATTTTGCATTCCCACTAGCAATTGATGAAGGCTCCTGTTGCTCCACATTTTTCAGCCAGCATTTTGAGTTGTCAGTGTTGTAGATTTTGGTTCTTCTAATAGATGTGTAGTGGTACCTCTCTGCTATTTTATTTTGCATTTCCCTGATGACATATGATGTAGAACATTTTTTTTTTCATATGCTTATTTGCCAGCTGTATGTCTTTTTGGTGAGATATCTGTTAAGATCTTTGGTCCATTTTTACTGGTGAGTTTTCAGTGTTCTTTGTATATTCTGGATAACAGTCCTTTACCAGATGCATCTTTTGCAAATATGTTCTCTTCGTCTGTGGCTCTCATTCTCTTGACATTATCTTCTGTTGAGCAGATGTTTTTGATTTCAGTGACTTTAGCTTCTCAATTCTTTCTTTCTTGGATTAATGCTGTATCTAAAAAGTCATCATTCTATCCAAGGCCATCTAGGTTTTCTCCTGTTATTTTCTATGAGTTTTATAGTTTTGTATTTTATATTTAGATCTATAATCCATTCTTACTTTTCCTAAAAGCTGTAAGGTCTGTGTCAAGATGCATTTTGTCACATGTGGATGGCCAGTTGTTCTAGCACCCTTTGTTGAGAAAACTATCTTTGCTCCATTGTAAGATCTTTGCTCTTCTACCAAATTGACTATATTCGTGTGGGTCTATTTCTGGGCTCTCTATTCTGTTCCACTGGTCTATTTGTCATCTCCTTCACCAATACCACCCTATCTTGATTATGACAACTTTATAATTAGTTTTGATGTTGGGTAGTGTCAGTCCTCCAACTTTTGTTTCTTCCATAATATTGTGTTGGCTATTCTGAGTCTTTTGCCTCTCCATATAAACTTTAGAACTAGTTGTCTCCCAAATGATATCTACAAAATGATATTAACAAATTTACAAAATAACTTGCTAGGATTTTGATTGGGTTTGCAGTGAATCTACAGATTAAGTTGGGACTAAGTGGCATCTTGACAATACTGTCTTCCTGTCCATGAATATGAAATGTCTACTTATTTAGTTCTTCACTGATTTATTTCAACAGAGTTTTGTAGTTTTCCTCATACAGATCTTCCACATAGTTTTTATTTTTCCTTTTTTTTAGGGCTGCACCAGTGACACATGGAAGTTCCCAGGCTAGGAGTTGAATCGGAGGTACAGCTGCCGGCCTATGTCACAGCCATAGCAACACAAGATCTGAGCTGCATCTGTGACCAACACCACAGCCCACAGTAACACCGGATCCTTAACCACTGAGCGAGGTCAGGGATCAAACTTGCATCCTCATGGATACTAGTCATGTTCATTACCACTGAGCCATTATAGGAACTCCCTCACATATTTTTTGTAGATTATGCCCAAGGATGTCATTTTTGAGGGTGCCGAAGTAAGGGTGTTGTGCTTTAAATTTCAAATTCCACTTGTTCATTGTTGGTATACAAAACAATATATTGATTTTTGTATAACACCCTTGTATATTATAACCTTATTATAATCATTTGCTAGTTCCAGGAGGTTTTGTTGTTGTTTATTCTTGCATATTTTATAGATAGTTGTGTTATTTACATATCAAGTCTTACCACTTCTCGCCTAATCTGTATACTTTTTATTTCCTTTTCTAGTATTATTTCATTAGTTAGAACTTCTAATACAATGTTGAAAAGGAGTGAGAGGAGACAGTGTTTCTTTGTACCTGATCTCAGTGGGAAAGCTTCAAGTTTCTTACCCTTAAGTATAAGGGATGGACCTTCCTATCTCTTGTCAATGCCCACCAGAGGACAGCCATTGCAGAAAGTGCTGAAGAGCTAGGTGGACAGACAGGCTTGTCCATAGATGTCAGCCAGTCTCAGTCCTCAGTGGCTTCAGTGCTTAGACAATGAACCCATTTAAGAAGTAGTCACAGTGGCAGGGAGGAGGCTCTATATGGAGCCCCTCTCAACAATGCTCAGTTAGCTACTGCTGCTGATGAATATTCAAATTATTAGCAGTAGAAAAAATTTGTGCTATCACTCTAGGAGAACAATCAGCCAATCGGTTACAAGTTGATTAACTGGATCACTTCCACTGGGAAGGCTCGGTGATTCATCTTTATTGGAACTCATATGTATTTCAAATACGGGTTTGCCTTACCTGTCCACCAAGCTTCTGCTAATACCACCACTGAGGACTCACATGGGATTCTGCCTAACTTTGCCTCAGACCAAGGGACCCATTGGAAGTGGCTAAAGTCAAAAATATGACAATGGGAATAAGGACACAAGCTCTGTTAGTCCCATCTTATAATGCATCACTTGGAAGTTGCCAGATTACTAAATTTTGGAATTATGTGACAGCATGCCCTATGGGGCTGAGGTGTTGTCCTTCATGATATAATACATATATTGAACCAACAACCAGATCACATAATTCTAAGAATCAAAGGGTGTAAATAGGAGTGGCTCTTCTCACCATTATTTGGTTACTCACTTGAGGATTCTGTGTTTCCAGATTCTATAGCCTTTAGGCTCTGGACATTAGTGTTCATTTGGGAGCCCTTTAAGTCCATGGACTAGAGGCAAAGAAAGGAGTTAGCACACTGGCAAAGGGTAAATAACCCTAATCATCACAAGGAGTTTGGATTGTTGCTACATAATGAGGCAGTAAGTTTTTCTGGACTCGGGATTTATAGGGGTGTTTTTTTGGTGATATTTAGGGACAATAGTAAGTGGGAAATTCCACAAGTTCGGCATGACAACTGCAAAATAATCATGGACTCAGACCCCTAAGAGAGGAAGGTCTGGCTCATCTCACCAAGCAAGCAATTCTGACTAGCAGAAATGCTAGCCGAGGGCGAAGGGGAATCTATATAGGTGGAAATTTGCCACAGTGCCTGAGGGGCATCCCCAGCAGGACTGAGCCTTAGGTGCCTATAGTGGTGACTCTCAATTTGTCTCAAGTCCTGAGTCTCCAACAGGACCTCCTGGAATCACTTACCAAATAAACTACCTACACCCAAATCCTTATCCTAAGGTCTGCATTTGAAAGAACCCAAGTAAGACCCTTTTCAACAAGGTTATCATGTAAACCCACACAGCTATGGTCAATCAATCTACAACAAAGGCAGAAAGTATATACAATGGAGAAAAGACAGTCTCTTCAATAAGTGATGTTGGGAAAACTGGACAGTTACATATAGAAGAATGAGATGACAACATTTTCTTACACTATACACAAAAATAAACTCAAAATGGATTAAAGACCTAAATATAGACTAGATACTATAAAACCCTTAAGAGGAAAACATAGGCGGAATACCCTTTGACATAAATCACAGCAATATCTTTTTGGGTCAACCATCTAAGAGTAATGAAAATAAAAACAAAAAATAAAGAAATGAGATCTTATTATACTTAAAAGGTTTTTCACAGCAAAGGGAACCATAAACAAAACAAAAAGACAACCCACAGGATGGGAGAAAATATTTGCAAATGAAGCAACCAACAAGGGATAAATCTCCAAAATATACAAACAGCTCATGCAACTCGATATTAAAAAAAAAAAAACCAAAAAACAACCCAATCAAAAAATGGGCAGAAGATCTAAACAGACATTTCTCCAAAGAAGACATACAGATAGCCAAAGCAAATGAAAAGATCCTCAACATCACTTATTAGAGAAATGCACATCCAAACTACAATGAGGTATCACTTCACACCAGTCAGAATGGCCATCATCAAAAAGTCTACAAACAATAAATGCTGGAGA
Organism: Phacochoerus africanus; assembly: GCF_016906955.1. Taxonomy (NCBI): domain Eukaryota; kingdom Metazoa; phylum Chordata; class Mammalia; order Artiodactyla; family Suidae; genus Phacochoerus; species Phacochoerus africanus. The sequence goes on from NC_062544.1 coordinate 109,362,505, forward strand.
AGGAGTGGAGAAAAACAAACCCTCTTGCACTACTGCTGGGGATGGAAATTGGTGCAGCTACCATGGAGAACACAGTATGGAAATTCCTTTAAAAAAATAAAAACAGAACTACCATATGATTGAGCAATCCTGCTCCTGGGCATACATCTGGAGAAAACCATAATTCAAAGAGATACATGAATCCCTATGTTCACTGAAGCACTGTTTACAATAGCCAAGTCATGGAAACAACTGTAAGGTTCATCAACAGAGGAATGGATAAAGAAGATGTGGTATGTACATACAATGGAATATTACTCAGCCATAAAAAGGAATGAAATAATGCCATTTGCAGCAACATGACTGGACCTAGAAATTATAGTAACTAAAGTAACTCAGACCAAGACAAATATCATATGTTATCATCTACATGTAGAATCTAAAAAAAATGATACAAATCAACTTATTTACACAACAGAAACTGACCCACAGATGCTGCAAACAAACTTATGGTTACCAAAGAGGAAAGGTTGGGGGGAGGGATAAATTAGGAGTTTAGGATTGACATATACATACTAGTATATGTAAAATAGATAACCAACGAGGACCTACTGTATGGCACATGGAACTCTACTCAACATTCTGTAATAACCTATATAAGAATCTGGAAAAGAATGGATGTGTGTATATGTATAGCTGATTCACTTTGCTGTTCACCTGAAACTAATACGATATTGTAAATCAACTATACTTCAATAAAAAATAAAAATAAATTAAAAAACCCCCAAGGTTAGGCATTCCCTTTGCGGCTCAGTGGGTTAAGGACCCGTGTCTCTGTGAGGATTTGGGTTCAATCCCTGGCCTCACTCAGTGAGTTGAGGATCTGGCATTGAAGCAAGCTGTGCTATAGATTGCAGATGTAGCATTGCAGATGTAGCTAGGATCTGGTGTTGCCGTGGCTATGGCACAGGCACCAGCTGCAGCTCTGATCTGAGCCCCACCCCCAGCTTGGGAACTTCCATATGTCACAAGTGCAGCCACAAAAAGAAAAAAAAAAAAGTCCAAACCAATAAGGTTTTCATGGTCTCTGACAAGCACCTTGCTGCAATCCTGATACACTCTTATCTCCTCTTTCTCCTAAAAGACAAATGAGTTTGCTATGATTTCTTGCTAGGGAGACCTATGCTGGCGCCTGGTGATTATAAGTTTCTTCTCTAAATACTCATCAAAAGCCACTTAATAAAGCTATTAACTTGACAGCAGGCCCATTGCTACTTTTAAACATAAAGGATTTTCGAATTCCAATTTTGTTTGTCCAATACTGGTGAGGTTTTATCTATAAAATACTGAAACATTTTTTTCTACATGGTATTGAAAATAATTTTAAATATTATCTAAATACTATTTTGTCTAAATACTAAAAATATCTTGCTGAGATGGTTCTTATTCTGAAAGATTTGCTTACATGAGCGAAATCATGTCTTGAGTTTCTAACGTCAAAGCTTTAGAATATAAGACCTACACAAAAACAAATCATTAGAGCCAATTTTTCTGCAATCCAGTATACCTAAAAGTGCTATGCATTTAAAGATATTCATGAATATCTCTATAAACCCTTTCCAGTTCATCAGAATGGAAATAAAGAATAGAAAAGGTTTTATCAAATAGCATTATAAATACAATGTAGAGCTATATTTTCCTTATAATGAGTTAGGTAAGACATAAGCAAATGATCATTAAACACTTATAATGACTTAAAATGTAACACAAGAAAAAATAAATACTTAATATTGAACAGATTAATAACATAATCCTTTATATTTTATTTTTGGCAATAAAGGGCATGAGTCACAGTTTGGGAGAAGCTTTGAATATTTAAGCTAAACTAAAGCTGCATTATGAGAGCCACAATGTACAGTTTATACAGCTTAGCACACTGAAATCAATCAAGGCTTGAGGCAGTGTTCCTAGAAACCCAAAATAGATCAATTTTAAAAAGGGTTCCTTTCTTGTTAAATGAAATAAATTTAAAAGTAGGAAATTATTTAAAAACTAAAAATACTGCATTTTGATATGCAGCATTTAATACTGCATTTAATATGCACATGAGTGTTGCAAACACACACACACACACATGCAAACAGTGACAAAACCAGGGCACAAAAATCTTCATGGTGATTTATGTCAAAGAGTATCACATCTGTTGATCTTAATGCAGGGCATAGTCACCTTGTAAGGTTTCATAAATACTTTTGAATTTATTATTGAATTGGAATATGCTATATGGAATATTTAAAACTTGCTACCAAAAAAAACCAAGTCAAAATACTATCCAGCAACACAGATTTCTCAACATAATTTCCTTTCCTATGGGCATCAAACTAAGACACATATAACGAGAAAATAGATTTTTTTTTTGCAAGGTACACAAGCCATTTAAGCAATAGTTCTATTTCTAAATTACATAGAATAAGCTGGTCCATAAATAATGGAATGGTTTTTGGAGAGATCTGTCCAGGGTGAGACTGGACCCCTCAGTACAAGCTTGAAAGACACAGAACCCACAGGACCCAGTGAATGACCCAGTGAGGGACAAGTGACAACTACACAGTAAGTGCTGGCTTGTTAGTGGATGTTTTCCCTCCCTTCTCTGATGCATCCGTCTTTTAAAAACTCCCCTCTGTGTCCTTTTTTGGGGAAATTATCTTACCCATTATAATTTGTTCCTTCAGTATTTTAACATTAAAACCTACAAGAAAAACATCAAATTCAAGGCTAGTATTAAAAGCTGGAATAAAGATAATGAGCCTTGTCCTCCCATTAGGATTCTTCTTGGAGAATAAAATATTCATTTAGGGTGTGATACTCTGCCTTTGGAAGTGGCAATAATTACTTTCTAAATAATGTGTTAAGATTAAGTACTTCCTGGAGTTTCCACTGTGGCACAATGGGATTGGTGGTGCACTCTGCAGCGCCAGGATGCAGGTTTGATCCGGGCCTGGTGTAGTGGGTTAAAGGATTTGGTGTTGCTGCAGCTGAGGTGTAGGTGGCAACTGGGGCTCGGATCTGATCCCTGGCCTGGGAACTCCATATACCATGGGGTGGTCAAAAAAAAAAGAAAAATAGAAAAAAGAAAAAAAAAGTAAGTACTTTCCTTCTGAGGCATTACTGCTTTATGGACTTTATCCTTATAGTATATTGTTTATCCTTATAGTATATTGCCGTATTAGTCACTGCAGATTTGATTCCTAATTTCTAATGATTTACTCAAAATTATACAAGAAAAAGCAGGACTGATGGATATACAATCAAATTCTCTTGAAAATGCAGTTCCTATAACTGCATGTAAATAAATAAATACTCCAAAACTGAATCTGAGATCTGGTAATTTAATTTTTTATATAATGATTTTTTCCATTATAGCTAGTTTACATGGTAATTTATTTTATATTGAATAAAATTTTTTGAAAGTGTTCTCATTTAACATGTAATTAATTTTTTAATTTTTATATATTTTTTTGTCTTTTTGTCTTCTCTAGGGCTGTACCTGAGGCATGAGGAGGTTCCCAGGCTAGGGGTCTAACTGGAGCTGCAGCCACCGGCCTACACCATAGCCACAGCAACACTAGATCCTAGCTGTGTCTGTGACTTACACCACAGCTCACAGCAATGTCAGATCCTTAATTCACTGAGTGAGGCCAAGGGTCCAACCCGAAACCTTATGGTTTCTAGTTGGATTCGTTAACCACTGAGCCACAACGGGAACTCCTAACATGTAATTTAAAGGAATACGCTGGGATTTCCCCTTGTGGTTCAGCAGGTTAAGAATCCGATATAGCGCCCTGAGGATGAGAGTTTGATCCCTGGCCTTGCTCAGTGGGTTAAGGATCCAGTGTTGCCACAGCTGAAGTGTAGGTTGCAGATGAGGCTCAGACCTGGTGTTGCTGAGGCTGTGGCATAAGCTGGCATCTGCAGTTCTGATCAGATCCCTAGCCCAGGAACTTTCATATGCTGCAGGTGCAGCCCTAAAAAATTTTTTTAAATTTCGGAGTTCCCATTGTGGGGCAGTGGCAATGAATCTGACTAGTATTCATGAGGATGCACGTTCAATCCCTGGCCTCGCTAAGTAGGTCAGGGATCCAGCGTTGCCATGAGTTGTGGTATAGGTAGCAGATGCGGCTTGGATCCCACATTGCTGTGGCTTTGGTGTAGGCCAGCAGCTGTAGCTCCGATTCGACCCATAGCGTGGGAACTTCCATATGCTGCAGGTGCAGCCCTAAAAAAAAAAAAAAAAAATTTAAATACAAAAGTTTAAAAAATAAAGGAATACTCTGGAACCTGAAATATAAAGATCACATTTATTCTGAGCCCAGATCCTTTCTCGACTGTGAAAGTACAGGATGGCTTTGTCTTTTCCATCACTGATACAGACTCATGATAAGTTGTGCTACAAAAAATGTCTGACCCTCCTCTGCTAAACACAGCTTTGAGCCAGAGAAACTGAAGGAGTTAATCGAATCCTCATATTCACTGTTAATTTTCATTGTAATTGGTAAAAATCATGCTTATAATGGATGGTATTCATATTTTTAATAAATTCATATATTTTTGATAATTAAATAGAGAAAAGAAATCAATTTCATTTTAAAAAATAAGGTTTATTTGTAATTATATTTAATAATTCTGTATTTACTTTTACTCTGGGGAATGTACAACTACAGACAATGCTGGCATTAACATTTATTGAAAAGGTGTACTCTTTATACTAATGCAAAAGAGTAAGTCTCTTCTTCCCACTCTAAAAGCCTGTTTTTTGCTATGAAGTTCTCATTGCAGTTTAACTAAGACTTTGGAGCACTAGGCAGAGAGGAGTTTGAGACAAGAGGCCAGAATCCGTCGGTAAGTTTTCTCTCTTCTCAATTAGTTAACTGAAATAGGAACTCTAGTTCTAAATATTAGAAGCAAACTCTAAATCATAGAAAAATAAAGACAGGGAATATAATAAACTGCTTCAAATACATGCCTGAGGTGAGAAACAGCTTTGTACTTTCACACTGTGGCAGCCTTCAGATGAAATCTTCTTTAGTTTTTAATCTTCAGGTTCATATCTGGAAATAGATATTTATTAAATTAAGAGCATACCATCATGATACCTCACCTGTTGCTGTTGTTGCCAAAATATCTCCAGTGACTTAACCAGTAACACTTCATTTTTCCCTGAAAACACTGCTAAAGTAGAAGTCAGATACATTCAAGGCACGACAAGGGTGACTCAGGGGATCCTGCAGCAGGTGGAGGATGGACCAGGTAACTGCTCAACACCTTCAGGCTCCAAGTCTACATTTGGCATCTAGATCCATGATAGCTTAGCAGATTCAGTAATGATCTGACACCCTGATGGTCACAAAGAGCTGATACAGTTTTGTGGGTAAAGGGTTAACAAACCCCCTTCTCTAAGAACAAATCTGACCTTGGATTCACTTTCCAGCTCTGGTCCCCTGGAACCCTGATTAGGATGAAATGACAGTTGAGTTTCCAGGCAGAACTGCTGACAACAGAAATAACCTTGATTGGGAGACTCCATCTGGACCAGGAGAACTGTGAATAGCTATATATCTGCAGTGGGAGCCACGGCTTAGGCTTCCCTGTCTGCAGTGAGTTCCTGTACACAGCCGTGTCCCTGCCTATACCAGAGACACAAGTCCTATGTGGGCCATGGACTTCTAAGCCATACTGCCTCTGGCAGCCACACATGGACCTCACTTTCTAGCACCTAAACTGTCACGTGAGGGTACAGCACAACCAGGTCTTGACTGATGCAGGAGCCCACTGAGAAGTGCCCAGCCCTGCCCAACGTTCTGCTAAGTGAATCCACTGCCAAGAATAGCCTAGTGCAGCCCTGCGTGACTCTAACAGTCTGGCTGAACCTAAGAAGAAACCCTGGAGGGCATTAGAAACGAGGCCTGGCCACAACCCCTCTGCTTCCCTCAAACGCAGGCTTCTGGACTGAATGACAGAGCAGCTCCCTGCTGGCCTGACCTCTCCAGACACAAGATTAGATTTAATGAAGGGCAGACAACAATGCAGCGGGGAGGACAATCTGAGAAGCAGGGTCAGGAGCGCTTACTTTGCCAGTCTTTTCCTCAGGTCTTTGATTTGGTCATTCTTCTTGGTAAGAATCTCTTTCATGTTTCGATACGCTGCTGTTTGTTGGAATTTCTTCTCTAACTCCTGCATAGCAAAAAAGTCAGCACATTACTAAGAAACATCTAAGGAGAGAACAAATCTGATGAAAATGTATAATTTTCTGCTCTAATTTTACTAAGATTCTGTTTATATTATTTTCTAAATAAAATACATATATATACTTACATAAAATTAAGACTATTTGAACTTTAAAAATACATTCTTTGAAATAAGAAGACAATAAAATAGTAACATTTCCCCAAATACAGTATTAGCAAGTAACTCAAACATACTATGCCACACGCATGGGAAATCTATTTGAAAAAATAAATTCATTTTCAGATAAAACAAGCACTCTCTTTTTTCCAAATCCCAAAGTAGTGCCAATATTTTAGGAAAAGGATTTTTTTTTTCTTGGCTGCAGCCATGGCATGTGGAAGTTCCCAGGCCAGAGATGGAACCCACACCACAGCAGCAACCCGAGCCACAACGCCAGATCTTTAACCTGCTAAGCCACCAGGGAACTCCAGGAGGAGGATTTTTAATTCAGTTAGATTTTAGGCCCATTATTCTTAAGAGTCTCATTCCTAAAGCAAACAAAAACAAAAACTAAACCAGTTCTCCACATATTTCATATACCTTAAGAAAAAGGTATAGAATACTTTTTAAAAAGCCTCCCATCCCTCTGCCAGACTGTAAGAGAGACAATCAGAAAGAGAAATACAGGGGTGCAAGGTAGTGGGTGTAGGCCACCTGTGGTGGCGTATTTACCACACAACAGGAAGGAGTGTGTTTTTTTTTGTTTTTTTTTTTTTATCATCACAGATATTTTTTGTGTGTGTCTTTTCTAGGGCCACACCAGAGGCATATGGAGGTTCCCAGACTAGGGGTCTAACTGGAGCTGTAGCCGCCAGCCTACACAAGAGCCACAGCCATGTGGGATCCTAGCCGAGTCTGCAACCTACACCACAGCTCATGGCAATGCCGGATCCTTAACCCCACTGACTGAGGCCAGGGATCAAACCTGAAACCTCATGGTTCCTAGTCGGATTCGTTAACCACTGAGCCACAACAGGAACTCCCATCACAGATATTTTAATGCAGAATCTCAGTGCCTGAAATTGACAAATCTTTAGAATACAAACTGCCTAATACCTTGAGAAAAAATAAGGTGAATTTGCAATTGTCCAACATTTTCCTTAGTTACACTTACACTGTGTTCATCACTTAACTGGACGTGAACAAACAAATCTTACCTTTTCAGCCATGCTCAGTTGCTCCTGCACCCTGAGGAGGTCATGTTTGGCCGTGGCTAGATTCTCTTCCAGAGACTTCTGGTTTTCGGTCTGGTCATTAAGTGTCTTCTGAAATTCACTCTTTAAAGCAGCAACTGTGTTTTCCAAGTCGCTCAAGTCTTGGGCCTTTACAAAATCCTGTGAAGAATACATACAAGTGCTTAATTTCATGCTGGCATCCTAAATAGTAACTGTTTTAGATTCAACATCACAGGTGATGGAAACAGAGAGTGCTGTGTGTTGCATGTGCACTTCAGCATCCCTGCTAGCCTAGTCTGCTGCTCCAGCCCCATGAAGGTCACCAGCCTGCCTAGTTTACCCTCAGCCCCCAATACATAGCGTCCTGTGTAGGCTGACACTCAGTGGTCACTGATTTCTAAGTAAGTAAAGTATGATTTATGAACTACCAGAATTCCAAAGTGGAAAAGAGAGGTGAGATCCTAAATTTGACAAGGCAGTTTCCTTCCCAGAGCTAGGGTTGGCAAGTAGGTTCCATTTTTGAAAAGTTAAAAAAAATCATCGTGAAAAAAAAAAAATCCCTGTTAAGAATTTTGAATGATACCGATGGAAAAATCAATTACAATTTATATCGAAAAATGTAAGATACATTTTAGTCATTACTTACAATAAAATATTATGAGAGCCTAATTAATGCTTACTGATTATATGGCTTGTTAAATTTATAAGACTTTGAGTTTTTAATGTTAATTTGATATGCACATATTTGTACACTTTGTCAGTGTAATACAAGCAGCTGGATGTTCTCCCTGCCTGCACCTTATTTTTAACTAGGTAACATTTATAACAGAAAAAAGTTATATTAATAAAACAGGAAAATGGTATGTAATTGCTAAATATCAAGACGAAGGGGTACTATCATCAAAAGAAACATTTCTTACTCATTTTTGAAATCTGGTCTTAAAAAGATTTTATTTCATTGCATTTGGTAAAGGCCTGTATTTTACTTTTGCCAAAATCTTAAAAGTAAAATTGGAGCAAAGTCCATAATGGCTTTTAAAACAAATTCACCATCCAAAAATGTGTCCAACTGTTTTACTTGTGAGAAATTATAAAGCTGTTCTAGAGTATTTAGCTGTTTTATAAATTTATGGTCCTTGGCATATAATGATTGAAAATCACGTATTTTTTTTTTAAACCATGTAAGCAGTATCATTCTATTTTTTTCTTTTCTTTTTTGGCTGCCCCAAGGCATATGGAGTTCCTGGGCCAGGGATGAGATCTGAGCCACAGCTGCAACCCAAACTACAGCTGCTGCACCGCCGGATCCCTAACCCACTGTCCCAGGCCAGGGACTGAACCTGCATTCCAATGCTCCTAAGACGCTGCTGATTCTGTTGCACCACAGCAGGAACTCCAAAAGTATCCTTCTATTTAAAAATATCTACAGATGAAATTATGTAATACATCAAAAAAAAAAAAAAAAAGCATGGGGGAGGGGAGAAGAAAGTAGAGGTAAATATGAAATAAGACTGGCCATGTCCTGATGACTGACTGGTAAAGCAGAGTGACGAGTACCTGGGGTTCATTACACTATTCTCTCTACTCCTGTATATGTGTGAAATTTTCCACAGAAAAAGTGCAACCAGTGTCTAATGAAGTAGGTTTAAGGATTCTTTTTTTGTCTTTCTAGAGCCGCACCCATGGCATATGGAGGTTCCCAGGCTAGGGGTTGAATTGGAGCGGTAGCTGCCGGCCTATGCCACAGCCACAGCAACTCAGGATCCGAGCAGTGTCTGTAACCTACACCACAGTTCACGGTGTAGGGCCAGGGATCATACCTGAATCCTCATGGATATGGGCAGTAACACTCAGCCATAACGGGGAATTCCCTAGGATTCTTTAGCAGACATACACAATGGTACTACAACCACTAGAAAAGCCGGTGCTGCACTGAAAATTCACTCAAATGGTCCTGCCAACATGATCCTATTACAGCATCTCAACAGCTTTTACGGGAGGGAGAACCTCGCACACCATGACTTCCAGGGAGGAGTGATACCCAGTCATTACACTCAGACAAGCCTGGAAAACTTCAACACTGATTTCACTGTATTACAGAGCCACTGTGAGATAAAGATGGATTAGGATGCACGACTAGTAAGTTCATTCTATTTTGTCATACTTACCAAAGGGAAACTAAAGTAATAATTTCTGTGTAATAAGCCCTGGTCACAAATCCAATTAACTAAAAATTCTCCCTTTCCTTTTTTTCCCCCACTGTAACTGGAATGGCAAAGTGAAAGGGGGAAGAACTTAAGAAAAAACTATGACCATCTCGTATGCAAAAGGGCTCTCAAGACATGTGAGGCACATGAGCTGTGTATCTGTCCCCTTGCCCTGACCAGGCCCTTACCTGGCCTTTGGTGGACAAGGATGTCCTGATGCAGGACAACAGTGGTGGCCTCCCTCTCAGGGAGCATAACAGTAAACAAGACTTATTAAAGTTTAAAAATTGGTTATATTTAGAAAATGTGAAAAAGATAGCTAAAACTGATTTCACCTTTTGATTTCCTTGATCAAGCTGTAAATCCTGCAGTGCTTTTTCTAGCTTTGACTTCTCATCCAATGCATTTGTTGCCTATAATCAAGTTTAGACAAAACACAGTCAGCATTTAGTCTGCAAGTCACTCTTCCAACAATTTTGTTAAAGTACTTCTTGGTTACCTGTGTTTCAGTGGCCTTTAGCCTTGACTTTAATTTCTCGTTCTCTTCTTGAAGTCTTAAAATTTCCTTTGTGAGTAAATTCAAGTTTATGTTAGTCAAAGTGTTTTTAATATTTGAAATCACTTGTTTCCCTTTTAATTTTTAAATTAAATTCAAATTACATAATAGTTCAAAAGTCTGCATGCCCCAGTTACTGGAAATATCCCAGTTTCACCCAGAACACCAACCTCAACACCTGTGAGTCAACTTCAGCTCTAAGTCTTCTAGATCCTTCTTTCACAGTCTCCCAGACTTTTTTCAGTCCTCTGTTCTCAGCCTTTTTCCGAAGTCATCCACTTCACCATCTCCTACCTAGCTGAGCCAGCAACTCTTGGGTCTGTCCTCCACCTACACTGTGTACACCATTGGCCACTGATCCTAAAACACAATCCCCACTGTTCCAACACTCCGTGCCCAGCCCCTAGACGGTTCTGATAAGCCAAGGCCAAAGTCCCTTGCTGATCAGTAGTTCTATTATAAGCATCATCTCTTGATCCAGTCTCTTCTTACTATACCCCAGCACATGCAGCATACCCAGGCGGAGAGCCTGGGCTTTGCTCCAAGGCATGTCAGCCTCCACTGCCTCTGACTGCTGCCGCTCGGTTCCCCCGCCAGCCATGTCCTTCACTTCCCTCTGACAATTCAATCTGTCTTCACTTATCAGCCCAGCTGAGGCACTGCCTTTCTCAAGAGCCTGTCCTTAACTACTCTTATTCATAAGGAACAGTGTCTTCTCTGCCACCCTATGCTGCACAGGTCAGCAGTTTCCTGTCTCTGTTTCCGAAATATAAGTTCTCCATTTCCAAAGAGACTATAACATTTCTGAGAGCAAAAGGCCACGTATTACATTTCTTTTTATGTAACAATATCTAGCATAATGTTAAGAACACAGGAGTCATGAAAAATAGTTGTGTATTGGTAATTTTTATACACCTTATAAAAAAAAAGTCCTTTCATTGTTATTACAGATCATAAACTTCAAATGTCCATCAATAAACACTGTCCAAAATTCCATGCTCTTTACTTCATCATGAAAAGATGCAATCAAGAGCTGCATCACACTCTTTAGGAGCTAAGTGTGTCCTCTTCTGGCCCACCAGATACCATTAAGTACAACTACTGTGACAGGCCAATGACCCTCAGTGGACTAAAGCAGAAATCAATGCCTTCTGCCCCAGTCTCTCTACTCTAGAGCTGTGCAGACAGTGAGCATACATCCTCAGAGGGTTTGACATTTCTCAAATGATGGCAACATTACCTTGTTTAGGAGTTCTGCTGCTCCACCTTCATTAAGTGGAGCAAGTTTTGGCCTTATGTTATCTATGATGGGCTGAAACGAAATACAGAAAACAAACTGAAATCGCCACAGGATAAATTATGTGTAATCACAGAATGCCTGTACTTTCTAAGAGGAAGACACTGTGTAAACATATCCACTGGGATGTCAGCTAGGTTTTTGTTGGTTTGGTTCCCTGTTATATCCCAGTACTCAGACCGGTACCTGGCCCACAGTGCTCAATGCCAGTTAGAAATGAAAATGAAACCTGTCCTCCTCATACCTTAAAAACAACAACAATAGATCGAAGAGAAAGGAGGACGGGAAAGTGCTAAAAGACAGAGCATATATAGATTCTAGTATCTAGGGACGGGGCTTTTAAACTGTGGGAGCTGAAACAGAGCTTTCTGTATGAACCCCAGGCTCTGGGAAAAACTAATAATGATGAGAATTTAGACAACTACATTACTGATTACTAACTTGACACAAATATGCCAGCGGTTTAGCTATATATATTCAGACAAAAGAACCCATGCCTTTTGACCCAAAAATTTCTTAGCCAGAGGAATAACTGGATAATTGTTTTGTATGTGTAATGTTCACGGATGCATCTCAGCAGCGTTTTACTATGCAACACCACCCAGTATTTATGGTAATTCTACACAATGGAATATGCTCAGTGGTCACTGCAGATTATGAGCATGATTAAAGAGAGAAGTAGGTAACTACTAGCATTGTCTGCACTTGATGGATGAGGAGAACATGGCTCAGCCATCTTAGGTAACCTGCTCAGAGTCACACAGCTGGGGAGTGACAGTGCCAGGATGCACGCCCCCAAAGCCTGGGCTCCGCATTGTCTGAGTGAAGAGCCCACATGGCTGGGAGGCAGGTGGACTGCAGGGACTTCATGTATGCATGCATGTGTGTGAGAAATGGTAGACAAAGTTTTTCAGTTACTTCCAAAGATTTTCTTCTTCTGTCTAAAAATGTGAGAGGTAAGTCTTGAATTGTGTTCTTGAGTCAAATGCTTTTCCTTGAGAGTTCTCACCTTAATTCTGAATGCTCTGAGCCACTTGAGGATTTTATTTTTTGCCCTTTCTAGGGCCGCTTCCTGCGGCATGTGGAGGTTCCCAGGCTAGGGGTCTAATCGGAGCTGTAGACGCTAGGGGTCTAATCGGGATCCGAGCTGTGTCTGTGACCTACACCACAGCTCATGGCAACGCCGGATCCTTAACCCACTGAGCGAGGCCAGGTAGCGAACCCACAACCTCATGGTTCCTAGTCGGATTATTTTCTGCTGCGTCACGACAGGAACTCCAAGGATTTTATTTTATTTACTTTATTTTTGTCTTTTTAGGGCTGCACTTGTGCAGCATGTGGAGGTTCCCAGGCTAGGGGGTCGAATGGGAGCTGCTGCTGCCAGCCTAAACCACAGCCACAGCAACATAGGATCCAAGCCGCGTCTGCAAGCTACACCACAGCTCATGGCAATGCCAGATCCTTAACCCACTGAGTAAGGAGAGGGACTGAACCTGCGTCCTCATGGATGCTAGTTAGATTCGTTTCCCCTGAGCCACACTGCGAACTCCCACTTGAGGATTTTAAACACTGGCTACTAAGCTTTTGACTTGGAATGACCAAAAATTACCTTTTTATTCGAAGATATAAATTCTGCTTTTTCAAATTCTGCAACTTGCTCTAATAATTCTCTGGAAGATAAAAGCAAATATGAAAAGACGCATTTAGAACCGATTTGTATTATACACACAGGAATAAAAGGACTGATATCAATCTCTATAACATGCCAGAGACTATAGAGCAAGATGAATAAAACTTCACCATATCAAAAATAATACTTAGTTACTAATGGTCAAGAATCCAAGTTCCATGGACTCAAATTTGAATCTTCCATAGCATCTAGTATTTTGTACCTACTGAGTGTACAATGTAATTGCTAGAACTAAAAGACAATGTTAATACAACTATGTCTGAAATTTGTAGTCAACTCTGTATTTCTGAAGTGCAAAAGGGCGAATGCTCTATAATATATATTGTTAGCTGGTAGATATTTAAGGAAAACTGATTTTAATAGAGATCCTTGAAAGAGCAGAACTAGTTCATATCTACTGAAAAAGAGTATGATGAATTCTCAAGAGGACGGATGGTTTGGGGGTGATCCACCTAAACATTTCCTTTTACTTGCAAAGGTACACTGGGGGCTGACTGTGCAAAAGCTTACAGAGTGAATGGCAGTAACTACTCTTTTAAGCTTCTTAGTAGGTCAGTTTCTCAAAAGTTTTCTCACTAGTTTCCTACTGACAGTTGGAGGAGCAAAATGGTTTCCTTACCTACCTGAGGCCACCACCAGTGTTGCTCAGCATGTCCATGAGCCGCTGCATGGCTGTGCTTAGCGAACAGCCCCGGGCTTGCTGTCTGTCTTTCCAATCTCTGGCATGACTTTTCTTAGTGTGAATTTCAATTTCATTGACTTTACCATATTTTTTAAAAACTAAGGGGCTTTTTGATACTGTTCACATTATAAAACTTTGAAAAAATGTTTCCTATTTTAAAGAGTAGAATATAATTTTAATGCAAATTACTTAGAAACAAACTTGCAATACCACGTGTGACTTGATGGTATCTGAATTAGTTTTTCAGCTGTTTCATATTCTTCATTTCTCAGTTGACCTATCTCTAAACACTTACTATAATAATGATCAGGGCAACAAAGATCCCATAAGGAATAATTAATAATAGCCTGAAGAGCAATCTCATAATCTCCAAGGCCTTTATAACACTGAGAAACAGTGGAAACAGCATTTTGAAGAAGACACTGAACGCATGGCACCTGGATGTACCTGGATGCTCTGCTGTTACCCTACCCAAATTTTCTCACACATGAAAAGAAGCAGCAAAGATATTCATTAACTTTTAAGATTGTGCTTGGGCCTCCTTGTCATAAGTGTGGATACAAATTTTACTACCTGTTTTCAAGTTCAGAGATGTCTGTCTGGAGCTTGAGGTACCACTTCTCAGCTTGTGAGAAAAGCTGCCGCAGAAGTAGCACGTTGGTGTAGGCTGTGTTGATGAGCTCAGACTCCACCTCGCCATGGACCACAGCCTGTAACCCATTCAGGACCTCAGAGACTTCATCTATGGTGAAAGTCTCCTCCACTAGCCTGAAAAACAACCACAACCCAAAGCCTCTGAATAAAGAGCAAAAACCATTTACAAAATAAAACAAAACTAAGAAACCCATGTCACGTATAGAATTGATTTAAGGGTTACTGACAGTCTCTCTGGGAACTATTTTCTTTATTAATAAAACAGTTTGAAAATAATTTAAGCTCAATTAATTTTTTTAAGCTCAATTAATTTTTGATGTCTATTTAGAAGATTAAACTGTGGCTTGTTCTTCAAATGTGCACATCCTTTAATACAAACAAGTACGTGTTCAGAAACATTCCCCCAACTATCAACTTTTTCTTTAGCTTTTCGGTGAAAAACTTTTTAATCTCCCCTGAAATTAGTTTCATCACATTTAATTATTTTAATTACTTCATAAGTCACCTGAGAGGGGTAATTTCTCTTTCCTTTAGATTATTTGTCTAGCAGTTCAATAACTGTACAAACCATCTACATGTTAGTAAATACCTATGAGAAAATCAGTGGTAATTATATACTGCTTCTTTTAGCATTCTTAAGACTCAAAAAAAAAAAAAAACTTATTTCAAGGTTCCACTGACCACTCCATAAAAATGAACATCCTCCCAAAATTATTAACAATCCACTCTCCCACAGAAAATGTTTGAGTTGGAAGGGAACCCTGGAGCCACTTTCACCTATCCTCTCACTTCACAGCTGAACACAGGTTCTGAGGATGGAGGTGACACGCTCACGATTCCACTGAGGGTGACTCATCCTCACAGTCATTTCCAGCAATCTCAGCAATTCATGCCCAACAGCTGAATCCTTGAGAAAGCTTCCACGCATGCCTCCTGCTTCCAACGACACAGCCCTCTCCTCTCCCTGTCTCCATCCTCAAAGTCCTTTAGGCCTCAGATGCTCAGCAGGTGAAGAGCTACGGCCTCAATCCCAGGTTATCTTTTTCCTCATTCAAAAGGACATAATGAAGTTGCACCAAACTTTTATCACAGTTATGCTCAAGTTAGTACTATTTGATTCACCCTTCTTTAGTGTTTCATTTACCCAGCATAATTTAACCACTCTAAAAAAAGAGAACTTTAACTATTTTTGATATGTTGTTATTAAATGTATGAACAATCTATATTCTTTAATAGAACAAAGCAAATCAGATTTAAGAATATGCTTTTTTTTTTTTTTTGAGCAACCCATGTTCATTGTTTGAATAGCAATTAAGGTACTCTGATGCATAAACTAAGTAACAAAGTACCTTCTCTAGCTGTCCCACGGCCCTGACAGATTAGACTGTTGCTTACATCTGCTGAGGGACAGGAAGCCAGAGAATCCGATTAGATTAATAGATCAGACAGGTAATAGTCTACACCTCATGGTCTCTGCTACTGCCTGAAGTTCATGACTTCATGACAGTTACAGCTCACTTGGAGCTCTTTTTCACTTACGTCTTATGTGACATTTAAGTGTGCCAAAATCTGATCCCCAAGTAATCTGTTGTCTCTATATTACTCAGTCCTTTTCATTGGTTTCCCTATTATCCTCCATTATTAAGTTTTCTATGGACTTTTATTACCTTCCATTGTTGGTCCAATCAAACTAATTATCATCTCTTGCTGCAAACCAACTAACAATTTTGGTACTGGTCAGCAAGCTTTTCATGGTTTCCTACTGTTTTCCCCTCTTCTAGTTCTTTGAAATAAACTGCATAGGTGGGAGTTCCCATTGTGGCTCAGCAGAAATGAATCTGACCGACATCCATGAGGACACAGGTTTGATCCCTGGCCTCACTCAGTGGGTTAAGGATCCGGCCTTGCTGTGAGCTGTGGTGTAGGTCGCAGATATGGCATGGATCACACATTGTTGTAGCTGTGGTGTAGGCCAGCAGCTGTGGCTCCAATTCAACCCCTAGCCTGGGAACCTCCAAATGCTGCGGGTGCAGCCCCAAAATAAAGACAAAAAAAAAACCCAAAAAACCCAAAACCCTGCGTAGGTTTTTTTTTTTGCTAATTGTTATGTCTTATAATTAATAACTCAAGTAATTGAAGTTCTGGAATCTTTAATACAGCAAGTCAATCTTTTAACCCACAAACACTTCAGTTTCCTGACTGCTCTTCTGAAACTTTGCAATGCCCTAATTATCATGTGTGTGTCTGATAACAGATGGCTCCCAACCCAATTTCCTGAGTTTCACACATCCATGAAGCTTAGCAGAGCTGCTCTCAGTGAATAACTGTTGACCATGATACTGCAGCGATGGCTTGGACAGCCTATGCTACAGCACCCCATGCTGGCCACAGAAAGGATCCATGTTCCTTTCCACTGAGCTCCCTTCAAGTCCTCTGATACCTGCTCTCCTTGAGGTCTTGGAAGCAGGAATCTACAGTTTTGAGTCTCAAGCCTCTTTTTGAACGAGCAAAACGCATATAGTTAATAACTTCATTTTGATGGTGTTCATTTAGACCCAACTCTGCCTGAAAGAGAAAAGTAATGAGTTAATCTCAAAGATGCAATAAAGGAACCAACAATGAAAACGTACAGGAGTTCCCCTCGTGGCTCAGAGGTAACGAATCTAACTAGCATCCATGAAGATGCGGGTTTGATCCCTGGACTTGCACAGTGGGTTAAAGGATCCAGTGTTACTGTGAGCTGTGGTATAGGTCGCAGACGCAGCTTGAATCTGGCATTGTTGTAGCTGTGGTTAGACCAGCAGCTATAGCTCTGATTTGACCCCCTAGCCTGGGAACTTCCATATGCTGCGTGTGTGGCCCTAAAAAAGAAAGAAAGAAAGAAAACACACAGGCTATCCTGTGGTGGAGACTGCTAGATGCTCACTATGTTTTTTTCCATCTTCCTGGACACAGGGCTGCCCAATGAGTGGACATCCCCCACCCCTCCTTGAAGTCAGGTATGGCCGTGTGACCACTTCTCAGCAACAGATACAAGCAGAAGAATGAGGGCTATTCCCAAACCCTGGGCCTTACAACATGGGGCACACCTTTGCCACACCCTATTTCTCTGAAATCTGGAAGAGGTGGTTGCATGTGCATGGTTGGCACAATGCCCTGAGGGCTGGGGGAGCACAAGATGAAGGAGACGGTATCCCTGAATGACTTTGTGAAGCAGCACCGACCCAGGCACCTGAGATGAGCAGTGAGACGGCTCTTATGTGTGAGAGAAATAAACTTCTGTATTTTTTTTTTTTTCTTTTTTGGCTACCCCATGGCAAAAGGAATTCCTGAATCAGGGATCAGATCTGAGCTGCAGTAGTGACTTACGCTGCAGCTGCAGCAACGCCATATCCTTTAAGCCACTGTGCCGGGCAGGGGATCAAACCTGCATCCTGGTATTGCAGAGATGCCACTATTCTTGTTGCACCACAGTGGGACTTCCAATTGGGTTTTTTTTTTTTTTTTCTTTTTAGGACTGGACCCACGTGGCATATGGAGATTAGCAGGCTAGGAGTCCAATCTACATATCCATAGGCACAGCAACACCAGAACCGAGCCATGTCTACAACCTATACCGCACCTCATGGCAACACCAGATCCTTAACCCACTGAGTGAGGCCAGGGAGCGAACCTGTGTCTTCACGGATGCTGGTGAGATTCGTTTCCACTGAGCCAGGATGGGAACTCCAACTTCTGTATTCTTTAAGCCACTGTTTTTTTGGATCTCTATTACAACAATTTAACCTTATCCCATACCATACAGCTTAAAAAAATAATGTCTGTTTGTCTGGCCTCATCCACGACATGCAAAAGTTTCCAGGCCGGGGATCAAACCTGAGCCATAGCAGTGACTGGACCTACTGCAGTGACAATGTTGGATCCCTAGGCCACTAGGGAACTCCTGTTTAATTTTGGAATAGGCATTAATCGGTTTTGATTTAAACCAGATATGAGTTGAAAACTATAAGCTAGAGATTGATAAAGTTCTTTTTCATTTTATAGCTATATAGAAAATTAAAAAAGGAAATTATAAAATTGAACATCTAATGGAGGAGACTCAATGAGTCAGAATTATCTTTAAGAATAACCTGATCTATCATAGCCTTCTTGTGAGAGATGAAAATCTACCTTGCAAGCCTCTTTTCTAGGGTTACGTCTCATCCTCAGCACACAGTGCTGCTGCCGATATCGTGAAGGCCACTGGTATGATCCCCAGTAAGGTCACCAGGCATGATCTCCTTCACCCCCAAGTCCCTCACCATGGCTTTGCTGCATCTATGCACATCCTTACCTCCTCTTGGCAGCTTCAATTTTCTTAGAACATAAGTCTACGAGGGCCATGACCCTGCCCACCTGGTTTCCTGAGTATCCCAGAGACTCCTCATAGTGCCTGGCACACATCAGACACGTGCCTGACAAGTGAATGGAAATAGTTCCTCCTTCTAAAGGTCACTCCTTCAAGATGCTTTAATCTGTTCTCTTTCAAATTCCTAGGGGACTTCAGTTAACCAATTACTCCCCCTCTCAACATTCTATAGGCTTCTTCTTCCCTTCAGACTATAGAAAAGACTATGTACACAAACCTCATTTGTACTAAAAAACAAAATCAAACCAAACCAGAGATTCTCTCCAGCTACCACTGCATTTCTCTACTTCCCTTCTACTCTTGCTATCTTCATTCTGTACGCTGCTCAACTTGCCTTTGTAAAGCTCACCAACAACTTCTTAATTACAGACCCAACTATGGCTGATGTCTTGCTGTCCACTGATCTCCATTCTTTGACTGCTAACCCCACCTTCCCCTTCTGGATCTCATCTGGAGGCTCCTCTTCTTGGGCTTGCCTCTTAAGTATCTGCACTTCCCAGGGCCCTGCCCTTGGAACTTTACTCTTGTCACTCTCTATCCTCTCTTTGATAACATAATCTATCTCAAGGCTTCAAC
This sequence comes from Phacochoerus africanus, assembly GCF_016906955.1. Classification (NCBI taxonomy): domain Eukaryota; kingdom Metazoa; phylum Chordata; class Mammalia; order Artiodactyla; family Suidae; genus Phacochoerus; species Phacochoerus africanus. The sequence continues at coordinate 109,382,014 of NC_062544.1, forward strand.
AGTTACCTATATATACCTGACTCTCAAGTATAACAGGCTGACCTACAGATGTGTACCCCAACTGCATATGAACAACTCCACCAAATCTTTTTCTCTCCCCACAGTCTTCTAAATATTTCTACCATTCAAGATGTTAAATTTCAATAATTTAGGAATTACCCAAAATATCATGATACTCTCTAATGGTTTAATTGTCCAGTAGACTAATGTTTCCGAACAACTAACTGAGGCACATTGACCCATGTAAACCAACACATTTGAGGTATGTACTTGCCTTACTTTCGTGACTCTACCTTCTTTGGTTAAACTGGTAACTATGATGGAAAGGAAAAAGTTCCTTATGTTTTTGGTTTACACTGATTATTGGCTAACTCCTGAACTAACGCCAAACTTTAGAAATAGTAGTAGTAATGATGATAACTGCTAGAAATTCAGAGGTTACGATGTGCCAGGCATGTTCTCATTTAATCCTCAATACAACCCTCTGAAAAAGGTAATAAAATCCTACTTTACAGACAGAAAACTGAGATACAGAGAAGAAATTTTACCTATGCTAATGAACTGGTAAGTGGGAAAGCAGGGATCAGAACCAGGTAATCTAACTCCATAGCTTATCTCAACTCTGCTGTTCCAAATCCTTTTTGGAAAATGACAGAATTTAAATAAGTAAAAGAACATATACATGTTATAGCTGCATATGCACCTAAGTTGTGACTCACAAGACAGATTTCCACCAGGCATTTAAAATACAAAAAAATTTTTTTTCAGTGGGTTAAGGATCCAGCGTTGTCACTGTGGCATCAGGTCGCTGCTGTGGCACAGGTTTGATCCTTGGCAGAGGAACTTCCACATGCTGTGGATGTGGGGAAAAAACTCAAAACCTGAAGTTCCCTTCGTGACTCAGCAGTATCCATGAGGATGCAGATTCGATCCCTGGCCTTGCTCAGTGGGTTAAGGGTCAACACTGCAGTGAGCTGTGGTGAAGGTCACAGACTCAGCTTGGATCCTGTGTTGCTGTGGCTGTGGCTCTGATTCGACCCCTAGCCTGGGTACTTTCATATGCCCCAGGTGTGGCCCTAAAAAGCACGCGCACGCGTGCGTGCGTGCACACACACACACACCCACCCCACCAAAAGAACTGACTACCACCATTAGAAACCTTATTATACCTTCTGGTCACATAAGTGCATAGGCAAGAATATTCCACAATTGGAAACATCTCAAAACAAAGTCACAACTTGCTAAAAAAAAAAAAAATCCCATAAAGAAACTTTCAATCATTCTTCATTGTTTATAGTATTCAATCTACACTCATAAGGCTTCCATACTCACGCAATTCTTTCTCTGACCCTGTTTCCCAGGATTCTACTGTAAGAACACTCTACTTCAGTCAAACTAGTCTGTTAATCAGCCTGAAGCATGACTGAACATTTGCGGCTTATACTTTCACTCCCCTTACCCAATCCTTGAACAAAAGTACCTTTCCATTCCTATTCAAGAATGTGAACCTAACACAGTGGCGTGCAGGTAAATGCTTAACAACTGGCATTTGGGGTGGGGAGTATGAAACTGATTGGCAGCCCTTGCTGGTTTCCATGATGTAAATGCTCCCAGCATGGCTGATTTCAAGCTACTAATAACATACTGTCACTGAATGCAGAGATGAGAAAACATGGATAAAACTGCCTCTTACCAGCCAGTACAAGCATGCTCCAGAAAACCACCAAATTTCTACCCATCCTTCAAGACCAAACCTGTTTCACCTACTCTGTGAAGCCTCCCAATGTACCTTCAGTAACTCCAGTTATGCCTTCCTCCAAAAACTAGCACGTATCATCTCTGCTACTCATATGGAAACACCACAAATTGATTACTACCTCATACTAGTAGTTGTCTTTTTTTCCCCCCAAGTGTGGCTCCTCCAACTAGACTGTAAGCTTGTGAGGGCATGCTTATACCACACAGCTCCTTCTAGAATGGAGCTGTTCGTTATCTTCTCTTCCATCAATTAGAGTAAGACTGTCCTAAGACCAAGAAGAAATAATTACTCAAACTGAGGATGAACTTTAGGACAAAAGACAGAAAAGTTCCTCTAAAATGGATGGGAGTGAAGAAAAGTTGCAGAAATAGGCAGCTGAGCTCAGTAAGAGAAATAGCATCCTCTGAAGAACTGGCACTCACAAATCTTTGTGTCCTCATGAACACACATGTACACTGCATATACATGAGTCATATCATTAGAGAGAAAAAGGAATGGGTGTAAGTACCCAAAGCACTGGATTAAAAACCAGATTTATGTCTGGTTACGCAACTCTCTGTTACCAAATTACTTAACCCCATTAACACCAGTGACGCCACCTGCTAATGAGAGCAGGCAATATGATGATCAACTCTAAAATACATAGAAAAAAGAGGGCAATATCTAAAAAGGGGAATCAAAATTTCTTTGAATTTTGTTCCAGAAATATTCTATTAAAATAATAAAAAGAGCTAAAAACAGAGCAAGAGTCCTACCAGAGCACTGCCACACTAGTGTCCTGAGATTGGGCCATAAAGTGAGGGGGAAAGGAACAAAGGTACTAGAAATGGTTCCCTGTTCCTGACCATGTCCAAAAGTCCATATACAGTTCTACTATGAAAAGTATGAGGAGGAAAATGTAATAAAAAAAATGAGTACCACTAATAAAACCTATCATATATTGAATGCTTAATTTTTAAGACATTGTGCTGTTTTATATGAATTATCTCATTTATCTTTTTAATAACCCAAGAATCTATTATTATCTTCAACTTACTAGCCTGACACCAAAGCATCAGTAGGTGCTTTGCAAATTGATGTAAAGTAATGACAGAAGATAGCACGTGATCAGATGTCAAATTTTTTTGTGACATCACCATCATTTCTTCAACTTCTTAATATTTTAGGAAAATCAAGAGAATGAATGAGACAGGCCCTAAAAGCCCACGAAGGGGTAGGGAATGGTCGTTTTGTACAGCTGTACACTCAGCTGCCAAGATTGCTTGGCACAGAGGTGGACTAAATAAGAATTCTGGTTCTAAGGGATTTCCAGTGGTTCCCCCAACCTTGGTTTCACCCTTTTTTCTGAACACTTCAGAACAGTTGCTATTTAAGATGGTATGCTATATCCTCTGGAGTGATTACTGGGATATATTCTAGCTCACCCGAAAACGTACGCTCCTCCAAACGAGTGAAAACAAAAGAAATGTCATTCAAGTTTCTAGCTGTAAAATGAGGGGGCTGGGACTCATCACTCTCACATCAGGAAGCTGGATTCATTCACGTTCTCCCTCCTCTGTTCGTTAACATAATTAACACCGCCAAAGGTGTGTGTGTGTGTGTGTGTATAAAAACTTGGTAATTTTTAGAACCAAAAATCCTGTCCTGGGCCTTCTGCTGCTAGAGGGTTCCCTCCAGCTCTCTTCGTCAGCCACCTGTGAGCTATAACTTGGCACTTTAGGCCAGGGCAAGGAATAGAGCGACGTGGTGCAGCGCGGCTGCTAGGAGAGGGTTCCACCAAGAGCTTAGGCTGAGGCTAAAAGAGCCTCCCGCACCCGGCGCGGCCTCCCCTAAGGACAGGGAGGCCCAGAGGCAAACTCACATCCGCTGCAGGCCACACCATCATTTGGGACCCCAGCTCCGCCTCTCTCCTCGGGGCGGGACGGCGCCAACGGGCCGGGTACTCACCATGGCGGCAGGCGGGCGGGATTCAACGGCCTAGAGGAGCGCGAGAAGCCAAGCACAGCCCCCCAAGCCCGGGGTCACCAAGAGAACTTGGACTTCGGAGGATGGGGGGCGGCGATAGAGAGGTGGCGGGTTGTTTAGAAGCCTCTGGTTGCTAATGGGAACCGATGCACGTGACCCTGGAGCTGTGCACGTTTATTGGCCCTCAAGGTCACGCGACAGGAAGAGCCCTAGGACCGACCGACCGCCGCATGCGCATTTACTCCTAGAGACCGGAAGTCCCTCCCTTTACCGCCACGCCGACTTTGCCGGCCGCCAGCTGTTGCCAACGATAGTCGGAGAGGGGAGGTTGCCTGGTGCCTCAGTCCTCCCGGGCGCTGCGGGGCTTCAGGGTGCGCACTGCTGCTCGCGGCTTGTCCCATACTTCCTGTGGCCTGACAGCCCATACAGCCTTGGCCTATACCACTGACTCCCTACCTTTCAATGGTCTCGTGGGGCGTCCCAAGACTTTTTTCTCTTCTCAAGAGTTCTACTTGGCCGAAAAAGGTCGACAACACCAGCGCTGCCAGGTTCCTGGATAGAGCTTTTAACGACCCACTCCCCACTGCTCTCATTCCACCCCCCCCCCCTTATATTCACAGTAAAAATCTAATATAGCATCTTTTCTCTTAAACAAACTCGCAGAATCGGTGAAAGGGCAGTGAATTTCAAACTATCATGTCTAGAATGGTGAGTGAGGCGTGTTCAAATGCTTCCCTCGCCTCACCCCCAGAAATCTTGAATCAGGAAGTCTAACTCGGGTCCTTGTAATCTCTGTTTCACTGACCCTCCAGGATTGATCATGGACCACTCTTTAAGTCCATGGACCACTGTCCTAAAAGATGCAGAAGACAGAAATAAGAGCAAATACAATCACAGGGAGACAACCAGTAAGGTAAAAAATGAACCTGTGGGATAGACCCTGAAATGAGAAGGAGCACAGAGTGAGGAGTTTTCTGAGATTCTGGGAGACCTAAAACTGAAGAGATTATATTTGGTATTATCCTTGACTCATGGATAGATAAACTGATTTAAATAATGCTTTTTGGATTTATGTTGATTTCGGGTCCTACACAGTGGATTGTAAAATGGATCACAGTTGGAACCAAAAGTGTGGACAGGATTTTAGAGACCTGCTTAATTTATAAATGAAGAGACTGAGAGCAAATGTCACATGTCCAAGATCTCTGAGGCCTAGGTGGGGGAATCTGAGGCTTGAGTTTGTGATGAAACTAATACAAATAGGTTTTCAAGAGCAAAACCAGAAAGCAGGTGTGAACTATTCTGGTACACTGTGTGTTAAATCATACTCTAGTTTCAAGAATTTCATTTTTCTTTTCATTTATTGCCATATTCATTTTATTTAATATAAATGATATACCAAATTATGCACAAAGCTTAGTATTTGTGTCAAGAACTGAGCTCAATATTTTTTTTCATTGCCAGAACTAAGTGGTAGCAGATAAATTCTGTAGAATAAAGCTAACCTACAAAGGTATGCTATCTTTAGAAAAAGTGCAGCAACAAAAATGTTTATTAGTTAAATGGTCAATATGGTAAAGTGGAAGTAATTTAAATGGTAATTTTCAACTCATACAAAGCAAGAATTAGAAAGAAATAGTATCATCAGGTGAGGAAAGGCAGCCCAGAAATGTGTTTTGGCCAGGAATAGAAGCAGCAGAATTAGGTCTGGAATCTAAATCTCAGGACTTACCGGCAAGGATTTTTTTGACCATTTAGTCCCACCCAAATACAGGTGACAGGGCTTCTTTTCCAAATTTATCTCCGTCCCTCTATATGTAAGGCCTATCACCCTCTGTTTAGAGGAGCTTATGAGTGTCCCATGACTATTTAAAAGAAGGGGGTGACAGGGCAGTTTTCCAATTTGGGGCTTGGCAAAGTCTTGGGGCACAGTCAGGAGTCCTTTGCTTGGATGATCAGGGATGATATGCAGGCAGTTGCCTATGAAAGGATCTCAAGCTTCAGGGACAAGAATAGCTGAGAGACTCCCCGGTGTGTAACCTGGAGCAGTCCCAGACATGGAAGGCTGGCCTGAGGGCATTGGCTTGGCCCCCTGTGATATCTGGGGCAGAATCTCTGGCTCCCTGCAAAGTCTAAAGGGCAGGTTCTCAGCCTCCCATTATGACTCCCTCCAAGCTTAAATTTTTACTTTACTATGCCATCTCTTACATTTCTGTTTAATGAGTTTGTCAAATTTGACGGCAGTTGCCATTATTGAGTGCCTACAATAGGCTAGACATACTCCATTTCAATAATTAATCCTTACAATCTTTGATTCTTTCTTATTACAGTAGGCATTCATTAATTTCACACAGAAGGTCATTTTACTAGGCGTTGTGGATGTAAAATGAAAGAATTTTATAAACACTTAAGTATGACACTTAAGTAAACACAGTTGTTCAGCAGTTGGCATATCGAAGGAAATTGAAATGTATTTTCCTGCTAGCAAACTCCTGTGCTTGCTAAGTGTTATTAATGTAGGAGGACCAAAGCAGCGGGTAGATAATGCAAATATGTCATTGGTGAATGAGTTTGTGGCTTGGGGGTTTTTCTGAAAAGCTGCATAAGCTAGTTCATTTTAATTTAAACTTCTATTTTAATTTAAAATCTTCTGTGCCAAGGATGTTATAATATCACTGTTATCCTATCTACCCAGCTGAGTTGACTGTTGTTATATAAGCTGTCTAAATAGTGTCAGCAAATATGAACATGGATTTTGGTCTTAAATTGATGAACTTGGCTCATGAAAAGGCTGAGCTCGTGCTGCGGGTTGTTTACTAGCTTGAGTTGATTACCAAAGCAAATAATTCGAGCTGTGAGGGAGAACAGCTCCACCCTACCTTAACAGGGAGGGTCTCAGCCTCACTCTTTTTTTTCAAAAAAATTGCTATGACAATTTAAAAAATGTGTTTGTATGTGTGCACATATGTGTGTCCATTTGGAAGGATGGATGGAAGGCAAACGGACAAGGCTATCGTATACCTTTCAGCATAATTCAATATAAATAAAATGACAACTGTGTTTAGATTATTACAAAATGAGACTCTTATGAGTTTGTAAATTACTAGTCATAACACCGGGGCCACCAATTTCAAGCAGTTTACAGACTAGACTAGGCAAAAGGAGAAACAGGAAGGTGATCATGGTCTCCTTAGCAGCAATGACAGATCTGCTCATTCTGCCACTATTTACAGAGCCACTTTTGTGTGCAAGATTCTGTGGCCAAGATAGAATCTGAGGAAAGAAGTGGAGGGATTTAGGAAACCCGAGGTTCTCCTACTCGAGAAATCTTGAGATTGGGGCACTAAGGTGAGGCTTTACCTTAAGTAAAAAGATGAAATAATAAAGAAAGTGATTAACTAAAAATTAATAGAAGTGGTACACCAAAAGAGTAAAAATCTTGAAGATTATATAGGAGAAAGGAGAGAGAGTCTGAGAAACAATGAACTGGTAGCAGGTGGAAAATAGGGGAAAATCATTTAGGGTGATCATCTTGAAGAAGACAGAGCCTTTGGAATATGGCTTCATACATGTGATACTTCCAGGGTCCTCTGTAACTCTCCCCGCCCTGCCTAATTACAAATGAGAAAGCAGCCAGGATGTTAAAGAAGGGAAGAACTCAGGATTCAGAAAGTCTTTACAGCAGCGATGGCATTTGAGTGGGGTCTCTAGTGGGCAAGAGGCTATTTTCAGTTCTGCTCTTTGCTCCTTCAGTCAGTTGATTTCAAAATGTTCTAGGTGGCCCAGAGTATTAGAGCATGCTGACAAACCAGATTAGTGAAATCAATATCACATGCATTAAAGGAGATCAGGCAAGGAAGTGGTTCACCATAAAATACTACAAGTCCCCGCCCCTTTAAGACTGTGAGGGTGACGGTAATTTCTTAGCCCAAATGATAGATTAGTTTTACTGATAAATTTCCATACATTAAAGCACCCCAAAGGAAACAAACACCCCAAACATCAAGAAGTGAAGACTACTTAAAAAAGCGTTAAGAATTGGTTGGAGGGGAGTTCCCGTCGTGGCGCAGTGGTTAACGAATCCGACTAGGAACCATGAGGTTGTGGGTTCGGTCCCTGCCCTTGCTCAGTGGGTTAAGGATCCGGCGTTGCCGTGAGCTGTGGTGTAGGTTGCAGACGTGGCTCGGATCCCGCGTTGCTGTGGCTCTGGCGTAGGCCGGTGACTACAGCTCCGATTCGACCCCTAGCCTGGGAACCTCCATATGCCGAGGGAGTGGCCCAAGAAATAGCAACAACAACAACAGCAACAATAACAACAACAAAAGACAAAAAAAAAAAGAATTGGTTGGAGGAATACCTAGTGAAGTACAAGAAAAAATTCGCTGTAAATATGGTGATATGTACCATATCCTTATTCCACACCTTCATGTGCACGTTTGTTGTTGTTGTTGTTTTTCTTTCTGTGGCAGATGGAAGTTCCTGGGCTAGGGGTTGAATCAGAAGTGCAGCTGCTGGCCTATGCCACAGCCACAGCAATGCCAGTTCTGAGCCACATTTGTGACCTGTACTGCACCTTGTGGCAATGCTGGATCCTTAACCCACCCACAAGGCCAGGGATTGAACTCGTATCCTAGGCAGGTTCTTAATCTGCTGAGCCACAACAGAAACTCCCACACACATGTTAGAATTAGACCCACGAGCTCAATCATTATAGGCAGTAATTGTTCATAGAAAACCTGATGTATAATAGACACTGTGGGGAAGGGACTGATAAGCAAGATGGGCTTAGTTCCTTTCAAACATGGCCTTATCAAACCATGCACAAAAATAAACTCAAAATGGCTTAAAGACTTAGATGTAAGACAAGACACCATCAAACTTTTAGAAGAGAACACAGGCAAAACATTCTCTGACATCAACCATACAAATGTTTTCTTAGGTCAGTCTCCCAAGGCAATAGAAATAAAAAATAAACCAATGGGACCTGATCAAACTGCCAAGCTTTTGCCAGCAAAGGAAACCATAAAAAACCAAAAAGGCAACCTACAGAATGGGAGAAAATAGTTTTACAGGATGGAACCGACAAGAGATTAATGTCTAAAATATACAAACAACTTAAACAGCTCAACAGCAAAAAACAAAAAAAAACAACCAAAAAAAACCCCAACAACCCAGTTGAAAAATGGGCAGAAGGCCTGAATAGACATTTCTCCCAAGAAGATAAACAGATGGCCAACAAGCACATGTAAAAATGCTCAACATCACTAATTATTAGAGCAATGCAAATCAAAACTATGATGAGGTACCACTTCACACCAGTCAGAGTGGCTATCATTAACAAGTCAATAAATAACAAATGCTGGAGAGGGTGTAGAGAAAAGGGAGCCTTCCTACACTGTTGGTAGGAATGTAAACTGGCACAACCACTGTGGAAACAGTATGGAGGTACCTCAGAAAACTAAATAATGAACTACCATATGACCCAGTAATCCAACTCTTGGGCATGTATCTGGACAAAACTTTCCTTGAAATAGACACATGCACCTGTATGTTCGTTGCAGCACTGTTCACATGGAAACAATATAAACGTCCATCAACAGATGAATGGATTAAGATGTGGTGTATATACACAATGGAATACTACTCAGCCAGAAAAAAAGAACAAAATAATGCCATTTGCAGCAACAGGGATGGAACTAGAGATTCTCCTAATAAGTGAAGTAAGTCAGAGAGAGACAAATACCATATGATATCACTTATATCTGGAATCTAATACTTGGTGCAAATGAACCTTTCCACAGAAAAGAAACTCATGGACTTAGAGAACAGACTTGTGGTTGCCAAGGGGGAGGGGGAAGGAGTGAGATGGACCAGGAATTTGGGGTTAATAGATGCAAACTATTGCCTTTGGAATGGATAAGCAATGAGATCCTGCTGTATAGCACAGGGAACTGTATCTAGTCACTTGTCATGGAACATGATGGAGGATAAGGTGAGAAAAAGAACACACACACACACACACGACTGGGTCACTTTGCTGTACAGTAGAGATTGACAGAACACTGTAAACAACTATAATGGAAAAAAAATCATATAAACTTAAACAAAACAAAACAAACACGGCCTTATAATCAGGTGAAAATGCAAGCTTGCAAAACAATCTCTGAGCAGACAATGAGTGGAATGGGAGTTAGAGAAGGAAAAGGTCCCCTATGAAGGTAGGCAGAAGTTCAGGAGAGTCTTCCAGAAGACACTGGAATTTGGGCTGGGCTTTAAAAATGAGTGGAAGAGTTGTGGGTGGGTGTGATAACTGAGGAGGAGAAGGTTGTCCTGAGCAAGGAACCAGAATTTTCATCCCATGAGGCAGTAGAATTTCCAGAGATGTACTTTAAGATTTGTCATTATTTCAAGGGTCAAATTGCAAAAAGAGATATACAATGATGGAGTAAATATTCTAGTGTTTTATTCAGGAAGGTGGGCCTTCCTAGATCTGTGCTCTCTGTTAAATGTTTACCTGGATAACTGTCAATGTAAAGGTGTTCACCAGTTGCATCTCATCTTAGAAAATGGGAAACAGACCTAAATTTTCTCAGGAAATTTTGCCTACAAAGGTGGGGGCTATCTTGTCCCTTTGGAAAGCCTGAATGGTTCAGTACAAGCTGTGTTCATGGATGGAAGTTTTCTCAGTGGAATGGGTAAATAGAAGGAATGCAAAAGGAAATACCATTCTTGGTCGGTTTATACTTGTCTTTCCTGCTCTGCGTTTCAAGCTCCTTGAAGGATAGAATCTTTACTCTGCGATCAACCTGAGCTCCCCCGCAAGGACTGTGCTATAATAAGCTCTGAGCAATGTTTGCAGAATTGAACTGAAGTTAAATAGGAACATCTCCACAAACATTTGTGAGTTCCTACTGGGTTCCAGATACTGTGGGTAGTGGTGGATTTTTTTTTGGCTCTGGGCATGCCTTCTCTTGGAAAGTGTATCGTATGTTATCGAACATTCAGCTATCACTATTTCTCATATTAAGTGTAATTCTGTGATGGTTTATGTAACTTTTATAAGTCTTTGAGAATGAATTATTTACTTTTTGTAATTTAAACCTTACATTTTTATATAAATACAAATTGCATTCTAGTTGATCAGTTGACTTAATGGTACATTTTGAAGATATTCCATAAAACTATTATTAATTTAGATTTTGTGGTTTTCTTTTCATATCTTGGGCTTACAGCATATTATATTTTAGTATATGTTGTATAATGCATATATTATATATAACAACTGAAATATTTACTTCTGATCTCACATATTTTATAGCCTTATGTATTAATTGCCTACTAGATGTTGGGAAACCAAAGAGGATTGAAATGAGGTCCCTGCTCTCAAGGCCCCTAGTTGTGTAGCAGGGGAGAGAGACCCATTTAGAAGGCCACATTCACATGATGTGGGCACTTTCTGGGAAACTAGATAAGTGGCACTCAGTTCAGTATAGGACTTCAAGGAAACCACTGAAGAAGATCCCTCATCTGAATCTTTAGGGACTGGCAAGAGTTAGCCTAGCAAAGCAAGGCAGAGTGGGCAGAGGGAACATAACAAACCCATAACAGTCTAATATGTGAATTCCTAGCAAAGCTTAAATAATGTTGCCAAAAGTGTCACTGCTTTGCCAAAAAGATTGCTGAGTAAGTCATGAGTAGAAAAACAAACTACCTTTACTGGGAAAATAAAAAACCCATCACACTAAAAACCAAAGGAATATAAAGATAAGTTATATCTCTGTATCTGTTATTGTCTAAAAAGGAGTAAAGTGGGACTTCTGAGGTCTAATATGATGGTAATATTCTGTTTCATGATCTGGGTACAAGTTCTCTATTTTTATTTTGTGAAAATTAATGAGCATATATACATATACATGCTCTTACATATATAACTTCAATAAAGAGTTTGAAAAGTTAAATGCTTTTATAGGGATGTATGCATTTGTGTATAAATACATCAACTTAAAAGATTTTAAAAATGCTTTAAAAAAAAAGGTTATATATCTGGCTTACTGCTACCATTGAGGCTAAGACACCCACCAAAGGTATTGGTGTTAACCTAAGGGTGTCTTTCCAGGACCAGAGTGTCTTTATCTGAACTCAGTCAGTGCAAAGCTCCCCCAGCACCATCAGGTACAGCAAAGGAAAAGGGTGATGAGGACAGATTTATTAAATCATCGTAGGAGTTTCCTGGTGGTCTAGAGGGCAAATCCTGGTTGAGGATTTGGTGTTATCACTGCTGTGGCTCAGGTTCGATTCCTGGCCTGGGCATGACAAAAAAAAAAAAAAAAAAAGAATTCATCCTCAACTAAACCTGTGGAGGGCAACTCTGAACATCTAACACTCACAGAATGGTAACTTTTGTGAATAGAAGTGGAGATAAATGGCCCCTAATTGTTCTTATCTGATACAACTTGGTCTTATTAAAAACAGTGGAAGTCAGAAGGCAAACATTAACAGCTGCGTGTATCAGACAGAAACAGTTTTGCACCTTAATAGATAGAAAGTGTGAATTTCTATATTTGATTTTATGTGAGAGAAACCATAAAAACCAGAGTTAATTTTTTTCTAGGATCTCTGCTTGTATCCACCCAAGAAGGTTCTGTCTGTGTGTTGAGAGACTGCCCATGTGCCCAACGAACTTTTCCCTTAGAATTTACAACATCGTGAAGATGAAGATTTACTTCTTTAAAATGGATATATATTTTTAAACCCTTTATGGCTTGAGTCAGCATAACTCTCATTTTTTGCGCATGTAACTGTGTTTCAGTAACAAATGCTTCACATTGAAAATGCAATAGTTAGTTTAATCCTCAAAGCAACCCCAGGAGATAAATACTTCCTTCTTCCCACCACTGCTCCCCTCAACACATACACCCATGGAGGGACTGGTAAGCCATGCCCCCTTCACAGTCACCTGCTGACCCTCCCTCAGCAGGTTTTGTTTCTGGTTACCCACTGCCACCTGTCCTCCATCAACCATCTTCCACCAACCTCTGGATCCTTCATGCACTCAAGCACCCTCGAGGCCTGTCACATCTGCTCCAGGCTCTCTCGCCATCCCAGAGGAGGACCTGGCCAGCGCTCCTTTGTCCTGGCTCTGCCTGCTGCTATCTGCAACCCTGAGCTCTATTTCACCTTAGCAACTACCCCGCTCCCCATACCTCATCACAGCCCACAGCTGCTTTGTTGCTCTGCTGACATCCTGAAACGAGAAGTGACCCTCTCTGATCATCACCAACCATCTGAGCTGCTCCAGCTCCTCCACTTTCCTCAAACCCTGCCTCTGACCTGACTGTGACGTAACTGTGAGCTTGTGGACCTCCTATTTTCTCCTGCTCTAGCGTCCCTTCTTCTTGACTCACTTTTCCTAGTCCAAGGCTAGACCTCCAGGTCATCACTCCACGAGGAAATGTTTCTATTTCTCACCAGTTGCCTCCGTTACAACACTAACTTTGACCAACCTTAAATCCATCCATCCAGCCTTTTTTTTGTTGTTGTTCTTGCTCGCAAACCAAAGAATTCACAAAACTAACTGAATTTACTTTATAAAAGTTTTTTTCAAACTTTTTTTCAATTTCCTCAGGCCTTTACAGCTGCTTAGGCATTCTAGGTGAGCTGTTGTTCCACATAACCCAAATGGCTGTCCCCTAAAGTTTCCTGGTCCTTAAGCAGCTCCTTCTCCCTCCTCTTCCAACCCCCAGATGACTCCCTTCTGCTCATCTACAAGGGTAAGCTCCCTCCATGTTCCTGCATTTCTGCTCAAATTTTTCTTCATCAATAAGTGAGGAACTATTAAAATTATTGACAATTGGTATTTCCTAGGGCATAAGGAAAAAAGACATGCCTGAAAATGTTGGTAGGAGGATAAAGATGTAGTAGGTCTTCTTTTTTCGGAGGACACACTGGAAATCAAAACTGAAAATGCACACGCCCTTTGACCCAGTGATTTGTCTTCACTTCTAAGAATTGACTTAAAAAACAAAAGTGCAAAGATGTACATACAGAGATGTTTACTGCAGCTTTGATGTGGTAAAAATCTTGAGATGATTTAAATATGTCACTTTTAGGGGAATGACTGAAAAAGTTATGCTGCAATAAAGTGGAATTTTTTTTGCAGCTTCAAAAAAGAACCAGGAAGAATCCATGTTCACTGATATGAAAATATATCCATAACATATAATAAAATGACAAAATCAAACTGGGCAATAGTAGTCATAGTAAGATCCCACTTACTTAGTTATAAATGCACATATAGATAAATTCAGAAAGGTGAAGTAATAAACTCCTTAAATGCAAATCTGGGCAGGTGTAACAGAACGGTGACAGGAATGGGAGGTGGATGATCCCTACTTTATACATACTTGCAACTTTAATTTCATTACTGAGCAGGCATTACTTTTATATACTTACAACTTTGATTTCATTACTGAGCAGGCATTACTTTTATAATTTAACAATACAAAGAGAAAATACAAACCAATATAAAAACACCCTTTGTTACCTTTGCCATTGTTTTATGTGCTTACCACAATCAAGGCACCTTCCTTCGAAGGGTCAAGACTCATTTCTGTTTTCTTCAAGTAAGACTTAAGGGAGGCATTTCGGGTCACTAAGAGACCAGGATGGACACCACCCAAAGGTGGCCACTCCAAATGTTATCGCCAATATTTAGATATTTTCACTTTGGTCACAGCCCTCTCCTGTTAACTTCATTTTTTTCCCTCCAGATGGCTGAGCAGATTTAGCAAAATTAAACAAGAAGCTGGCATGTGCCACTGGACACAGAGATGCACCATACAGGAACATTAAAAGCATTAGGCTCATTTTCTTTACTGTGAATAAAAAATATTCATAATATTTTCAATTCAAGTATCCCAGGGACTATCTTTTATGGGAAAAGTGCATATCAATTTTGGTGTGACTTACTTTGAGAACAGTGATGATCAATCATGATTTATTATTGCCACCCTTTTTCCAGAAACAGAGAGCAAAATTATTAAATGTAATTAAGTATTTCAGGGGCTACATACAGATCATCCAAGTTCTCACCGTATTTTCTAGGACACCCATGCAACTTCTCTCCCTATTGATTTTCAGCAGGAACTCTGATCCAAGGCCAAATATGGACCAGTTCTCATGATCCCATCTACCTCTTTCTACCTTGGTAGGGACTCAACTCCATCCATTATCCCTTGATTCACACACACACACACACATACATCTGTATCTTCATTCTCTTTCTCACTCTTTGATCCCTCCTCAGTTTAAAATTATGCTCAATTCCTCTAAATTAAAAGTCAAACAAAATGATAACAAACATTAACCCCAAACCAACCCTTCCTTTGTCCAAACTTGTCCTACAATCAGCTGTACTAGTGTTTTCCTTCTCTTCATGCCCAACAGTTTGAGAGAGGACTCCCTGATGACTGCTCACACTTCGCAGCTCAATCACCCCACCTTCTGGCTTTTTCCCCTCCTCCCTATGGAAACAGACTTCTCAAAAGCCATCAGACAATCTCCTCGCTGCCAGCTCTAAAGCCGAATCTGAGTCAGCTTGGTGGCAGTTCGCTGTGTGGACCACTGTTTTCTTTACACTTTCCTCAGTATTAGCTGCTCCAGCCTCCCCTTTGTGTTTCTTCTCGCACTCCACGGCTACCTCCTCTCCTCCCCTCTGAAAACTGGTGCCCCTGGAGTCTCTCCTAACTGCTTTGTCTTACCAGCTACCCTCCTTGTCTGTGTGATTTCATTCATTCCCAGTGTTTCCTCTCTCAGGTATGAGGATGACCATCAAATCTGTACCTTCAAGATGTGCTTTTCACCTGCCTCCCCAACTTATAAGTCTAGGAGCTTACTACTTAGGTTTTCTCCAACTGGGTGTCCCCAGTGCTACTTAAATTCAACATATCTAAAGAGAAATCATAACCCACCCATCTGTCTTGGTCCTGTTCCATCACCAATCATTTTACCACCAGTGAGATGACTCAGAGCCTCAGTGAGTTCTCTTCTCTCTCCTGCTGCTTCCAGCACAGCCTGGGATTACACCTCCTGAAATAACTTGCAAAATCCTCTTCTTCATTCCCTAGTGCTGCTCCCCTAGTGCTATTCCTCTTAACTGGAATAATGACAAAAAAGCAATATCAACAAAACCAAAATGTAATTCTGATCTGTCTAAAGCACTTATCAATTTACACAGCTTTCTCCTACTGGAATTCAGACCAGCTTCGTGGAAAAGCTAAGGAAGTCTGGGTGGAGGGGGTACAAATAGATGGATACTGTCCTCCTTCCTCATGAAATGAAAGCTCAAAATTAAAATTGTGTCTTGGAAAATCAAAGCGACAATTCTTATACAACCAACTCTGTATGAGAGGTATATCAATTACACCACCCTAGGAGTTCATTATACTGGCAAAATTGCCCACTGGGCTAAAATGTACATTTAAATGTTTAAAGCAAAAATTTAAAACCCTACTAGAGATGTTATTGACAAGTAGGCTGAAAGGTCATTTGGTTTTAGTTTTCAGTTCTGATGTGTAAAAACGGTTGTGGATTTTTCAAATTGGTTAATCATAATGATAATTTTATCAAAGACATGCCAGTTTGAATACCTGCTAATTTTGCATTTTTCTTGTGAAATGGATTAAAGGAATGGGCCATACCACATTTGAAAAAGCCTTTCCAGGGATTTCGTTTGCACTTTTACTCACTCGATTTTTAGGAAAGAAAAATACCCGGGGTGGGAGGATGGGATTAAAGGTAGATTAAAGCTGAAAAAAAAAAAAAAATACCGGCCAACTTACATCCATTTCCAAGAACAGTGAAGAAGTATATAAATAGTAGATTAAAAATAAATGCTGCCATATTTGGCTCTTTTAACAGCTATCAGAGTGTGTTGTCAAGAAAAAAAAATCTAATGTTTCAAATAAAACTGTTTTGTGTTGCTCTCTTTACTCTAAAAAATTCTTGTGAGACTTGTTTTTGTAAATATTTTAGCCCAAATATGAATTAGCTCCTCAACACTACCTCTGAGGTCAGGGGAAGGTTTGGGGGACTCAAGTGTACAGGACTGGTAAGGTATAAACACGGTGACAGAGAAGCATTCAAAGCAACAGGTAAATTAATTAGTACACTTGCCTACATTTTTGCCTAGTGTTATGAAGATAATTTATTATTACTCCTAATATCTTTTTTTATTCTTTGTTAAAGTTAAAATCAGATGACATAGCTTGTAACCTGTATTTATATGCTCTATATATTGTAAAAACAAAAACTAAAAAAAGGAACCTCAATTAAAAAAAAATAGAAACCTTGAGAGAATGAGAAGCTGCAGACACAACTGCTTTGAAAGTGCCTCATTTCAATCCAAAGGAAAAGGAGAGTCAAGTTTGTTAAGTCTGGACCCATACTTCATCTCATCATCCAAAAGTTGAGTCTGTTTACTAAAAGAGTAGAGTTTTCTTGTAATGTCATCATTAAAAAAATAATTCTAAGAATTGTTGATTTGAAGCTTGAGGTTGCAAATGTTTTTATGTGATGTTTACAGTAGAAATTGCTATTTGTTCACTTACAGTTATAAATTGAGGTTTTCAGAGGAGGCTAATTAGTAAATCAACCAATCCTGTGATGAGCCCACAAACTGGGAACTCAGAGGCCTCCAGGAAGCTCTCCAGGAAATAATACAGT
Organism: Phacochoerus africanus; assembly: GCF_016906955.1. Classification (NCBI taxonomy): domain Eukaryota; kingdom Metazoa; phylum Chordata; class Mammalia; order Artiodactyla; family Suidae; genus Phacochoerus; species Phacochoerus africanus. The sequence goes on from NC_062544.1 coordinate 109,399,460, forward strand.
TACAGGTATTACTCCTTGTAAAAATTATTTTACAGGTAAAAAACTATGGTTCTAGACTTGTGGTTGTCAAGGGTGGGGGGAGTGGGATTGACTGGGAGTCTGGGGTTAATAAATGTAAACCACTGCATTTGGAAAGGATAAGCAATGAGATCCTGCTGCACAGCAGTGGGAACTATATCTACTACTCATTTATGATGGAACATGATGGAGGATAATGTGAGAAAAATAAAGTATATATGTGTGTAACTGGGTCACTTTGCTGTACAGTAGAAACTGACAGAACACTCTAAACCAACTATAATGGAAAAAATAAAAATCATTAAAAAAAGAAAAAAGAAAGGTCAAAAAAATTAAAAATCCTTAAGAAGATGTGGTATATATACACAATGGAATACTACTCAGCCATAAAAAGAACAAAATAATGCCATATGCAGCAATATGGATGGAACTAGAGACTCTCATACTAAGTGAAGTAAGTCACAAAGAGAAAGACAAATACCATACGATATCACTTATATCTGGAATCTAATATATGGCACAGATAAACCTTTCCACAGAAAAGAAATTCATAGACTTGGGGAACAGACTTGTAGTTGCCAAAGGGGGGAGGGAGGGAGTTGGGTGGACTGGGAATCTGGGGTTATTAGATGCAAACAATTGCATTTGGAGTGGGTAAGCAGTGAGATCCAGCTGTACAGCAATGGGAACTATATCTAGTCATTTGTGATGGAACATGATAGAGGATAATGTGAGAAAAATAATGTATATATATGTATGTGTGACTGGGTCACTTTGCTGTAAACCAACTATAATGGAAAAAATAAAAATCATTAAAAAATAAATATTAAAAAATTGCTGAGGGTGAGGGGAAATCCTAAAAAGCAAACAAAACAAAACAAAACAACTATGGTTCTAACAGTTAGATTTAAAAAAACCCACAGAATCTCACTTCTCTGGAAAGTACAAAATGATAATACAATATGTGGGGCAGAAATGGGAACTAATCTCTTCCTGTATGTAAAAAAACTGCTTTGTAGAGATAATTTTTCATCTTATAATTAACCTAAAAGTCTGACCTAGATTTTCTGTTCCATTCATGCCTATCAGAAAAATATCTGACCCTCTCCAGCCCTCTAATTTATGCTGGTACTTTCGTCTTTTACCAGGAAACACCAATGGACTAGTTCTCATTTTCAAATGGCAAAAAGTAATAGGTGAATGAACGTGGATCTTTCGCAGAGAACATTATATGGAGGACGTATTAAACAGCATTAAGAATTGAAGTAAAATCCACCTCCTTTTTGAAAAATAAGGGTTTGGGAAACTTGAAATGAAATGACATATTAGTTATATATTAATCCCAGAATATTAATCTCTACTATGAGCCATAATGATTATTGCATAATGAGCAGCCGTTATTTTAGAGGGAGAGGATGAAGATTTAACACAGATTTTAAAATTTGCAGCTGTAAATAATAATTTATCCAATAAAAGATGCCAAGAGAATGAAAAAAGAGTGTGTCCATGAGTGTATGTATGTGTGTATACGGTATATGGGGGTATGCGTATGTGTGCATATGTGTATGTGTGTATATGCATGTGCATGAACGTGTGTGTGTGTGTGTGTGTGTGTGTGTGTTAGTAGGGAGGAGTAGAAATGAAAAGGAAAGGATTTTGGATGTCCTGAGATAATTCCAGTGGTGGGTGAGCATTTATCATGAGCCTATCTTAATAAATGCTTTTGGTAGGTGGTGAAAATAATAGCATCAGCAAACAAAAATCATCTATTTTTCTCAGAAAAGATTTGTGGAGTTTTCTCTGGCAGGTAGAGATTTTCTCTGCTTGAAGTCAATCTTTTCTTATTTTAGATTTTGTCAAAATACTCAGGCCAAGAGCCTCTGTTTTCAGTAAAAGGCCACTACTTGACTTTCAGAGCAAGTGGACCCTAAGAATCATCTTGAAAGTGGATCACAAAAGCCTGACAGAGCTCCAGGGGAGTTTTACGGGAGTAGAAAGGGATGTGTCCTCATCTGGTCTCACCAACTCTGGCATAGCAAAGAAATTCTTGGCTCAAGGGGTTTACAATAAACATGGAGTAGTCAAGCGACACGCAATATGCAAACCAGTGTCATCTCTTCCCTCCTTAATATTAAAAATCATTTTTTTTTCTGCTACTAGGAGAGATTTTCAGCTTAAGCCTCCTACCTGACATCTGGCCCAGTCCACTGCCAATATTTTCCTTCTTAACTCTTAATTTGGGCATTTTTCTTCTGGGCCTTTTATTTGGGATTAATTTTAGAGAAAAGGAAAAAAAAATGTACCTATTTAGCACAGTACATGGGCCTTGTAGGAAGGAGTTCAGGCCAGAGAGATAGGCATCATTTCCGGGAAACTGCAGCAGGCCCAGGAAGAGTATTTATTCCAAACCTGCTTAATCTCAGTACAGATACCCTTTGTGGGTAGTACAGTTATTTTGAAAGAATGCAAAGAAGCAAAAAGCAAAAAAAAAAAAAAAAAAAAAACCTTCAGAGACCAAACTTCAGAGGGCAAAAGTTCAAGGGAGGATTTATTTTTAATGTTAAAAGGGAAGATGAATTGTGAGTAAAATCGAGAACATTGATTAAAACGTAAAAGCTCAGAAAGCCTAGAGGTGCTGTTTGGTTTGCTGAATGTTTATTTTTTTCCTGAGCCAGAAGCCTGTCAAATGCAGGTTTATTATTATTATTATTATTCCTAAAAGGTTTTTCTAATTGGCTGCTAGGCTTACATAAAAACCATTTATCCTAGCTTTGGGTATAGGAATGGGCATGCAGGGGGATGTTTAACAAAAAAAGTCCTGTGGGTAGGCTGCCTCTGCCTATGACTGAATTGTATTTGCAAAGGGTATGTGTATATGTGTGTGTTGTCATGTCTGCTTATTTGCAGACACAAGAAGCAACATCAAAGATGAGTAAAGCCCGGTGAGAATATACCTACCAGTATTTCATTACAAGCTAAAGCATACAAATGATTTAGGGTCTACCTCTTTCTTAAGCTTCACCAATTACATCTCTCATTTAACTACCTGAAAGAATTTATTCACTGTTTACCTGAAAAAAAAAGAAAAAAAAAAAAAAGCAGGAGTTCCCGTCATGGCTCAGTGGTTAACCAATCTGACTAGGAACCGTGAGGTTGCTGGTTTGATCCCTGGCCTTGCTCAGTGGGTTAAGGATCAGGCATTGCCGTGAGCTGTGGTGTAGGTTGCAGACGTGGCTCAGATGCTGCGTTGCTGTGGCTGTGGTGTAGGCCGGTGGCTACAGCTCCGATTCGACCCCTAGCCTGGGAACCTCGATATGCCATGGGAGCGGCCCAAGAAAAGGCAAAAAGACCAAAAAAAAAAAAAGCAATTTATTTTTAGAAGCTGAAAGCTATGAAGGACATTCATACCATTTATTGCTGCCTGTCTTGGGGACAACCGAGGTCTAAAACAGCCGCATGGCTTGCCTAAGGTACCTAGCCACTGCCAGACATTTCATTTCCCCATCTGGTAGTTATTTACCACTATTAGTGTCATGGAGTTCTTTATCCTAAGAAAACATAAATTATATATGGCCAGCTAGGGGCTTTTGGTAACAAGTTCATTTATTTGTTCATCAGATGTATATAGTGAGACCTGATATAAACTGTCAGATACCATCTTAGGCTCTGGGGTCATATCGATGAGGAAAACAGATACAGTCTCTGCTCTCTTAAGGTAAAGTGAATCTTAAAGCCGTGCAAATTTTGCTCCTCCTTTGGAGAAACTTGCAGATTAATGGTAACTTCCACATTTCCCATGTGAAGCACTAGGGTTGTGGAGTAGCCTGGAAGCATGCCTGGGCCTCTGCTGAGGGGGGACAAACAGGGTCCTGGGCCAGGTGAGGGGCCGGGATGCCCTGGCTTCTTCCCACAGCATCTGCTGCCCAGGGATGGGACCAGGAGTCAGACAGGTGGAGTCCATCATGGCTCACACCTGCAGGGCCACGGAGGACGATGAGGGGAGGGACTGTGCACATACACCCTCTTCAATAGTTATTTTAGCAACAACAACAATACTTAGTCTCCTCCCTGTTTCTTCCACAAACCATGGTGGGGAAATCATGATTTGCTGAGGGAACCACCCGAGGATGGGCTCTGACCCTTCTGTTTCTACAAGCTGTTAGGTGAGAAATGAAAGAGAGCCAAGATTGGGCTCTTGCTGCAGGTAAGAAGAAAAAAAAAATTGTATCTTGGAAGCTTCTTAAAGTGTGGGTCAATCAACTAGATCTTCACCTTGAATGTGAGTTTATCTGTGCTGCATTAGTCACAACACACACCTAACTTGCCGATAATTGGTGAGCATGACCATCCTTCAGGGACAAGACTGGAATCCTCCCACAGGGTGAAGATGGGGAGAGAAGGCAAATGTGAATAATAATGACAAAAATAATTTATTATTGTCCATCGTTCTCTTAGAAAGTAGTACTTCCTCTTTCCAGAATGTGTGAAGGTTATATTTGGAACCACTCTTGTTTTGAAACTTTGTTTTAAACTAAACTTAGCTTTGGCTGCATTGGTTTCTGATAAGAAGAGTATTATCACAGGAGCCAAGAATAATTCAGTATCAACACACTCGTTGAATATATGAAAATTGATGAGTCCATGATGATACCTTAAAAAGAGAAAGCCAGAAGAAACTCATCTGAGGCAGTTAGTTACCAACCCCTTATTTAATTAAAGGGAAAGTACATTTAATGTCTTCCCAGTAGGAACTACATTTCAGGGTAACCAAATAGCTCCAGCTGATGAGATAAAGGTCTACTTTAAAGAAGAGTGCCCACTAGGTGTAGATGGATGAGAGACTTAGAAGATCATAATTTCACAACTCCTAAAGAGAAGGCAGAGCCAAGCATGGACTATCAACTTGTGTTGAAGACACTAGGTGAATGGTCCTGGGGACTTGGGACAGTCTTATGGAACCAAAAGAGTACCACAACAATATGGTTCTATCACCAGGAGAAAAACGTAATTGTACAGTTGATGGATAAGAAAGTCACTACCCTCATCTAATGGTTGATCTTAGCATCAGAGATGGTGGAACAACAAGATATTACATGTTTCCTGGTGTTGTGCATTCTGAATCACAGCATTGTCCAGGATGCAGTCCAGCCAAAGATATTTACTTGGGGTTTATGCACCCTGAAGATGTACCTTCCAGGAAATGTAGGGGAAAGAGGAACAAGCTAAATGACACCACAGCCAGTGGGGGTGGGGGAGCTTCTAGGGGGCCAGTGACTGCAGTAAGAAGGTTCCATGAAGAAGAGGCTAAAGAAACTGAGGCTGGATTCAAAGCCACTGAGGGGACATGACAACTAGGTGAAATGCATGGTCTAGAATTGGTTTTGGTTTGGACACATAAGCTATAAAAGACATTTTGGAGAACATTTGGGGAATATGAATATATACAGGCTATTAGATAATGTTAAAGGATGATTATTAATTTTAGGTGTAACTGTGTTATTTTTGCTACATAGGAAAGTGTTCTTATGTTTTAGAAATGCATTTTGAGGTATTTAGGGGGTAATGTTATGTTATCTCTAACGTATTCTTTGCAGATGACACACAGTGGGGCATCGTGTCTGAAGCAGACTGTGACCTTCAGGCCACCTATAGAATGACTGAACACACATACAGAGACCTTTAACCAACCACATCTGTCAGAGACTAGCAAGTAATGTGTAATTATAAGTTGCTATCATATAATGAGTAAAAATTTTGTACTACATTTTCTAAAGACTGAAGTATCTAAGATGAGTAAAGTAAAAAAGAATACCATAAAATATTTAGTTCAAAATAATGAGGTAAGTATTATCATTAGACGAATTAAAAAAATTTGAGACCTGATAACTAACATAAGTTTGGTACTGCCATAAGAATCTAATTTCCAATGATTACTATGGGTGATTTTTAAAACTTTTCTTCACTTAATGATACCTAAAACCTTCATCTGCTAGCAAAAATCAATCAACCACAAGGGAACGGTTAAATTATGGTACAGCCCTAACATGAAATATTGTGAAGCTACTAACAATTAAGATTTAGATTTAACTTTTGAATTGATATTTAATAACATGAACATACTTATGATATAATGTTAAGTGCAGGGTATACAACTATATTATAAGTTAGTTTCAATTTTATGTACATGTTAGTGATTTAGCCCCCAGATAACTGCCGAAGAGGGTTAAAGAGGTACCATTTAATGTATTCCTGGCAACACTGGACTGTCGAAATAAGAGGAAAAAAAATACACTTGGGGAGGCAGTAAAAAATTGTAGAGGTGAACCAGGCATGAATAACATTACTGTCTGTTTTAAACCAGAGAGTAAGTTCTCTCACCACATTGGGCAGATGTGGTAAATACTCTGACACGATAAAAAAGAAACTCCTAATTTTACTCACCTCCAAAGCTGAAAGTTGAAGAGTTGAAGCCCTTTTGCCCTTCTCAGAATGACTAAATGAATGTGCACCTCCTCACCGCCAAGTACCAGACCTGATGGGGGACCAGAAAAGGCAATTCCGCTCTGACAGACACGAGAGGCAGACGCAGAATATGATGGCAGAGCTCTTTAACCCTACGGCCATCGGTTAAGTGTTCACTGAACATTCTCGCACTCTCCAGAAGGGCGGCCAAGCCTGTAGTGCTACCGGGAGGCCAGGACAGAGGGAAAGAAACACAATCCTTCCTCAGGAGTGGCCCTTCCTCAAAGATGAGAAGAAAAAGAAACGTCACTAAATGTCACACTCATTTAAGATTTCGAAGAGACATGCCTCTTTCATGAGACAGGTAAATAAAAATCTAACTGCATTAAAAACCCTTTCCTCTCCTGACTATTGAAGTACAATTCTCAGCGACGATTCAGAAGAGAATGAAGAACAGGCAATCCCACTTGTGCACACATGTGCACACACACATGCACACACACACAAGCCTGCACACGCAAAGGAAAGGCTCTGGATGAACACACACCAAGATTTTAATGACAGGTATGTATGAGGATCTAGGAAAAGAATGGAATGAAAGAGAAGCTGAACTTTTCTTACTCTAGATATTTCTGAATTTTTAAAATTTTCTCTTTATAGCCCCAGATATTCATTTATTTCTCATGTAATTTTTTTTTTTTTTTTTTGCTTTTCAGCGCCACACCAGCAGCATACGGAGGTTCCCAGGTTAAGGATCCAATTGGAGCTACAGCTGCGGGCCTACACCACAGTCACAGCAATGCCAGATCTGAGCCATGTCTTTGACCTACACCACAGCTCACTGCAACACCGGATTCTTAACCCACCGATCAAGGCCAGGGATCGAACCCAAAACCTCATAGTTCCTAGTCGGATTCATTTCCCCTGCACCATGACGGGAACTCCCCCACTTAATTTTTTAAAAGAAAGATGAACTCATGTGCTCCTGGTAGAAATGTAAAAATGTTACCGCTCACTTGAAAACTGTTTGGCAGTTCCTCAAAAAGTTAAGAGTTACCTGATTCCCCTGAGCTGTTTACCCAAGAGTAAAAGAAATAACACGTAGGCATAAAGACATGATGACTTATAGAAGCATTAACTGTAACAAACACTGGAAGCAACTAAAATGTCTGCTAGCCAGTGAACGGGTAACAGACTGTGCTAAGGCCACATAACTGAATACTATTCCACAGTAATAAACAACTATTGATACACAGCAGCTTAGATGAACCTCAAAATAATGATTCTGGGTGAAAGAAGCCAGACCAAAAAAAAAAAAAAAAGACTACATGCTATATATTTCAATTTATCTAGAATTCTAGAAATGCAAACCAAACAACAGTGATGGATAGCAGATTGGTGGATGAATGGAGGGTTGCGAGGGAAGGTTCACTAGGGGCAAAAGGAAACTTTTGGGGTGATGGATATGTTCACCACCGCACGGGGTGATGGTCTCACTGGTGTACACAAATCACGAGTTGTCCAATTTTCTGCTTTAATTAGATGCAGTTTATTGTGTGCCAATTACACGTCAATGAATCTGTAAGAAAATTGATACATGTTTAATATAGGAAATTTGGAAATTACATAGGAACGAAAAAGAAAAATGAAAGTGACTACTCAGTACTTCTTTAGACTACTCATCTTGGCCAAAGAAAAGCGTAGGCCCCAGTGCAGTGGACACCAAGTTCTGGCCCCGAGAGCTCTGGTCATCAGAAGGATTCAGGGGAACATTTTCTTTTTGAGTGGATTTTCCCTAGCTTTCCGCTGAATTTCAGGGTTGAGTAAATGACGTTTGGTTGAAACCACCCGCTTCGTAAAGTTGTGGTAACAAACCATAAATCAGTCTGGGTTCCTTAAGAAGCTCTGCAAACCTTAGAAAACCAGAACGCTCTTAACAGAGCTGTTTGATTCAATAGTTTGGGGCTGGATTTTTAGTCAAGTTCTGGTTCCAGGTTCTCAGTATTCAGCAGAAATGTTCAGTGAGTCAAACATACACACACGTATAAAGCTTTTTTTCATTTGGATCACAAAGAGAAGGTGAATATGTAAACATATATTGGCTCCAAATATCTGCAAATACATCGTTCTTTAAATGATAACCTCCCACTGTATGGCTAAGGAAACGGATTGAGAGACTTGCTGAAACCCTCACTTAGTAAGTGGTGAGAGGGATAAATCCAGCTCTCTTTCTCTAGATCATATCCAAAGTAAGGATATAATTTATATAATACAAAGTAACAGTAATAGCTGACATTTTCCCCAGACACACACTTTCCTACACAAGACCCTTTACAAGGTCCTTTAGGCCCAGACACCTTTTTTCCTTCACCTGAATGAACAGGATGCAGGGCTTCTCCCCACATTTCCCGAACTTGGAAATAAGACTGTTCTCTGACATCATGCTGCTCAAAGTGTGGGTCCAGGCCAGCAGCATGGGTGTTACTTGGAAGCTTGTTAGCAATGCAGACTCCAAGGCTCCATGCAGACCTGCCAATGCAGAATATGCATTTTAACAAGATCCCCAAGTGACCTGTAGGCACATTAAAGTGTGAGAGGCCCTCTCATCAAGTCAGCCATCAAATGGATACAGGCTGGGAATTCCTGTGTGGTGCATCAGGTTAAGGGTCTGTCATTGTCACTGCAGTGGCTCAGGTCACTGCGGTGGCATGGATTCAATCCCTGGCCTGGGAACTTCTGCATGTTGCAAGTGCAGCCAAAAAATACATACACACACACACACACGATGGTCAGGGCAGAGATATGCAGGGTCATCAGGAAGAGAGAGAGTCCCCCAGGCCAGCGGGTCTTGTGTGACAGTGACTGAAGAGCGAAAGAATGCATACATGCATTGAAACAGGTCAGGCAGGGAGGAAGAGAGAAAGGAGCATCGCAGAGGCCACCACTGACAGACAATGCTGGCATTGCTCAGGGATGGAGGATTCTGGCTATATAGGCTAGTGGCGATGCCAGGCCTGCTGTGCCAGGAGGATGTCAGGCATCCAGATCTGCTGACACGGCATGTTTGTCATGGGAAACCCTTGGGATAGTCAGGGAGGCAGATTGTAAACTATTTTTATTGTTCAAGCTTCACGAGGACCTTCTTGAAAGCAGGGCAAAGAAGACACCATGCCTACCAGGTATCATTTTAAAGCTCCTTTTCATTTACAAATCACATTTGTTTACTCTCTTCTGTCTCTCTTGGAAGACATGGTAAGTGTTTCAGATGAAGTTAAGTGGTTGGATGTCACCCTGTGCCCACAAGTTCTATCCGTGCCTGCCTGAAGTGGAACACAGCCACAGGAAGGTGACTATCTCCTCTCGTTCACCTCTAATTTTTAAGGAACCTCAGCCAGCTCTGAGCCTACAGTTGCTCACATCACTGATGAGCCCCACTGAGTGGAAGGGGGCTGGGAGCAGTGTGGGTGACGTCTGCGGGTGGCATGGCACTGCACTGGTAGGGGTGGAAGATCTAAGAAAGCTTGGATTTTGGTGCCCTAAAATGCCCACCTCAGGTATGTCTGATCCAGAGAGGGGAGGTTACTCCCAAAGTCCAGAAAAATCCAAGATGACACGTACATCATCATCTAACCTCTTCTCTAAAACCATTTCCACCAGGCTTATAATTTGGCTTCTCCTTTGGGTCTGGCCAAGAACAGACAGAAAGAGTGGTTATGTTACCAACAGTAGACGAGTCCAAGACGTTTGATTTTATACTTTCCTCCAAATTTCATGCCTTTCCATTACACAACACTGCTTCATTCAACAGGGTATAGATGAGAAGGTTGTGATAAAGATGTTCCTGAGATGACTTCTGCTAGACCAGCAGCCTTCTAGGCTTCTCACCATCTCCCCAGTGTCTGCTCTGAAGCTCAGGCTGGTGGGAGGGACAGGGCAACATGTACCAAGGATGTTCACGAGGCCACATGGGGAACCGTGTGGTTTGGGGTCAGGAAACCAGGTGCCTGGCTGTCAGGCTACACCCACAGACGCAGGCACCACCACCAAGTCAGGTGTCTCTTGGTTTTGGCAGCTCTGAAATTATGAGTTGACAATCAGATGGCACGGAAGCCTGGAAACAAAGTTATCAGCTAATCAGAAAGACCTGCTTGGATGTGGTTTAAATATCCTGAAAGTTAGCACAATGTGGCATAGGGTGGAAAATTGCTATGCCCAGGCCCAGTGATGGTATGTGTGTGGGGGGAGGGGGTTGTGGTTGAAGAGAGGGAACCTGTCTTTGTTTTTAACTATCAGATGAACAATGAGAGAGTTTGACAAACGGGGTGATTTTAGAATAAATTTCTAAAGAGAAATGATTATATATTTGCATAAATAGAAAGTCTACTTGACATTCAAGACAAGTTACAGATTTTTAACGCTATTCAACAGATAGAAACACTTCTTAGAATCCTAAAATGTTTATGTTTAACATGCACTTTATTCCTGAATACACTCTCACAGCAAAATATTCGATGACTGCAGACAAAGGTAAATGCCTTTTCAACCACCTCCCACCAACCTGCAACTTCTTCCCAAAGAGGTAATAAGCCATTTGGGTAGGAATCCTTACAAACTCTAGAACATGAATATGTTCCCAGACAAACAGCTAATGTCATTTTGATGTTTTGTTTCCATCCTTCTATTGAACAATTTGCTTTGTTCATTTGGAAACATACCCTGGAGAGTTTTCCATGTTAGTGCTTATGGATCCAGCTCCTTTTTAACTGCTGCACAGTATTCAATAGAATGGATAAGTCATCCTTTATGAAATCTTCGTCTTATTGATGGACATGTAGGTGGTTTTCCATTTTCACCAACATAAGCACTCTTGCTGTAACACCTCCTTGAGAGCATGCATGAATATTCTTTAAAGGATTTGCTGCCACTGGTATACACTAACAGACCCTGCCATCATCCTCTTCCAGTGTGGCTGAACCAATTCACACATTCTCAGGAGTGTGGGAGTGCCTAGCTCCTCACCCCAAAGCTCACTACTAAACTCATAAAAGATTTACCTATTTGAAGGGTGAAAATATTGCTGTTGTTTATCTTGAATCTCCCTGATGACTATTTAGAGCATCTTTTCAGGTGCTTTTCTCCCCTCATCTGGAAACTTTGGCACAGTTTAAAATTTGGGTTGTCTTTTTCTTATAGGTTTGTAGGAGCAGAACTTTTTTTAAAAAAAGAAATTGCAAAAGCAAATAATAACTGTTTTCTTGATTTCAGAAAGCTCTAAAAGCATCTGCTTGCATAGAAATAGAGAAAAAAAAGCCTGTGGTGTGTGTGTACATGCACTTTTTTTTCCACACCATGACTTTAACACCTACACACATTTAGTAAAGTGAGTGAAGCCCCCAAAGATTGCAACGACAAAGATGAAAGGCAGAAACGTGAGGTAGTTATATCAGACACTTAGTAATAAGAAGGGCCACTTTCAGCCAAGAGCTGCAGTCTGGCTTTTGTGGTCCACAGGGCCATGGTTTGCAACCCCAGGACCAACTCTTTCCCGTAGAAATCTTTCCTGTGGTGGGAGCTTGGGATTTGGGCTCAGGCTCGGCAGTTGCCCATCTAAGGAAGTGACGTCAGTCTGTGGCCTCTGTCTGGGGTTATCTGAGGGGCTCATCGACCAAAACAGTGGCAGAGACAGAGGAGCAACCAGGTGGTAGCAAGGAGTTGGCAGACTCAGGCTCCCTGACTCATTCTCAACCACAGAAGAACTTATCTCCACAGGGCATCTTCCTGGGTGAAAGCTAAAGCCTGGAGGCTTGAGAGAATGGGCACTTATGTGGTGCAGAGGGGGCAGGGAGGAGAAAGTGGGCAGGGGACCCAGCCTCTCTGGAGTTGGTGCTGATGTGTCCATGCGGTCTTGGGGCAACACAAGGATAAATTCCAAAGATGGGACGTGACGTGGAGCAGAGTCAGATCTGTGAGACATGATCCCTTTAGCCCTCTGTTTTTAAGTATTGCTTTTTTTGGGGGGGGGTTGGGGCTATTTTAGGGCGACACCCCCAGCATATGGAGTTCCCAGGCTAGGAGGCCAGTCGGAACTATAGCTGCCGGCCCACACCACAGCTCATGGCAACACCGGATCCTTAACCTACCGAGCAAGGCCAGGGATTGAACCTGCATCCTCATGGATCCTAGTTGGTTCATTCCACCAAGCCACAAAGGGAACTCCTTAAGTATTATTTTAAAAGATTCTAGGGAGTTCCTACCATGGCTCAGCGGTAATAATACTGTCATAATAATAATACTGTCATAATATTGTCATAATAATCCTGTTTTTCCTCCCAAAGCTCCTTGTGACAGATAATCTATGAAGTCCTGTTTTCTCTGGAAAACGTCCCCACTCCCACTCACTTTACTTCTCCAAATTCAACAAAACCCAAACCCTTTCTGCCTCTGAGCATCCCTCAAACCATTCGCTCCTCCTAAATACATCCTTTCTCTCCTGCCATCTCCTCCCCACAGGCTTTCATGAAATACTGTTCATCCTTCAAGTCTTAATGCAAAGTTCTAAAGACATTCGGCTTCTCTGTCCCCATCAGCAGAGATGTCTTCTCTGTTATTCCTCCACTGTATACGCGTGCACGCATGCACACACATACACACACACAAACACCACAAATATATATATATATATATATATATATATATATTTATCTGTTGACTTTTTTTCTTTTCTTTTCTTTTTGGCTGTGTCTGCAGCATGTGGAAGTTCTTGGGCCAGGGACGGAACCCGAGCCATAGCAGTGACAGCAATGAATCCCTAACTGTTAGGTCTCCAAGAAACTCCACCTCTTGACATTTTCTTATTCTGTCTCATAAAAATTATTTGGAATTTATTTTATGCTGTACACAGTGACCTCATCCATTCATTGATTCTACAAGTAATTATCGAGGGCATCCCACATACCAGAGATTTTTCCACCCTTGTCTTTCCAACCTCCCTCTTTCTTATTATTCTCCTGTCTTCACTCTTCTTCATACTCCTTTTGCTTCCTCCTCTCCCACATCCCTATTTTAAGAGGATTTTTTTCCCCTAAGGGACTAAAACTATTTCATGAAAATAGTCACTTAAAAAAAAAAAAAACCCTTGGGCTTTCAGCAGCCACTTGGGGGTGGATAGAGGTAGGGGATGAACACTTTGATGCTCTGCTTATGCTACGTTGCTTTCCTGGGTGCCTGCTGTTAGGTCCTTATTTAATATACGTCTATCCAACAGGTCTGTCTGCAGAATGTGGACTTTGCTTCAGGGGCTGTATATCTGATAACTTCATCTTAAGGGAAGCTCCTTCCTGTGTCTTGGGATGACTCTTCCTTTTCACACTTCAGCATGAACTTCACCTTCTCAGAGAAGCCTTCCCTGCCACCCATCTCAAGTAGCCCTGTCCTCTCTCTGTCCCTGACCCAGTCATCCTCTCTCCCACCATCCTGTGTGGGGAATTGATTTCGCTGATGTTCCCAATAAAGAGTCTCTACTCAGACCCTTTCAGATGGACTTTGAGGTCCTTCCCATCAGAAGGGGGAGTCTATCTCCCCACCCCTTGAATCTGGGCTGACCAGGCTTGCTTTGACCAACAGAACGTGACAGAAATGACGGTGTGCCAACTCTGAGCCCAGACCCTAAGAGGCCTTGTGTGCTTCCTCTCTCTCAGAACCTTATCAAAAGCACGTGCATAAACCCAGGCGAGCTGGCTGGAGGATGGGCGACCACACAGATGAGAGAGAAGCCAACCTAGACAGCCCGTCCCTTGTCGACTTAGCTGGCCACAGACACATAAGCAGGCCCAGCTAAAGTTAGCTGAGGTTGCCTTACACCAGAAGAACTGGCCAGCTGAGCCCAGCTTCAAGTGCAATTTATAGAATCATGGACTAAGTAACAATCATCACTTTCAGCCACTAAATTATGCAGTGGTTCATTATGTAGCAACAGTCACCTGCTCAAAGAATCAGCATCCTTAGATTTAAAAAGGATACATGTGTAGCTTTATCTTGCAGACATACTAAGGCCATCAGATGAGATGATGTTTGAAAAGTTCTTGGCACAAACTGGGGGCTCAGTACATGGATTTATTTCCTCTTTCCCTGGAGAAGAGTGAAGATCTCAGTCAAAAGGCGGTCTGAGCCATTCTCCCCCAGGAATAGGAGAACGAGCCCCGAGACAGCCCCCAGAGGCTTTGGAACCATGAAGAAGAAGGGTCGTTAGGAAGGTGACCCAGGGTGAGACGGCGAAGCAAGTCTGCTGAAGCTGAATGACGTTCCTGCATTGTCATTTACTGGATTTCTCTGTAGTGTTTAGAAATGAAATCTTTTTAACCAAAAAAGGGCCAGGATTTTTGCTTGGGCACCTCCCAAATGCCAAACTCAGACAGCAATCCTGACAGCTACTCCAGAGAATAGAAGTTAATGTCCTGTTTTACACAAAAGAGGAAATAGGCTTTGAGACAAAGCCATGCTGTAAGTAAATGTAGAATTGGATAGACCCCAGGTAGAGCCATAATATCAGGATGACCCCCTCTGATATAAAGTTCTGCTCACTAAGCATGTGCTAAGTGCCAGGCTTTGCTAGTCTCCTTTTTATAGTAGCTCTTTTTACCCTCATATCAAGGCAACCGTTTGAGGGGGGTACTGTCACCGTGTGTTAAGATAAGGGAAGTCTCTTGCCTGGGGTCGTGCAGTCACGGTGGGCCTCCCAGCCCTGTTCTGCTGAGCGTGAAACTTTCCCTCTTTTCCTTGGCCATTTCCAAGGATGGAGGAAAGTTCAAGAAATTAAGCACATAGTAGCCTTAAAGCAGAAAGAGAAACGAGCTAAATCTTGGAGGGGAGAAGAACTGAAGAGTAGGTCATCCCAGAGCAAGTTGCAGGGCTGCGGGGTGAAAGGGGGACTATCCCCCAGCCTCTTGGAAGAGCCCCCCGCATGCAGGATGGTGGCGGAGGAAGCCAGGGCAGCAGCGACAATCTTGCACAATCCCAAGTATGGGGGGAAAGGCCTTATCAACACGTTCCAGAGAAAGGGAGATGAATGGAGGGTCCCAGATTCCAAAACCTGCGGTACAGTAAATAAAATAATTGACACTACTGAAAAACACACTCCAAGTTTAAAAAACTGCAAGCAGGCTTCTTTTCTGCAGGATGTCTCTGAACCTTAGGTGTGCTGCTCTACCTGTTTTGCAAAGGATTTTACCTTTTGCTAAATACCTACTCACCTCTCTGGGCCATTAAGGCTCCAGTGTGGAAAGGCTGCTGGGCATTGTTCTTTGGGCATATCTTTTTCCCAAACATGTCTAATATTAAAAACAGGGCTGTTATTTCTCAGAAATTTGTGAGCAATCTGAAGCCTGGGATTGGGTCTTAAGTCATGTTTCTCTGAGTCCAGCAGATAGAAACTCAATAAGCATCTGTGTGCTCGGCATGTGTGCGACTTTACAGAGGAAGTGACAGACCTGAGGTCTCAGGTCAGCTGCCCCCCACCAAGAAGCTGTTCTCTGGGCCTCCATGATAGAGACTTGAACTTCTGATGTGGTTGTTTTGATGTGGCCATTTTGAAACTAAGGACATTTTGACACAGCTATTTTGATGCTGTGGAAAATTTCTTACTTTTTAAAAAAGCCAGCTTTAAGCTTTTGAACAAATTATCAAGTATCAGTGCGGTGTGGGGGTTGGGGTCTACATCATGGAGACGGCTGGGTTCAAGATGGGGGGGTAGGGGTCTAGTTTTTATTTACATTTCTTATGAGAAAAGAAGAGGTAAACATACATTGGGCTGATTTTTAGGGTCACAGAAAGCCTCCAAGTTAAAAAAGCCTTTTAGTAATCAAGACAACGTGGGACTGGTGCAAGAAGAGACAAACAGATCCATGGAACAGAAGAGAAAGGCCAGAACTATAGCTACACAAATATAGTCTACTGATCTTTGACAAAAGAGCAAAGGAAATACACTGGAGCAAAGGTAATCTTTTCAGCAAATGGTGCCAGAACAATAGGACATCCACATGCAAAAAATGAATCTAGACATAGACCATACACGCTTCACAACAATTAACTCAAAATGGGTCTTAGATCTAAATGTAAGACATGAAACTCCCAGAAGACAACAATAAAACCTAGATGACCTTTGGTAGGTGATGACTTTTAAGATATAATACAAAAGGTACAATCCATGAAAAAGAGAGGTGAAAAGGTAGACTTCATTAAAACTAAAAATTGCTCTGCAAAGGACAGTGTCAACAGAATGAGAAGACAAGCCACAGGGCAGGAGAAAATATCTGCAGAAGACACACCTGGTAAAGGACTGTTGGTCAAAATACACAAAGAACTCCTTAAACTCACACAAGAAAAGAGAAAACCTGATTTTGAAAATGGGCTAAAGGCCTTAAGAGGCACCTCACCAAAAAGATATACAGACGGCAAATAATCCTATGAAAATATACTCCATATCACATGTCATCAGGGAAATGCCAATCAAAAAAACAGTAAGATACCACCACATACCTATCAGAATGGCCAAAATCTGGAACATGGAGAAAACACCAAATGCTTGCGAGGATGTGGAGCAATAGAAACGCTGATACGTCGCTGGGGAGGAATGTACAACGATACAGCCACTTTGGAA
Organism: Phacochoerus africanus; assembly: GCF_016906955.1. NCBI lineage: Eukaryota > Metazoa > Chordata > Mammalia > Artiodactyla > Suidae > Phacochoerus > Phacochoerus africanus. The sequence goes on from NC_062544.1 coordinate 109,416,594, forward strand.
AACAGTTTGGAAGGTTCTTACAAAACCACACACACACTCTTACCATACAATCCAGCTCTTTGGTATTTACTCAAAGGGGTTCAAAACTTAGGTCCACACAAAAACCTACACATAGATGATTATAATTGACAAAACTTGAAAGCAACCCAGATGGCCTTCGGTAGGTGCATGGCAAGGGATATTCTTCAGGGCTTAAAAAAAAAAAAAAAAAAAAAAGAAGTTCTCAAGCCATGGAAAACATGGAGGAGACAAACTAATATTACAAAGTGAAAGAAGCCAATATGAAAAGGCTATAGACTGTATGAGTTCAATGATAGGACACTCTGGAAAAGACAAAGCTATGGAGACAGCAAAAAGACCACTAGTTGCCAGAAGTTAGGGGGAGAGAGGGATGGATAGGTGGATTTTTAGGGCAGTGGAACTATTCTGAGTGATACTCTAATGGTACGTACGTGTCATTATACATTTATCATAACCTGGAGAATGTACAACACCAAGAGCGAACCCTCATGTAAAGTACGGGCTTGGGGTGACAATGAAGTGCTGAGGTAGGTTCATCGCCTGTAACAAACCCACCATTCCCATGCAGGATAGAGATGGCGAGGCAACGGGGGATTCGTGGGGATCTCTCTGCACCTTCCGCTCAATTCTGCTATTGACACAAATGGCTCTAAAAACTAAAGGCTATTTATAATTTTAAAAAGCCAGTCTGCACATCTTCCTGCATAAAAACTGCCACCATCACTGCAAAGGTTCCTTGACAGCTAGCATAGTGCCCTTCCTCCATCCGGGGTATCGGGAGGGCTGTAGGTGTTCTGACATCACCCTGATGCCTCCCTTGAGGTTGAAGTGGGAGGAGGGAAAGTGGCAGGCAGAGCTGGGGTTTGGGGTTCTGGCTCCTGCGGTGGCCCAGCTAAGGGGAAGCTAGAATCCAGTGAGCTGGTTCTGGCCGTGGGAGATCACACTGAGAGCATGCAGAGAAACCATGAGGTTTTGCTGTTTTCCCTGAAGTTACCAATGACCTACTGGCAATGGAAATCTGATTGTGTCATGCCTACACAGATGCCTTCGGTAGCTTTCCATCTCACTTGGTGTGAGATCAACACTCCACACCTGGGCCTCAATTCCCCACACCATCGGGCCCCTCTTGTTTCTCTGGCCACCTCACACTCTGGCCCCCAGCCTGCTGGTCTTCTCATCCTTGGACACGCCAAGCTCCCCCTGGCACCTGTTTGTTCCCTCTGCTGGGAACGGTCACCCCAATCTCCACCTTTATGGGAACTTCTGATCATTCATGTCCTAAAACGTCACCTCTGTAGTGACTCCTTCCTACCCACCCGGTGTGAGAAGCCTCCTCCTTCACTCAACCGTCTCTTCATTTTAATTCTCTGTTGTTTAATTGGATATTTTTGGTCTTGTTTACTGCTCCATCCCTAGCTCTTAGATCTGCGCTGGCACTGAACAAGAAGGTGGCAAATAGATGTTGAATGAAGGATTCAAGTGAGATCTTCCAGTGTGATAAAGCATGTCAGGGCAGAAGGGCTGATTTTGATCTTTAATAGATGGGGCAAATAAAAATCGCAAATCCTGCAATGGGTCTCACGATTCACATGCCACGAGCACAAAACCTCAGGGGGTGTGGATGATGTTTATTTCCCTTATAAATAGTGCATGTTCTGCAACAACTTGGCGGCCACACAGTGAACTCTTGACCTCTCTGGGCTCCAGATACCTTCACTTCAACACCTTAACCATATCACATCCAAGGCTAAATGCACCACTGTCTTCTAAAACCAACTCTTCCCCTCACGTCCCCTCTCCACTAAAGGCACCCAGGGCTTTCCAGAGCCTCCAAACAATCTTGCTTCCCCCTTCTGCCACGTCCCATCATTTGCCAGCTCCTTTGGGCCTCCCATCCCTTTCTTCCCTACTGCTGTGCACGGTGTGGCCCACTCTTTCCCCCACCCCTCTGCCTCTGCCAATTGCTTCCTAAGCCTCTTTCAATCTTTGGTGGCTAATTCCTGGGAACTGAATTTAGCAAAAATGACTACTTTCTCCTTTTTCTTGTCCATTAATGGTCTGAACCGCTACCCTCAACACACGAGGAGTTTAAAGAATCTACAGGTGTCCTGGGAAGGCTGCATTGGCTTTAAGCCTCCTGGGGAGGGAGGGGCTCCCTTTAAGCCCCTCTACTTGCAGGGCAAGGAGAGTGGTCCCACCATGTAGCAGAGTTATCATCCTAAGTCTCCTTCGAAGGTAGAGATACAGGCTGCTGAAATGCCGGTCAGTCCAGACTGTGCACTATCACGGCCACTAGCCGTGGGTACTATTTACATCTAAATTCAAGCCAAGTGTGGAGTTCCCATTGTGGCACAACAGATCAGCAGCATCTCTGCAGCAGCAGGAGGCAGCTTCTATCCCCAGCCTGGCACAGTGAGTTAAAAGACGCAGCGTTGCCACCACTGCGGCATAGGTCTCAACTGTGGCTCAGATCTGATCCCTGGCCCGAGACCTCTACACGCCACTGGGCGGCCAAAAAAGAAAACAAAAAAAATCAAACCAATTGCAATTAACTAAAATTCGGAAAAATCAGTTTCTCAGTCACACTAACCACAGCCTCAGTGCTCATTAGCCACATGTGGCTGGCAGCTGGGCACGGAGTGGTGCAGACACAGGACACTTCCACCACTGGAGATAGCTCTAAAGGATGGCACGGCTCCAAATTCCCAGGATTTAGAGGTCTGTTTTTTCCATTACTGTAGTCAAAAGATGATTAAAAACCCCCAGGCATGTGCTGCTGGACTGTGACCATGGCTAAGACCCCATGGTCCCATCCTCATGGAGTTAGTGGGTAAAGAAGGTCCTTATCGGAGTTCCCATTGTGGCGCAGTGGTTAACGAATCCAACTAGGAACCATGAGGTTGCGGGTTCGATCCCTGCCCTTGCTCAGTGGGTTGGGGATCCAGCGTTGCTGTGGCTGTGGCGTAGGCCAGCGGCTACAGCTCCAATTCGACCCCTAGCCTGGGAACCTCCACATGCCATGGGAGCTGCCCAAGAAATGGTAAAAAGACAAAAAAAAAAAAAAAAAGGTCTTTATTGATTTTTACTTCTTGGAAGTCTGCCCCAGGAACTCCTTGTACCTGCATCAGGCAGACCCTCACCACCAAACAACCCTTAATCCTTCAAGACACTCTGGACTTCCCAATCAGAAACAAGGCCTGCATCAATGAAGGGTGAAAATCTAGCATCGTCCTCTTCCAAAGACCCCCCTCTCCTTGCTTTTAGAAGGTGACTTTCCCACTATGCATGGAAGACTCAGAAAGAAGAATGAGATTATAAATCTAATCTTAAATATGGAGAACTTGGAAATTAGAAGAATGAAGCAAAACTCATTCTCTGCCATGCACTGTTACACACTCAGAATGTGGGGTGAACAAGGAGAGGCCCACACATGACCCCCCTACCAGGTGCTATGACAAAGTAGACTCAGGCTTTTCCTCTGAGGTAGCCATCAGACGTTCTGGGCTACAGCTTCCATTCCACAATTAGTCACTTCATGACCCTCGACTCCAGCACAGCCCTGGGCCCTGGGACCCAGAGGGGCAGCACTCACTGCTCTGCCTGCTAGGATTCATCTAGTTGAGAATGCAAGAAGAAAAATCCCCATTGCAAAAGGGAACTGGCAGACTCTCAGAATCACTCAGCTCTGAATCCTACCTGCAGAGAGAGAAACACAGCAAAGAAAACAAAAGAATGGGATGATCCGTCCAAAGAATGAACCCAAGCTGGATGACAGAAAAAGAACCCCATCTGTCCTAGGCTCTGCGGAGAAATGAGAAGTTCTCTCTACTACCTCCCTGCATCCTCCTGCCTCCCCAGCCTTGTGCCTCCTCTCTGCATCCCTGGGGAGGCAACCTGGGAGTTCTAAAGTGGCTCTTCCAGAACCCGACGCTACCTAAGGGTCCCTACCTCACCTGGACCACGGTGGAGCGGGGCACGCAGAAGAGGGAATCTTCGCAAGGGCACATTTACTCCTTCTCTTCTTCCCTGACCACCTACCACACTCCCCTTCTTCCCACAAGCCCCCATCCAGCTGGTGGGTGAGCAGTGTCTACCTGGGATGCCCGTACCTGATGAAGAAGAAGCCTGAGTCAAGAGGAGGCAGAAAGCATGGCATCTTCCTCAGCCGGGGCTCTCGCACCTGCAGCACGTGTCTCGACCTTCTGAAAGCTTTCCCAGGTCCCAAGGAAACGTAAAGGAGATGCCAACTTCACCGCTCCCTCTGCCCAAGACACCCAGAAGTCAGCCAGGGGAGCATTTTCGTCCCTCTATTGCCCCTTCCTTCTCTGTCATTATTTGCCAGTTCAGAGGGAGAAGTGAAAGGCCAGGGCACTTGGGTGATTCTCGGTCATGCCCCGTTTTAGACACAATGCTCAATGAATGTGGACGAGATAAGGGAATTCACGGCTCCCTCAAGGCTGCTGAATCAACCATTGCTTTCATTCTTACTGCTCACTGTCCATACCTTTCATATGGGCTATCTGTTGGCCTTTCACATTGAGATAATAAATCCAGCTGCATCTTATGCACTTTGTTCTGCAGGAATTGATGGTGATTGACAGGCCACGTGCCTGGGAGGGCCACCCTGCTGAAGAGCACCACTGAGGCCACAGGATGATAAGTATCCTGAAAAGACAAAATCAGTTTCCACTGGAATGTAGCTGTGATTCTTTCCCAGAACAAATATTAAAAAGAGGTCTCTGCCATAATGACAAGGAATCACCTTAGGTCTTTTCTCTGCTATGGACAGTGGAGGGTGTGGACTGCAACTTCTGCTCCACAATTATTCCTTAAATGCCCCTCAACCGCCAGGCACAGCACCTGGCCCTGGGACCCAGAGGTGGTGCACCTGTGTTGTGATCTAAGGTCCCACCAGAGCCGTGGCCAGTGAAGACTTCATTTGTGACATTTTAAAAAATATAGTATTTGTTTGTTTAGGCATCTTCGAAATTTCTTCTAAACACCCATGACTAATAAGGTGAAATGAATTACTGATGTTACCCACTGATAGCAGTCATATCAAAATAAAATCTTAACTGCATTTGACCCCAATTTTAAGATGTTTGTGGCTCTCCAACACTCCCTGTGTTCTTAGATATGCGTCACATACGTGACCTTCTAAATTTGCACCAGTTGATGCAACTTTCAGAGATGACAGGCCTGCTCTACATCTGTACCACCTACTGTGGTAGCCACAGCTACACCTGGCTGTCAGCACTTGAAACGTGGCTAGAATGAGTCAGGAACTAGTCACATTTTAATTAATTTAATTTTAAATAGGCACGTGTGGCTAGTAGCTACTGCATTAGACAGCACAGCTATATCGGTTTAGGTACATCTGTCCAGATCAAAAAGTGTGACAATGGGATGCACAGGCTGAAGGGTGACAACCCTATTCATGCCTGTTCAGACAATGCTACCCAAAGAGACCTTATAAAGGCACACATTAAAACCAGCCAAAGCTGACCTCTCTCGATGGGACTCTCCATTTCCCCATTCCCTGAAAGGAGCTGTGCAGTCTAGGAAAATAAATTGTTCTTAGATGATCAATCTGTAGATGCATCTTCAGAGAAAATGGTTTTCCCTTAGCCCAGCAGTTCTTGGCTTTTCATTTCTGGTTGCAGATCATTGACTCTGCTGATTGCTGGAAGCTGCAGCTGGTGACTCCCCACTCCCCACCCTCCTGGGCCACCCCACCAGTGACAACACAGGCAGGGGCGGCCTGGCTTCCTTTCTGGTGTTTTCGCTGGGTAGCAGCCTGCTCAGAGCTCATCAGAAGGCTTGTCCTCATCCCAGGCAGACAGCAAGCCAGCCCTCCCCCCAGACCCCGAGCTTCCCCAGGCCACCTTCTCCAGGAGCCTCAGACACTGCCCTCCACTGTGAGTACTGCCCTCCCTTCTCCCCGTTCCAGCGTCACCTGTGTCCTCAGTTGTGTGCTTCCATGATGGCTCCTAAAACCCAGGATTTCACTCCCTTGCTCAGTGGCCATGAGTACTAGGTGCTTGGCTTGAGGCTACCAGGGAAGCAGAGGTGACCCAGGTGGCGTCCTCCCGGCTTCTAGGGTGAGTAATAAGACTAACTCCCACCCACACAGCTGAGGCTCGGGCTCAAGTCAGTCTGTTCTGTGATTTGTACCTTAAAGGAAGGAGAAGCAGGAGTTGGAGACAGGTGACAATAAGGTGGCCAGGGCCTGAGAGAGTAAAGCTGCCATGAGGTCCCTGAGTTTGAGAGACTGTCCCAAGGAAAGCATGTTTGGGGCAGCATTCTCTGTAGCAGTGAAAAATTGGAAACAAGCAAATTCTGCACCAGGAGGCAACTGGTTAAATGAATCGTAAAGAATCCAGAGAGTGGAAAAGTTGGCAGCCTCACACTGAACCGGCATTAAAAGAGGTTCATGAAACACTGCTACCTAGAGAGCAAGACAGAAAATGGTTTGTGTAGTCTCATTTTCTTACCTTTAAGAATGTGTGTATGTGTGTTTGACACTGCGGTGCCAAGAAAATGTCTAAAAGGCTGTGCCTCAGAAAATTCACAGTGGCTCTCCTAGGAAAGGGATGTTTGAGGAGTTTTTATTTTTGCCACTTTATATGTTTGCTTTGGGGTGATATTTTGTTATTGTTGTTCATTGTGAATATACTTCTCTATAATCAGAGAAACACAAAGTCTCTCTATTTTAAATGACTCATCAGTGAATTCTGTTTTGTCCTGTCAGACACACTCACCCTGTTCAGTTCTTAGTTGGCTGCTATTCCAGGGACGCACCATGGGTGAGCAGCTGCTGAGTGCGGGGCTGCGATGTGGCGTGGCCACCAGTGGGAGAGGCCCGTTCCTCCCTCCTCTCGCCCGACAAACAAAAGTTCATCTGCCATTTTAGCACCTGCAGTTTGACAGCCTCTTTCCTCCAATATCTGTCCCTCTGTTCTGAAGCAGGTACCCTACTCACAGTCCCAGGCCCAACACAGGGCCTGCCAGGGGAGGGGTGGGCACCTGACCCAGGCAGGGGGAGCAGGCAGCCTGATAGACAGCTCAGAGTTCCTGCTTTCCTTCAGGTGAAAACAGCAGAGCTTCCAAATCAAAAAACAAACAAACAAACAAAAAAAAAATGCGAGAGGTGATTCAACCTCCACGTAGCAAGTTGGACAAAGATCAAAGTCAGAACCTATATCAGTTTCCAATTCACTGGGGCTACTAGAGCAACTCAACGCTGATGTTAATGTTGGTGACTTAAGGACAGCAGAGAAGAGAAAAACAGTGCTGAGATATTAATGGATTCCAGCTTAACTTCTCTAATAGGTACTTTCTGCTCTTAGAGACTCAGCAGCTGTCTGCTTTCCAAGACCCTGCACATACCTCCTGCTTTTGGGCATTCATGCCTTTGTGGATATGTTTTAGGTTTCCCTGCCTTGGAGCTATGTTCTCTTCCCTGACTGCATGTCCCCATGTCCTTCAGCTTGCAAGGGCCAGAAAAAATGTCAGCTTCTCAATGAGGCCCTCCTAGGTTTTCCCCAGTGGTGGAGACATAGCTTCCTTTCCCCAGTTTCAAAGCGTCTCATAGCATTTCCCACTGCTGGTACCAGCAGCCATGATGTATCCACCGTACCTGAACGTGAGCTTCTTGAGGACATGGGTCGTGTCTTGTACCATGTTTAAGCCAAGCAAGGGTGTCTGGTGTCAAGGGGCATTGTGTAAGTGAGCTGTGGAATAAAGACTGCTCCCTCGTTGTTGCAGCGTTCTCTGCACTCTGCTAAGAGCCTCCACGCACAGCACTGCACTTGACCCTGGAAACAAGCTCTTGGAGTAGGCTGGGCTATCATGTCCATTTGACAGACGAGGGAACCAAGACTGCGGGAGGGCAGGTCACTCCTGGGTGAGGTCCCACAGGTGGCAAGGGAGAGACCAAGGAGCAGATGGGGGCTGGTGTGCTTCCCCCACCTCATTCCATGGGGCTGAAAGACAGGAGCAGGCTTCTCAGACTAGGTAGTGGCAGCGGCCAGAATGAGGACACACTGAGCAGCCACGGGAGAGATTGGGGGCGGCGAGGAATCCAATGCCTGTGTTCTCCCACGAGACGGTTGAGAGGTCTTTGCTTTCAGTGTGTTTTGTCACACGTGGGGTTTTCCCCCTCTCTTTTTCTCTCCTTCTCAGGGACCAGAAGAAAATGAAAGCAAGCTCTGAGACTCTTCAGCTTGTGGAATAAAATATATGAAAAGTATTCCAATCAAGAGTGGAGGGGGATAAATGAAAAGGCGCTTGGCAGTGTCCTTAGGTGGCAGGTCTAGGGAGGAATACATTTCATTTTCATTTTTACTCCTGGGTTCTCTCCAAATTTTCTATGAGCCAGAAACACATTTATAATAGAAGGAAGATAAACCTTTATAAAAAGGCTAGTGTAGGATTTCAAAGTTGCAAAAAGTAGCCTCAGTGAATTTACTTCCTAGAGTACGCCTTCCAGGGCCTGCTTTCCAGGCCAGCTGGAGGAGGCCCCCAGTTTTCCTTTGGATGAGTTTTACAAACGGGTGGACAGAACAGAAGAGCAATGGGGCTGCTTCTTTTTCTTCTTTTTTTTTTAAGCTGACAGTTTTTTGTTTGTTTGTTTTTGTCTATTTGTCTTTTCTAGGGCCTCACCATCGGCATATGGAGGTTCCCAGGCTAGGGGTCTAATCGGAGTTGTAGCCACTGGCCTACGCCAGAGCCACAGCAACGTGGGATCCAAGCCGAGTCTGCGACCTACATAACAGCTCATGGCAACGCTGGATCCCTAACCCACTGAATGAGGCCAGGGATCAAACCTGAAACCTCATGGTTAATAGTCGGGTTCGTTAACCACTGAAACACGATGGGAACTCCCTGACGGTCACTTTTATGGCAGCCCTTAAGATAAAAATTTCATGCACACAAAGTAAAATACTTAAATAATTTACAGAGCCTAAAGGAAAAAAAAGTCTCAATTTCTACTGGTCATCCTGGTTCAATCTCCTTCCAGAAAATGCTTCAGAACTGATCAGCTGAGAAGTGTATATCCTTTTATATACTTTTAAATAGAACATGCGTCATAATCTTCTATACCTTGCATTTTTACCTAAAAATCTTGGTGACCTCCTTGAATCAGTGTGAGGTCTATTTTACTCTATTTATTGGCAACATGTGGTTTACTGAATGGCTGTATCAGACCATTTATTACCTACTGCTAGATACACAGGTTGTTTCTAATTTTTTGGTTCTGCCAAAAAAGAAAAAAAAACTGCTGCAACATACACGTATGTTCTTGCATGCGAGTACTAGTAGGGTGTGATCCCAGCAGATGAACTGCTGAGTCAGAGCTGTTGTTGCTTTGTACGTTTTGAGAGAGATGGCTTCACCCTCCAAAAAGGTCACACAGATTTATACTCCTCACTGTCGCATAGAGGTCTTTTCCCCCAAACTCTTACCAATATCGTTAACACCAATTCTTACTTTCAACCTGTCACTAAACCCATGCTTTCTTCTTCATGTGGCTTCCTTCTTTGGAAATTTGTTTTCTGAGATATGACCTGGTTAATATTCAGTTTCTTCATGAAAGGTAAAAGGAGGTGACATAAGCCATGGGTACTAGAAATATATGAAGTGTTTTCCAACGAATGCCTCAAAAGCCATCTCCCTATTCCCCAAGCTGTATTAAAATTAAATTAGCTGAGCTTGGGAATTCCTGTCGTGGCTCAGAAGTAATGAACCTAACTAGTATCCATGAGGACGCAGGTTTGATCCTTGGCCCTGTTCAGTGGGTTAAGGATCTGGTGTTGCCCTGAGCGTGGTGTAGGTCACAGACATGGCCTGATCCTGCCACTGTGGTGTAGGCTGACAGCTGTAGCTCTGATTTGACCCCTAGCCTGGGAACTTCCATATGCCTTGGGTGCAGCCCTAAAAAGACAAATAAATAAATAAATAAATAAATAAATAAATAAATAAATAAATAAATAAATAAGCAAGCTGAGCTGGGATCTTTTGAATTTCACTGGGCATTTTTTTATAAAGATTATATTTTTTAGAGCATGATTCAGGAAAAAAAAACAGAAAGAGAATGATAAAGTCAATGCTCAATATGTAATTTGGGGGGAAATCCTTTGAGATGAGATAAATATCCTATTCCTCAACAAATGTTCACTGCTAATTTCATCATCTATTGGTGATTATTTAATTACATTATTTCTTCCATATGTTTTAGTTGGCACCATAAGAAGAGTTTACTCTTCTCATTTATTATCTATTTTCATGGATTCATGGATCCTCATTTAATCGAATGTGCTACAATTATTACTTTCATCATTTAATTTGATGCTCAAATTGCCTCAGATTTGGCTAGTGGAATTGCATCAAGTTGGTGCCTATATCCTTTTAAGAAGCTTGATTTCTGGGGCAAAAAGTTGTCTCAGGTTCACCTTATAGTTTCCCTGCCCCAGCTCTGGAATCAGAGGTTTCTCCAAGGACTCCTGGTTCCTAAGGAGGGAGAAAGGTATTTAGAAACCAAGATCTGGGTACTCGATGGTTATTCCACTGTGTGTCATTGCTTTTAGGTCCTCTCAGCAGACAGAGCCAGGAAATATGCTCAAATATATAACAACTATACACACAGGTCAATCTATCTCTATATCTATCTAACTATCTATCAATCACCATCTGCCTAATCTCATCTAACCTTAGAAGACATGAGCTCACACAGCCCTCAATCCCCACAGAACAGCACAAGGCACTCCAAGGCACTCTGCAGAAGGTGCTGGCAGGAAGGCTGCAAGGAGGAAGTTCTAGCGGCCTTTCTCCTTGCCTCATATGGGCCAGATATGACTCCGAGGAGTGACAAAAACCAGAAACTTTTCATCAGATTTTTCTGTTTTTCTTTTTTTCACTTTAACCATTTTATCAAGGTCTAACTATAATACAGGGCAATATTTGATGTCTAGAATATGCATCTGGACATGGATGCATGCCGTATGTATACACCCGTGAGACCATCACTCAACTAATATAGTGAGAACATATTCATCACTCCAAAGACTTCCTGGCGTATTCCTGTACCCCTTGCCCTCTGGCCCTGCCTCATCCTCCCCTTCTCTCGCTTACCAGGAAATTGCTGATCTCCTCTCTGTCACCAGTGATTTGTTTGCATTTTCAAAAATTTTACATAAGTAGAATCACACAGTACATGCTTTTTTGGGTCTGGCCTCTGAGCCTACTTATTTTGAGATCATCCACACTGCTGTGCCTATCATTCGCTGTTCCTGTTTCATTGTATGGTATTGCACAGTGACTTACCCATTTGTTATACTGAAGGACATTTGGGTTGTTTCCACTAGTTGGCTGTCACAGACAAAGCTGCCATGAACATTCATATGTCAGGCTCTGTGTGGATATGGGCTTGCGTTGTTCTTATTGCAAATACTGAAGTTGGGATGGTTAGATCACACGGTGAGCCTGTGTTCAATTGGTTTCCAAAGTGGTTCCCACATGTCACATGTTAAAAAACCACTGTACTTTTAGAAGAGCAAGGAGAGTTGCACTGTATTGTGGAAAAATGCTCAACAGATCAGGGTTGGATTTATGAAGGAGAATATTCCCCTCCAGAAGCTTGGGGTGTGGGCTGGAGGTGTTTCTTTGAAATACACTCATTGAAGGCATAAACAGAAATGCTCCGCTCAGGTACAGACCCCTTCCTTGAAGGGAGTCAAGCTGTTGTTCACTCAGTCACACAGCGGTGGGTTTTGCAGAGATTCAAAACACAGGAAAACAACAGCTGAGATTCATTTCATTTGGTTCTCAGGGCTTTTGCATGAAAGCACTACCTTTTCTTTGGTAAACAAACCTAGGACTTCCTTTTCCTGCTGGAGTCTGGGTACAGAGTAAGCAGGCCCATTTTCCTGCCTGGGCTTGTACACGGGGCACGCCAGTAGGCGCTGGGGGGCTGGGCCCTTCCTGGACAGCGACTCTGATGAGTCTCAGGTCACTGCTGCCTTGGGGAATAAAACAGGGGGTGGGGCCACCTGATTGAGAATTTGAGTCAAGAGAAAAAGAGCTAAGGTAAAAGGAGTGTGTTGGGAAGATGTTAAAGCCCCAAGGGCTCTCAAAGGAGACGCTGCTTCCATTTCTAGGTTAACAACCAAGATGATTTTGAAATCTAGAGGTGGCTTGAAACCTATGTGACTGGACATCAGTATAACATGAACTCTAAGTCTTGCTTGGGATTTTTTTTTTTTTTCATGAGAATAAACGGATCATCGCTTAGCCTCCATCTTTAAGTATTTGTTACTGTGGTGTGCAAGCCAGTCCTCTTTTTTGATTTTTGCTCTCTCTTTCTAGAAGCAAGCTTGCAGCTGGCCAACCATGGTCCCCACAGAAGCCGCAGTAAGTACAGCCACACCCCTCAGGCTCCCCAAAGTGCACCCGTCTGGCCTCTTTTCGGGGAGTGAGAAGCAAGCCATTGTTGGGCAAGGATTTCTCTGTGTTTTCCCTGGGGAAAAGCTCTGCTGAGCTGTGTCCTGGACAATGGTTGATGCCCAGCACCAAGGGCTTTGCAAACATCAAGAGCCAGAAAAGCTCTCAGGACAGAGGAAAATGCTATTTTAGATTTTACTAATAGGATATGATCTTTAGGATGTGCTTAGTTTCACCTGTCTGTTCTGAAACTTGGATAAAAGAGGGCGAAAGAGAATCCATTTCATTTGTTTTTAAAAGACTCCAGTGGGCACCTTAGTTGTGTTTCTTATAGAACATTATGCAGCTTTTACAAAAAGCACATGACACGTATTTCTCTGAGAGAGAAAAAGAGGCTAACAAGAATTAGTGAGTAAAGTCATGGTCCAGACTCATCTGTGATTTTACAGCTAAATGGAATTACTTATAGAATCAAATAAAATCCCTATGTTTTTCTTATATCCACAAATGCTCACAAAAAATATTGCAGGGTTTTCATTTTGCTCTTCTCAAAGGGCAGAATCTGGTTTTCACACATAGGCAACTGAAACCAAGTCTTCATAGTAGTGCTGACAGAGTGTCTGTTATGGTACACTGAAGGTTCCCACCAACTACGCAGAGATGACCACCACCGCTGAGGTCAAACCAAGTTATTTATGATAAGCTAATGATATTTAGTATTGCCTATTCATTGCATATCGCATAACAACAAAAAAGACAATTAATTTGGACCCGGTGAAGTAATGAGGTAAATCTCTACTTTTCTGACAGGAACTAGACCCTCAGTTTCTCATGATTTAGAATTTGCCCTCCATCCCCGATGCTGGTAACAGAGCTATGTTAGGGGCACTAGAGCCAGGGCTGACACTGTCAATCATTCAGTTTTATCATCTGGGATCTTGGGACATATCTGAACTGCACAAGGCAGCACAGAGAGGAAGAAAAATGCACCGTAATAATAATGACCTTTTGTGTCAAGAAGCATCCAGCACCACCTAAACAGGGACAAGATGGGGCCTCTGTGGCTATGACCTTGGGAAACAGCCATGATGTCCCTGTGGCCCTGTTTCTGAGGACCAGCCATGTGCTGGTCACCACTCAGGGCGCCACATTTCTTAAGCCTCACAGTAAGGGCAGAGTCATGCTTACAGATGAGAAATGAGGCTGGGAGATGGGATAGAGGGTTCAAGGTCTCATGGCTATTGGAGGAGGATCCCTGGGTGGGGAGGCGCTCTCAAGAGGCACAGCTTCACTGGGTTCCTCCCTGTGGGCAAATGCAAACACACCGAGGTCCAAGTCTCACTGTTTGGAAGTCTTACTTCCTCGAGTGTGGGGACAGAGTGCCCCATGCGGATGCCCTGCTGGTGACGGGTCCTCATCCCTCCCTGCCTATCTCCCCTCCCCCAGCCCTCTCCCCAGATGCTCATCTTTGTACTAAGGAGCAATGGGGGACACAGCCTTTGTCTTCCACCCTGGCCCCTCCCCAGAGGTGGGAATGAGGGGCCTGGGGCTGGGGGAGGGTTTCTAGAGACAACACACATTGGTGAGAGAGGCCTTGAAAAGCTCTGGAGACCTTCCTGCTCCAGGAGCTGTACAACCTTTGCTGCCTGGGCTGCTGCTTCCAGGCCAAGGGCTCCTGAGGGAGGAGGACACATCTGCCTGGGCTTGGGAGCTGGAGAGCCCAGCCCCTTGCCCTGGCTGTACACTAAGGTTTGCCCCCAGCAAAAGGCAGCTCCCGGCTGCTTTAGGCTGAGGAAGCCACCATCCTCTGGTGCCCACAGTCTTTCCAGGGCTGGAGGTGGGGGCCTGGCTGAGCTCCGTGACGCTCAGCTCAGGTGCCGGGGACCCAGGTGCTGGGGCTCAGGTTTGGTGTCCACACTTTGACAACATCAGAATGTGCAGGGCAGGGCTTGGCGTCAGGAGGGATTAAAAGCGGCCCAGCTTGGGACTGAGGGGCTGGGCGGCTGGCTCCAGCCTTGACCCTCCCCCAGGGGCTGTCGGCTTTGCACAGAACCTTCCGTTCTTTGGGTCTGCCTCTTATTCTCTAAGATCTGAAATGCATTCTAAAATCTGTTGAGCAGAGACAAAAGCCTACGTGTGGAGAAGGCAGCCATGGTGCCGACTGGGCACACGGCTGCGTACTCTCTCGTTTCCATAGATGTATGACTATAATGAGTTTTCTTGATCAGAATAAAAATCATCCAAAATAAAGGATATAACCCCCCCCAATTAAGTAGCCCCTTGGGAGTAACAGCCGTCTCCCAATGCCACCCTGTCGGGGGCACCTCTGAGCTATGATGCTGCCATCAGGGCCCCACACTCAGGCAGACCGCCTGCCCACCCACCTCGCCCCCAGCCTGTGCCCAGGTCAGAAGGGTGAGGCCTGGCGCAGAAGCCCTGGACCCTTCTAATGTTTTGCTCCATTTCTATTTCCATCACTGAGGTGAATGGTGTCCTCTGGAAGTCGTTTCCTTGCCTGGCATATACTCCATGCCCAGTAAATATTTGTTAAATGAGTGAAGAAATCATATTCTTTATCATCAATAAATGGGGAATAAGGACTTGCTTTTTAAACCTGGGATGAACAGGCTCTTTTTGTAGTTGGACAGGGAGGAAGACGATGGCATTTTCACATCTACACCGTCTTGGCTGGGTCTGGGACCCACCCACCCCAAAGAATCACCACTAGATCTGGCTCAGCTCTCTGCAGACCTCAGCAGTGGTCTCACTGGTAAAGACATCATGTTTCTAAGAGGTTCTGAGAACAACACAGTTTGTTAAAAAATGCAGCAAGAGGAGTTCCCGTTGTGGCTCAGTGCTTAATGAGCCCAACTAGTAACCATGAGCTTGCGGATTCAATCCCTGGCCTTGCTTAGTGGGCTAGGGATCCTGTGTTGCCCTGAGCTGTGGTGTAGGTTGCAGATGGGGCTCGGATCCTGCATTGTTGTGGCTGTGGTGCAGGCTGGCAGCTGTAGCTACGATTCCACCCCTAGTCTGGGAACCTCCTTATGTGCGGCCCTTAAAAGACAAAAAAGAAAAAAAAATGCGGCAAGAGGAACCTTAGGAAAGAGAACTTCTAGATGCCCTAACAAGATGTGGAAGAGAACGGTTGGCCCTGTTGGACAGCAGGGCCCAGGCATGTTCCTGCAATGACAACGCCGGGTCAGTCTCCTCCGTCCCCACCGCCCTCCAGTGTTCTATAACAGGCTTGAGGCACTGCCCTCGATGCCTACAACAGAACAGAAAAGAAAGCACAGACATTCAAAGGGGGTTGGAGCGGGACAGAAGAGGGAGAAAAGACAGAGAGGAGTTCCAACTTGGGTTTTCAGCCAACGCTGTGCTGTTCAGAGAGGCAGCCACGAGCCGGGTAGGGCCCGTGAGCACTTGAAATGTGGCGCCAACTGAGATGTCTGTGAGTGTGAAAGGCACTCAGAAATCAATCTACACAACAAAAGGATGTAAAAGATCTCAACAACTTTTATATTGCCTACATAATGAAATACTAGGTTTTAATAAAATACATTATTAGGGTGAATTCCACCTGTTTCCTTCTACTTCTTTCACATGGCTGCTGGAAAATGCCAACTTAACCTGGGGCTGCCTTATATTCCTATTGGACAGTGCTGGTCCAAAAGGTCTTGTTTGGTTACCACAACGAGGCTGCCAGTATGACTGAGTGTCCCAATTAAAAAGAGACTCCTCATCAGTCACAAAATTTATATGGTTCATTAAAAGAAACTTCACCTGTTACTCAAGAGATAGGAAAACCTTTCTTCACATCTCTTTTCTATTTAAATGCCAAAGAGACATCTAGGCCAGGTCTTGGTGAGTAGGACGGAGCTCTATAGACAGGCCCTTGGAGGACCCCTCTCAGTGGATGCCACCTCCATACAGACCGTGGGATAAAGCCAGGGCGGCCTGCAGGAAGTCATTCTACTAGGTGCTTAGGCCAGGAGGTCCTGGCATGTGCTTTCAGATGGAACATTGGCTGGAAAATGTGTGGACCTGATCTAATCTTCTTTCAAGATTTTGTTCTGATCCAGACTTTGAGAACAACAGCCTTTGTAGGCAGCTTCTCCAGCAAGTGTCTCTAGGACTGAGACAGAGCGGATGGAAGGAAAGGTCAGGTAACCTCGAAATTCCTGCCGGAAGCCCAATGCCCCTACCTGGAAGCTTAAGGATCAAGCACATACATGTCATGTGCTCTGCACTGGGCCTGACATGCACTAGGTGCTCCGAGAGTAAGGACTCAAATAAGGTGGTAAACAACAACGTTTATATTTACTGGGAGATTTTCAAAGGATCCTGCATCTAAGATCCAAAGGGCATTTCCCCATCAGGCAGGGATAAAGCCTTGAGCACAAGTCCTGACGTGCACGGACAGGTTTGTCCAGGGTTCCCTTAGCCTCGGATGGGAACTCTTTCTTGGTCATCCTCATGACGGCCAGTGCTTTGAACTTGGAAGATGATATAGGCTTACCTTGATCTTCACAACAAATGTGGTCTCGACAAAATGTATACAAACCCAGGTTTGTGTGTGTGTGTGTGTGTGTGTGAACTGAATCACCCTTAAAATACGCCTGGGGAGCCCCTAACTAAACATCATTCTTTGCTGAAGCACTGGGTCCTCCAACCCTCACCCAACAAGAAAACGTGCTGCCTGTGCTTCAAGCAGGACAGTGTCCTCACTCTGGGACTCTGTCTTGGGGGAGGGGTGAGGGTGCTCATGGGCCCACTTACCAGGCTGTGGAGAAGCCCGGGTCTCCTGGGACACTGGACTGCTTGGGGTCCCCTCTGTGAGACCCTCTGGGCCACATCTGTGAATGGGGATGCTGTTTGCCTCCCTACCTAACAGCTTTGAGCACAGGTTCTTGTGAGAATCTATTAAAGCTATGTGACCAAAAAAAAAAAGTAAAAACACCCTCTATGAAAGCAGTTTTGCGCTGACTCACTGTGTGGATTCACAGTTGACAGCTGTTCATCGGCATGGTTTTATCAACTTTCCTCCAAAATGTCACCCTCCTAAGTTCTTTTTTTCCTCCCCCCGCCCCCGGCATATGGAGTTCTTGGGCCAGGGATCAGATATCAGCTGCAGTCGCAACCTATGCTGCAATTGCGGCATTGCCAGATCCTTTAATCACTGTGCCAGGCTGGGAATCGAACCGCATCCTGGTGCCACAAAGATGCCACCCATGTCCTTGTGCCACAGTGGGAACTCTACCTTTCTAACTTCTGATTCTTCCTACTGTCTAAAAAGTTCTTTTTTTTTTTCAACGTCTACTCAAAATACACCTCTTAAAGGATGCTTTTCCCAGTGGGGCCATGACCATGCCTGGCTCCCATGTCTGGCTTTGGCAGAATTCTCCTGGCACCTTGACTAAAATATGAGGCACCGGTCCTCCCAAGGATCTGCCCAAGGATCTGGGCTTCCAGACAACAGCCAAAGCTGGAAGGGAAATCTTTAGTGTTTTGTTTTGTCTTTTTTTTTTTTTGGCTGTACTTGCAGCATGTGGAAGTTCCTGGGCCAGGGATCAAACCCATGCCGTGGCAGTGACAACGCCAGATCCCTAACCACTAGTCCACCAGGCAACACTAATTTTTTCTTTTAATGACCACACCCATGGCATACTGAAGTTCCCAGGCCAGGAAATCCAGAGACCTGAGCTGCTGCAGTTGGATTCTTAACCCACTGTACCATGGCAGGAATTCCTAGAAGGGAAATCTTTAAATGTAAGCTGAGAATGGGTGAATGGGACCTGGGGACAAAGCCCATACAAAATGGGAAGCGCAATTTTCCCCAGCTCTTCCTGAAAGGCTGTTCGCAGCCACAGGCCACTGAAGAGCCACCTCCTGGATCTGGCCCCTGGGGTCTGTCTGAAATCAATAGGCCTTTCTCTTGCCCACACCCTAGAGGTGGAATCAGGACTAGATTCCAGATTTTCCTAATTGTGGTCCAAGTTTCACTGGGACGTATTTTTCTTTTCTTTTCTTTCTGTTTTTAGGGCCACACCAGCAGCATACAGAAGTTCCCAGGCTAGGGGTCGACTAGGAGTTACAGTAACTGCTGGCCTATGTCACAGCCACAGCAATGCTAAATCTGATCCACATCTGCAACCTACATCACAGCTCACAGCAACACCAGATCCCCAACCCATTGAGCAAGGCCAGGGATTGAACCCTTGTCCTCATGGATACTGGTCGGGTTCGTTAACGCTGAGCCACAGTGGGAACTCCTTAGAGTATGTATACTAGTGTAGGCATGTTTGTGTGCATATGTTTTTTTTGTTGTTTGATTTACAAACAAAACTTGTATTCTTAAATTCCATATACAGCAATAATGGTATGACCAATGTCATTTGTGAACTTAGATTCTGAAACTAATGAAATGTTACATTAAAGGAACAACATTCGAAAACACCCCCAAAGAAGACAAACCTGTGTTAACATACAGAAGAGGGACACAAAGCAGGATACACTGTGTTCCCAAAGCCACACTCCAGCCCTCTAGTACTTAGAAAGTTGACTGCTTTTTAAAATTATTTTTATTACTCAATGAATTTATTACATTTATAGTTGTACAATGATCACCACAATCCAATTGTATAGGATTTCCATCCCACAACCCCAGCGCATTCCCCCACCCCCCAAACTGTCTCCTTTGGAAACCATGAGTTTCTCAAAGTCTGTAAGTCAGTATCTATTCTGCAAAGAAGTTCATTCTTTTTTTTCAGATTCCACACGTCAGTGAAAGTTTTGATGTTGGTATCTCATTGTACGACTGACTTCACTTAGCATGATAATTTCTAGGTCCATCCATGTTGCTAAAAAATGCCAGTATTTCGTTCCTTTTAATGGCTGAGTAATATTCCATTGTGTATATGTACCACATCTTCTTTAACCACTCCTCTGTCGATGGACATTTAGGTTGTTTCCATGTCTTGGCTATTGCAAATAGTGCTGCGATGAACACTGAGGTACATGTGTCTTTGCGAGTCATAGCTTTCTCTGGAGAGATGCCCAGGAGTGGGATTGCTGGATCAAATGGGAGTTCTCTCTTTAGTTTTCTGAGGAATCTCCATACTGTTTTCCATAGTGGTTGCACAAATTTACAATCCCACCAACAGTGTAATGGGGTTCCTTTTTCTCTACACCCTCTCCAGCACTAATTGTTTGTAGACTTTTTGATGATGGCCATTCTGGTTGGTGTAAGGTGGTACCTCATAGTGGTTTTGATTTGTATTTCTCTAATAATGAGTGATGTTGAACATCGTGTTTTTCAGCCATCTGTATGTCTTCTTTGGAGAATTGTCTGTTTAGATCTTCTGCCCATTTTTTTTTTGATGGGTTGTTTTTCTTTTTGGTATTGAGTGGTAGGAGGTGTTTGTAAATTTTGGAGATTAATCCCTTGTCAGTCGCTTCATTTGCAAATATTTTCTCCCATTCTGTGGGTTGTCTTTTTGTTTTGTTTAGGTTTCCTTTGCTGTGCAGAAACTTTTAAGTTTGATTAGGTCCCTTTTATTTTTGTTTTTACTGTCATTACTCTATAAGAGGCGGATCTGAGAAGATGTTGCTGTCATTTATGTCGAAGAATGTTTGGCCTATGTTTTCCTCTAAGAGTTTTATAGAATCTGGTCTTATATTTAGGTCTTTAATCCATTTTGAGTTTATTTTTGTGTATGGTGTTAGGAAATGTTCTAATTTCATTCTTTTCCATGTGGCTGTGCAGTTTTCCCAGCACCACTTATTGAACAAGCTGTCTTTTCTCCATTGTATATTCTTGCCTCCTTTGTCATAGATTAGTCAACTGTAGGTACGTGGGTTTAATTCAGGGCTTTCTATCCTGTTCCACTGATCTATATTTCTTTGTGCCAATACCATACAGTTTTGATGACTTTTGGTTTGTAGTATAGTCTGAAGTCAGGGAGCCTGAGCCCTATTTTTCTTTTTCAGGATGTCTTTGGATATTCTGGGTCTTTTGTGCTTCCAAACAAACTTTAAAATATTTTGTTCAAGTTCTGTGAAAAATGTCCTTGGTTATTTGATAGTGATTGTATTGAATCTGTAGATTGCCTGGGGTAGTATAGTCATTTTGATAATATTAACTCTTTCAATCCAAAATCATGGTATGTCTTTCCATCTATTTGTGTCATCTTTGATTTCTTTCATTAGCATCTTGTAGTTTTCAGAGTACAGGTCTTTTGTCTCTTTAGGTAGGCTTACCCATAGGTATTTTATTCTTTTGGATGTGATGGTAAATGGGATTGCTTCCCTAATTTCTCCTTCTGATCTTTCATTGTTAGTATATAGAAATGCTGTCGACTTCTGTGTATTAATTTTGTATCCTGTGACTTTGTCAAATTCATTGATGAGCTCTAACAGTTTTCTGGTAGAGTCTTTAGGATTCTCTAGGTATAGTATGTGTGCATATGTATCTGTGTGTGCTCAAGGGCTGGTTTCATGAGTGGGTGACCTCCTACAGTTGCAAAGGATCCCATGCTTAGAAGGGTCACTTGCTTGATTTAATGCTCTACTGTCTTGAAATTATAAACAAATTTTGAACAAGGGACCCTGAAATCACACAGCCTGTCCTGTGCTTATGTATGTGCGTGTACATGAGGGTGTATGAATATGTTTGTGTGTTCATGTGTGTGCACACATGTAAGTGAGTGCTCATGTATGAACAGTGCTTTTCAAACAACAAGATCCATAGCTTTCAAAGACTCAGGGGGATCTGGACCCAGAAAAGTTTAAAAGCCTCTGAGGAGGAGTTCCCATCATGGCACAGGCAAAATGGATCAGCCTAGAAACCATGAGGTCGCAGATTTGATCCCTGGCCTTGCTCAGTGGGTTAAGGATCCAGCATTGCCGTGAGCTGTGGTGTAGGTTGCAGATGCGGCTCGGATCTGGTGTTGCTGTGGCTCTGGTGTAGGCTTGTGGCTATAGCTCTGATTCGACCCCTAGCCTGGGAACCTCCATTTGCCACGGGTGTGGCCCGGAAAAGACAAAAAAGACAAAATAAATAAATAAATAAAAGCCTCTGAGGACCTTTTTGGGGAGGGCAGAGTAGAGAGGAGAGGGGACAATGGGAATAATTCACTCAGTCTGATACAAGGCTGGGCCCATCGGTGGCCCCAAGGCCCTCTTTCCCATCTTGTCAAAGCACTTGTCATGTAGCCTGTGACTGTTCCTTTATTGTGGGTCTCCTCCCAGAGAAGGTAAGTTCTACCAGAGCAGGAACCATGTCTAACTCTTTTGCACAGAACCTGACATATAGCAGGTGTTCAATAAACACTTGTTGTATAAATAAATCGGTCATAATCCAAGCAGATGCTCTCAGAATTCCTACTTCCTACATGCACATTTCTTTTGTCTCGTCACAGCCTTCTGGGATTGGAAGGGACAAGGGCTCCATGCCTCTGCCATCAGACAGGAAGGACATCTCAAAGCCTGCCCTTGACCTAATGCCATCTTGTGCCTCTTGCAGAGTCTGATGCCTAATATGCCAGATGACTACGGCTATGACGCCACACCTTCCATAGAAGACTACGGGAACTTCACCTTCACTGACCTCTTCTGCAAGAAAAACCATGTCAGGCAGTTTGCAAGCCACTTCCTCCCGCCATTGTACTGGCTCGTGTTCATCGTGGGTGCCGTGGGCAACAGTTTGGTCATCCTTGTCTACTGGTACTGCACAAGGGTGAAGACCATGACTGACATGTTCCTTCTGAATTTGGCAATCGCTGACCTTCTCTTTCTTGTCACCCTTCCTTTCTGGGCCATTGCCGCCGCTGACCAGTGGAAATTCCAGACCTTCATGTGCAAAGTGGTCAACAGCATGTACAAGATGAACTTCTACAGCTGTGTGCTGCTGATCATGTGCATCAGTGTGGACCGGTATATCGCCATTGCTCAGGCCATGAGGGCGCAGACTTGGAGGCAGAAGAGGCTTCTGTATAGCAAGCTGGTTTGCTTCACTGTATGGGTGATGGCGGCTGCACTCTGCATCCCCGAACTCCTGTACAGCCAAGTCAAGGAGGAACATGACGTTGCTATCTGCACCATGGTTACCCAAGTGACGAGAGCACCAATCTGAAGTCGGCTGTCTTGACCCTGAAGGTCATCCTGGGGTTCTTCCTCCCCTTTGTGGTCATGGCTTGCTGCTACACCATCATCATCCACACTCTGATACAAGCCAAGAAGTCCTCCAAGCACAAGGCCCTGAAGGTCACCATCACTGTGCTCACTGTCTTCGTCTTATCTCAGTTTCCCTACAACTGTGTTCTGCTGGTGCAGACCATCGATGCCTACACCATGTTCATCTCCAGCTGTGCCGTTTCCACTAACATTGACATCTGCTTCCAGGTTACTCAAACCATTGCCTTTTTCCACAGCTGCCTGAACCCTGTTCTCTACGTGTTTGTGGGTGAGAGGTTCCGCCGGGATCTTGTGAAGACCCTGAAGAACTTGGGGTGCATCAGCCAGGCTCAGTGGGTTTCGTTCACAAGGAGAGAGGGAAGCCTGAAGCTGTCGTCTATGTTGCTGGAGACAACCTCAGGAGCCCTCTCCTTGTGAGGGACCTTCTCCCTGAGGTGGATGGTCCTTTTGGAAGTAATAAGAAATAACAGCTTCCCTACCCCTGGGACCAGAGGGAAGCCAGAGAAGAAAAGGAAGTGAGAGAAAAAAAAAAAAAAACAAACTCAGAAAAGGATGAATTTGAATAACATCATGGCTTTTCAACAGGATTTGCCAAGCCAGAGTTTTCAAAATTGACTGGCTGTCCCAGGACACTGTTGACTGGCTCCTGGCTGCAGTACCTGCAGTTTTCAAAGGACTAATGAGCAGCATCGCAGGCCTCCCTGGCTTTACCACTTGCCTGAGCATTAATGCAGCTGACCTCTGGAGGAGGCGTTTGGTTTCTCAGTGCACTATGAATTGCTGTGGCTCCAGTTCTGAGAACACAGAAGCATTGACCACTGCCACAGTTCACAAATGCACAAGGCTTCATGACAACTTCCATCTGTGAGGAATTTCTACCCTGGTTTGGGTCCTGATACCCATGCCAGGTCTTAGAGATTCTTGACCCAGAATCTTTCCAAACAACCTCAGATCTAATTTCCTTCTGGTCTCCATGATCTGTTTTGGGCCAGCGAGGGTCCTCACTCCTGTTTTGAAACTATCTGCAGCACTGGGCACTGAGCCCCTGGGCAACTAAACATACCAAGCACGTCCCTGGATTCTGCTGGCTTTCAAGCCACTTCTGCTGAAGGTGCTATGATTCCAGGTCTGGCTGCAGTGCTGATCTGGGCAAGGATGCAGCCTGTCCACTGGTGTCATGGCAGTGGTCCTCTCAGCCCGTGTGGGAGATTACGAAGTTGAGCTGGTAGGAATGTGGCTCTGTCATGGACTCATTCTCTAGAGCACCCTGCCTGATTGTCCACTCTGACTGCTCCCTATAAAATGGGTTGGTCCTATTGGGCCTCTTGTTTCTGAGGCCACTGGAAGGATATTTGCCCCATGCTTCTCTTTTTTATACTGTATAGTGCTAACATGTTTAAAAAAAAAAAAAAAGCGCTTTCACCTTAGAGATTAGGCTGAAGAAAAAGGGAACATAATTCACCTTTGCTCTTTGTCTTTCTTTTGACTATTTGGCAAATGTACCACATTTAAATTTCATTTATTGGAAAGGTCGTTTTTTTAATAACTGCTTAAAAATATCCATTACTTGTCACTTTCTTCACCCTGTCGCTATACATTAAATGTGTACAGCTGGAGATCAGACAGCCACATTAGAGTGAGAAGAATAAGAGACTGGGGCAAGGAAATAACTTTTCATAAATACCTTCAAACAATCTGAGCTGATCAGTTTTTAATCTTTCCTCTGGTTAAACTTATCTTCTAAGTTTTTCCAGGTTAGTTCAATGGAATTTCCAAAGAGGACTATTACAGCAGCATCACAAACCATCCTGGCTTTGCCACTTGCCACAGAAGAAGCACCTGATTTTCCTTGTGGGCTGTGAATTGCTAGTTTCACTTCCAAGGAGGACACAAAAGCTAGGGATTCTGCCATATTCTCCTTGCCTATGTCTAGACTACAGGTTAGTAAGAAATAAAGTGAGCAGAAAATGGGCAGAAACATGGGAGAGCAAGGTTTGATGACAGGGCTCACCAACCCATCCTGGGTGTGGGCTTTTGGTGGCAAATAAGCACTGGCCATGGACCAGCACATCATCATGGGCCCCGGCACAACAAGACCCACCTATGGTCAAGTGGAGGATGAATTCCCCAAGGCAGTCCATGGACAGAGATGTTCATCCACACAGACACCCTTTCCAGAAGACGCAGACAACCCTCTGAGGAACTTAGAAGAATAAACAACAGGCATGGGCCAAACTTAAA